>NC_136417.1:13857500-15057500 GCF_052625555.1 Lactuca saligna
CTCAAAAACATCAAGAAGTGATAACCTAACCTCTGGAGTAGCTTTTAATCACAAGAGCAAACCCTTAGGACCAAAACATGCCAAAACTGTAAGTTGATCACTGATCTAGATCTATGCAAAAGAATCATAAAGGTTGAGATTTTTTACCTTCTGGAAGATGATGAAGAAGAGTAGATAAAGGTTTGTATCGATTGGATACACTTCAAGTACAATAAGCAAGAACAAACTAACTAAGCAAATAAAGAAGAGAAAAAGTAAAGAACATGAAATATTCACCAAATTGTCTTCCACCAAGAAAGGGTTTGTTTTCACCAAGAAAACATGTTGTCACAAAGACGGTCACCAAGACTTATATTAGGGTTCCACACTAATATTGTATATATACTAATGTATAGTAGTATATCCCTTCAATTAAGGGATTGTATCTAATCTATACTAAGAACCGGTCCTTATTAAAAAGATATCGGATCAACTATCTATTATGTACATATATGTATAATTACCAAATATACAAAGATTACATTAGATTATATAACTACATGCTAACACTGATAATGTATACAGACATTGGCATTGATGTTGGAATTGGCGTTGGTGGTCAATGTATAGAGTGTTTGACTCATCAGATCATAAATCCCCCCTACCTGGTGATGTCAAAACTATTCTTTAAAATTCTTCAACTCGTGCTCCCGCTGAGAAAATGAATAACTCTTCCCATTTTTTATTATTAGCAGAAGTATGATTTATCAACATTTATGACCTGATAGAATGTTAATATTAGCTATCCGTTTAGCAGTTTGGCTCCCCCTTAGATATTGCTTCTCTTCAGATCAATAATACTTAGTAATTTCTCACATTTAGCAAGTCTATCCCCTTTTTCCACATCATTAGTAAATATGGAACTGGAGGAAGCGATCAATGTATCAAAGTTGCAGCTTGTAACCCAATAAGTTTGTCATGTCTCGTGATAGTATAGGATAGAACTACCATTCACTGACATAGTATTGTGAGATTTCAGCAGCGTATGGTTTCATATGTTGACTCATTAATCACTTTTATCAAAAGAAAAGGGCAAGAGTGGTATGATGCATGTGATAAGATGTGGTTTTTTAGCATAACCATTGACATATATTTTTCAAGCACTCATCGGCGTATGGTACATTACGCTGAATTATAAAGCTTTTATTGACAAGAAAATAATGAGAGAATGGATTGTTTCAGTCATACTAAGGTGGAATCAGTGTGAATCCTCGACATTGAGAACCCATTAGCGAGAAGTTGTTTAACCCTTGCATCATAGTTAGTTGCAGTCTAAAATCATAAATTCACTATCAATTCATAGTGGTACCATGTCATACCTCAGACTAGGAGGTCAAGGACAAGAATAATCGTTTGTCATTCAAGGACCAAACAAGTAAATCTTACATTGATGACTATGAAATAAGGGTAATCCATTAGGTTATGCTTAACATTTTAGAAGAACATGAGACTGATGCATACGACAAGCATGCTTCCAAGGACAAGAGTCGGGTAAGATAGTTAACTAAGAACAAACTGATGCGTTTTGTACATAAGAACATTCCTATGGGCACATACAAACCCTAATGCTTGGATCTAGGTTTCTCTAATTAAACATGCATTGAATCCAAGATTCCTAATGGCTAATTAGGTATAAGAACAATACAAAACCAAAGTTAGAAGCATACCTTGAAACACTTGTTTGATCTTCTTGTTCTTGGAGCTTTAGAGTCACAATTGTCACTCCTCTAATGGCTTACAAACACCAACTAGCAAAGAGACTGATTTGAGAGAGAGGATAGAGGAGGAAATCGGCCAGGGTATCCTTGCTGTAGAGGATATTCCGATTTCCTATCCCAAGGGGTCTATTTATACTTGTAAGGCTCCTAGGGTTTCACCCTTAAACCCTAATTAGATAACTTAGACTCTAAGCAATCCTAATCCTTACCATAGATAAGCCATGGACGAATTTGAGTCTATCCCAAGCCCTAG
Organism: Lactuca saligna; assembly: GCF_052625555.1. Classification (NCBI taxonomy): domain Eukaryota; kingdom Viridiplantae; phylum Streptophyta; class Magnoliopsida; order Asterales; family Asteraceae; genus Lactuca; species Lactuca saligna. Next base: position 13,859,511 of record NC_136417.1, read on the forward strand.
AATTCGTCCAACCCATATCCTATAAGGATTTACAGCCTAAAGTGTAACTATCAAACAATTGAGAGTTTATAACCTCTTATTTAATTAATCTCTTTAAGTCACCAAATTAATACTAATTAATCTATGACTTATATTAATCAAATAACAATATTATTATTCATTATATTATTCTCATAATATATTAATAATATCTATTCTCTCATAATAAATCATCCTACCAAGTTGCTATTGTGAAGGCAACTGTAACATACACTTTAGTAACATTGTTTAATTATCATGTTTCATATGATTGTTAGTTTAAAAATGAATATTATTATATATTATGTTTTTTTAAACGCTTACAAGAAGGTGGGTTTCACCTGATCCTACATCGGCTTGGAAGGAGAACGAAACATCTCCTTATAAGGGGTGTGGATACCTTCCTTGTCACAACACGTTTTAAAGCCGTGAGGGCAGCAGATCCCATAAGAACTCTGCAGTTAAGCGTGCTCGGGCGGGAGTAGTACCGGGATGGGTGACCCCCTGGGAAGTCCTTGTGCCGAGTAGCCCAAAGCGGACAATATTGTGATACGTGCCAGAGGGGGATGTCACAAATGGTATCAGAGCTAGGGCACGGGTCGATGTGTTCGACAGGGACGTCGAACCCTATAATGGGGGGTGAAGGTGAGTTTCACCTGATCCTACATCGGCTTGGAAGGAGAACGAAACATCTCCTTATAAGGGGTGTGGATACCTTCCTTGTCACAATGCGTTTTAAAGCCATGAGGGCAGCAGATCCCATAAGAACTCTGCAGTTAAGCGTGCTCGGGCGGGAGTAGTACCGGGATGGGTGACCCCCTGGGAAGTCCTTGTGCCGAGTAATCCAAACCGTAGAAGATATGCTTCGTGCATGTGTCTTGGAGTTCGGTGGTAACTGGGATAAATACTTACCTCTTGTTGAATTTTCGTATAATAACAGTTACCACGCTTCAATCAAAATGCCACCATATGAAGCATTATATGGTCGCAAATGTCGTACACCATTGTGTTGGCGAGACATAGGACAAAAGATCCTTGGAGGCCCTGAAATGATTCAAGACACCACCGATAAGATTCAAATTGTACGAGAAAGAATGAAAGCGGCCCAGGATCGACAGAAGTCCTATACAGAAAAGAGGAGACGACCCATAGAATTCCAGGTGGGTGATTTCGTAATGCTAAAAGTATCCCCGTGGAAAGGCATTATGCGATTTGGGAAGAAAGGAAAACTATGTCCTAGATTTGTTGGTCCTTTCAAAATCATCCAGAGAGTTGGTAAACAAGCATACCGCTTGGAATTGCCGGAAGATTTGGCAGGTATTCATGATGCGTTTCATGTGAGCTATCTACGCAAATGCTTGAGCATCTATGATGAGACAGTTCCATTATCCGAGGTGAAATTGGATAATAAGTTAAGATATATAGAAGAACCTGAAGAGATTATAAATGAGAGAACGGTTGATCTGCGTAATAAAGAAGTGGAGTTAGTGCTTGTCAAGTGGAAACATCATCGAGGCCCAAATTATACTTGGGAAAATAAGAATGACATAAGAGAAAAATATCCCCGCTTGTTTAAATCGTCGTGATTTCGGGGACGAAATCCTCAAAAGGAGGAGGTATTTGTAACATACACTTTAGTAACCTTGTTTAATTATCATGTTTCATATGATTGTTAGTTTAAAAATGAATATTATTATATATTATGTTGTTTTAAACGTTTAAAGTAGGTAGTTATAGTAAAATAGAATTGTAAGCGTTTAAAAATATATATATATTATTTTCGGTATGGTTTTAAGCGTTGATTTCTAACGAAATAGGTTTATAATATTTGAAGTTAAACTAAGTTTAGAATCATTTGGAATGTATTAGAGGTGATAGGGAAGTCTTATGTGATTCCGATCAAAAAGTCAACTATCGGAATTAACGAAAGTATAACGTCTAAGTTAAAAATAATTAAATCTGATTTTATTGGAAGATCTTTTCTGGGATATTTTTATTGGAAGTTGTAAATTATCTCGTTAGAAACGTACAGGCGAAAACCTCATCGAAAACAGAGTTTCAAGCGAAAAGTTATGCAATTTTTAGTGTTTAGGGGTAAAACGGGCACCCAAACCGGGTCAAACCCGACCCAACTCGGGTTTTTACCCATTGAAACACGATTTTGAGTCATTTTCCTGCCGTTTTCAGTTCGTCACCATCCCTATGGGAGATTTTCACATACATGATCAATCTTGATCAAGTTTTGAAGATTAAATCAAGATTTTGAGTGTTCTTGAAGTATCAAGTCTAGTAATCAAGGTATGAACTCTTAATTTTTGGATTAACCCTTGTAATTAGTGAGTTATTAAGAGATTAGGGTTTGATCAAAGTGGGTTTACCACTGATTTAATGAAATTAGGCATGAGTTTATGTTATTAACCTAGAATCTTAAATGGAAATCAAGTAACTACATGTAAACTTGAGAATTAATCATATGGTTTAAGAGTAATTAGTGAAAATTAATAATGAAACCCATGGTTTATACTTGAATTAGAATGGATTACTAAAATATTCAGTGTTATCATTGTAAAAGAAGAACTTGGTGATATTGATCATGAGGTTTGATCATGTAAAGGGTAAAATGAAATTATAAAGGGTATAATTGTCCTGTTTTTGTAAAAATCACCAAAAATTATAGAAAAATCGTATGGAGATGTGCTATATATCCATGGAAAGCTGAGAATTTCTACTTTGATTTTTGTTTTAAAACCAAAATCTAATTCCGGACTTAAAATGGGTGAAAACAGCTATATGTTCAGTGCAGTAAGGCTGAATTTTGACAGCTTTGGAACATTTTGACAGCTTTAGGATGCTGTTTTGTAAAATTCATAGTAAATTATAGAAAAATCATAAAAATGTGAGGTCAGTGGCATTAGAAATATATAAGAGTCTATTTTATTAATATGTATAATTTATTAGTTATTTTGACATTTAATAAGGGTAAAACAGATCTGCAAGTGACAGCTATACAAAGAACAAAAACTAAAATTTCTAAATTGAAAACAACATAACTTGAGAGTAGTTGAGTAATTGCTTATGAAATTTGAAATATGAACTCCAGGGGTATAATTGAAGGTTTTAGAGGCCTGAGGATGGTGTAATTTCATCAGAAAAAGAGGAATTTTATCGCAACATTCGGTTACAGCACAGTGAGTTCAATATAGGGACAATTGTATGTTATGTGTTATATGTGCAATGTGCTTTCTTGTGTTATTGATCTAAGTGGTTATTACTTGATATTGATTTTGATGCCTTTGGCCATGTAGAGCATGAATCGTATCACTTTGGTATTGGCTTTGTGCCTTTGACCATGTAGAGCATGACTCGTATCACTTTGGTATTGGCTTCGGGCTAGGTAGGGCTGAAAGTCTGTATATTCTAGCAACATGATTAAAAGGGATTGTGTTTTATGTGCCTCTTGGGCTGGAATTTATGATGCTTATGATCCTAAATTATTGTGTCTTAATTATTGTAATCCCTTGAATCTAACCGTTTATTGATTTGGAAAGTCCTTCATTTGATACACATATAAGCCTTTGTTGTCCTTTGTTTCTTTTTGTTCCTGTCATATTGTTATGTATATGGCATAGCATTATATTGTATCTATTTTTGAACTCACTAAGTGACGCCCACTTATCCCTTTTAGTGTTTAACTATTTCAGGTGATAAGCATCCAGAGTAAACACGCTTTGTTGGAGGACTTAGAGTAGTTGACACTACTACGTTTTTACTTGGTATACATATATGTATATGGATTATAAATTCCTGGGTAGTTATGTATTTATACAACTAGTTATGAAAAATTGTAAAAACCCTTTTAGTTGGTTTGTATCCATGCTTTTGTATTTAGACCACTAGTGTGAATTATAATTATGAATATGCATGTAGCATGTTTGGCTTTATGGTAATTTTAGTGAATGGGGTCTTACAATTATGGTATCAGAGCTAGGGCACGGGTCGATGTGTTCGACAGGGACGTCGAACCCTATAATGGGGGGGGGGGTGAAGGTGGGTTTCACCTGATCCTACATCGGCTTGGAAGGAGAACGAAACATCTCCTTATAAGGGGTGTGGATACCTTCCTTGTCACAACGCGTTTTAAAGCCGTGAGGGCAGCAGATCCCATAAGAACTCTGCAGTTAAGCGTGCTCGGGCGGGAGTAGTACCGGGATGGGTGACCCCCTGGGAAGTCCTTGTGCCGAGTAGCCCAAAGCGGACAATATTGTGATACGTGCCAGAGGGGGATGTCACAGCAACCCAAAAGGACCGTGCACAATCGGGTCAAAAACTTGCCTAGTATAGTTGCAGTCTTAGACACTATTCCAACAGTCTCCCACTTGGATAATTCTAGTAACTATATGCACAAGTACAATCCGATTTGCAATCGTAGCTCTCAAAGACGCTGTCAAACTCTGATATAATCAATCTTGTCCTTAGATAAGGGATCGTACAGTCCTCTGTTAGATATCATGCTGGCAATTCAATGGAATGATTAGTCTAGCATTTGGTTTCTTGATCTCCGATTTATTCGACATAGAACTTAATCGAACACATCAATTCAGTTCTGACCAGGCCCGGCACATAAGTCAAATCAAATCATCGAGCGGTCGAGATATCACTTTTCCCTTCTTAGGATAAAAGTTATAGATAAACTTCGACTTATATGCATTTACTTATTCATTAATCAACTATACACAATAATGCGTTTTATAACATTGAGTTACCAATGCGTTTTCGCATTATCAATGTACAATCAATTAGCAAATAACAAACCATATATCTAGGTTTTAAGACTATATGATATTATCGTCTTGCAATCACCCTTTTTATTGCATTCCATAAGGTGATTCCAGCAAGCGCGGGTTTGTTCCAATGCTCAAAACTAGTTCATAAGCACTCATGAACGTTGCACCAATCTTTTGCTATGTCTAAAACCATTTAGATAATCTACACACCTATTCATGAAAATATTCATTCATATCTACTTCCAACATATGAACGATTGTGGACAATTTGAACAATTCGATTATTCTTAATAAACTCAATTATTCTGGAAGTCAAAACATGCAAAGTGAAACAATAGTTAAACAATTAACATAAGACAGTAACATTACTTATAAATAAAATTCCTTTATTTAATCATCAAATGTTAATTACATTTATCTATTATACGTTTCTACTACTATCTAATCTATGCTAATATCATCCTGCAGCCCAATACTCCTAGGATGCTGCAAATGCTTAACCCTACTCAGTCCCTTCGTAAGCGGATCTGCTGGGTTATCTTCTAATGATATCCTCTTCACTACGAGTTGTCCTTCTTCTACACCATGTGTAATAAAGTGATATTTTCTGTCGATATGTCGTGATCTACCATCATCTCATGGTTCCTTTGTCAATTCATTATCACAGAAAATCTCCATGGGTTCCTTTATGGCAGGTACAACTCCAAGATCACCAATGAAGTTCTTCAGCCATATTGCCTCCTTCGACGCTTCGCTCGCTGCAATGTACTCTGATTCGCACGTTGAATCAGCTACGGTTTCCTGCTTGGAACTTTTCCAAGTTACTGCTCCTCCATTCAGGGTAAAGACCCAGCCCGACTGCAAACGGTAGTTGTCTCTGTCGGTTTGAAAACTGACATCACTATACCCTCGCACCTTCAAGTCATCACTCCATCCAAGGACTAAGAACCATTCCTTCGTCCTCCGAAGGTACTTAAGGATATTCTTCACCGCAATCCAATGGGCTCTGCCTGGATTCCCTTGATATCTACTAACCATGCTCAAAGCAAAGGCTACATCAGGGCGAGTACAAGTCATAGCGTACATGATTGAGCCAATTGCAGAAGCATATGGAACTCGGCTCATTTCAGTTATCTCGGCTTCGGTACTCGGACTTTGAGTCTTACTCAACTTGGCATTACTTTGTATTGGTAATTCTCCCTTCTTCGAGTTTTCCATACTAAAACGTTTTAGTACCTTCTCTAAGTAAGTGTTCTGACTAAGTCCTATTAGTCTCTTACTTCTTTCTCTTACTATCCTTATTCCCAAAATATAGGAAGCCTCTCCGAGGTCCTTCATAGCGAAGCACTTCCCGAGCCAGGACTTAACCTCCTGCAGAGTCGGGACGTCGTTTCCTATGAGTAATATGTCATCGACATATAGAATGAGGAAGCTTACTACACTCCCACTGACTTTGACATATGCACACGATTCATCTTTGCTTCGTACAAATCCAAACTCTTTGACTTTCTCATCGAAGCAAAGATTCCATCTGCGAGACGCTTGCTTTAGTCCATAAATGGACTTCTCAAGCTTAAACACTCTATTCGGATGCTTCGGATCCACAAACTCCTCTGGCTGAGCCATGTAAACATCCTCAACCAACTTCCTGTTAAGGAAAGCGGTTTTGACATCCGTTTGCCAAATCTCATAATTATGAAATGCGGCAATAGCTAGCATCACTCTAATAGATTTTATCTTCGCAACTGGTGAGAAGGTCTCTTCATAGTCAACTCCGGGAGTTTGAGTAAAGCCCTTTGCAACCAATCGCACTTTATACGTGCGTACCTTTCCATCCACATCGGTCTTCTTCTTGAAGATCCATTTGCACCCAACGGTCTTACGTCCAGGAACATTATCAACCAAATTCCAAAGTTGGTTATCATACATGGATTGGATCTCGCTATCAATTGCCTCTTTCCACTTTGCAGACTCCGGGCCTGCCATGACTTCCTTATAGCTATTAGGTTCATCAAGGTTTATTAGTGTACTATCACTAATATATGTGTCCCCTTCGGTAGTAATATGAAAACCATACAATTAGGGTTGAACTCTAACTCTCTCGGAACGTCTAAGAGGTAATGATACGTCAATCGGTTCAACCGGAGTTTCCTCCTCGGGTTGAGCGCCAGCGGTAGAGTTTCCTTCATCTATCGACTCTTGAATCTCTTCAAGATCGATCTGCCTCCCACTGTCTCCTTGGCCTATGAGTTCTCGCTCTCGGAAAACTCCTCTCCTCGCAACAAAGATAACATTTTCCTTCAGTCTATAGAAGAGATATCCAAAGGATTTTTGCGGGTAGCCGAAGAAAATACATCGCTCACTTTGAGGTTCGAGCTTGTCGTGAGTATCTCGTCTTACGAAAGCCTCGCAACCCCAAACCTTGATATGTGCCAACGAAGGAGCTTTCCCCGTCCACATCTCGTGAGGTGTTCTGGCAACCTTCTTAGTAGGGACTCGGTTAAGGATATGGGTGGCAGTCTCTAAGGCATACCCCCAAAAAGAGATAGATAGCGAAGCACGACTCATCATAGAGCGAACCATGTCCAAAAAGGTTCGATTACGCCTTTCTGCCACACCATTCAATTGTGGTGTCCTAGGTGGCATCAATTGTGAAACTATTCCACACTCCTTGAGATAATCGTGGAATTCAAGACTTAGGTACTCTCCTCCTCGATCGGATCGAAGCATCTTGATCTTCCTGCCCAATTGATTCTCCACTTCATTTTTGAACTCTTTGAACTTTTCAAAAGTTTCTGACTTTTGCTTGATTAAGTAGATATACCCATATCTACTATAGTCATCGGTAAAAGTCATGTAGAAGCGGTTTCCATCCTTCGTGGTAGATCTAAACGGTCCACACACATCGGTATGTATGAGGTCCAATAGACCCTCACCCCATTCGCACGTACCAGCGAAGGGTGACTTAGTCATCTTTCCAAGTAAACAAGACTCGCATGTGTCATCTTCCCTAAGGTCGAATGACTCCAACACTCCATCCTTTTGGAGTTGGGCTATGCGTTTCTTGTTGACGTATCCAAGACGACAATTCCATAAGGATGCCTTATCCATACTATTGGAAGAATCCACGCATAAAACATCATTTCTTAAGTTATCAACAATCATAAGAGTTTCATAAATTCCATTACATGGTATAGCTTCAAAGTAAAAGACACCATTCAAATAAGCTAAAATAGAACCATTCTTATTATTAAAAGAAAATCTAAAACCTTGTCTAAACAAACCATGAAATGAAATGATGTTTCTAGCCATTTCTGGCGAATAACAACAATTGTTCAAATCTAAAGATAAACCATTCCTAAGCACTAAAGAATACACTCCAATCTTGGTCACAGACGACGATCTTCTGTTCCCCATGATTAGATTTATTCTTCCATGCTCCACGTCTCTATTTCTTCTTAGTCCCTGCACATTAGAATAAATGTGGTAACCACAACCGGTGTCAAAAACCCAAGAAATATCATGAGATGAATCGTTAGATTTAATTGTGTATATACTTGCGAAAGATGGCTTGATCTTTCCTTCCTTGATGGCTTTCAGGTACTCCGGACAACTTCTCTTCCAATGTCCTATCTTGTGGCAGTGGTGGCACTCTGCCTCCTTCGGGTTAGGGCATGGATTAACGGGATCAACTTTGGTCCCACTAGAAGAGGCACCATCTCGGGCTTTCACCTTGTGATAGTTCTTTGAAGAAGCCTTCCTCTTCTTTCCCTTTCCTTGTCCAATTGCCAAGACAGGAGCGACGGGCGGATTGGGAGTTGGTGCAACAGACTTCTCCTTGAAGTTGCTCTCAGCAACCCTCAAGAGACCTTGGAGTTTGCTTAGGGTGACCACTTCTTTGTTCATGTGATAGGTCATCCTAAATTGATTGTAGCTTGGAGGCAAAGAGTGACGCACCATGTCGATCGCCAAGTCTTCCCCAAAGTCAACGTTTAACTTGCGAAGGCGATCGACATACCTTTGCATCTTTTGCAGGTGCACGATAAGAGACTCTCCATGACCCATCTTAGCGAAAATCATGTTAGTGAAAATCTCATAACGCTCTTGTCTCGCGTTTTGATGATATCTCTCCAATAAGTCTTGGTGCATTTCGTACGGATACATGTCCTCGTAGGACTTTTGGAATTCGGGGTTCATAGTTGCGATCATGATGCAATGCACTTTCGTTGCATCACGCTCGTGAGTTTCGAAAGCGGTCATTTCAGCGGGAGTAGCGATTTCGGGATTGATTTTCTCGAGCTTCTCATCGAGGACATACTCCTTATCCTCATAGCGAGCAATCGTGCGAATGTATCTTATCCATTTGCTAAAGTTCGTTCCATCAAAGGTGACCTTTTGACAAAGGCTCATCAAAGTGAATGAACTCGCAGCAGCGTTGTTAGCGTTCGACATCTACAATAGAAAGGAAAAAGATTGATTAGAATGTGAATCCCTAATGATCACCCAATAAGAAAAAATAGGGCTAGGATCCAACAGCAATATTTACACATTAGAAAAGGGATGCCGTAATCTAACATGCAAACAATTTGAAGGTAAGTGAATGACGATTCACTAATTCCCCACCATGAAAAACATAACTTTAAGTCCTAAATGTATTGAGAATTCCTAGGTTCGGATGAGATTCATTGAAACTTTTCAATGGCATGTTTAAATCTCGATATGCCCCTCTTGTTTGTGACTGGGATACCGAGGATCACAAAGCGGGTGTGAATTACCATGCAAATTCACATGGTGCCTTCATTGTAACGATCACCTATTCGATGTGCCAGTAAACCACACACGCTCCATCGAACTATGATAAACAATGAATCACCCTTTGCCACCTTTGCTTAGAGCCAATTAGTGTGCCGGTAAACCACACACGCTCCACTAACTTCTTAGCAAGGTGCAAAGTGTAATTTCATGGAATTGCATCAATTCACTTTTCCTAAAGTAACTAAGATTGAGAAATTTTAAGAAAACATGTAGTTACTTTGTATTTCTTATTATACTTTTAATGATAGGATGAGGTTGCCCTATCCTACCCGTTCGGCTAACGACCCTCCACCGATCAAGAAATCGGTGGGTGTGAGTGTACACCCATTAAGCGCCATTTATAGGCCGCAACCTTATACCCACCTTATAGATCGACTTCGTGAATGAGGCCTACTAACGGTAAGACTAGCATTTAAGTTATACATATATAGATATTAATCTTGTAATATTATATTAGTATAGTGTTGGATTTTAAACTTGTAAAATTCTAGGGTCTGAAATTTAAATTGTCTAAATTAAACTTTTAATCACAAAATATAAATTTCAAAACTTGAGGGCAAATTTTTAAACATTTAAAAAATAAAGAATCAAATAACAAATAATTCAAATTAACAATTAATCACATAATTATCCATATTTGATTTCTTGAAAAACAATTTACCAATTCAATCAAAATAATTAATAATTATCATATAAGGAAATTAAAATACTTTATTAATTGATAAATATCTTCAATTAGATCAAAAATATAGTCATATATATCATAAAATCGGATTTGGGTTGATCTAATATGATTAAGGTAAGTTTCCATAAGATAAATATGAAAAAATCCCGTTTTTGGCTCTTCCTGACACTCGGACTCGCCGAGTACCCAAACTGGACTCGCCGAGTCCACTATGGGACTCGCCGAGTCCATGACTCAGAAACACAAAATTCGAATTTTGCAGTTAGCATTCAAACAATTAAGCATCAATTTAATAGAAACCAATCTAGGCTTTGATATCACTGATGGGTTTTGTACATAAGAACATTCCTATGTGCGCATACAAACCCTAATGCTTGGATCTAGGTTTCTCTAGTTAAACATGCATTGAATCCAAGATTCCTAATGGCTAATTAGGTATAAGAACAATACAAAACCAGAGTTAGACGCATACCTTGAAACACTTGTTTGATCTTCTTGTTCTTGGAGCTTTAGAGTCACAATTGTCACTCCTCTAATGGCTTACAAACACCAACTAGCAAAGAGAATGATTTGAGAGAGAGGGGAGAGGAGGAAATCGGCCAGGGTATCCTTGCTGTAGAGGAGATGCCGATTTCCTATCCCAAGGGGTCTATTTATACTTGTAAGGCTCCTAGGGTTTCACCCTTAAACCCTAATTGGATAACTTAGACTCTAAGCAATCCTAATCTTTACCATAGATAAGCCATGGACGAATTTGAGTCTATCCTAAGCCCTAGAATTCGTCCAACCTATATCCTATAAGGATTTACAGCCTAAAGTGTAACTATCAAACAATTGACAGTTTATACCCTCTTATTTAATTAATCTCTTTAAGTCACCAAATTAATACTAATTAATCTATGACTTATATTAATCAAATAACAATATTATTATTCATTATATTATTCTCATAATATATTAATAATATCTATTCTCTCATAATAAATCATCCTACCAAGTTGCTATGGTGAAGGCAACCCAAAAGGACCATGCATAATCGGGTCAAATACTTGCCTAATATAGTTGCAGTCTTAGACACTATTCCAACACAAACGCCCAAGCCTATCTATAATTTTTTATTTGGACCAAGAAATCTCACATAGAAAGTTTAGACAATGTTAGACAATCAGCCTGATGGAGTGATTTAATGTCATCTTAACAAATGACTCCCTGATGAGATACATTGATAGATTTAGGCACATACAGCTGCATGCTTCTAGGGACGATTATTTGTCAAAAGTTACATCCTTGGATTATGAAATGCTACTACCAAATATTTAAAAATGGTACAAGGCAAAATAAATAAGAATACAAAAAAAATTAGTCTAACAAGGAATATCCTTAAAGTGATATTTTTACAGCTTTTTTAGAGGTTCTTTATTGTCACACCCCTGAACCGTCAGAAATAACAGCGGAAACGTCCGTGGGCGGGCGATGTCATGCATAGTATCACAACAATCGTATCATACTAATCAAAGTAAACACAACCATTACATTACAATATGAACAATTACATCTGTTTGAAAACATAATCTATTTACATCAGTATACATATAACAAAAGATAAAGACGGGACTCCAAAATGCTCCGTCTTCTCCAAAAGTTGGCGAAGGTACCTGTATATCGTTGCCCTGAGAATACAAGCGGTTTTGAAAACGTATCACCATAAAGCTGGTGAGTTCATAAGCATGTTTTTGTATTGAAAACTAGTCACTGAATTTGTGCAATTGATTTCTTTTCATTATAAGTAAAGTATCATTTGTAGCGAAAACCATTGTTATCGAGTTCCAAAATGTGTACGCATGCTTTCCAAGAAAATCCAATATTTTCTAACATGTTTGTTGATTACTGTATGAAAAGTATGCTCCATTTGAAAACCCTGGCTACCACCAGTATGTAATGTATGTTCTGATTGAAGACCCTAGCTTCCACCAGTATGTATAGTAGTTTTATTACTTCAAATAAAACCAAAGGTTGTGTCCCTGGAATACCCTCCAATAAGTAGATAGGTAGTTTGTATGAAGTTGTATCTATAAAACCGGTAATGAATTTCCCAAACTATACCTGTTATAGTTTGATTGGTAAGTGGTGTTCGTATACTGTTCTGAAAACTATGCAATTATGATTAGACAATGTCCCTTATGCTCCGCATAATACATAAAGGGAATAAGGTATCTAAATGTTTGACATAAAACCTTTGTAATTGCATTAGTTTTTATCTTGTGAAAACCATTATGTTTGGCTTGTATTCCCCCTGAAAACGTTTTAAAATCTGTAAAAGCGTAGGGGTATGAACTCATTATTTGACGTAGGATTCGAGTGTTAATCAATAGGAGTTTTTGGGTGTCAGACAATGCTCCGGACACAAACGGATCCTATTTAATATATAAAGCACATATATGTATTAGATGTGGAGATAACACTATTTGTTATAGAAGGAAACCACCTTAGGGACTAGGAAACACTTGAAACTAAGTGTTAGAATCACAAGGGAATGAAGATGGGGAGCTTGCGGCCGTAATCAGGGGTGTAAGGTCATGGGTTTGTGGCCCAACAAGGTTTACGACCCAAGGGTTTACGACCGTAAAAACTTGGTGAGAGATGTGATTTTTGATGTTTCAAGGTCCTTTCTAGCCTCTTGGAATTGTTCTAAGCGTTGTTCATAGCTCAAAGTAGGGTTTAAAGGCCAATAATCGACCAAAAATGGAGTTACGGCCATTGAAGGGTGTACGGACGTACACATGGGTTTACAGCCGTAAACCTATTTCATGTTCATGATTTGGGTCAATTTTTAGATGAAAAACCAATGATTTCTAGGAGATATCAAGCATAGATGGTAGTTACTTACTGTAAGAGGCTTGAAATGAGGTTTTTAGCCACTAAACACTAGTGTGTGTTCTTGGTGAGAGAGAAAATCTAGAACAAGATGAGATGAAACATGGATTCATCACTAGGGAATGGATTAAACAAAATCAAGGTGAAGATTCACTTACATTTTTTATGGTTCTTGAGCAATTTTTGAAATTGTAGAGAGCGAGAGAGAAAGAGAGTAGAGAGAGAAAGTTCTTAGTGTGTGTAAAAGGGTGGAATGAAGGCCACTCATCCCTTATATAGGGTTGAGTTTACGGCCAAGGGTGGGATGGGGGTGTACGGACGTAAACTCGAGTTTGCGACCGTACACTCCTTTCGAAGGGGTGTTTGGCCCGGATTTTTATCCTTTGACTCGGAAAAGTTCGTTCTTGGACCCAAGCCTCGATTGTATTGAGTTCAGAATATTTAATTAACCCGAGAAGTTGACGGAAAATTTAATAAAAATTAAATTTTATTAACGAAACGGGTTTAAATAACGGGATAAATTTCGGGATGTCACATTTATGTAGCATTTTCAGAAGAATCATAAAGGCAGAATTTTTTTTGAGTAAAATATCGAAAGAAGGATGTTTTGAAATAAATACTCATAAATTAATTTCGTTTCTTCGAAATATCTGATCTTCAAATCTAGATATAAAAGAAAACACAATCAAGAACAAACACATTAATATAAAATACAACTCACTATGAACCAAGAATGATGAATGTATTTATCATTAAGATGTTGCAGATGGATTCTAAGCTTCATGTTCATCAAGAGCAAGAGAGGAGCAGAAAATTATCTTTGTAACCAATGAGTTAACTGTCTCAAATCCATGAAACCATAATGTTGACAATATCAACACGAGGGCATTCGAGGGTTTACCAGATTATGAGTCAGTAGATGAAAACAAGACTCATTGCATTGATGTTTTGTGCTTGCATCCATTACAATAAGTGGGCAAGAAGGAGGGCATTATCAACAAGAAGAGGACATGATGCCATAATTCTTCTCAACAACGGATGCTTTCAAAATATTCTAGATGACTCCAGCTCTTTCTAATTTCTGATAAGAAAAAGTGCAAGTAAACCTGAGATAGGCTTGAAGGATATATAATAAAAAGAAACTAGAATACTTGTAAATATTAAAACAAAGTTTAAGCAAAGTATGTAAAGTTCTAAATACATAATAAAAGTAGCACTTGCTTTTGTGTGTGTATGTGTGTGTGTGTTTTATAAATGCAAGTAAAAGAGAGTTAGAAAGTGATTAGGTCATTGAAAGCATGACAAGATCTGTAATCAATTTGTTTAGAGACTTCTCATCCAATGCCTTAGTGAAAATCTCAACCAGTTGATCAGTGGATGGCATATAAAATAATTCCACTTTTCCTTTTTGAATAATGTCCCTGATGAAGTGATGACGGATATCAATGTGCTTGGTTTTGGAATGCTCCACTGGATTTTGTATCATTTAAATGACATTGGTGTTTTCACATCAGATAGGAGTCATTGAGAAGTTTAGAACATAATCTAAAAGCTGATTTTGAATCCATAGAATCTAAGAACAACACCTTCTAGCGGCTACATATTCAGCTTTAGCGGTAGAGCAATCCACTGATGTCTACTTCTTGGACCAATTCATTAATCTATATCCAAGAATTTGAGCCCCTACTGCATTACTTTTATGATCAATGCCACATCCACTATTATTAGAGTCAATGTATCCCACCAACTTGAACTCATAATCGCGAGGATACTATAACCCGATATTGGGTGTATGCTTTAAGGAATGAAAAATTCTTTTCACAGCGAGAACATGAGATTCCTTAGGATTAGCTTGATAATAGGCACACGATAAACAATATGCTCGATCAAATACCAAAGTAACAATAATAACTCTACGTGAAAAAATCTCTGATATGCTAAAAAATACCAATATACCCAAACTGCGGTGCCGGAACTCCCGAAGTGGTCTTCAAAAAGAAATAAATGTCACATGCTCAAGATACATGGTTCGTCAATTGGAGATCAAGAGTGACAAGCCATAAAAATTTTCATGAAATGAAGAATGTGAAACAACTTTGTTGATTACATGGTTCGTCAATCGGAGATCAAGAGTGACAAGTCATAAAAAATTTCATGAAATGAAGAATGTGAAACAACTTTGTTGATTAGGTGTCGTTGCAATGCAGACATCGCGAAGAATAATATGATGTCCGACTACGGTATGGAGTAATCCTCATGGAAACAATAAAAATTTTCCATTATAATCAGCGTGAAGTAAACCAATGTGACTATCAAAGGTTGGGTTGTGGAAAAAGTTGGTATTAAAAAATAAATTGGTTTTAATAATAAAAATTGGTTTTAAAAAAAATGGTGTTAAAAAAATTGGCTAAATAAAAAAATAGGCTGAAATAAATTGGTGTAAAAAGGTGTTAATTAAAAAAAGCTAGAAGAATAAAGGATAAGAGGGGGTGCTATGAGCAGGAAGGAGGAAGGAGCAAGAACAGTCAGGGAGGGAGGATTGAAGAGCGATGAGGTACCGGAGAGGAAGGGGCTGAAGAGAAGGAGGTACCAAAAAGGGAGGGGTTAAGGGTAAGAGGGGTTGTGGGTGAGAGGACTGCATGTTAAGGGTACCGAAGTGGTGTGGATGACGGGGGTACCAAAGTGGGTATGAGTGATTTGGAGGAGCTACCGAGGAGGGTAGGTTATGGTAGGAGAAAGGGTGAGGGGGAGAGACGGAAGGCTGATATCCTGTAGTAGTTGGAGTCTACGGTTATACGAGGAGGCGAAGAAAGTCCGGAGTTTAAGGTAGGAAGGAGTTGTGGTAGAGCGAAGGGGTGATAGTAGCTGCGGTATGTGAAGGGAAGCTATTTGCGGTGCAAAGACAGGAAGAAGTGAAGGCTTCAGTATACAGTACTAGGTAATTGATCAGGAGCTACGAGTTAGAGCTCAGGGCTTTGGTAGATCGTAGAGACTGCTCAGCAGTCTTCGGTCAACAGGAGGTTTCTGGGTAAGGAGTCTGAGGAGGTCTTTGGTAGCTGAGAAGCTCTCTGATAGCTAAGAAGGTCTTCGGTACCAAGACGGAGAGGGATACTGCAGAGGATTCTCAGAAGGCTTCAGTAAGGCAGTTTTTGGTCTACGGTTCTGGGAACCGAGGGCAATGGTGATGATGAAAAATGCTATTTTTATGAAAAAAAAATGATACCAAAAAGGCCATTTCTTCATATTTTAACAAGGTTAATCTTTTCTAGAGCATTTTGGGTCAAAAAGAGGTGTTGGTAAGGCAAAAAGTTAAGGGGACAAGGCTTTGGTCAAGCGAAAAATGTGGAGTGTGCAAGGGGTTTAAGGGGACAAAAGGTGATGAGATTAGTCAAGTCACATTGTTTTATCTTGAAAGGGTAAATAAAGTGGAGTAGTCTTTTCCAAAAAGAGTAACAAGGAAATGTGGCTTTTTGCAAACAAATTAGCACGCCCAACCTCTAACATAAAGAGATCTACAACAACAAAAATTTGAAGAACACGTGAACTTTATACCTCTTTGAAGAACAATAGTTGGTGGGAAAAAATCTTCAAAGAAAAAAAATTCTCTTCTCCACTTTCTTCAGTAATGCCAAAGATTTTGTGTCTTTTTTCGAAAAAGAAAAAACTTCTTGGAACAAATTCTTCAAGATCTTCAAATATTTTTAGAACACAAAAATCTTCTCCTATTTTTTATTCATTTTCAATAGCATAATAAAGAAAACTTTGTAAACTTGAATCTTTGAGCAGAAATATGAACAAGACAGCAACAACTTTTTTTTTATTCTTCTAAGCTTGAATCAACACTCCAAAACAGAAAAAACTCATCATAAAAATTTCTAGTTTGAACCCAATAATTCTTGCAAAATCGAACAAATCATCAAGATAAACACCAATCGGGAGTCGTTCCCTTGAACTAGTCGCTTGAACCTTCAAGGTACGACTCAGATACCAATTTTTGAAACCCATTTTGACGATCTGTTTGTGCGGAGTAAGAACATTTTGAGGTTTAACGATCATAAAAAAAATATAAATGAAGAACATAAGATGAATATGTGACATCCCCAAAATCACGGCCAGAAAAGACCGGTTTTGTTTATACTTTATTTCAAAATCAGAGTTATCTTTTAATAAAAGGGTTGCGGAATTTGTCCCAAAACAATAATATGATAAAGATTTATCAAAAGCATTTCCATAGAAATGTATTTCATTAAAAGACTCGGGATGTCATGTTCGTACAGATCAAAAGTATAAACAGTACAATATAAGCCTTACTACATTATTTCATATCTACAGGCCTATATCCGTAATCCCTCGTCCAAAACATCACACCTATGCTCATGCGCCACTACCTGTAATGCATAAAACTGAGTGGGTCAGGCTTGGGAGCCTGGTGAGCACATAGGGTTTTCAACCCACAATAAGTTTATTAATTTCATCAATCAACAATAACCCGATTACCCGTTCCCGTTATCCTCACTTTACGTCCCTAAACACCTATCATAAGGGACCTAGCCTAAGGATCATCATCGGGACGGACACTACTGCTAAGGGGATTCCTCAGCAATAAATGTCCTAATAGGCAACCATGTGGGGGATGGAGTACACCGGTGAACACATCGTTCACAACACCTACAGGTTGCGAACCTGCTAGTGTTCCACTGGACTGTCTAGAAGAGTCCGTGGTCGTCATCTATACTCCGCTAGATGACTGGATCAACAACAACAACATCGAGGCCTCTCATCATTTTATCACACATCACCTATTACATCTACCCATGTTTTACCCCAACATTTTCGTAGATATAAAATACATATACAGTTTAAATCATTGAAAACATGTATAACAACGTTCATCTAGCATAGATAGCAAGTATTCAGATAATATGCACACATAACACGTAATTTATATAAAATACTTCATATCTATGTGTAAGTTGAAGGTAACTATGCACTCACCGGAAAAGGTGGTGATTCCGAACTCAGACAGCGCTTCGCTTCTTAAAAAGAATTTTTCTTCGACGAAACCTAGTATTATTACCACTAGAGTTTAGTTTATTATTCGTCGAGACTAATTAATAGTCTAGCTATTATTATTATTATTATATAAGCGTCAAAAAAATACTTATATAACCCATAATAATAGCCCAAGTATTTATTATAAGTTCCTAATAACGTTACTATAATTAAATAAGAGTTATATTAAAAATAGCGTAGGCGTAGCTCACTTACAGCGGGTTTTATAGAAAACCGGGCTTTGCTTGGAGCAGCGTTCCCGAGCCGAAAAGCTCTTCTTCTCAGAGCCTTCGAGCACTCCGGGGCTTCCGCCTCGTGCTAGGGAGGTTCCCTAGGCTTTTCGGGGGATTTCGGGGCTAGAGAGAGGTTCTAGAGAGAGAGAGAGAGAGTAAAGAGAAGAAAGAATGGGAAAGATGTGAAGAAAATGAGGGTGGGAGAGGTGGTATTTATAGGGTGAAATGTGGCTGAACTTGGTGCCACATGTCACCATCTGGTGGCAAGCCTTGGGGAGAAAGCAATGGCCAAGATTGTGCCACATCACCCATTTTCGCACAGCACACTTCCGACTTCTAAAATCCGTAACTTTCACATACGACCTCCGTTTTTGACGTTCTTTATATCCACGCGTAGGTAATAATAAGATCTACAACTTTCATTTTGACACCGTCAGCTAATTCTCGACCGATCTTAAATTTAACAGTACAAGGAGATTATACTGTTAAACGTCTGCGTAAAATTAATAACTTCTACATACGGACTCTGTTTTTGTCTGTCTTTTTACCGTTGATTTCCTATTAATGAGATCTTCAACTCTCATTTATGTTGCGTAAGCCAAAAACCGCTCGAACTAAAATTCGAGTTTCAGGCTGTGCACTGCTAAGCCGAATCTTAGAAAAATCATAACTTCTTCATACGAAGTCAGATTTGGGCGTTCTTTTTATCGATGTTCTTAGTTTAACATATTCTACGACTTTTTTTTAGATTGCTAAGGCTAAAAAGTCTTCTATCGTAAATTCACTATTTACGTTTCCCGGTGTCGTGCCGGTTTTGTCGTAAAACTTCGGCGGGCCATAACTTCTTCTTTATAGCTCGGATTTCGGCATTCTTTATATGCACGGAAACCTTGAGACATATTCTACAACTTTATGTAGAGATATTGGGATTCTCTCACACTTTAATTTTGATGCTCATTTTTATTCTTTATTAATTATACATTTATAATTAAATAATAAACACATAAACACACATAATTCACATAATACTCAAATATTTCATATTTATTACTTCAAAAAGAGTTACAATAGTTGACCTAGACTATTACATTGACAAAAATGCTTAGCCCTGAAAACCCGGGCGTTACAATTCTCACCCCCTTAGGATGATTCCGTCCCGGAATCATGCATCAGCAAACAGATGTGGATAGCGACTCATCATGTCATCCTCTGTTTCCCAAGTGAGATTCGGCCCATTCGAATGTTTCCATCGGACTAGCACCAAGTCGACCATCTTGCGTCGTAACTTCTTAGTCTTACGGTCAATAATTGCCTCAGGCTCTTCGATCAGCCTTTTATTCTCATCCATCCTTAATTCCGAGATTGGAATTATGTCGGGAACATCTCCCATGAATTTCCTCAAATAACACACATGGAAGGTGTTATGAATACCATTGAGTTCTTCGGGCAATTCCAGCTTGTAAGCTTGGTTCCCAATCCTCTGAAGAACTTTGAATGGTCCAATAAACCTTGGACTCAACTTTCCTCGTTTCCCAAATCGTATAAGTCCCTTCCACGGTGAGACTTTAAGTAAAACGGAATCCCCAACTTCGAAGGTTATCGGTCGTCTTTTCTTGTCGGCATAGCTCTTCTGACGATCCTGAGCTGCTAACATTCTTTCCCTAATCACCTTCAATTTCTCAGCAGTCTCATGGACTATCTCGGGGCCCATAAACTGCTTCTCTCCGGCTTCAAGCCAACAAGACGGCGTACGACACTTCTGCCCATACAAGGCTTGATAAGGAGCCATCTTGATGCTCGAGTGAAAACTATTGTTGTAGGAAAATTCTACCAGAGGTAAGTGCTCGTCCCAATTCCCTTGGAATTCGAGGGTACATGCTCTCAGCATATCTTCCAACGTCTGAATCGTTCTTTCACTCTGACCATCAGTTTGCGGATGGTAAGCAGTACTCAAACACAACTTTGTACCCAACTCCTCTTGTAGACTCCTCCAAAACCTCGATGTGAAACGACTATCACGATCTGACACAATAGTAAGAGGGACACCGTGAAGTCTTACAATTTCCTTCACGTAAGCATTTGCGAGCTTATCCATAGACCACTTCTCGTTGGCTGCTATGAAGTGTGCACTCTTGGTGAAACGATCCACGACTACCCAAATCATGTCATGACCATTCTTCGTTCTGGGCAGTTTAGTCACAAAATCCATGGTGATGTCTTCCCATTTACCCATGGGTACAGGTAAGGGTTCTAAACTCCCATACGGTTTTTGATGTTGTGCCTTAACCCTCGCACATGTTACGCACTCAGCCACATACTTCGCAACATCGAGCTTCATCGTCGGCCACCAGTAGTAGGGTTTTAGGTCCCTATACATTTTAGTGCTACCGGGATGAATCGAGTACATGGTCTTGTGTGCTTCTTCCATTAGAAGATCTCTTATTCCTCCCGTCTTAGGTACCCAAATTCGATCTTGGAATACCTTCAGTCCTCGACTGTTCGTACCGAACACTAACGTTTTTCCCAAACGTTCTTCCTTTCGGTCATTCTTTTCTAAGGCTTCTTCTTGAGCTTTCCTGATACTTTCCACAATCGTCGAGACGACTTCAATTCTTAACGCTCTCGGCCTTCTTCTTTCAAGATTGACTTTCCGACTGAGAGCATCAGCAACAATATTTGCTTTACCTGGGTGGTAAAGTATCTCACAGTCGTAGTCCTTGAGAAGTTCTAGCCAGCGTCGTTGCCTCATGTTCAACTCCTTCTGATTAAAGAGATACTGGAGACTCTTATGATCAGTGAAGAGCTTGCACTTCGTGCCGTAGAGGTAATGCCTCCATATCTTTAAGGCGAATACTACCGCTGCCAACTCCAGATCATGAGTGGGGTAGTTCTTTTCGTGCTCTTTCAATTGTCGAGATGCGTATGCTATCACCTTTTCTCTTTGGGTCAGAACACAACCTAACTCGACTCCAGATGCATCACTATAAACTGCGAAATCTTCGACTCCATCGGGTAGAGAAAGTATCGGCGCTTCACATAACTTCTTCTTTAGCTTCTCGAACGCCTCATCATGTTTCTCACTCCATGTATACGTAGCTCCTTTATGGGTCAAAGCTGTTAATGGAGCAGCTATCAAAGAAAAGCCTTGGATAAATCGTCGGTAATATCCGGCTAATCCTAGAAAGCTTCGAATCTCCGTGGGATTCTTCGGACGTTCCCACTTCATTACAGCTTCGATCTTGGCAGGGTCAACCATTATTCCTTCTTGGTTAACAACATAACCCAAGAATTGGACTTCCCGTATCCAAAAGTCGCATTTGGAGAACTTTGCAAAAAGCTTCTCCTTCTTTAACACCTCCAACACTTCTCGTAGATGCTTGCCATGCTCCTCCTGGCTTTTCGAGTAAATGAGAATGTCGTCGATGAACACTATCACAGATTTATCGAGGAATGGTTTACAAACCCTATTCATCAAATCCATGAATGCTGCGGGAGCATTGGTTAGTTCGAACGACATAACCAAGAACTCGTAGTGTCCATATCTTGTTCTGAATGTAGTCTTCTCAATATCCTGCTCTCTCACCTTCAGCTGATGATATCCTGACCTAAGATCGATCTTTGAGAAGTAGCTCGAACCTTGCAGCTGATCGAATAGATCATCAATCCTCGGTAATGGATACTTGTTCTTCACCGTTGCCTTATTCAACTCTCGGTAGTCTATGCACATCCTCATGCTTCCGTCCTTCTTCTTCACGAATAACACCGGAGCTCCCCAGGGTGATGAACTAGGTCGAATGAAACCGCTATCCAACAGCTCCTGAAGTTGCATCATGAGCTCCTTCATCTCCGTCGGTGCTAATCGGTAAGGTGCCTTTGCTATCGGTGTTGTTCCTGGTAATAAGTCTATACGAAATTCTACTTGCCTATCAGGTGGTAATCCAGGAAGATCTTCGGGAAAGACTTCCGGATAATCGCACACAACCGGTATATTCTGCACCTCTTTCTTTTCTTTCTTAGCATCGATTACGAATGCCAAGTACGATGCACATCCCTTGGACAAACATTTCCTAGCTTTCATCAAGGATATGATTCCAGAACTCACTCTGCGTTTGTCCCCGTACACCATAAATGATTCCTTTCCGGGTGGGTTTATCCTAACTATCTTCTTTCGGCATAATATCTCGGCATCGTTGGCGCTAAGCCAATCCATACCCAAAACGATGTCGAAACCGTTTAACTCTATGGGTAATAGTTCCTCATGGAATTCGTTTCCGTTTAGGTTAATGACGATGTTCCTAATACGATTACTAACAGGTACGAATTTGCCACTGGCAACTTCTACAATCAGGGCATTATCTAGTTTTTCTACAGGCAATGCTAATCTTCCACCAAATTTATGCGATACAAAGGAGTAATTGGCTCCGGAATCAAATAGTATATTTGCAGGTAAACCATTTACAAGAAAGGTACCTGAAGCGACGTCTGCTGCCTCCTTTGCAGCCTCGAGCGTCATCTGGAAGGCTCTCGCCTTCGGCTTTGGTGGTATGTTGGGTCTTCCTGCCTCCTTCTTCTTCGGGCAGTCCTTCAAAATGTGCCCTTCTTCATTACACCCATAACAGGCCTTCTGGTTAAGAGTGCATTCGTTGGCATAGTGCCCAGGCTTTCCGCATTTGTAACAAGTGACCCCTCCATCACACTCCCCAGAGTGCTTCTTCTTGCACTTGTCACACCACTTTGCTTCTGATCCTCCTCCTCTCGAACTAGACTTCGAGAATCTACCTTTCTTACCGGACCTCGAGGATCCGTCAAATTTCCGTTTCTCTCCCACTTCCGCTCTCTCCAGACCCTTTTCTCGTATCTGGGTCTCCACATTCTTAGCAGCCCAGATGGCAGCTTTTAGAGTGGTAGTTTGCTTGACCATTGGACCGAAGTCCGCTGGTAATCCGAGGGCAAATTTGTTAACCTTGGAGAGTTCAGTTGGGACGAGGTGACGAACAAGCTTCATTTTCTCAGTAAAGCTTGCAGCGTATTCAGTAACGCTCATTCTTCCCTTCTTCAGATTCTGGAATTCGTTGCTGATCTCCAGAAGATCCTGCTCAGAGCAGTATTGCATCTTCAACTGTACCAGAAAATCCTCCCACGACATTTTGCTTGCTTCACCTTTGGGCATTGAATCAGCTAATAGCTTCCACCAGCTTAGTACTCCAGATTTCAATAGAGGAACTGCAAGAGCAGTCTTCTGCCTATTGCTACACTCGCAACTCTCAAACATTGTCTCCATCTCAGAGATCCAGTTCATGACTTCCACCGGCGTCGGGCTTCCGGATAGACTCGGTGGCTTGGATGCCATGAAATCCTTGTATTTGCATCCACGTCCATCATTTCCTCCATCCAGGTGGTTTTGCCTAACTATCGGTGGGTTGGCTTGACCAATAGTCCCACTGTAGTTTCCTCCTTCAGTCTGCCCTTCGTTCAACTCGGGCTGTTCGAGCTGAATAGTCGCTTCCTCTCGATTTTGCTGGAGCAAACGCCTGGTTTCCTCCATTTGACGATCCAACATTGCCTGGATCATCGCTTGCACTCCGGCCATCGTTATTGGTCCGGCAGCGGCTTCCACAACTGGTATTTGCTCGATCACGGGGGGTTGGTGTCCGTTCCCATTTGCGTTTACGTTTCCGCTACGGGTCCTTACCATCTTGATCTATATACCGAATAAGGTGGATTTAGATCTTTATTTAGGAGAGACGTTTAAATCGTCCTTATCACTCCGAAACGTTTACATGCTAGTTCTAATATCGTAGTCGTACGTTTAGAATCCTAAACACATAAGGTTCCAGATCCGGTCGGCAACAGACCATAGATCCCGAACAAAATAACAACATATCATGCATAAAACATTTAGCACATAAAAGCATTTTAGGCACAATTCCTAAAATAAGCTAGTGCTCACACCTCACAATCATCGCTTAGCATTCTAAGTTTAAGTCTAGAAATCCTACAAATTCCTAGTTCGCTTAAACTAATGCTCTGATACCAACTGTGACATCCCCAAAATCACGGCCAGAAAAGACCGGTTTTGTTTATACTTTATTTCAAAATCAGAGTTATCTTTTAATAAAAGGGTTGCGGAATTTGTCCCAAAACAATAATATGATAAAGATTTATCAAAAGCATTTCCATAGAAATGTATTTCATTAAAAGACTCGGGATGTCATGTTCGTACAGATCAAAAGTATAAACAGTACAATATAAGCCTTACTACATTATTTCATATCTACAGGCCTATATCCGTAATCCCTCGTCCAAAACATCACACCTATGCTCATGCGCCACTACCTGTAATGCATAAAACTGAGTGGGTCAGGCTTGGGAGCCTGGTGAGCACATAGGGTTTTCAACCCACAATAAGTTTATTAATTTCATCAATCAACAATAACCCGATTACCCGTTCCCGTTATCCTCACTTTACGTCCCTAAACACCTATCATAAGGGACCTAGCCTAAGGATCATCATCGGGACGGACACTACTGCTAAGGGGATTCCTCAGCAATAAATGTCCTAATAGGCAACCATGTGGGGGATGGAGTACACCGGTGAACACATCGTTCACAACACCTACAGGTTGCGAACCTGCTAGTGTTCCACTGGACTGTCTAGAAGAGTCCGTGGTCGTCATCTATACTCCGCTAGATGACTGGATCAACAACAACAACATCGAGGCCTCTCATCATTTTATCACACATCACCTATTACATCTACCCATGTTTTACCCCAACATTTTCGTAGATATAAAATACATATACAGTTTAAATCATTGAAAACATGTATAACAACGTTCATCTAGCATAGATAGCAAGTATTCAGATAATATGCACACATAACACGTAATTTATATAAAATAATTCATATCTATGTGTAAGTTGAAGGTAACTATGCACTCACCGGAAAAGGTGGTGATTCCGAACTCAGACAGCGCTTCGCTTCTTAAAAAGAATTTTTCTTCGACGAAACCTAGTATTATTACCACTAGAGTTTAGTTTATTATTCGTCGAGACTAATTAATAGTCTAGCTATTATTATTATTATTATATAAGCGTCAAAAAAATACTTATATAACCCATAATAATAGCCCAAGTATTTATTATAAGTTCCTAATAACGTTACTATAATTAAATAAGAGTTATATTAAAAATAGCGTAGGCGTAGCTCACTTACAGCGGGTTTTATAGAAAACCGGGCTTTGCTTGGAGCAGCGTTCCCGAGCCGAAAAGCTCTTCTTCTCAGAGCCTTCGAGCACTCCGGGGCTTCCGCCTCGTGCTAGGGAGGTTCCCTAGGCTTTTCGGGGGATTTCGGGGCTAGAGAGAGGTTCTAGAGAGAGAGAGAGAGTAAAGAGAAGAAAGAATGGGAAATGTGTGAAGAAAATGAGGGTGGGAGAGGTGGTATTTATAGGGTGAAATGTGGCTGAACTTGGTGCCACATGTCACCATCTGGTGGCAAGCCTTGGGGAGAAACCAATGGCCAAGATTGTGCCACATCACCCATTTTCGCACAGCACACTTCCGACTTCTAAAATCCGTAACTTTCACATACGACCTCCGTTTTTGACGTTCTTTATATCCACGCGTAGGTAATAATAAGATCTACAACTTTCATTTTGACACCGTCAGCTAATTCTCGACCGATCTTAAATTTAACAGTACAAGGAGATTATACTGTTAAACGTCTGCGTAAAATTAATAACTTCTACATACGGACTCTGTTTTTGTCTGTCTTTTTACCGTTGATTTCCTATTAATGAGATCTTCAACTCTCATTTATGTTGCGTAAGCCAAAAACCGCTCGAACTAAAATTCGAGTTTCAGGCCGTGCACTGCTAAGCCGAATCTTAGAAAAATCATAACTTCTTCATACGAAGTCAGATTTGGGCGTTCTTTTTATCGATGTTCTTAGTTTAACATATTCTACGACTTTTGTTTAGATTGCTAAGGCTAAAAAGTCTTCTATCGTAAATTCACTATCTACGTTTCCCGGTGTCGTGCCGGTTTTGTCGTAAAACTTCGGCGGGCCATAACTTCTTCTTTATAGCTCGGATTTCGGCATTCTTTATATGCACGGAAACCTTGAGACATATTCTACAACTTTATGTAGAGATATTGGGATTCTCTCACACTTTAATTTTGATGCTCATTTTTATTCTTTATTAATTATACATTTATAATTAAATAATAAACACATAAACACACATAATTCACATAATACTCAAATATTTCATATTTATTACTTCAAAAAGAGTTACAATAGTTGACCTAGACTATTACATTGACAAAAATGCTTAGCCCTGAAAACCCGGGCGTTACAGAATAATTCCATAATTACTAGAAAGAGATAAATAATATTACAATAAGAACATAGGTTGGGAGAGATAACTCTCCCTTGGTGGGAGAGATCACACCACGCTCTCTCTCTCTCACTAGAAAACTACATTTTTGGTGCACTCTCTTACTTTTAAAATGACCACCTCTCTCTATTTATAGGGAGAGGGAAAGCAACAATATAATAAAAGGAAATAATACAACCTAGCTTATCACTCATAATTTGTATAGCATTTCCATGCTCCAATATGTTTTATGTTCCTGCTTAATCCTTGTTTGTTTATATGTCGAAATATGGTGGTGGTGGGTTGAGGTGGTCCTACTTTGTGATGTAGGCCAAGATACCGTATGCGGGCCGACTATAAGCCGAAGGCACAGAGGCTCGGGAGGAGCAGTTGGGTTGAGGTGGTGGGCCAACAAACCCTGGTATTCCAGAGAATGGTCTAGAAAGGTTGTAGGCCTGGTGAGGCGGTCCAGTCATGTTGAGAGTTCTGTGAGCGGTCCAAATAGTCTGTAGGCCGACACAACGTTCTAGTCAGAATGAAGGTTGTGTATGCATGCAGTTGTTTGTAATGTGTATGTGGTGGTATTTTGGGGGAAGTCACTAAGCTTTATGCTTACCCAGTTGTTTATGGTTTCAGGTATCATCGATGATTGCGGGAATACTAAGGCAGCACTGTACACACTTATCAGCAACATTGAAGATTTCATGTTTTCTATGATACTCTGGTTTTTAATAAATGTAATTTGGAATAAATTGTTTTCTTAAATAATGGATTAATAAACTGGAAAGTTTTACATTAATAAAAATGAAAATTTTTTGTTGTGAAAATGGGATGTTATAACATTACAAGGTCAACTTAAATATAAATTTCAATTTAACTTTAAAAACCTAAAGAATATTTTGTAAATAGTTAAAAGTGATAAATTGTAGTGTTGAATACAAAAACTAAATTGTAATCTTATATTAACTAAAATATTTCCTATAGAAATTTTTATAATCATTAAAAGTTTTCAAATAACTAGCTTAAACTTTACTTATAATAATAATAGTTAAAAATAACACTATATAAATGATTATATTGTTACTTTTATAAAAACAATGTTTGATGTTTTAAATAATTACAATGATAGAAATTAAAATGTTAAGCAAATAAATTTTAAAAAATTAATTATCAATAACAACAACTATAAATAACATAAAACCATATATTATATTTAATTTTATTCATGAGTAACCCGCAAGTGGAGGTCATTCAAACAATTGAGATTATGAAGTTTTTAATAGATGTATATATTATCATACAATTTGAAATAATATATTATATCAATTTAGTATACGAATTATTATATCAAATTTAACAGCAATGTTATTGTTATATTTAATAAAACATATATTGTAAATATTTCAACTATATATGTGTTTCTACGCAATATGCGGACATTCGCCTAGTCATACTATACTTAGGAAGGAGACATTTTTCCTATCACCTCATGCATTTTAAACCCGACACAAATTTCCCAGCACATCATGCATTTGAAACATCCACACATTTATACCTTCAACGTAATTAATCACACATCATGAAAGGTTTTATAACTTATATAATATGTTTAATAGAAATTAATGGATAGTCTACTATAAAAATATCATTCTCTTTAAGTAGACACACAAATACAAATCACATACAAAATTCACAAAGAAAACAAGCTTAAAGGTTTTGTGTTGGTTTGAGGGCTTTTGACCATTTTTCGAGCCATGTTTTTATTTTAATTTGTATTTTTGCTATATACTAATTTTTTTTTTATATTTTTCTTGGTTTAAGTATTCTTTTA
Source organism: Lactuca saligna (assembly GCF_052625555.1). Taxonomy (NCBI): domain Eukaryota; kingdom Viridiplantae; phylum Streptophyta; class Magnoliopsida; order Asterales; family Asteraceae; genus Lactuca; species Lactuca saligna. Next base: position 13,888,181 of record NC_136417.1, read on the forward strand.
AGATAATCATTGTATGTTGTGGTTGAAACTTTAATGTAAATTAGCTTAGATTCATGTTATCGATCATATGTTATAGAAAGTAATATAGATAACATTTAATTAAATATTGTATATATGCTTGTATGTTTATGTTGCTTCAAATTAATAACTAATTAAAAATCATGGATATGCAATTTTATATATAGTATCCATGTAAGTCTCTTTTAAAATGCAAATTTTCTATCTTATCACTTTTTATTTTAGTATACCTTTAACATTTTAATTATAATAATAAGTGGCTTTTACAAGTTTTCTTTCATTTAATAATAATAATAAGTGGTTTTAAAACTAATGAAACATAATTATAAATAATAAAATCAAATTCTAAAAATCATAGATATGTCACATTATCCATTCAAGTCTCTTTTAAAATGCAAATTATCTATCTTATCAGTTTATTATTTAGTGTATATTTCACATTTTAATAATAATATTAAGTATTTATTAAAAGTCTTCTTTAACTTATTAATAATAATAAGTGGTTTAAAACTAAAGAACAATAATTTTAGATGATAATAACATCAATTTATAAATTACATAACGTTAACAACAAATAAATTGTATTTTAAATGAACATCATTATTGAAATTAGAAAATAATCGCATAAATAAAAAATTTAATTAACCAATCATAACAATTGTTAAAAATAATATTAAATAGATAATTATATTTAATTTTATTAATGAGGAAGGCGGGTTGATATCAATGAATAATATTATTCAAAATATTATGTCAAAGTTAATTGTCAATAATATAATCATTTTAAACATATATATATTTTTTAATATTTTAACAATATATTTTTAACCTACGTTGCGCAACGCGCGAGAATTCATCTAGTTATCTTATAAAATAACCATTTGTTTTTGCACCATATTGATTTGAAACGTTTCTAAACTCTTTATTTTCACCTTATTAATATGAACAATTAAATAATTTTTTAACATATAACATTTAATGGTATTTATAACCCTTAACTGATTATTATATAAATATGTCTATACTTTATTATAAAGAGACATTTTTCTTTCACCACATGCATTTGAAACTTCGAAGGCTTTCAGTTCATTTCTAATAATGATTATAAATTTGTTAATATTGTTAACTAAGTGAAAAACTAAATTGTAATCATAAATCAACTAAACATTAATATTAAAATATCATCTTTTAATTATACTTATAAAAGTATGTCTTTAACTTGTAACATATTGTATTTAAATTAGTAGTTGAATATGTTTTTATATGTAAACCACTGTCCTTTTAAAGTCAAAATTTTAATAATTTGTATAAAATTTTTAAATTGTTAATTTAAATATAACACTTAAAGGGTCAACTTAAATCAAAGTGTCAATTAAACTTAAAAGAAAATCCAAATAATATTTTGTAAATAGCCAAAGTTATAAAATGGCATGTTAAATACAAAACCTAAATTGTAATCCCAATAACTAAAAATATTTCTAAAATTATTTTTATAATTAGTAAGAGTTTTCAAATAAGTAGTTTAAAAATAACTTACAATAACAAATTTAAAAGCAACTAATTATGTAAATAGATTATATTTTCACTTTAAAAACAAAAACAATGCTTGATGTTTTAAATAATTACAATGAAAAAACTTGAATGTTAAGAAAATATTTATTTTTAATAATTAATCACAACAACTATAAAAAAACATTAAACCATGCATTATATATAAATTTATTCATGAGTAATACATGGTTATATGTCACCTAGATAATTGAGATTATATCCTTTTGATAGATATAAACCTTATTATATATTTAAAAATGATCAATGTGTTTATTTAAAATTAGTATAAGAATTAATATATCAAAGCAAAGAACAATGTCGTTGTTTTATATATATATATATATATATATATATATATATATATATATATATATATATATATATATATATATATATATATATATTTCAACTATATGGATGTATTATGTTCAGCATGCGGATATTCGTCTACTTCTAGAATATAAATAATAAAAATTGTATTAGTGTTAGTATAGATCAACTTTGATGATTGTTTAAATTTTTATTTGTTATTTTAATATTGTTTCTTGATTATATTATTTGTGGTCGTTTTACAAACTATTAACTAAACGAAAGCCCATAATAATAAAAAAAAAAATTGTTAGGAGACGGTGTATAACATGAATAATAAGTATATAATGAATAACATAACTATATATATATATATATATATATATATATATATATATATATATATATAACATTTTTGCTCACATAAGATTCACTTGAATACCCTCATTTAACTAATACCAATCAAAAATCTTCTTAACAATGATGTAACCACTTAAATATTTTATAACATACATATTATGTTTAATAAGCATTTTATAATACTATTAATTTTAAGTTTCCTTATACATATTTCTTGCTATTCATTGGTCCAAAAAAATTATCTTTTATTTTTTTAATTTTGCATATGTTATTTTTGGTGGTCAAGAGTCTATGTTGGTTTTTTCTTTTTTCCTTTATCACTCCATTAATTGCTTTGTTAGATTGCTTCCACAAAGCTTGCACCGCATAGTCTTTGCCAAATTGCTGACAATCACATCCAATATGATGTCTCCACTATAACCTAGACTTATTTTGTGTTTAATGCTGGAAAAAAATGGAGTCAATTTGCGTTGCACGACATGTGTTTGACAAAATGCTTAAAAGAGACATTTAATCCCAAAATTTCCCTTTTATGGCATATGTATCACCTGTAACTCATCTTTGTACAACATTGACTCTTCAGAGTAGGAAATTGAGACCTTTCAATCTTTGATTATGAATTTGCAAGTATGTAAATTAATACTTTTAATTCTCTAATTAGTAGTCATGGATTATAAGTTCAAAGAATTATATGTGTGATAATGAACTCAATAGAAAAAGAAGGTAATCTTGAAAAAATCAATTTTGAAGCTAATGGGAATTCAAGGTCTTATTTTATACCACTTATAGAAGCTAATGGGAATTCAACTCTAGTTTTGTATCTGTAAGTTCTTTATCATGATAGGTTTGATTTGATGTTCATGGATCACTGTTTAATCTACAGGTGTTTAGCTTATCGGAAGCTTTTCCTTGCTTTGTCTGTAAAGCATAAATACGTTTTAGAATTTCTTTATTGGCTTAACATTTATGTGAATACATTGCAGGTGCTGGAAAGAGTATTCCAGTAGCTAGTTCTCAAAGATCATCTCAGAAACAGTAATGAACACATATCATCAAGTGAAAGAGTTAAATATGGTGATCAATTCTTAATTTGATATTCATTTCCAATTCGTTTTTTTATATTCTTTAAAAGGTTCTCAAATGTTTCTTTTTTAGTAACCATACTGAGAGCGAAAAAAATGTACAATAGTTTATATTAACCAGAAAATACCATTTTGCCCCCCCTCCCCCCCCCCCTTTTGTTTTTTTTTTTACTTTTTCACAAAATTGTTGTGCTGTATGTTAAATCAACTAATAACTTCCGATCCCAACAATGCAGGGAAAACTTCACTAGTTTAAATGAAAGTTTAATATAAAAAATGAATCATTAAAGTAGATACATACAATATTCACAAAGAAAAACTCATTTGAAACTCTCTCATTTCATGAGTATCACTCAAAAATCTTCTCAATAATGATTTGATCATTTAAATGTTTTATCACTTATAAATTATGTTTAATAAACATTTAATCAAAAGTTTACTATAAAAATATTATAATACTAATATTTTGAGTAGGCACATATACAAATCATATATAACATTCAAAAAGAACGCATGTTTGAAGGTTTTTTGTATTGGTTTGAGGTCTTTTAACCATTTTTTAAGACAAGTTATTTTGTTTTAACTTTTAATTTACATGTTAATTACATAGTAATTATTTCTTATATTTTTTTGGTTTATGTTGTATGTGGTTGTTGAATCTTTAATTTAAATTAGATCATATACATGTTATCGATCATATTTTATATCCGGTTATTTGGATAATATTTAATTAAATATTTATATATGACTATCACTATTTGTTTTTTGTCGCTTCAAATAAATAATTAATTAAAAATCATAATATATCACATTTCCGATGTAACTTTATTTTAATATGCAAAAAGGTTATCTCTTATATTAGTCATGTGCAATGCAATATATATATATATATATATATATATATATATATATATATATATATATATATATATATATATATATATATATATATATATATATATATATATGGTTTAATAGAAAATACATAACAAATGTAACATTTGCTAGAATCAATGATAAAATAAGATGTGTTCATTTATTTATTCATAAGTAATGTATGATAAAAATTATTTATGTAGTTTATTCTAAAGTAATTTATTATCATGTTTTTATTGGTTCCAGAATATGTTGTCTAAATGTGTATTTTCCATAAAGCCCTTATATATATATATATATATATATATATATATATATATATATATATATATATATATATATATATATATATATATAAGGGCTCTATGGAAAATACACGTTTAGAAGTCATGGTATATATATATATATATATATATATATATATATATATATATATATATATATATATGGGTTAAGTTCAAATGAGAACATAATTTAATGTGAGAACGTTAGAACACTACTTTATGTTACTATTCTACTATGAATTTAATATGTATAGTATTGTAGTAATTATAATATGAATATATTCAGTTTAATATTGTATTCTACTATAAATTTTATATATATATATATATATATATATATATATATATATATATATATATATATAATAATTTAGTAAATTCTAATGTGAATGTTAAATATGTGATTCTTCTTATATTCGGTGATGAATAATGTCATAAAGTTGTACATACAAAATTTTAATGTGAATATTAATGTATTTTTTGTTCGTATATTTGTTGATGAAGACTGTCATTTCGTTATATATACAAAATTCTTAGTAGAATAGTAACATAAAATAGTGTTCTCACGTTCTCAAATTAAATAGTGTTCTCATTTGAACTTAATCCTATATATATATATATATATATATATATATATATATATATATATATATATATATATATATATATATATATATATATATATATATATATATATATATATATATATATATATATGCAAAAGGTACAATTCAGTGTGAGAATTAACTAATAGTTATATTACAAAATTTTAATTGTATTCTAGTTTAAATTTATATTTAAATGTCAACGAATTTCGTTTTTTATTTATTTTTGTATGTCAATATAGACGTATATTTATTATGAAAGTAATGAATTTTAATATATAACATTTTTCTAATTAAAATGTGCATTAAAAAAAGGATATTTTATTATAATCTCTTTTGTTATACTCTTGTGTAAATACATCCAACTAACACTATACACCAGATTGTTTTTATTATTTATAGTTATGATCCATTCTTTTCTTGATTCGTTGATTTTTTTTGAAGTATATATATATATATATATATATATATATATATATATATATATATATATATATATATATATATATATATATATATATATATATATATATATATATATATATATATATATATATATATATATATATATATATATATACACACGCACGCAATGTAAAAATCTGCTCTAATTAGAACCTCATATTTTATGAGAATGTGGGAACCAATCACGTGTATCGATTCAAGTACATAAAAAGCTAAAGAAAAGTCAAAAAGACGGTGACAAATTTATAAATACTCAAACATCATTGTCATATAGGTGTTGGTTAAATACGTGTCACGTTCTAAAAATCACATTTGTAATTGAGTACGTGTCACGTCATAAAAATCACATTTGTAGCATGTCTATTATAATGTGTTCTTTGATTTACTATAAATATCAAGAAAGTTTTTTTTATTTTGGGAATCCAACTTATATCAAGAAAGTTTTTTTTATTTTGGGAATCCAACTTATTGAGGTAATTAATTTTTTGAGTTGTTCATATAGTTAGCTATTTTTTTTACTTAACAAATTTTTTAAAATCGTTCACATAAGACCATTATTATTTGTTGTAGCAGGTTACATCCAACTACATCAAGTCATAATGGTTATATGTGAACACTTTCAACAAGTTCGTTGTCTACATGTGTACAAAAAAAATAGTTACCTAAATATGAACAAAACCAAAAATAAGACTAACTTATATGAATGGTCTCTATGGTTTGGGGAAATTTGTGTGTTTGGTCCCTAACTTATTTTTTTTAAACTCGGATGGTCCCTACTTTTTATTTTTGTTGCGCGCTTATTCTCTGTCTTACCTAAAAAGACTATTGTGCCCGTATTACTTTATTTTTTAATTAATTTTTTTTTGCTTTTTATATGTTTAAAAAAATTAATAAACCACATATATATGTGTCTCCTCACTGTAAACCTGAAACCACATTTGAAAAATTTAATCTGGGTCTTAGCGGTCACTATCTCATCTTTCATCCTCTTCAACTTCTATTTTTTTATTCATCTTTAGTGACATGGAAGTCTTCAACATCCTTTTCTTTTTTGGTCCTTCAACTCTAGCGAACAAACACCATAACCCACTGTCTCTTCACTTTAGTGGGTTGTGGTATTGGTTCGCTGGAGTTGAAGGACCGAAAAAAAATGGATGATGAAGTTGTCAATGTCACTAAAGAGGGAAAAGAAATAAAAGTTGAGGATGATGAGAGATGAGATGGTGAGGAGATACAAATATGTGGGGTCTATTAGTTTTTTTAAACATATAAAAAATAAGAAATGAATTTAAAAAATTAAATTAATAAGGACACAATAGTCTATTTAGGTAAGATAGGGACCAAACGCAACAAAAATAAACAGTAGGGACCATCCGAATTAAAAAAAATAAGTTAGAGACCAAACAGACAAATTCCCCTAAACCACAGGGTTCATTTGTGTAATTTACTCTTACTTTTGGTTTTGTTCATATTTAGGTAACTATTTTTTTTGTACACATCTAGGTAATGAATTTGTTGAAAGTGTTCATATATAACCATTATGACCTACAATAACCGGATAACCTGCTACAGTAGGTTATAATGGTCATACGTGAACAGTTCTAAAAAGTTTGTTACATAGATGTGTACAAAAAAAAAAATTTACCTACATATGAACAAACTAAAAAGTTAATTCCCTTGCTTAGCCATATTCCGTTTAATTTTTAACTCGTTTCCTTATCTAAAAAATAACATACTAAAATTCATACTTTTTTATATTTATAAATATAGATCTGTAGCTATATGATTTTATTTTAAATTAAAATACTTATTTTATTGTAACGTTTCAATTCTTGGTATGTGATTATATTTTATTAATCTTATTTGTTTGCCAAATATATATTTATTTTTGTCTTGGAGAATGGGATTTTGAATTAACATGGACCAACTTTGCATGAAAAATTATTCTAGGTGTATTTATTGCCATTATGGCATTTTGTAAAGGCTAAAGTGTGAAATATGTGATCAATCCCATATTTTTGAGACTTCATAGGGCAAGTTGGCCCTTTTTATTGTTTTGGAAGCATTTAATACCTTACTGACCGATCCCTAGCTTTAAAAAACATGAAGTGTTATGTAGTGTTTGTCCTTAGCGGCCGGTGTAGAGAGAATCGAGAGAAGATGGAAGTTGCTCAATCAGATAGTGAGAAAGGGAAGAGTGGGAAGGTTGTGACCGTTTTGGCAGGGAGTAAGGATCGTTATGTGGTGAAACTCCTAGCAAGGTAAGCCTCGTTTTCCTTCTTTTTCTCCATTTCTCTTGGTTCGACAATCTCAAACCACCGCCACCACCGGTTACCATGGTCGCCACCATCGGTCACCAGCCACCTCCTTAGGGTGGTTGTGGGTGGTGTTCTAGTTGGGTCCTTTTTTCTTTTATAAGAAGCAATCAAACACTAGTTTGATGATTTTACTAATAAGGCTTTATCCTTTCGTTTTGTTGTTAAAATGTATACTTTAAGTCACGATTTAATGTCAGGACAGCCATTTCGACTCAAGGCTACATAGCTACTATTAAGACATCATTTTTCAGTGTTTGCAGTCATCAAGTAGTGACTTATTGGGTTAAGATGCGCCTAACTAATCCAATAAGTCAAAGTTAGGAAATTATCAAAAATGCCTATTCTTCCTTGTCTTATAAGAATTTTAGAAAAATAGTCGGGAATCAGATTTAGGATCTGTAAACTCTCAAAGTTCATACTTTGAATCTAGTATGTCCCTAATTTTTTCTCTAATCTGATGTTTTGTCCTAACTAAGGTGAAAATGGTCATTTTTACATAATGGTCCGGAGTGAGCTGCATTGATATGCAGTTTTTTGAAAATCAATCATAAAATGCAGAAAAATCGTATAGACTTATGCAAGTAGTCTTGGAAACGTATTGACTTGAAATTCATGAATATTGATTTGTAATCTATTTTAGATAAGTTTAAAGGTGGGGTTAGGGGTGAGGGGACAAGTTTTGAACAAGTTGTTGTTTTGGGTTAAAATCTGAAATTTAACCTAGTAGTTTAATTATATGTTTAGGGTGACTGGTGGCCATTTTTAATCTTGATTGATATTCTTAGGAGTGCTGAAGGGGTGAATTGGTGTGAGTGGGTTATGGGCTGCAGTTTGAGGTTTACTCTACTACTTGAGGTGAGTTTCTCACTATATAGTGTAATTTTTTGCATTATTTGCTTTAGCTCGTATGTGTTATAGGATGGTTATACAGGTAACACTACTTTGGGTTAGTGTCTAGTGGGAGTATAGGAGGGCTCGATGTATTTGAGCGGGGGATTGACAATAAGCAATGTGTCCTAAGGTCTCAACGGATTGAGTAAGGGTGATCAGGCGTAGTAAATATGTCCCAATGGGTTTGGGCCAGGGGCATCAGGCTTAGCCAATGTATCTGAAGGGCTCAATGTATTGAGAAAGGGGGGTTAAGTATAGGCAATGTATCCCAACTGGTATATGTTGTTACTAATTCATTCTTTGATATGCATATATGGTTGTGTGGCTTATATTGTTGTTATATGTGTGTTAGGGGTAGAGCTTATATAGCATGATATTGTGTATTTGTTTTAGGATTGTGAATTGTGATTATCCATTTTCCCTTAAAATATTGTTTTAGGATTAGCACGTACTTATGACTGCAGGGCGTGACGGTACACATTGGCTCGAGATAGATTGTTAGAGTTTTTGATATTACATTGATTTATGTTTTCTTTAATTTAGGATTTATAACTAATAACGGTTTTTGAAACTAGATTGATCTTGGCTTGTGGTTTTGAAACCTCTTTTGAATAAAATTCATGGTTTTTGAATATGCGTATATTGTTTTAAAAAGTTTAAATTTATTGTAAAGTTTGGGATGTTACATTTATATATGTTAAAAGTAGGCTACAACTAGTTATATATTGATACTGAAAATATATAAATAAGGTATCAACTTATTGTATATTACAGTGATAGATGGTCCCGATTATGGACTGGGACTGAATCAAGTAGCACTGATATTTTTGGGCAAAACTTAAGATTGAATTCTAACTCATATATATGGTCGGTACCAGTATGGGTTATAGTTTTGGGACCAAGAAAATTGGTTCTTGGACAACTTTAGACTGCCTTTAGAACAAAAAAAAATTATTTAATATCATATCCCATCATCAGCTTAATAGCTTAGCTCTATCTAATTACTTTTAGTATTTCCAAATATCCTTAAATCTTAACACAATATATTTTTGTCTAGCAAAATGTCATATATCTATATTGACACAACAAACCTAATTCACTAAATGAAAACCTCTAATGTTAACTATTCAATAATGAAAATAGAAAATGTGTGTAAGAAAGTTATCAAGTAGTAAATGTAGCAACTTAATCCTCTATAGACATTTTTTGTGGTTCATAATTGGTAAAATCAGGAATGATGGTGCGAAATTTAAGTTATTGTTTTGAATTATTCCATAAGTTATGGAATGATTAGTTCATGTTACTATAGTGACCAACCTCCATGTTCCCATAATTAAGATGTAACATACACGTTTTGAAATAGTGTTTTATAATAATTAATATTACGAAATATTATGTGAATTTCAATGTTGAGTTCTAACAGATAGTTTTTACTAGAAATAAAGTAAAACTATGTTTAGAATCACCCTGAAAATATTGGAAGTCTTATGAGATTCCAATCAAATGTCAAATGGTAAAATTTAACGAAAATTTAAATTTTGGAATAAGTAAAATTTTATTATTGAAGATTGTAGATAATCTTGTTAGAATCTTGTAGGCGAAAACCTCGTCGAAATCTGAGTTATAACGAAGAAGTTATGACCAATCGAAGATCCGCGACAAAACTCGCACGATGCCGAATGACGTAAAAAGTGATTTTTTGATAAACTACTTTTTAGCCTTAGTGATCTAAATGAAATTCGTAGTATTCGTTAAACTAAGAAGTTCGATAAAAAGAACGCCAAAATCTGACTTCGTATGAGGAAGTTATGATTTTTCTAAGTTTCGAATTAGCAGTAGTCAACTAAAAACTCGAATTTTAGATCGAGCGATATTTAGCCAATACAACCTAAATGAGAATCGAAGGTCTCGTAATTTGTAATACAACGGTAACAAAGTCTGACGAAAACGGGCGTCGGATGAAGAAGTTATGAATTTTTAACGGATTTTCCTGTCCCGGTTTGTTAAAAATAATAATAATAATAAATTTAAAATTAGCCAACAAAGTCTAAACGAAAGTTGTAGAATATATTCCCGCCTATGCGTGCATATAAAGAAGGTCAAAAATGGAGTCCGTATGCGAAAGTTATGGATTTTAGAAGTTTGGGGCACATTTTCCGAGAAATCTCGCATGAATAGTACCGCCCACGTCCTTTGAACGAAGTGGCCACGTCACCTCGCATGAAGCAGTTGCATCACCGAGTCGTGTCCAGTCCGAGCTGCTGATGCGCCTCCTACACCTCTCCCTGTGTCACCTTCCGAGCCACGCACCTGGCCGCCTCGCATGTGCAACGTCTGGCCTCCGAACCTCGCTCCAGTAGCCGTGTGTCCTTCTCCCTTCGGCCGAAGCACCGAACCTCGCTACTATAAATAGTGGCTGCGAGATTTGCTGGCTAGTTTTAGAAATTTAACACTTTTTCACCCCTTATTCCATATTTTGGCTATTTTCACTTCCCCCGAAGTCCCAGAATCAATTTCAACACCCGAAATACGTCTCGAAGTTCCCGTGAAGCCCGAAAAATTTATCTTTTCGGTTTTGAAGCCCTACCTTCGCAGAGCCTGGTTTTCAATATATCTCCCGATTTTTATAGAAGAAAGCTATTTATAGTAACGAAGTGCCGCCCAAATTACTATTTTGACCCCCGGTTAATTCAAGGCGAGTTCAATATATAGGAACAATTGTATGTTATGTGTTATATGTACAAGGTGCTTTCTTGTGATATTCTAGTATTGACTTTGAGTCTTTAGTCATGTAGAGCATGTCTCGTATTAATATTATACCTTTGATCATTTAGAGCATGTCTTGTATTATATTGGTATTGGCTTTGTGCCTTTGGCCATGTAAAGCATGTCTCGTATAACTTTTGATATTGGTAATGGGCTAAGTAGCTAGGGCTAAAAGCCTGTATATGCTAGCAAAATGATATTTAGAAATTTGTATATCTTCTATGCCATTTGGGCTGAACTTTATTGATGTATATCAAGCATTGAAAAGTATATCTTTGAATAAAGTCTTTGATTGATATGAATGCATGTCACATGATTTCACATATGTCTTTGTTGTTCCTCTTTGCTTCTGCCATATTGATGTATATATATGGCATAACATTATATTGTATCTATTATTGAACTCACTAAGAAACATAGCTTACCCTATCAATGTTTAACAATTGTAGGTGATAAATAACTAGTATGATCATATACTGTTGAAAGATTTAGAATAGTTTGTAATAATATTTTTTTTACTTCAGCTTATGTTTGTATAAATTACAATATCCTGGGTAGTTATGTAATATATACCACTTTGTAATAAACGGTTTGTATCCAGTAGTTTGTAACCTCTTTATCAATGTAAAATATTGCTTTTATGAATATGCAAGTAGCATGTTTTGGAGTAATAATATTGTGAAGTATGAAAGTTTGAGTCTTTCAGAAATACGAAAGTTTGGGTCTTTCAATCATGGTATCAGAGCAGTAGATTGAGTGAACTAAATTCCACGGAGTGGTATTTAGACTTAAACTGTTGGAAGTTCAATATATTTACCGAATCATTATAGGTATATGGATACAAACCATAGGATAGAATTAAGTAAAGTATTAGGTTATAATAAATCCTAATATTCTAAAATACTATATTACTCCTAAATTTCAGAACGATGGTTGAACAAGTAAGTAGCTATACCCTTGAGGTTGGTGGAGCTCCTCAACTCGAGGAAGTGAATACTCCAGTATCTCCTCGTGAGGAGCGACTTTTGGGTAAACTTACCGGTGTTATTCGACAGACTCTCGAAGAACACAAAAAGAATGGTGATAAAAGAAAAGAGAAAGACACTTTAGAATCTTCAAAAGGAGAGGTGAAGCGTCCCTCATTAAAAGATTTCAAGAGTAGTGGTGCTAGAGTTTTTTGGTGTTCTTAATCCTATAGTCGTTCTTACGTGGATTCATAACACAGAGAAAGTATTCCGTATTTCCCATGTGGATGTTGAAGACAAGGCTAATTACGCATCTACTATATTAGTTGATGAAACCTTGGTCTGGTGGGAAGCAACGTATGAAGCTCTCAATGGTTATGACCAAGAGAACTTGTCCTGGGAGATGTTCAAGACTCATCTGCTAGAGAAGTATTGTCCTCTAGACATGAGGAGAAGGTTAGAGAAAGAATTCCTAGAACTCAAACAAGATGGGAAGACGGTGAATGAGTATGAGACTCAGTTCAATCAACGAGCACGATTCGCTGCAAAGTACATACCAACTGAAAATGATAAAATTCAATTGTTCTTAGAAGGGTTACGATATGAAATTTTTGATTTTGTGATAAATCGGGATGTTCTATCGTTTGATAAAGCTGTAGAGTATGCTCGAAAGCGTGAGCATGACTTGGAGATACGTGGTGCCACTATTTCTGTTTCAAAACTGTCGCGTATTGAACGAACTACTCCTATTTCCTCTATGCCACCACCTCAAACTGTTCGAGCCTATTCAAATTCAAGGATGCAATCTCAGAATGCATCTCGTGCCCGTGGTAGGTCACAATCTTTTTCTCTTTAGTCACCATTATGTAGAAGATGCGGAAAGAATCACCAAGGCTAATGTGGAATAGATAAAGGATCGGTGATATGTTATGTGTGTGGAGAAATGGGTCACATAAAACCTGTTTTCCCGATGAAGAATACTACGTTCTATACTTGTGGTGTTATTGGCCACAGAAAACGTTTTTGCCCTACTTTTACCAGCCAAGTGACGGGAAGTCAAGATTCTGTTCAACAACCGGCAAGAAGTCAAATCCCTGTTCAACAATCAAAGGGTACTCCAACTAAAAAGGAGGAGGTGCCAAAAGCTAAAGGTCGTGCATTCCATATTACCTCAGAGAAAGCATGCGAGGACCCGAATGTTGTGACAGGTACATTTCTTGTCATTTCTAGAGCTGCTCACATCTTATTTGATTCTGGTGCCTCAGATTCTTTTGTATCTTATGAATTTGCGCATTCTTTCAAACTACTTGGTATGCACTCGTGCAACCATTTAATGTAGATACCGCGGGAAGTATATCATTACTTGTTGATAAAATCTATTGGGATTGTGTCATACAAATTGAAGGCTATAATTTTATTGTAAACCTAATCCCTCTCTCCTTGCCCAACTTCGATATTATTCTCGGCATGGATTGGTTGTCAAAGAACCATGCAGAACTCTTGTGTTATGAAAAGATCGTACGCATTCCTATTGAAGGGAAAGATCCTATTCATGTCTACGGTGAGCAAAGGATATTAAAAATAATCTCTTTCCTCAAAGCTTGTAAATTTATATCGAAGGGTTGCCCTATCTATCTAGCCTATACAGTTGACATCTCAAGAAAGGAGAATAAAACTGTAAATGATGTTCCCATTGTTAACGAATATCCTGATGTTTTCCCCGATGATCTGTCTGGACTTCCTCCGAACAAGCAAGTAGAATCCGAATTGACCTTATGCCTGGTGCTGGTCCAATTGCAAAGACCCCTTGTCGTCTTGCGCCAGCCGAGATGAAAGAAATGATGATCCAACTATAGGAATTACTTGACAAAGGCTTTATCCGACCGAGTACCTCTCCCTGGGGTGCTCCGATATTGTTTGTCAAGAAGAAAGATGGATCAATGCGGATGTGCACTGATTATCGTGAGCTGAACAAGGTGACTATCAAGAACAAGTACCCACTACCTCGCATCGATGATTTGTTCGATCAACTTCAGGGTGTTAGCTATTTCTCAATGATTGATTTGAGGTATGGCTATCATCAATTAAAAGTACAAGAGCAGGCTGTACCGAAGACTACTTTCCGTACTCGTTATGGGTATTTCGAATTCCTTGTCATGCCATTCGGTCTGACAAATGTTCTTGATGTATTTATGGATATGATGAATCGGGTTTGCCGCCCAATGCTCAATAAATGTGTCATCGTATTCATTGATGATATTCTAATCTATTCCAAGTCTGAAACTGATCATGTCGTTCATATTCGTAAAATCTTAGAACTTCTTCTGAAGGAGAAAGTTTATGCTAAATTCTCGAAATGTGAATTTTGGCTTCACCAAGTTCAATTTCTCGGCCATGTGATTTCTGGTGACGGTGTATCTGTAGATCTACCAAAATCGAAGCCATTCAAAATTGGGAAGTGCCCCGTAATGCTTCCGGAATTCGTAGTTTCATGGGTCTTGCGGGTTATTACCGAAGATTCATTGAAGACTTCTCTCGTATAGCTGTATCTCTTACTAGTCTTACTCGAAAGGAAGCAAAGTTCCAATGGGGTGAAGCCCAAGAAAAAGCTTTCTCGACTTTAAAAGATCTTTTGACTCATGCTCCCATCTTATCACTTCCAGAAAGTGATGATGATTTCTCCGTGTATAGCGATGCTTCAAGATTGGGACTCAATTGTGTGTTGATGCAACGTGGAAAGGTGATAGCCTATGCTTCAAGGCAACTGAAAGAATATGAAAAGAATTATCCTACTCATGACCTTGAACTCGCTGTTGTCGTATTTACCCTAAAGCTTTGGAGACACTATCTTTTTGGTATGAAATGCCAATTGTTTACCGACCACAAAAGTCTCAAGTATATATTCAGTCAATAGACTTTGAATATGAGACAACAACGAGCCATGGAGCTGATCAAGGATTATAACTGTGAAATCTTGTACCATCCTGGAAAGGCTAATGTGGTTGCAGATGCACTTAGCAGGAAGATTTATCGTAATACTATGTGCTATACTATTGCTCACACTACGGTGAAGTTCAATATTCTTAATGAACTAGAGAAGTGGCAAGTTGAGGCCTTAAAGCTAGAAAATGTGATGAAAGAAGGAATGGTACATTATGCTGATGTTTTACTTGATGATCCACGAGGATTAAAAGTATTTAAGAATCGGCTATGGATTCCAAAGATTGGTGGATTAAGATAGAAGATTTTAGATGAAGCTCATAAGTCTAAGCTATCAATGCATCCTGGTACAAGTAAAATGTACTATGATGTAAGATTTGATTATTGGTGGCCTGGATTAAAGAAAGACATTGTAAGATATGTACAAGAATTCTTGATATGCTTACAAGTCAAAACAGAGCATCAAAAGCCTTATGGAACCCCAGAAAGCCTAAGTGTTCCTGTATGGAAATGGGAAGAACTGTCCATGGATTTTATTACCAAATTGCCAAAGACTACTAGACAGCATGATAGCATTTGGGTAATTACTGACCGTCTGACTAAGAGTGCAAACATTTTCTCGCTATGCGTCAAACGACTCCAATGGAGAAATACGCACAAGTATACTGAGATGAAATTGTTGCAAGACATGGTGTGCCACTAAAGATCATTTCTGATCGCGATATTCCTTTCAATTCTCATTTTTTGGGCAAGTATGCAACGTGAATTAGGATCTCGAGTTGCCCTCAGTACAACTTATCATCCCCAAACAGACGGTCAGACAAAAAGAACAATCCAAACAGTAGAAGATATGCTTCGCGCATGTGTCTTGGAGTTCGGTGATAACTTGGATAAATACTTACCTCTTGTCGAATTTTCGTATAATAACAGTTACCACACTTCAATCAAAATGCCACCATATGAAGCATTATATGGTCGCAAATGTCGTACACCATTATGTTGGTGTGATGTAGGACAGAAGATCCTTGGTGGCCCTGAAATGATTCAAGACACCACCGACAAAATTCAAATCGTACGAGAAAAAATGAAAGCGTCCCAAGATCAACAGAATTCCTATACAGAAAAGAGAAGACGACCCATAGAATTCCAAGTGGGTGATTTCGTAATGCTGAAGGTATCCTCATGGAAAGGCCTTATGCGATTTGGGAAGAAAGGAAAGTTGAGTCCTAGATTTGTTGGACCTTTCAAAATCATCCAGAGAATTGGAAAGCAAGCATACCACTTAGAAATGCCTGAAGATTTGGCAGGTATTCATGATGTGTTTCACGTGAGTTATCTGCGCAAATGCTTGAGCATCTATGACCAAACGGTTCCATTATCCGATGTGAAATTGGACAATAAGTTAAGATATGTCGAAGAGCCTGAAGAGATCGTGAATGAAAGAACAACTAATCTACATAATAAAGAAGTAGAATTAGTTCTTGTCAAGTGGAAACACCATCGAGGCCCAAACTATACTTGAGAAAATCAGAACGAGATAAGAGCCAAATATCCCTATTTATTTTAATCGATGTAATTTCGGGGACAAAATCCTCAAAAGAAGGAGGTATTTGTAACATACACATTTTGAAATCGTGTTTTGTAATAAATAATATTACGAAATATTATGTGAATTTCAATGTTGAGTTCTAATAGATGGTTTTTACTAGAAATAAAGTAAACTATGTTTAGAATCACCCTGAAAATATTGGAAGTCTTATGAGATTCCAATCAAATGTCAAATGGTAAAATTTAACGAAAATATAAATTTTGGAATAAGTAAAATTTATTTATTGAAGATTGTAGATAATCTTGTTAGAAGCTTGTAGGCGAAAACCTCGTCGAAATCTGAGTTATAACGAAGAAGTTATGACCAATCGAAGATCCGCGACAAAACTCGCACGACGCCGAATGACGTAAAAAGTGAGTTTTTGATAAACTACTTTTTAGCCTTAGTGATCTAAATGAAAGTCGTAGTATTCGTTAAACCGAGAAGTTCGACAAAAAGAACGCCAAAATCTGACTTCGTATGAGGAAGTTATGATTTTTCTAAGTTTCGGATTAGTAAGAGACAGCTAAAAACTCGAATTTTAGATCGAGCGATATTTAGCCGATACAACCTAAACAAGAATTGAAGGTCTTGTCATTTGTAGTATAACAGTAAAAAATTCTAACGAAAACGGGCATCGGATGAAGAAGTTATGAATTTTTAACGGATTTTCCTGTCCCGATTTGTTAAAAATAATAATATTAAAAATAAAGTCAAAATTAGCCAACAAAGTCTAAACGAAAGTTGTAGAATATATTCCTGCCTACGCATGCATATAAAGAACGTCAAAAACGGAGTCCGTATGCGAAAGTTATGGATTTTAGAAGTTTGGGGCACATTTCCGAGAAATCTCGCATGAATAGTACCGGCCACGTCCTTCGCACGAAGCGGCCACGTCACCTCGCACGAAGCAGCTGCGTCACCGAGTCATGTCTCGTTCGAGCTGCTAACGCGCCTCCTACACCTCGCCCCGTGTCACCTTCCGAGCTACGCACCTGGCCGCCTCGCATGTGCGACGTCTGGCCTCCGAACCTCGCTCCAGCAGCCACGTGTCGTTCTCCCTTCATCCGAAGCTCCGGACCTCGCTACTATAAATAGTGGCTGCGAGATTTGCCGGCTAGTTTTAGAAATCTAACACTTTTTCACCCCTTATTCCATATTTTGGCTATTTTCACTTCCCCCAAAGTCCCGGAATCAATTTCAACACCCGAAATACGTCCCGAAGTTCCCGTGAAGCCCGAAAAAATTATCTTTTTGGTTTTGAAGCCCTACCTTTGCAGAGCCCGGTTTTCAATATATCTCCCGGTTTTTATAGAAGAAAGCTATTTATAGTAACGAAGTGTTGCCCAAATTACTATTTTGACCCCCGGTTAATTCAAGGCAAGTTCAATATATAGGAACAATTGTATGTTATGCGTTATATGTACAAGGTGCTTTCTTGTTATATTGACTTTGAGTCTTTGGTCACGTAGAGCGTGTCTCGTATTAATATTATACCTTTGATCATGTAGAGCATTTCTTGTATTATTTTCGTATTGGCTTTGTGCCTTTGGCCATGTAAAGCATGTCTTGTATAACTTTTGATATTGGTAATGGGGTAGGTAGGGCAAAAAGCTTGTATATGCTAGCAAAATGATATTTAGAAATTTGTATATCTTCTATACCATTTGGGCCGAACTTTATTAATGTATATCAAGCATTGAAAAGTATATCTTTGAATAAAGTCTTTGATTGATATGAACGCCTGTCACATGATTTCACATATGTCTTTGTTGTTTCTCTTTGCTTCTGCCATATTGATGTATATATATGGCATAACATTATATTGTATCTATTATTGAACTCA
This sequence comes from Lactuca saligna, assembly GCF_052625555.1. NCBI lineage: Eukaryota > Viridiplantae > Streptophyta > Magnoliopsida > Asterales > Asteraceae > Lactuca > Lactuca saligna. Next base: position 13,907,045 of record NC_136417.1, read on the forward strand.
CTAAACGTCACCGCTTACCCTATCAATGTTTAACAATTGTAGGTGATAAGTAACCAATATGATCATATACAGTTGAAAGATTTAGAATAGTTTGTAATAATATTTTTTTTTACTTCAGCTTATGTTTGTATAAATTACAATATCGTGGGTAGTTATGTAATATATACCACTTTGTAATAGACGGTTTGTATCCAGTAGTTTGTAACCTCTTTATCAATGTAAAATATTGCTTTTATGAATATGCAAGTAGCATGTTTTGGAGTAATAATATTGTGAAGTATGAAAGTTTGGGTCTTTCAGAAATACGAAAGTTTGGGTCTTTCATAAGAACATCATCTTATTATGAACTGGTCACTGGTTGTAACCCTACACGCCAAACCAATTCACTTTACTTTTCACATCTTCGATGTGGTTATAACCTGGTCCATAATAACGTACTATAACATACTGGGATTTTGTGTGATATCAAGCTTATGTGATTGATTTTTTGGTTTTATACTTGATTTCATCAAGAAACTACTCATCCATATCATTCATGTGTGTATTTTGGAAGATGGTTAAAATTTAGTTTACTTACATCTAACCATCAAAAGTTATAGATTAATGAAAAAAGCTAGAAAATAAAACCCATTGTCACTTACTATCAATGTTTTCTCACTTTGGTCTTGAATCATGTTTCATTGCTCAATAATGGGAAAAAAATTGGATGTTTGATCTAAAAGAACATGAATGAAAAAAATCAAATAAGAAAGGTTCTCTAGTTCATGATTTGGTCGTCAATTGTATGCTTGATATGTGTTCTCCAAGAATTTATAAAAACCATATGTGAATGGAAGTCTTTTTTTTCTTATTGTAATATATTAGAATTGACATTTCCATGTCTACCACATTCTACCAAAATGGTTGTATTATGTTGTAGCATCCATTTCCTGGTACAATTTATTCTCAAATTAATTTGTTTTATGTTTAAGAATTTGGGGGTATTTGGAATCCACGACGTGAGCTTTTGGCTTAACGACGCTAGCCACGTTTTAAGCAGTGATGTGACGCTTTTCCATTAGGGCCTAATACCATAAGTCTTAAATTTTAGACCCATTTAAGGAAGATAAGTTTTAGGGTCTGCTTTATCTATTAGCCCTCATCCTTAAATAGTGAAACCATAACCCACTTTAAGTTTTTCTAAAGATCTTCAACCTTAAGTGGATTGTTGGTGAAGAAAAGAAGCATTTAATGTCATTTAGTGGATTGAGGAATCCACTTCATAAAAGATCCAACCTTCCACATTGTTTCTGGATTTCTATAAGTAGTCAAGATCTTTGCTTTATGTGTTTTCATGCTAAGATCTAGGATGTAGAGGTTCTTGGTCTCTTTGGTCCTTTATGATAGAATCTTCTTGAAATTAGAGAATTCCAAAGCATTAAACTTTTCATTTATAGACTTCTGAACATTTCTAGGACCTTTACATACATGTTTGGGGCTCCTTTGGAGCCATACAAGGAATCAAGTTATTTGGGAAATCATTGTGAGTTACGTTAGAGTTTGCGAAAGATCGAGCCTTAGATATGAATAAAGTTGTTTTTATTCATTATAATCCTTAGAAGATTCAGATCTAAATTTTTTGGCTCTAGACTTAGCAGATTAAGAGCTTAATGACAGATTGTTGTTTTAACTAAAAGTAGCAACTCAACCATTAGGATGTCACGACGGGAGTCGTGATGGCGAACTGTGACTATTGTTTTCATTTAGTGTTAGCAACGAAATCAGAAGATGAGTCACAACATGTTAACCATTAACTTTGGGCTTTGACTATTTGACTGTTGACATTGACTTTTTGACGAGTTTGAATTTTGGTCAAATTTGGAGTTTTGAATTAAGATTGGGTTTGACCTCAATTTGTTATCTAGGTGGTTCTTAAGATAGATTCTTACATGTGCATGTATGTAACTGTGATTCTTTAGTTTTCCATTCATGTGATTTATCTCACTATATTATAGTATATATCCTTTGCATGATAGGATTTTGATGTATTGTAGTATGTTTATTATGAAAGTAGGATAGTATTTTCTTCTACATGTTGATTGTTTGAATGTATGATATGATTATATTATATTGAGGGATTGATGGTGGAACAACATTAGAGTTGTGAGCCTAAAATACCCATAACCAATGACTAGATAACATTGGAGCCATTATTCGTCATTGATGAGTAGACGAAACATGAGCCGTTAGTCGTCATTGATAAGGTGAATCGGAACTGGCGCCGAGATCCATTTTTTTATGCATTGTTTGTGTATTGTAATATGTAGTACTTTTGGGAACTCAGTAAGCTTTATGCGTATAGTTTTTGATTAAATGTTTTCAAGTAGTTCATCTAATTGTGGAAAGGACTCAGTTTGACTATACTACACATGCATCGTTGATTATTTATGTTTTTGACTTCCGCTGTTTTTATTATCCTGATACAGATTATGATATGGTTGTACGATTTTGAACCATTTGATATTTGTATTTTATGCAAAATGGTTTTGGTTTTTTTACTCTTTATATATTTTTAAGAACAATTTTTGTTTGAAATTTAGGATGTTACATGTGTACTTAAAAATAAATTACAATTGTTTAATGTTTACCATATTCTGTTAGAATTTATGGTTATATTCTTTTAGAATCCAATGAATTTAAAATCCACCTGGTGGATATATAGTTTGATTCTTTTACTATTTGTGTTTTTTTAATTACAGCTTAAATGAATTCTAAATCATTCTTACATAATGCCTCTTATTCACTTTACAAGTCAATAACATTAGTATTATTTCAAAAAAAAAACTTGTGCTTGTGCTTTGATTATATACATGTTGTATATGAACCAAGAAGGAGATAGAATTTTTTTTTAAGAATTTCAAAAATGTTTTATTAATATTTTTAAATTGTTATGTTTTATTTCTGTTCCACGTGTACTTTAACTTCATTATCATAAAAGTGTAAACAGATTCTACAAAAATATCTTTTACATTGAAATTTTTATGATTCAAATACTATGTTATTCAACTCTTTCATTCGTAATGATCTAATATTCGTTCTTACGGGACAAAACCTCAACCTTTCAAAATGTAAGACTCTTTATTGTTTATGGATGACATTCCCATACAATATTCTAAAATGATTGTCATTTTGAAAAAATAAAATCAGTTATGATTAAAAAAAAAATTAGAATTGAAATTGAATTAGTCTTTTCTTTTTTTAAAACCATATTTTCAAAATTAAGAGAATCGGTTATCCTTTAAAATCATTTTTTAAAATATAGTTTAAACGACTAAAACACCCTTAAAATTAAATTTAGGTTATTATATTATACATGTTCTTAGATTGTAATTTCACAGTCATTCATATCATATCAATTCATTCTTTTCAATCACTGGTGCAAAATTTTCTTATAACCTCACAATAAATATCAATCACAGTATATATATATATATATATATATATATATATATATATATATATATATATATATATATATATATATATATATATATATATATATATATATATATATATATAACCAAGATCATCTACAAACCAAAATATTCTTACAATTTTTCGTATGATATTTTATTTCAAAACACGTGACCTAATGCAATATATATATATATATATATATATATATATATATATATATTTATATATATATATATATATATATATATATATATATATATATGTTCAGGTTCATTTGAGACCATTTTAATTTTGTGAGACCGTGAGACCAAATCTAAAAATAATTTTAAAATACAAAATAAATGAAAAAATCCAAAAATTCTTTTTTTTAAATATTATTTTCGGGACTTGAATTAACTAAATAAAATAAAAATATATATATAAAAAAAATAAAAAAAATTCCGTTTTTTTTAAATACGTGAAATATTCTAAATAGAATATTACACTGACATATTGTAAAAAATAATTTTAAAATGCAAAATAAATGGAAAAATCTAAAAATTCTTTTTTTAAATATTATTTTCGGAACTTGAATTAACTAAAAAAAATGAAAATAAAAAATAAAAAAAAATCTATTTTTTTTGAAAAATACGTGAAATATTCTAAATAGAATATTAAACTGTACATATTCTAAAAATAATTTTAAAATGCAAAATAAATGGAAAAATTAAAAAATTCTTTTTTTAAATATTATTTTTAGAACATGAATTAACTAAAAAAAATAAAAAAAAATTAAAAAATAATAAAAAAAAATGCGTCTCACGGTCTCACAAAATATAGGTGGTCTCAAATGAACCTAACCATATATATATATATATATGTGTGTGTGTGTGTGTGTGTGTGTGTGTGTGTGTGTGTTTCTATTAAGATTTGTGTATAACCGAGTTATCGCATTAAGTCATTTTCTTTGAAAACAAATAACACACAAAAGAGTTCTCGAGTTCGCAAGAATCATTTGGTTCGCTACAATCGATCAAAGGACCTGCCAATAAGGGATGATTTGTTGTAATCCCAACAACAAACGGTTTGAGAACTCCAAATAGGCTCAATTACGAATATTTCCCTAAATGAGATTAACTGTATTCATGTTCAACAACAAATCGATCTATGTTTGGTAAAAAAACGTATAGGATTACTCGTACGAGTACCGCTCCCATTGAATAAATCCATATAATTAATTTTTCTCTCCATGATGCAGTTTATAGACACGACAACATTCCCCAACTATGTCTAATAGTTGGCTAACCTATGTCTATAAGGGATAAGGGGCAGTTACCTTGGGTTTGTCTTCCTTTCTGATAGGTCTACGTTTAGGACTCTAGCGAGAGGTCACTTAAACCTGACTCTGTTACCTAGTTGTAACCCCTGATAAATTAATATAAAGCCACACATTTTTAAAAAAAATAGCTCAGTGCACATTTATATAAACTAGTAAGATACAAGTATTTATCAAATGGATAATATACCACAGAGTTATATGAAGATCTGAGTCAGGCATTTCCCATTATCTAGAAACTACTCTCTCTCTCTCTCTCTCTCTTTCTCTCTCTCCATCCCTATTTCTCTTTCTCTTTCTCTATCAGCTATAACCAAACCCATATCTGAGTTACTATCCCGAAAAGCATAACAACAAACAAAGTGGTAATGTACCAAAGTTTTTTGAGTAACCTACTCATCATAAACACATAATATCAACAATAATTAGTCATATAAAATAAATTAACATCAACATGTATAGAAATACAAAAAGCTTTTCAAAAAGGATTCAAGGATTTCCCACAATGCTTCCTGCAATAAAGGCTCGCCACAATCAATAAACAATATCAACTATGATTTACAACCACATAATTTTACCAAGATTATCAAATCATATCATACATTTTGATTTATAATCACAAGGACTTACCATTATAATACAATCATAACCAACTATGGTATATACAACCAAAAGGGCTATTTTTATTATTTAACACCATATAACAATGGCATCACTACCCCAATGATGACAATTAAAATACAACTTAAATAAACAATGGTATTATGGCCCTGATAGCTACCAATATAACACAACTTAACAGAAAATAACATTACAACCCTAATGGCTACCATTATAGTGCAAGTTTAACGAACAATGGTGTTATGGTCTCAATGACTACCATTATAAGAAAATAATATTGGTCGCATGCAGTTCTCAGCCATAAAGCCTAACCAGACCCAAATGAGATTTATAACCATGGTTCTCATCCGCCAAGGCTTATTAGACTGTTACTAAATTCATGACTATTGTTCTCTGCCACCAAGGATTATCGTGTCACAATATGATATCTGACCACGATTCTTTACCATTAAGGCTAAACACCCCTAGTGAAATACATATCCATGGTTCTCAGCCATAAAATATTTTCATATCATTCAATAGTAACTAGTTATATAAGTTTATTAAGTCATACAACAATAAAAGTCCACAATATTTTAGGTCATTTGTGCATTTTCCTTACTTGTTACTAGCCCCATTTTAGGCCTAACAACCCCTTTGTCTACTTACTTTTTACTCTTAACATAGTGACTCATATAGTCCTCCCCATTAGTTTGCAAGATTGGCAAATTTTCAAGTAAAAGACATTGTTTTTCAATTTATCCTCGTTATTTTAGGGAAAAATTATTACTTTTATTATTACTGACTTCTTTGTTGAGAATTACTTCATTTGGATTTTCTCTCTTAGTTGAGTACAAAATCTCAATCTCTACGCTATTATTATTGGACAAATTTTATTATTTGTTTCCGGAACATGCAATGTGTTTTCATCCTTATTAAATTATGGTAACCAACTAGACACTACATGTAATGACCCAAATTTTTCTACACAAAATTAACTAGGGTTATTGGAGTTTTTTTTATAAAAATTGTGGAATTCTAACAACTCATAAATATAACACAATTTATATACTAAACAAAATTCAACTTTACGGTAACATTTATCTATAAAATTGAACAACAAGGAAAATACAACTAAATAACAATCTATTCTAGGTCCTCATGCTCATATCTTCTCACTATAATGACTGCTACCTAAACATACAAAACATGAAACATATCTACTACATCAGACCATAGGTCTGGTGAGTTATATTCTTTTTATTCTCATGTTTATCTACTCTTCTTCTAACTCTTTTTATCTTTCCATACTCTTCTTCTCTTTTCTCATCATTTCTCATCCCATCTACTTTATCATCTTTCTAATGGGTTTATTAGGTTAGAACAAAATGCTCATGTGGAAAATCACTTAACAAGTAAGAAATGGCACATGCAACCTAAAAGGATATATGTATTTCATATTAAGGCAACATACTTTGAATAACAAAACTAAGATGCACCTCTAATGACTCACACCCAAACCCTAGAACTAGAAGGCACTTGAGGAGAAAGGAGGAAGGTATAAATTTCATTTGTATGCTCCTTGGTAAGACTAACCTCAAAATTCGATACCCAATGGGTCGTATTTAAAGTTTAGGTAACTTAGGGACAAATCAAGATTTGAATAATTAATTAATGGATTTAATTCCAATTCAAATCATTTCCTTATTAGTATGCAGAAGGCTTTTGGAAATCCAAGAAGAGCTTCCAAAACCACCCTCCTTGGATGGTTCTAGAATTTCTTCTTTTGTTCAATTATTGAGCAATTACATATCACCCCTTGTACTTTTAATTAATTCCAATTAATCCCAAATAAATTCCATATTCATTTTGATTAAAAATGAATCAATTCTAATTAATTTCATATTAATTTACTAATCATATAAATTAAAAAATAAGTTATTTTAGCAATTGATCTCATGTTAATTTATTAATCACGTAATAAATTAACAAATAAACTATCTATTTCTACTTAATATTTTAATCATGTAATATAGTACAAAATCATTTCCTCATAGTTTCCAATTAATTTATTAATCATATAATAATCTAGTAAATCATCCGCTCTCTATAAATTTCATTCTAATCAAGTTCCAGATCTAAGAACAACCCAAAAAGGAGTTTGCTTCTAATTACAAGAAAATACCAATTTAGTTATGAGCTTAGAAATCTTAATCTAACAATATCCTACTTGGATAAGTATATAACTACAATTACGAGTATAACCTTAAACCTAACAGCAAAGTGAGCTTTCCAAAGCCACTATCGAACTCTGATTCAAATCAAACATTGGCCCTAAGATAAGTGATTAACTATTCATTCCTTCCACAAGGCGCCTTGTCATGGATTAAATAATCAACCTCAAGTTCATTTATTTATTTCCTAATTTCCTGATTTTTGATCAAATTCAGACTACAAAATCGAATGCATCAATATAGTCTGGACTAGGCACCTGGTTTTTCATAGATCAACTCAAATCACCAAGGGGCCCATATATATCGCTTTTCATGATAAGGAAAAGGAAAGAATAAACTTTGACTACATAAACATAACCTTTATTCACTAAACTATACACGACATTGCGTTTTATAACACCATGTTACCGATACATTGTCACAATACCAATGCACAAACAACTTGTATATTACAACTTATGTATCTCTGTTTAAAGAATAGAAGATATTATCGTCTTAGAATTACTCGTGATTAACTCCGTGGAGTAATCTCTAAGAGTAGGTTTATCCATTACTCAAAATCTCCATTTTCTAGGTACTTATGAATATTGTAGCAATCACATGTAATGTCCAATCTTTATGGACAATCTACAATCGATCATGGCAGTCTTAATTCACGACTTACTTCCAAAAGTATGAGCAACTATGGAATTTTGAATAATATTTAATGTACTAGGGGAAGTAAAACATGCAAAGTGAAACACAATAATAAATTAATTAACTATGGTATCATACCCATAGGATATAAATAAATCCCTATTATTTAATCACCTTTACAATTACAATTTTTTTCATTGTATATTGTTTTGTGTAATCAACTAACCACTTGAATTAAATAACATCAGTCATGCTATGATATAAACATACACACTATGCATCTCTATGGTCATTCCTTTGAGAACAAATCAATTAGACATTACTCCAAAGATGATCATTTCACAATTCCAAATTCTTATGGTTATTTAAGATGAAGAGGAATTTCATATTTAAATGCATTGTCTTTTTGAGATGTCGAGGTTCTAAAGTCCTAGAAACTGAGCCTCAGATATTACAGAATGTTCCATAGGAACTTGTTACTCGAAACAATTCCATGGTTATGAAGTCTCAAATTCAAGGTATACTCTTTGAAAAATTCTCTTGCATTAAAGTTCTCAACTAACATATAGATTTTATAACCAGTTCTTATTATGGAATCATTAACATGTTCCCATATGATCATCAATTCTGAACTTGAATCGACTCAATCCAAAATGTGTCACTATGGTCCTTTCCAACGATATCATACTTCCAAATGTCCATAAGCAACTAGTCTTTGGAAAACCTCAGAATCTTCTTGACAATTGTTTAACAACTTTAGTCACATGAAATTCTAATCATTTTTCTCACAATGCTCAGAAAATTTGAAAAATTAGAATAAGAGAATATTATAACATGTGTAGTTGATCTTATATAAGAGCATATGGGACTTGACTTATTATATCTTATATAAGGATTTAATATATGTTTAATATCTTGCTATAACATTTCCATATATTGAATATCCAATATCGGAACATTTCAACACACTATTCATATATGATTTTGACTAAGTTTCATTAAACTATACAATCAAAACCTTTAGATTTGTAACAAAGTATGAGTGTGCCCTCCCTTAAGTCCTCTATAGCAAAACATTCCCAAACTTTGCAATTTACAAATTAGAGACATTGTTCCCTATGAATAATATCGTCAACATGAAAAACCAACATAATAATTATGTTCCCACTAGCTTTGACATGATTTTTATCCGAATAGCGTATGCGTTCAAACCCTTTCAAGACAAGATAAACAAATCTCTTAAAAGTTTAAAAAATTCCATACCATTCCTTACAACTCGAAATCTGAAGAGGGATGTTGTAATCATATTGTGAATTTGAAAATCTAATTAATACAACCAATATCCGTATTGATCTTTACAAGATCCTTAAAATCTACTAGCAGAAGTGTTTCCTCCTCATCATTTTGATAAATTAGAGCAAAACATTTTCCACTAAGTTTTCAAGGCGCATGCGTTCCTATCCATGTGAATCTATTATTTCCAACCTACAGTTATAATACAATGTTTAGGACAAACCAAATTCAAATGTAGCATTCCTTCATGGACTGAACTTTGTTAATCTAAATTTATTGCCTTTTGGAACCTCAAAGGACCCACCAGTGCTTCCATGTTGTTAGCAGCTCATCCATATTGATCAGTGCACTTTTACTGACTAACATGCTTTTCTTTTTGTATTTAAATGAAGAACATAGAACTCATAAGCATTATTAACTCAAATAGAAGTGCATAGAAATACGAATGTGTCAATAAACACAACAAGTTTTCAACATAAGGTTGAACACTAGTAATAATTAAAAGGATTATTTTCGCTTGACTCTTGAAACTCTCAAGATCAATGCGACTCCCACTGACCTCTTGATATATAAGTTTTCTCTCAAGAAACATTCCTTGATGAGCTATAACAAATATTTAAAGTTTGCGAGGATTTTCGACAAGAAAACACTTCATAGAATAGGACTCAGTTTAACTTTTGTTTTCAATCAACACAAACATCACAACTCTAGTTCTAAATGTGCTAGACTAAGGAAACATTACAACTCCACATATTATGAGGTGTCATCATCCTTCTTAGTTTTGAAATGAGTTTCAAGATACGATTTATATTTACTAGATCATGGATCTAAAACTTAATTGGAACAAACTATGGCTCATCTATGATCGAACCATTTCCAACAATGTTCGATGACTGTTCTTAGCCATAAAATTGAACCAAGATGTTCTTAGAGGAGTCAATTAGGATACAATTCTACAATTATTAAGATGATCAAAAAACATGATACTAACGCACTCTCTTTTCTTTTCAGATTGGAGAGTCTTTTATCTTTCTGTCCAATAGATTCTTTCATTCGTTCTGCTACTCATGAGCTTTTCGAAAGTATTAGAATTTTGTTTAATATTATAAACAAAACCATATATACTAAAACATCAGTAAACAATAACGAATAGAGTTATCATCCCTTGTGGTGGATCTAAAGAGTCCATATCAACGTGTACTAGATACATTAGTCCTTCAGTTGCCTCATATATTATAGAATTCGAATTATAAAACTCCAATTACCTTTCTAGTTGGTGATGAAATTTCTTCTCACTTGGTCAATTATGACAATACCACAAGCAACATCATAAGAATCAAATCCATAATAATATTGCTATTATTATAAACATAACCAACACTTTCATTAATGCCAGGAAATAAGATAAGGCAACTACATAAACCAAATCTACACTTTTATTGAAATAAAATGAAAATTGGAACTTGTACTTAAAATGTATGAAATGAAAAACTATATTTTTAGACATCTTCGAAGAGTAATAGCAATCTATTAAAATATTTTCACTCCTTAGTAGTAGCTCCAAATTCTGACCATCGAACCATATGGCCAAAGTCTACTTAAGCCTCCCTCTTTCTTTTATATCATGAAACACCATCAAAATAAGATCATCACATTATGTATTATCTTCTAACAATATGAACTTATGTAATTAGATAATGGATGTAGTTGAAGTAGAGTCATACGAATTGACTTCACCATCTTCATGATCTTTTGGTTGGTATGGGCAGCCTCACTTCCAATGTCCCTTCAATTGGAAGTAGAAACAAATGGACTCATTGGGGGTCAATTTTTGGAATGATCCCAAAACGAGCCTTTATCTTTACCATATGATCAAACAGTTTGACCTTAGTTGATCCCTTTTGTTTGGGAAGAGAAATCTTTTTCTTGATCACCATTTTCAATTTCCATGGAAACCTTGGGATTAGACCCCATAAGAATTTATGCTTCATTTGTTTTATTAAGCATTTCTACTTCAGCAACTATCAATATTTGGGTCAGATCAATTTGGGTCACATCAAGATTCCTCATATGAAAGTTCTTAACGAATTCACCATATGAATTAGGAAGCGAAAGAAGAACCAAATCATTGGCTTAATCTTGTGGGAATACGACACCTATCATTTGCAAATTGTCAATGAGCAACTTCATTTTCAAAACATGTGAACACATAGAATTTCCATCTTTATGTTTACATGCCAATAGGGCTTGAGTAGTTTCATATATTTCCACTTAAGAAAAACGTGACATTGGGAGAGTCGCAAGAGGATGAGGTGGAAGAATTGAAGATAGACGATGTCCAGTTCCACCATTTCCTATAGAAGGGAAGACATTTTAACCTTGACTTTAAATTCGAAGACTATCTACCAAAGATTGAGGAAAACCATTAACAGAAGAATGAGGAAGACCATCATAGTCTTGATTTGACATCTAAAATTAGGAGAAGAGAGAATTCAAGTTAGTTGATTTTAGTCTTTAATTATTAACCTATAAATTTAAATGAAGGCTATGATCTATATTTTCGTTTCGAAATTTGAAGAGGGATGTAATAATCAAATTGAGTATCTGTTTTAGGTAGGTAAGGATTTTCCCAATTTCAATCTTATTAAACTGCTAGATCTTTTAAGATTCATTGAATCTTATCAATGACATGTTTAATCTCGGATTATGCTCTTACTTTGGTGTCTGGGATGCCAAGGATCACAAACGAGATTTGAATAACCATACAAACCTACTTGACAACCTCGAGGTAATTTATCATCTCACATTGATGTGCCGGTTAACCACACACGCTCTATCAAAAAGAGTAATTGTTAAGTTGTGCCATCATTTCAACTTTATAGTCCTACATTAGTATGTCGGCTAACCGCACACATTCCGCTAACGAATCATAAACAAACAATGTGTGTTTTCATGGATTAGCATACAAGTTCACATTTTTAATAAATTAACTAGAGTGGGATTTTAAAGAAGGTTCTAGTACTTTATAAATTATACTTTTAATTTGACTATGTCCTATCGAACCCATTTAGCGAACGACCATCCACTAGGAGAGCGGTGGGTGAAAAAGACATCCATTAAGTGGTCATTTTATAGATTGTTTTCTTATACACTCTTTATAGAATAGCTTCGTAAATGAAGCTTACCAGCGATTCGACTCACTTTATCTTATACACATAGTAATTAATCATATTAGATAAGTGAAAATTGGATTTTTGGCAGAAATCAAAAAAGGTAATTACTAAATAACAACCACATAAATCAAATTAGGCAGAAAATCCTAAAAATTTAGATTTGTACTTAGTTCACGTCATGACAGAGCCTTTGTCAGGTGGTGATCACAGTTTAACAGAAAAAAATTTGTTTGATTCAACTAATGTGTTTTTAATATTAGACACACCAAATAGCTCTGATACTATTGATGGGTTTATTAGGTTACATCAAAATGCTTAATGCGGAAAATCACTTAACAATTAAGAAATGGAACATGTAACCTAAATGGATCTATGTCTTTCATATAAAGGAAACATACTTTGAATAAAAAAAACTAGGATGCACCCTAGCAATTTTGAAAATCAAAAACCAGAGATAAATACCTTAAACTTGTTATAGTAAACAAGTTACTTGAATCCTTCCTTTGAAGAGCTTAGAAAGCAAGCACCAAAAGGATGATGCATCTAATGGCACATACACAAACCCTAGAACTAGCAGAAACTTGAGAAGAGAGGAGGAAGGTATAAATTTCGTTTATATGCTCCTTGGTAAGGGTAACCATGAAATTTGATGCCCAACGAGTCTTATTTATAGTTTAAGTAACTTAGGGATGTAACAAGATTTGAATAATTAAATAATGAATTTAATTTCAATTCAAATCCTTTCCTTATTTGCATTCAGGAGGCATTTGGAAACCCTAGAAGAGCTCCAAAATAGTCCTCCCTTAGATGGTTTTTGAATTGCCTTTTTTTGTTAAACTATTGAACAATTATAATTCACCCCGTTCACCTTTAATTAATTCCATTTAATCCAGAATAATGCTAACTAATAATTAATTAATTCTAATTGATGTTATATTAATTTATTAATCATAGAAACTAAAAAATCAATTATTGTAGCAATTGATATCATATTAATTTATTAACCATATAATAAATTAACAAATCAACTATCTATTTCCAAGTAATACCTCATAATTCCAATTAGTTTATTAATCATATAATAATATAATAAATCATCATCTCTCTACAAATGTTATTCTAATCAAATTCTAGTTAAGAGGACAACCCAAAAAGGACTTTGCTTCTGATTACAAGAATGTAACAATTTAGTTATGGGCTTAGACACCGTAATCCTACACTTTCTTTACATGCTCTTCTACTTTAATCTTTCCTTTTTATCTTATACTATTTTTTAGCCTCTTCCCAGGCTCATCACATAATCTAGCTTCTTTTTCTTTATCTTTTTTCATACTCTATCTTCTTCTCATTCCTCTCATCCCACACTCTTCTCTCATCTCATCTCTTTAGTCTTCTCATACATTGTGCATGCTTTTCTCATACTCATACTCTACTCTACTCACGTCTCATACTCTTGATATGCTTTCTCATACTCTACTTACGTTTTAACTATTGGATTAGGTGTCTAAGCCCATAACTATAATTGGTATGTACTTGAATCGATAGTAGCATGGTCTATTTTGGGTTGCCTTCACCAGAACAATATGATAGGATGGATATTTGAGAAAGAGGTTAGTTATGATTTATTAATATATTACAAGTATAATATATTAATTGAGAAATCATATTATTTAATTGGTATTGATCAATAGTTAATTTGGAATTAATTTAGTGATCAAAATTGACTAATTAAATTAATAGTGATTGATTATGTAAATCAGTGATACATATGGTTTGGGGTAATGATCCATGATTGGTTTGAGTTGGATTAAGCTTATGTGAAATTCCATTAAGTGTTAGTCCAAATGAGTTGTTGGATCATAAGCCTAAGTGTAAGAATTAGGGTTTAAATATGACTCTTGAAATTCTTCACTACATATGTAACCCCCTTAAGCCCTAAAATCGGATACACTAGCATTCTAAGCAAGAGCATAGCCGATTTTATGTATCTCCTAAACCTCTCTCATATTCATCTAATCGTTATTGGTCTTTGTGACTTGTTTGAGGCATCACACTTAAGGTGCTAAAATATTATAAGGCTAAGTTCTACAAGCTACATCAAAATGTAATTTTCTAACTAGTTTTTTTATGATACATATATCAAAGTTGCATGCTAGTTAGGCTTCATGCTTTGGAAAAAGAATATCGCATGTATAATTAGAGAAAACTTAGATCCAAAGCATTAGGGTTGTATGTGCATCATAGGGATGTTAGAGTACATAAAACCCATCAGTAACATCCATTTTCAAGTATACTTCTTTTTTAGTTAAATTGTTTAAATCTTAAAATTTGAGAATTTTTGGTGACCATGGAGTGGCAATGGAGGAGTATCATGGCATGACCAGGACATTAAAATGTATGCGAATTCTCAGTTAACCACAACTTGGCAAAGAAATGGCCACGACGTCGTGGCGGTTAGGGTTAAAATCGTAGACCCCTAGATTGGAGCCCTAATTAATGACTCTAGCTTCTAGGGTTGCCTCATTTGGTAGCCTCCATCTTATAGAAACCGTCCCTCGCAAACCTTCTCCTCCACATGTTTATTTAAGTTTTTAGTCTTCTATTTTTGAAGGCTGAAGGAAGAAAGAGACATTTTGTTGCTTGAGTGCTTGGTTCCAGCATAGATTCTCCATCTTCACCATATTTTTGACCATTTTGATGTATAAAGTTTCTACCTTGTTCACTATTTAATTAGATCTAGTTTAGGTCACTTTATGAGATTTTTGGTCTAAATCGTCATGTTCTTGGAGGTAAGTGAACTCTAAAACCCCTTGGTGAAATCTATGACTTTTTGACCTTGGTGGTGGTTAGAAATATTGATTGCATGACCTAGTTTGGTGTTCATGCACTTGGTATATCCATTAAGGACTTAGGTTTTGAGGTCTTAAGTTATTGGGATGTCCTAATCGATAAAGTTGGAAACTATACCCATCAAGACCTTTAGAAAGATCATATACGAGTTTTTTGACTCGGGAGATTATAAGTTAAGGGTTTAATCCATTTAGTTGTTTTGGTGAGTTCCCAAGAGGTGGTATTCTGGTCACCATGGCATGGTGGTGAGTTTCACCACCGACTATTTTCTCTTGTAGTTGTGTCACACCCCCGACTGGGCAGCGGAAACGTAGGGTTGTGCAACGTTAGAACGTTAGATCACAGATATTGAACTTACATTGAATAGTACAAAACAATATATATAACATAAATATCACTTTCATTATGGATAAAAATATGATATCAAAATATATTTCTAAAATACTAGAAATTCTAATACAAAAGGTACCTTGACAGTTAGGCATAACTATTACAATAACAGGTCTTCGATAGGTTCATCAATCAATCACTGCTTTCGGGAGTGAAATCTTCCCTCTCTTGGTTTCCTAAGAACACATAAGATTTTGAAAATATCAACATAATGTTGGTGGGTTCACATGTTAGATTCTTATACTTTGAAAATACATTTTACACCTGAATTTGTTAAGTTGTATAAGTATTTTGATTCTTTGGTTTGAAAATAGTATTCTACTATTTAAAGGTACTATGGCTTCTGTGATTATCATTCATCTCATGTACTATTAGTATATCCATCTCTTAAGTGTGTACTTATGAAAGGAGTGTACTCTTATCTATAGAGTAGACTGACAAAGAGTAGACTTCCATGCTCAATTTAGGTTATCAGGTACTAGCCAACCTTAACCTATATAATGGTGTACTGATGATGTAAATAGAATCTCAATGTTTTATTGTATTGTGTTTTATAGATAATAAAAACCATATTTTTTAGAGGAAAAATAAAACCCTAAGTTTGCATACACCTTAAGGATCTAAGTTTTCACTACCGAATGCAATAATCAAATTAAATATCAAGAACCCTATTGTAACCCTATTCTTTTCGAAAATTATAAAAAAGGTATAGAAAACATACCTTTTGATTATGCTAGCAGATAATCAAAACACAACCCTTCTTGAAATTTCTTGGAAGATAGCACCAGAAAACTTATGCCCCTAATGGTTCACACCCAACCCTAGTAACAAGGAGGCTTAAAGATAGGGATGTCAAAAAGTTTCGTGGGACCCCGTTCCCATGGGGAGCCCGTCCCGTTAGGGGGAAATTTTTAAAAAATATCAGGGGTGGGGATGGGGGCGAGGGCAAGGTTAACCACCGTTTTAATTTCGGGGGTGGGGGTACGGGTAGGCAATCCCGTCCTGAAAACCCCATGGGGACCCCGTTAATAAATTACACATATATTTACATATATTAATTATATATAATAAACAATAGCATGATTTCGAGCTTCCAAAATTCATCAAAAAAATGTTTTTAAGTTGTCAGTATAATGTTTTTAAGATGTCATAACTTTGCTATTTTTAACATATAAAATTTTGCTATAAATAATTATTTGTTACTTAAAAAATAGCTTCTTTTAGCCTAAACAACAACTTCTTTTAGAAAAAAAAAAGGCAACCCAAAATCTATCGCGGGCGGGGAAACGCGGGCGGGGGTGGGGTAATAAAGGGAATTCAGGGGCGGGGGCGGGGGTAGGAAGGCTGAACATTTCGTGGGTGGGGGCGGGGACGGTGGAACGGGGAAATTTCAGGGGCGAGGACGGGGGATGCACTCCCCATTCCGTTTGCCCCCGTTGAAATCCCTACTTAAAGAGAGAGGGGAGAGGAGCTCAAAATTTCCGCCTTGGCTTCTTAGAAAGGAGTGGATGAAATATGAAACTAGGGAGGTGTTTATATAGCTAAAAGAAACTTAGGGCCAAAGCTAGGGTTGGGATAAGACCTAGATTAATTAATATAATAATCAAGTTGCCTTATCTTCTTGTCCGAATCCTATGGATGAAAATTCTAGGCTATTCGTAGACAATTTCCTCCACCCCACCCCATGGGATTCTAAAGCCTTCCCGCTTCAACTTTCAATAAATAACCAAATAGTACCTGCACTTTTAGATAATCCAATTAATCCCAAAATTAATTCAAATTAATTTCTGGTTAATTATTAATTAAATAATACAATTTCTAGTTAATATATTATTTTCAAAATATATTAATAAATTCATTTTGATTTCCAATTAATTTTTTAATCACATAATAAATTAATAAACCGGTCCCTCTCTCTAAAAGTCATCATTATCAATTACTAGGTTTGAGAGCAACCCAAAAGGATATTGCTAATAACTCAAGATTATATTAATTTAGTTATTGGCTTAGACACTTAATACAACATATTGTATAATTATAATTAATATATACTTATGTTTAAATTAATATACTCAGTAAAGCCAACTCACGGAGTGGTGATATAACCATTATTCAAGTAGAGTGGTGGCACACCACACTATAGTTATCCATTTGAATCGGAAGTAATGACAACATAATATACCATGATTATCCGAATAGACTGAGCATAGTGACGACATACTATACTATTATTATCCATTTGAATTGAGTGAGGCAACAACATAATACACTATAATTATTCATTTGTATCGAGTGTAGCATCGGAAAAATATACTACTATTATCTGTTTGAATCGAGCGTATTAACGACATAATATAATGTTATCATCTATTTGAACGAGTGTAGCGACGATATAATATAGTTCGAGCATAACAACACCATCGAGTAAATGTTATCTTTGAGAATCTGTAAGAGTAATGACTAGGTATAATGTTATATATGATAATTGGGCCGAGTATCTACCACACATAATAGTGTATCCAGTATCCTAAAGGTTTTTAGAAGAGTAACAATAGGGTTTAATATCCATTATTTTATTTGAGTGGAGTAGTGATATAAAATATATTGTATAAAAATATAAATTTTTATTGTGCAATTATAATAATGATATAATAATAATTATAAATAGCCATTCATGTATTCCCACGCTATAGTGTGCGTGTTACGGGAATTCAATTTTCTAAATTCCATAACTTCCTCATATGAGTTATGCTTTCGACAATTCTTATATTCACGCTTAGTATTGACAAGTACTACCACTTTCCTTAAGGTTGTATTGACTAATTCTGACTTTATTTTTAGCCATTGTTTTTATACGTCTATATGATTTTGGAAAAATCATATCTCTCTCGTACGATTTCCATTTTTGACATTCTTTGTATCATCGGTTTTGCGTCAAGGAGTACTTTGATTCTTCTTTTGGTGACTTTAGCTAAAAGACAACCCTTCTCTCTGTAACCTTTTGACGTTGTAATTTTTTTGTGTGCGGTGGATTTTTATATTTTATAAAAAATCATATCTAATTCATACAAAGCCATATTTTATTCGAAAATTATATTTTTGGGATCAGAAAGACGTGTATTTTAGAAAAATGTTAATATTTCTTAAAAATAAAATACCTATTCACGCACTAGTTTTTGTAGATTACAGACGGTTTGGTTGATTTTTCTAATGTATCTTAATACAAAATAATATATATATATATATATATATATATATATATATATATATATATATATATATATATATATATATCTTAAATTGATAAATATTATGTATTAACTCTATTATACTTGACATTTGTCACTTTTAGCGATTAACGGTGACACTTTTCACAATTGTTTCTTTCTCACTCCTTGAAATCTTATAACTACTTCTTTTAAAATAAATCATTATATTCCGTGTATCTTAAGGATTTTCACCCGTTTTTCTTTGTTGATACATACTATTACTACTTCAAGGCTTTCCCCTCAAGGTAGTTTATTTTATTACGATTGGCCGAGTATTTGGTACAGTGAATTCCTATAATTGATCTTTTGACTAGATATTTGTCTTACATAACGCTTCATTGGATGTTGTAATGTAGTTTAAAAAGTTATGTATATTGTCACATTACCATTAGGGTTGTAATTAGCAACGCCGGGTGAGGTATTAATCTCATATAGATTTATACACAACCTTCCTGCTAGCTTAAGATTTAACGATTATAGGATACGGTTTAGCTAAAAACTAATCAGCTAAAGGTTAATTTTTTGTTATCATTTAACAAATGCTTTGTTTAACCTTATACACACAGAGTTTTTGTTCAGGATAATTCGAGCAGAGTAATAACTAAGCAGTATGTTTATCCTTATAGTTTAGTTTTTTAGATTGTAATTGAATCCCTAGGGTTCTACTTCAAAAAAAGAATTTAGAACCGATTTGGATTACATAGTGCAAGTGATCCCTAAGACAAGTACTTTCTGATGCATAGTGGTAGTGATAGTGATTCCCTCATATAAGTACTTTTCAAAACATAGTGCTAGTGATACTGATTCCTTCATACAAGTACTTTCTGATACATAGTGGTAATGATAGTGATCCCTATGACAAGTACTTTCTAATACATGGTGGTGGTGATACAAGTACTTTCTGATACATAGTAAAGGGATAGTGATCCCTCAGACGAGTGATTTCTGATACATAGTGGTAGTGATAGTGATTCCTCAGACAAATACCTTCTGATACATAGTGGTAGTGATAATGATCCCTCATACAAGTACTTTTTAATGCTTACTCTTGAATCCCAATTATAATTCAAAGGGTTCTTGAAATAATTTTTTCTAGAACTTTTAGGGGATCCAAAGTATTATGACAAGAGTTCTAATTAATTTTATCTAATAATCTGGCGAATACTATTACATGTTACTAAAATTAAAGAGTTTTATGGCCGTATGATTCATCTCTTTCATGGTTAGACTTATATGATATTCGAGCAATAGAACTAAATCACAGTTTCTAAAACTATTTAATTGTAGAATCATGTAACCTATGTATCCTCCCTATAATTAATAATATGTGTTTCTTAGTTTTTACTAGTTTTATGACGAGTGCTTAAGTCTAGTGTTCGTAAAAATATATCATCACTTAGTTTTCACACAAGTTAGTTAATGACGACGTACCAATTTCTAAGGGAGGATCATGGGTAGCATCATTTCTAGTGGGGTTTATAGGTTACAAAAAAATATGTGGCGGCAAAAACTTAACCCTAATTTCACATGCAACCTATTAGATCTAAGTTTTCTCTGTTAGTTGCAACAAACAATTGAAAATCAAGAACCGTAGAAAAACCCTATAATATCGAAATTCACAAACGGATTAGGGTTTACATACCTTTTGATTATTGTTGTAAATAATCAATCAAATCCTTCTTGAACAAGCTTTAGAAAGAAAGCACTAGAAATCTCGTGCCTCTGATGACTCACACCTAAAACCCTAGAAACCCCAGAATGAAGAGGAAAGAGAGGGGGGATGAGGAGGAAATTCCGTACCTAATACTCTTAGAATGTCATGAACGAAAATTGATGGCCTTGGGGACCTATTTATACTTTAGGTAACTTGCAAGCAAAGCAGAATCTGAATTGATTAAATAATAGATTTGATCCTAATTCAAAACCTTTCCTTTTATGCAACCAGGAAGCTTCCAAAAACCTTAAAGGAGCCTCTAAAACCATCCATGCAACGGAGGTTTCTACAATTGCTTCTTTTGTTCAACTACTGAAGAATTAAAATTCACTCATTTTACATATCATTAGTTCCAATTAATAACAAATTAATTTCATATTAATTCTGATTAAAAATTAATTATTATAATTGATTTCTTATAAATTTATTATTCATATAAATTAACAAATCAATTATTTAAATATTAATGTCATGTTAATTTATTAATCACGTAACCAATTAATATATCAATTATCTATTCCCAATAATATATTAATCACATAATATATTAACAAAATCTCTCTCTCTCTCTCTCTCTCTCTCTCTATATATATATATATATATATATATATATATATATATATATATATATATATATATATATATATATATATATATATATATATATATATATATATATATCTTCCTATTTAATAAATGAAACATTTTGTCCACGTGTCACTTCTACCAAGCATTTTACATCAAAATGAATTTCCAGTTATACCCCTCCTTCATTCAATATTCAATTCAATTAATTTTTTTTATATGAATCTAAATTCATTTGTGTATACATTATCATTTACAAAATATTTTTTTTACTATCATGTTTTTAATAAACTTACTTTAATAAAAAATATTTTTTACTATCATGTTTTTACAAAATATTTTTTTTACTATTATCATTTTTAATCATCAATATTCTTTTTCTTTTTTACTCGTGGGTTTTACGGGTTTTAACCTAGTGTGTGTGTGTGTCTATATATATATATATATATATATATATATATATATATATATATATATATATATATATTATTTCTAGCTTTTTCTTGTTATGAGGGCAACCCAAAAAGAATTTTCCTTTAATTCAAGTTAATACCAATTTAGTTATCAACTTAGACACCTTAATCCAACAGTCTTCCACTTGGATAAGTCTATAACTATAATTACAAGTATAACCAAACAACAAAAAATGTTTTCCAAAGCTACTATCAAACTCTGATTTAATTAAAGATTTGCCCTTAGATAAGTGCTCACTTTTCAGAAAAGGTTATATAAAGTGTTGCATCAGGACCAACAACCCTTTTGCAATAGCCATTCGTGACAAATTTAGCGACACTTTTCAGAAAACTGTCATTATTTTCACTATACACATTAAAATGGTGAAAATTACCTTTTGGTCTCCAAAAATTGGCTTTGTCTTCGTTTCATGTTACATTTGTGTACAAATAAATTATTTTTAAAAACTAATCTATTACTTTACAAAATAAACCAGGAAAACTAATATATTTTATTTATTACATATCATATGAATAAATAAATATTGCAACCATATTTAACAAAACAACCAACACAACAAACACAATGGTTTATGGCTAGTGTATGCACATCATACACTTATCAAATATAATACAAACAACTCTTTGTTTTTTCTGAGGAAAATTTTATATAACCAAAATGCATGATAAGTGGTTATATGTATAAATAAACAATTTTAAACAAAAATTATTAATAAAGACAAATATGGACATTTCTTAACCAAAAGAAATACATGCTCGTTTTTCAAGAACAAAAGATTATCAAACATAAAAAATCATTCAGACATATAAAAGATGGTTTTGATACTACTTATGGGTTTTGATACAAAATATAAGCGTGGTTTTCATAAAAACCGGTCGACGGAAGCGTTAAAAATAACAAGTTTATTTTTGAGTTTATAACAAACCCAAACCATCTAGGATCCATTTATAGAGGTTAAAATGATATTAAAACAACCAAATATTGTTTTAAAATGACAACATTTGGATCCTTTGAACCCACGTGGTTTTGGGGTATTGATGAAGATAGAAATATCAAAGAGTATGATTTTCTCTACAAGTATCCACCATCAAGATTAAGACACTTGGAGTGCTAGTTCCTTCTTGTTTTCTTAAGTGCCTTAAGCCTTTAAGCACTTAACTCATATAAGCACTAAAGGAGACAACTCAAGAGGGCATCTAATCATCACACTAGCTTCAGAGAATAAGAGAGAGAGAGAGAGAGAGAGAGAGAGAGAGAGAGAGAGAGAAAGAAAGAAAGAAAGAGATAGGGAGGGAGAGAGAGAGAGAGAGAGAGAGAGGGAGGAAGGGAGAGAGATAAAGAAAGGGAGAGAGAGAGAGAGATAGAGGAAGATGAGATAAAGAAAAAGGATACGGCCACTAGAAGAAAGAGTACAAAAACTAGCCAAAAATGCAAGAAAATGCAAAATTTATACTCAAATGTAAGATATACATTTATATTATAATAACGTAAAGTTTTGGTAGCCTTTAGAAGCATGGGGACATAAGAAGAAATTCGACAAGCAACCTCTTCTCTTATAAAAATGATTTTGGCCATGCTTAAGAAGAAGCTAAAATTTTTCTAGCTTGTTTATTAACCATGGTATGTTAACTATTGAACTTAATCATGGTTAACCAAATTGTACAAAACTTTTTACATGAGTTATTAAATAATAACATATGATATAATAACTAGTTATACCTCTTTAATTATTACCGCAAAACAATAGTTATTCCCTAAATAAATACAAGAATTGATATTATTGACTAATAATCATATTAATAATGAATATACAAAATATGACAACTTGATAAATGTGTGAGCCTATAGGATCATATATGTAACACCCTGTTTATATTCGTTTCATAATTCAGGGCTATGACCCGAACATCAGGTATCATAAGGCTTTAGGATTTGGGAAAAATAGATTTAGATTCATTTGGATGCGGGTAATGTAGATTACAGGATCCAAGAGTTTACTTTGTGTTGGAGTCAAAGGGTAAAGTGGGAAAAGTGATGTTTCATACTTCTTACATGAAATATGGATTTTTGTTAAGGAAGTTTTTAGTCCAAGTTATCTAGATAATATTTTGGGGATCTTCAATACCTTTCTGTGGATATTAAGATTGTCAAAAATGGATTTGGAACGAAGAAGTTATGACTATTTTAAGTTAGGAAGGTTTTGGGCTTAGTCTAGTACGTTGGGTGTATAGGATGTACGTTGCGTGTACTAGGCATACCTAGAGTACATTGGGTGTACCTGGAGTATGCTAGGCGTACAAAATCAATGCCCAAACCCTATTTTCGTGGTTTGACCCTTATTTAAGCTCCTTAACTTCCATAAACCCATCCCATTCTCAGCCTCAACCTCTCCAACAACCTCCATTGAAAACTATAACCCTATTTTGAGCCTTTTGTGAAAAAGAAGGTGGACTTGAGTGCTTTGGAGTGTTCTTGGTTCATCTTGGAGAATAAGGAACTCTTTGGAGAAGTGTTGGTTGCATTGGAGCTTGTAGATCCGGACTTTGTTCACCTTGAACTTTCTTCTACAGGTATAAAATTGAATCTTGATGATGCATTTGACAGATCTAGCTAGTCTTGGGTGTTATGAGTTTTTCGTCACTTTAGTGCATAAAGTTTAGATCTTGAAAGTTTGTGACCTTGATATGGATAAAGTTGAAAACTTTATCCATCTACAAATCATATTGATTCAGATATAAAGGCTTGAGACTTGGACTTAATGGATTAAGTAGGAAAAGATGCACTTTTGGTCACTTTGAGACTTAAAGAGTAGATCTTGGTTGGTTGGACCATTCTAATGGATAAAGTTGGAAACTTTATCCATTATGGAGTTATTAGAAACCATAAAAATGTAATCTTGGACCTTAGTTTCCTTCCATGCATGATCTAGGATATCTTAAAGAGTTAAGAAGTTAGGGTTTTTAGTATTGAGCCTTTAATGGCCATGCAAGACCATAAAGTTGGAAACTTTATGGTTAAGGACATCATTTAAGTACCAGATCTAGAATTTTGGCAAAAGAGATTAAGGGATTGAGCTCTTAATAGAACGAAATGATGGTTGCATGCATGTTGGACGTACGCTATGGTACACATGACGTACGAGGTCAACACCTTATTTTTGGTCAAGGCTTGTGTACGCTAAGCGTACATGCTGAGTATGTTGTGTATACTCAGCTGATTTGACTCGATTTACTTTTTGGAATTTTCAACATTGACCTATCTTTGACCAAGTTTGACCTAAGGGCATTTTGGGTGTATTGATTATAAGATAAGTTTGGTCATGTTCCAATGAATAGGTTACCGTTTAAGCTGATATTCAGAGCAGTGTCGTGTTTAGCGATCTTTCGGATGTAGAGGTGATTCTCCTCACTTTACCCATGGGCCGAAGGAACCAATGTCGGTCCACTAGGATCTATTATATTCTAGTTGTATTTATGACTCTTGCATGGTATGATTGTTGTTATGTGGATTATAGGTATTACATGTTCGGGTTGAAATATACCCCACGGTGGGGCCCATATTTATTTATCGGGTTGAAATATACCCCAGGGCAGGGCCTACTAACATATGCTTGGGTTGAAATACACCAGTTCGGGGTCTAATATAGTATGATCGGGTAGAAAGATACCCCAGGGTGGGGCCCATATGTCTTGATCTGGTTGAAATACACCCCCAGATGGGGCCCAAATATGTGTATTGGGTTGGAATATGCCCCCAAGTTAGGCCTAATGATATGTATGGTATGTGGTATTTTAGCAAACTCACTAAGCTTTGTGCTTACGGTTTAATGTTTATGGTTTCAGGTACTTCTAGTATGAAAACGAAGGGCCCAGCGTGACTGCACCGCATCCACCAGAGTTTTCCGCATTAGTAATTTTCAATATTTACTCTGATGTTTAAATAGTACATTCACTTTGATCGGTTCTGGAACAATTTTTTGTATGGTTTATTGTTTTAAAAATGAAAATTTTACTATGCATTTTTGGGACGTTACAAGTTGACATCAGAGCCTTGGTTTGAGGGATTTGGACACACACTCGAGTATGTATAAACTCAAACTGAGTAATTGGTAATGTTTTGAAAGAAAAATAAGTTTCTAATTTTTTTGTAAAGAAAATAAGTTTCTGGAAATATTTTTTTATCAGGAAAAAGGGGGTGTGATCCGTGCAATCAGTCGAGCTCAAGTAAGTGATTCCAAGAATAGTTATACATGTTGGTGTGATATATGATATGAATGTTTACATGTTAGGATGAGGCTAGGGATACTTTCAGGAATTGCATGATAGATCGTCCTTATATGTGATGCCTTGTAGCCTAGGAGAATTGGATGATATGCTAGATTTTGGAATCTATATTAGTAGAAGTGATTTCTAAGTGTCTGTTTTAAAAATTATATATGATTAGGATCATATTTCCTATATTGTGTATAATTTTCATGCATAAGGCAACCGACAGTAGGATAGAAGTTCCTAGCACGGTAGTAGTAAGTGAGCTTGAGATGTCCTTTCTTTTTTTGTGGCTTATAGTGTTACTGCATGAATGTTGCTTACTTTGTGCTTTGTGGGGCCCCTTAGTGATGGGATTTAACTATTAAGTGAATATGTCAAGTTGCACGCTGCAAAGGTTAAATAAACTCAGGGTGATGGATTTGACCCTATTGCACAACTCTTGTTTGAGTCTAACCGTTGTAGGTATTGAGTCTTTTACTCGAAAGATTATTTAAGCTTTGTTGCATATGATTATATTCATGATGTACTTAGCGGACATTATTGGGAGCTCTTCAGAAATTGATGGCAGGGTGAGGTCAGGAACCCAGGAGAGCCTACAAAGTGTTTTAGTGGGTTGTGTTGTGTTGTTTAGCATGTACTTAGAGTACCGATTTCAGAAGGTGACTTGGAGGATTTGAGATAACTCCTGAGAAAATTATGGGTAGGTGTGGAAGGTAGTATTGGGTTTGTACTACTGAAAGCATAGGATCCATACTCAAATCGAGGGGAATCACAGAGGATCTTGGAAGCCTGAGGGGTGAGGATTCTTTAAGTATGTTCTAGTTATTGTATGGCTGCTTTTGAGTATGGTGATGAGCACTCGTGGTGAAGGATTTGGTTCAGACTCAAGTGTTGGCACTGAGCCAATTGATGAGTAAATGAGGGATTTCATCTCGTCAGAGATCACCCGTGTTATATTGGCGCAGACTCATGTGATATTTGGTACAATCAAGGAGGGGATTATGGAGATAATGCAGGAGCATCTGGACGCATACCATTATGGGATTATGGTGTTGTTGGATGAGCGACTCGTGGCTTTTCAAGTCGAGACCGCGATAAGACAGTTTGGAGCACAAATTCCCTCATTTCAGGAGTTTAAGGTTTTTGGAGCTCTAGAATTCTTTGGGGTTAAGGACCTCATTGCTAGCCACCGATAGATCGCTAATATGGAAAATGCTCAGCAGACGAGCTTCTGCCCTGCGGGGATCTTTTCGTTTAAGGGAATGAGCCCGTGATTGGTGGGAAGAGTTCAATAGAGCATTGGGATCTATGACCGCAATTTCCATGTCTTGGGAAGAGTTTGTTACAATATTCTAGGAGGAGTTTGCACCGACAAACAAGGTGTAGCAGATGGCGAGGGGATTTTAAGACCTTCACCAGACTACTAAGATTGTAGTAGAGACCACTACCAAGTTTCAGGAGAGAGCTTATTGGCTCTACAGTATGCAGTGGACGAGGAGATGAAGAAGGTGAGGTATCATGATATGATGTGAGACGATATCAGGGAGTTTGTGATCCTTTCAACTTGTCGGAGTTTGGAGGACATGATTGCTAGAGCATGAGAGTTGTGTTTAGGGGATATTTGGGCGAGCCAGTTTTGGATTTCGATATGGGAGACATCGGCCATCATTGGAACAAGCTTAAGGTGAAAAAAGATCAGAAATTTATTTTGTCTTTGGTGGTATCAACAAGAATTCAAGGAATCTATAAGGTGGTCATGTCGGTTTTGAAGGCAAGATATGTAAGGATTCTTCCTGTTTCGAGGCAATGAGTAGTTGGTTTGATCGTGGGTGTAAGATCAGTAGTTTTCAAGTTCATGAGATTTTTCAAACTCGAGTTGGTGAAGATCTGTCAAGATTGATAGGTGAAAAGGATTGTTCAGAACACAAGTGTCGGATGAGTAACCACCAAATTCATGTCTTCGGGAATGCAAGTGTGGTACCCACATCAGGAGCTTTTAGGAAAGATCTCATGAAAGTTGGTTCTCCCCATACGGGACAATGAAGTCATAATTCAGGAGCTCGTGTATCGCTCATGATGGATGTCAGCTGATTTTTGTCATGGCTTGAACCAATTGTTACTACTAGTAGGGTAAGAGCAGTAGTAAACCATCATTTTGGAGTGTGGGTGATGAACTGACCACATGGTTTTGATCAGATGTTAGGATCCCCGGGAGGATATAAATGGACTGTGTTAGTGATGTTTTGAGTGACTCAATTTTTTCCGAAATTGGGTAATTGGGTTGGTGATGCTTTCTGTTCCGGTCGAGGGTTACAGTTCTTTGTCACAAGCTGAAGTAGCTTATGGATTTGGAGTTGTATCATGGGAAGTACTTGGGATTATTGAGCTCATTGAGATTTTAGGAAGTAGTCATCTAGTTTTGTAATGTGCGTGATCACTAAGATTGGCTAGTAAGAGAATGCTAGTTCTTGTAAGCACATGTTGTCGACAATTTGAAATGTAAGGTTGTGAGATGGATTGTGTAACGCCCGCAGATCCGGCTAGTCAATTTAGAGACAATAAGTATCAAAAATGAGTTTTTTATGGAATATTATTTAGAAGTATTAATGTTAACTAAGTTGTAGTATATGTTACACGGGTTCAGTGCATATAAAGAACGCCGAAATCCGAGTTATAACGAAGAAGTTATGACCCATCGAAGATTTTCGGCAAAACCGACACGGCACCGAGAGACGTAAATAGTTAATTTATGATAGATGACCTTTTAGCCTTAGTAATCTAAACAAAATTCATAGAATATGTTAAACTGAGAGCGTCCATAAAAAGAACGCCCAAATCTGACTTTGTATGAGGAAGTTATGAATTTTCTAACATTTGGAATAGCAGTGCACGACCCGAAACTTGAATTTTAGTTCGAGCGGTTTTTGGCCTACACGACCTAAATGAGATTTGAAGATCTCATTAATAGGAACTCAACGGTAAAAATACATACGAAAACGGAGTTCGTATGTAGAAGTTATGAATTTTACGCAGACATTTAACAGTATAATCTCTTCCTAGTGTTAAATTTAAGATCGGTCGAGAATTAGCCAACGGAGTCTAAATGAAAGTTTTAGATCATGTTTTTACCTATGATAGGATATAAATAATGTCGAGAGTAGATATCATATGTTAAATATATGGACGAAACTTGGTCACTACTATTTGAGTGCGATAAATTCGATAAAGTTTTGTAAATCTGAGATAGAATAAGAATTAGCTGACGACGTCTAAATGAAAGTTGTAGTACTCGTAAATACCAACGTGTGGATATAAAGAACGTCAAAAATGGAGTTCGTATGAACGAGTTACAAATTATAATCGAATATTTATGTATTAAAATAAAGTATAAAACATATATACGTACACATATATATATATATATATATATATATATATATATATATATACATATATATACAAATGTATATATCATTAGAAAGGTATCGACAATGCGGTTATTATAAGACTAGTGTTGAGTATTTTCGACATTAGTTTAATACAAATATAATTAAATCTATTTAAAATAATATTATGAAGGGTTTTTTAGTCGTTTATATAACTATAAGGTCATTACGTAATTATGGAGGGTAGTCTTTGTAAATTCAATTATTATAAATAAGAGGCATGGACTCTCATATTTCTTGCACCATTCTCTTGATTCAAGAGTCTTTCTCTTCTTATCCCCCGAGCAATTCGGTCCCTCGTGCTTCAACTTCTCTTTCTATAGTTTTATTATAGTAAGGTGAGCGCTGAAGCGCTGCACGAATCTTTCTTAGAAAGATTCAGCGATGAAGTTCTGCCCCTACAGAGCCCGACTCCTAGCTAAAACCCCCTTGTAAGTAAGTTATGCTTACCCTATTTTAATGTAGCTTATATATAAAATTATTATTGTTATTATGAACTTATTATAAATATTTTAGCTATTATTATATTAGTGTCATTATAATATCTTTTTAACTACTCGTTGTACAGGGAATCTAGTTTAAAGGGCCGCATAGGGTTGTTGGATTTCAGAAGTGCTATATGGCAAAATGGTCTTGCCCTAAGGTGTTTTATCTCTGGCCCCTGTCTGTACATAGTGGTTGGAAAGTATTGTTTAAATGATTATATAATAATAATAAGACTAATAATTAGTCACGGTAAATATTAGACTAAAATCTAGTGGTAATAATACTACGTTTCGTCGAAGGAAATTATTTTAAAGTAAACGAAGCATTCTCCGAGTGCCGAGTCACCACCTTATCAAGTGAGTGCATCGTCCCTTTCATCTTACACACACATACACACACACACACACACACATATATATATATATATATATATATATATATATATATATATATATGAATTATTTTATATGAACTACGTGCTATGTATGCATATTATCTGTATAATTGATATCTATGCTGGATAAACGATTTTATACAAGTTTTATATGATTTAAACTGTATATATATATTTATATACATATTATGTTGGGTAAAACATGGGTAGATGAAATATGAGTTGGATGATGAGTTGAGAGGTGATATAGACCATAAGGTAAGGGTGAGAGGTGGACGATGTGAGAAACATTGTTCCTAAATGTTGGCCTCATCATCTAGCAAAGTATGGATGACAACCACGAACTATTCTAGACAGTCCAGTGGAACACTAGCAGGCTCGCAACCTGTAGGTGTTGTGAACGATGTGTTCACCCGGTGTACTCTAAACCTTGGCGATCATGAAGACTTGATGCCTAAACCCTGGTGACTATGCAGACTTAGTGTCTAAACCTTGGTGATCATGGAGACTTGATGCCTAAAACCTGGTGACTATGTAGACTTGGTGCCTAAACCTTGGCGATCATGCACACTTAGTTCCTAAACCTTGGCGACCATGCAAACTTGATGCCTACACCCTGGTGACCATGCAGACTTGGTGCCTAATCCCGGGAGACTATGCAGACTTAGCGCCTATGGTGTAAACTATGGCAACGATGGATTTCATGCCGATTCATTAGGATGATCCTTAGGAATAAATGAACGAGGAATAGCTTATTCTTATGCTAGATCCTTAAGAGTAAAGAAGATAATGGGGATGGGTAATTGGGTTGATTGTTTGATGTTTAAACATAATAATTATATTATTGTGGGTTGAAAACCCTATCTAGTCTCCAGGTTTCCCAACCTGACCCACTCAGTTTATTTATATCACAGGTGTTGATATGAAGTCACATTACACTGAGAGATTAAGGAGATATAAATCACTAGTGATAATGAATGTAAGTTTTGTTTATGCTTATGTTTCTGTATTGACGATGACATCCCAAATATTTTAAAATGAATAAAAATACTTTTCTTCGGAAATGCTTTGATAACGTATTTATCATGTTTTACTGGGAACAAATTCCGCAACATTTTTATTAAAAGAGGTACTCTGATTTTTATAAAGTATAAACAAAATCGGTCTTTTCTGGCCGTGAAAATGGAGATGTCACAGTTGGTATCAGAGCGTTAGTTTAAGTGAACTAGGAATAAGGATTTATTTCTAGACTTAAACTTAGAATGCTAAGCGATGATCATGAGGAGTGTGTCTAATATATTTTAGGTAGTACACCAGAATAGACACAAGCAGTAGCATATTTAGGGAAGATGCCTAACATGCTTTTATGTGCTTAATAATTTTTGATGCTTTATGCTATCGTTTGATCGGATATATGGTCTGTTGCCAACCGGATCTAGAAATTTTATGTGTTTAGATTTCTAAACGTTTAATTACGATATTAGAACTGGCATATAATTTTTCGAGGTAATAAGGAGGAATACGCGTCTAAACCTTCCTCTGTCTTTATTCTTGTCTCGATACACCAAACGACTGCTCTATTGTGCAGAACATCATGGTGAAGACTCGTAGTAAATTGAGTAAATGGAGGAAATGAGAAGGCTTACGATAGTGAATGATACATATTGGAAGATATCGTAAGAGTGATATCTTGTCTTTAGAATCCATCTAATAAATAATATGTCTAGTACGGGAGATGTACGTGTTCGATTAGTAGAAAGAAATTTTTTTGGTTTAATCTATAAAGTTATCCCGTCTTCTGACATTACCATCACCAACCGAGTTAAAGCATAATAGATGATTGGAGATACACATGGAAGAAATCCTAGTAGAGTCTAGGAAAATATGATTGTTTGGACACATTTGAATGTGTTAAAATTGATTTTGTGATAATGACTTGTTGAACTGCGAGACAATAGTTGGGACGAGTATGAGTAGGTGTGAAAGGTAGTAGAGGCCTATACTACCAGAAGCATAGGACTCACACTTGGATCAGGGAAAGTCATAACGTTACCAAGAAGCTAGTAATTGATAGCGTTTTATTCAAATATGTCGTTACCATCATTTCGGTAATAACTAAGAAGATGATTGTTATTCCGACCCGAGTGGTCATATCGAATTGAGTCCAACTACGATAAGTATGTTATGTGGTTCAGAGTACCAAGTTTGATGTAGCATCTGACATAAACCAGAAGATTGAAATAAACAATTAAAAGAGCGATCAGTAGAGGTATCGCGATAGTTTATTGTAGCTAGAAATGCTACCTTTAAGATGAGATTAGAACATGAAGGAAAGTGTAGTCTATTCTGGAAGACTCTAAGAGACCTGAGTCTAAGCCTTGCAACATATGATGATAGGTCATAAGAATATGACACATCATTCCATTGTAGTAATAAAAGAACTTATCTTAAGTTTGTATCCAGTGAGGATTGAGATTGTGACTTAAAGGTCATAATTTGGAGTCTAACGTGAGATAGGGAGCAAGCGCAAGATCGAGCACCGCTTGTAGTCAAGGTGTCCAAGAGTTAGATACTCATTCGAAGAAACAAGGAAGTTACAATTATTATGTAGGATGAAGAGATAACATATGAAATCATTATACTTCCTTGTTTCATTGATGATTCCAAGACTTAATCATCCTAAGGAGGAGATAATTGAAACGCCCGCAGATCCGGGCTAGTTAATTTAGAGATAATAAGCATAAAAAATGTGTTTTTGATCGAAGATTATTTAGAAGGATTAATCTTAACCAAGTTGTAGAATATGTTACATGGGTTCAGTACATATAAAGAACGCTTAAATCCGAGTTATAACGAAGAAGTTATGACCCGTCGAAGCTTTTCGGCAAAACCGGCACGACACCGGGAGACGTAAATAGTTAATTTACGATAGATGACATTTTAGCCTTAGTTATCTAAACAAAAGTCATAGAATGTGTTAAAATGAGAGCGTCCATAAAAAGAACGCCCAAATCTAACTTTGTATGAGGAAGTTATGAATTTTCTAACATTTGGCATAGTAGTACACGACCCGAAACTCGAATTTTAGTTCGAGCGGTTTTTGACCTATGCGGCCTAAATGAGAGTTGAATATCTCATTAATAGGAAATCAACGGTAAAAATACAGACGAAAATGGAGTCCTATGTAGAAGTAATGAATTTTACTCGGACATTTAACAGTATAATCTCTTCCTACTATTAAATTTAAAATTGGTCGAGAATTAGCCGACGGAGTCTAAGTGAAAGTTTCAGATCTTATGTTTTACCTACGCGCGGATATAAAGAATGTCTAGAGTAGAGCTCATATGTTAAATATATAGACGACACTTGGTCCCAACTCTTCAAGCGTGATAAATTCGATACAGTTTTGTAAATCTGAGATAGAATGAGAATTAGTTGACGGCGTCGAAAAGAAAGTTGTAGTACTCGTGAATACCAACGCGTGGATATAAAGAACATGAGTAATGGAGTTCGTATGTATTAAAACAGTGTATAAATCATATATACGTACACACACACACACACACACATATATATATATATATACAAATGTATATCATTAGAAAGGTATCGACGATGCGGTTATTATAAGACTAGTGTTGAGTACTTTCGACATTAGTTTAGTACAAATATCGTTAAATCTATTTAAAATAGTATTATGAAGGGGTGTTTAGTCGTTTATATAACTATAAGGTCATTAATTAATTATGGAGGGTAGTTTTTGTAAATTCAGTTACTATAAATAAGAGGTTTGGGCTCTCATATTTATTGCACCATTCTCTTGATTCAAGAATATTTCTCTTCTTATCCCCCGAGCAATTCGGTCCCTCGTGATTCGACTTCTCTTTCTATAGTTTTAGTATAGTAAGGTGACCACTGAAGCGTTGCACGAATCTTTCTTAGAAAGATTCAACGACGAAGTTCTGCCCCTACAACTCTTATGTTAAATGTATGGACGAAACTTGGTCCCAACTCTTCAAGCGCGATAAATTCGATATAGTTTTGTAAATCTGAGATAGAATAAGAATTAGTTGACGGCGTCGAAAAGAAAGTTGTAGTACTCGTGAATACCAACGCGTGGATATAAAGAACATGAATAATGGAGTTCGTATGAACAAGTTACAAATTATAATAGCATATTTATGTATTAAAACAGTGTATAAATCATATATACGTACACACACACACACACATATATATATATATATATATATATATATATACAAATGTATATCATTAGAAAGGTAGCGACGATGCGGTTATTATAAGACTAGTGTTGAGTACTTTCGACATTAGTTTAGTACAAATATCGTTAAATCTATTTAAAATAGTATTATGAAGGGGTGTTTAGTCGTTTATATAACTATAAGGTCATTAAGTAATTATGGAGGGTATTTTTTGTAAATTCAGTTACTATAAATAAGAGGCTTGGGCTCTCATATTCATTGAACCATTCTCTTGATTCAATAGTCTTTCTCTTCTTATCCCCCGAGCAATTCGGTCCCTCGTGATTCGACTTCTCTTTCTATAGTTTTAGTATAGTAAGGTGAGCACTGAAGTGCTGCACGAATCTTTCATAGAAAGATTCAACGACGAAGTTCTGCCCCTACAGAGCCTGACTCCTAGATAAAACCCCCTTGTAAGTAAGTATGCTTACTGTATTTTAATATAGCTTATATCTAAAATTAGTATTGTTAGTATGAACTGATAATAAATATTTGAACTATTATTATATAAATATCGTTATAATATCTTTTAATTACTAGCGGTATGGGGAATCTGGTTTAAAGGGCCGCATAGGGTTGTTGGATTTCAGAAGTGCTATATGGCAAAATGGTCCTGCCCTCCGGTGTTTTATGTCTGGCCCCTGTCTATTCATAGTGGTTGGAAAGTATTGTTTAAACGATTATATTATAATAATAATAATAATAAAACTAATAATTAGTCACGGTAAATATTATACTAAAATCTAGTGGTAATAATACTAGGTTTCGTCGAAAGAAATTATTTTAAAGTAAACGAAGAGCTGTCCGAGTGCTGAGTCACCACCTTATCAAGTGAGTGCATGATCCCTTTCATCTTACACATAGATATGAAGTATTTTATATAAACTATGTGTTATGTGTGCATATTATCTGTATAATTTCTATCCATGCTGGATGAACGATTTTATACAAGTTTTATATGATTTAAACTGTATATATTTATATCTACATAATATGTTGGGAAAAACATGGGTTGACGAAATATGAGTTTGATGATGAGTTGAGAGGTGATATAGATAATGAGGTAAGGGTGAGATGTTGATGATGTGAGAAGCCTTGTTCCCAAATGTTAGCCCCATCATCTAGCAGAGTATGGATGACAACCACAAAATATTCTAGACAGTACAATGGAACATTAGCAGGCTCACAACCTATAGGTGTTGTGAACGACGTGCTCACCCGGTGTACTCTAAACCTTGGCGATCATGCAGACTTGATGCCAAAACCCTGGTGATTATGCAGACTTAGTGCCTAAATGTTGGGGTGCAAAGCTCTTCATGAATGACTTTGTAAATGTTTGATTTTGTCAAACTCACTTGCATGTGGTGCTTTAGCCTTTAGACCCATTTGTTAGTGAGAGTGAGAGAGAGACATGTAAACACCTCTATATATGGTCGGTTTGTCCACTTGTAGAGATGTGCTTGAGAGATGTAGTTCATAGTGATTAATAAGTGAGATATTTATGAAGCTCTAGGCTAGATCCCTTTTTGTACTCATTTACTATGATCGAATATATCTTTTAGCACCCAAATCACCATGTTCAATTGTTCAAATTTAAATTCCGCATGCCAAACCATGTTCTTTGTCACTACAATTGATATCAGAGCAAGTCTTCAAGATCAAGGTGATATTTGAAGAACGATTCTCGGTTTGGCAAACTTTTGTCGCAATTTGAGCAATTTTGGTGAGTCTCTCTCTATGATCTCTCTTAATTCGTGTGTTGCATTCTTGATTGTTTGATCATTTTGTCTCGGTTGGATCGTATTTGTTTCAAGTCCAATTGTAGATCCAATCTAATTTTCTTTGTTTGATCAAGCCCAAACAAAATCCAAAATCATTTGAAAATCATTACTGTTCACGTCCAAGTTTTGAAGCCCAAAAGTTTTAATTTGTCACTGATCATCGATATTTAAAGTTCGAAGCCCAATCAAAATCATTTCATGATTACTATTCACGTATGATTCAATTTGAGCCCAAAGACTTAATAACTGATTCGATGCTCCATATGATTATATGAGTTGTACATTTAGATTATACAAGTAATACATCTAATTAAACAATTGTTCTTGAGTTTTCGCTTTTCAGTCTCCGTATCTCTTTTTTTTTCTTTCGTCGATTGTTCATTAATCGGTTGGTCTTGAATCACGATTTCATTCCTTAATCTTTAATAATCATTTTTTGTTGAATGATTATCTGAAATTGAGATTCAGTTAAAGATAAATATGAGATATGGATATCGATATCAAGTGTGATTTGGAACTGAAATGGGTTCTTCAATCTTGATGTCGATAACTATTGTTGTTTTCGAAATCTAGAATTACACTTAGGAGTCGATTGAGGATAATCGATTGATGAAGCATTTTTTATATAAAGTTGTTTCTAGAAATTTGAATTCGAAGAACACAAATTTAGACTCACGTATTGAAATTGATTTGTTGTATGGATTGATGTTTTGGGAAGATTTGTAGAACGAAACCAGTGATTTTGAGATCATATGAAAATTTTCGAAGAATTTTGAGTCAATTTATTTTCAGGAAGACTTGAGAGTAAAGTATCGATATTTTAGTGTTTGATCAATTTTGATGATCGAGTCGACGTTGATGATGTAGATTCGAAGATCTGTGATTTGGGAATCAAACAAAATCAAATTTGAGTTGGGAACGAATCGTCAATTTTGTTCATTTGGGGTCGAATGATAATCACGAAGGGTTCCTGAATGGTTTGGATGGATGATTGGTGTCGACTGGGTTTGATGTAAGAACGAAAGTCTTTGGAATCTGAATTCACGAAAAATCGACAGACGATGGGTTAAGTAATGGTTTTCGATTTTGAATGTTGTGGTTTGAATAATTGATGCGAAGTTTGGAAAATTGGATGCTTGTAAGTCAATGTGCGAAGTGTCAAGGTTTGGATGCTTTGAGAACGAACGGGGAAGAAGAGAAACGAAGAATAACACAGTTGAATGATCGAAGAGTTGTGTTATTAAACAAAGGGGTGCTTGGAAATGTATATAAATGGTTACTATTCATTACTGTACACAGTATAACCTTCGTATGCTTCGTGCTTCGTATGAATTGAAAAGAAAGAAAGGAGAATTTTCGAAACTGGTCCTTATGCCTTCGTACGAATGGAAAAAGTTTCGTATGTTTGGAATGGAAAAGCAACATTTTCGAAATCAGCCCTTGATCCTTCGAATTTTTGTCACTTCGCAAATTAACTCAAGTTTCGAATATTTGACATTTTTCAACCAAATTCGAAATTTTTGTGGGACTTCGAATATTTTGGGATGCTTCGTATGAATTGTGAACAAAAGAGCAGATTTTCGAAAATGGTCCCTGAGACTTCGAATTTTTGGCAGTTTTCACCCAAATTCGAAAAAGGACTATTTTTGCTGAAAATTGAAGATTATGCATTTCAGACCCCTGCAGTTTGTGCAAATGACGCTTTCTACCCAGCTTTGGAAAAGGGGGAGAGTTTTGCATATTTGGCTGTTTTGGGCGCAGCGGGTCACTGCAGAATTTTGAAATTGACAAATTCTACCCATTTTTGAGAAAAATTTTAAAGGCGATCCGTGAACGGCAATAAAAATTAATTATTTTTTGGGTTTTCCGGATTGAAGCACAAAGTTTATGCCACATGTTAAGGGGGAGTTTTGACATGAAAATTTCTAAATAGAGCACGTTCTTTTTCCCTTGGAGTTTAATAATCAAATTTCGATTATAAAAAGGGGGAGAAGTTTTATATGGAAATTTGAACTTGAATTTTTCATATTACGCGGATTTAAAGACCGAAGTGATCTTGAATTTTTGAAGCTTACGAAGTGATGCAATTAGATGATTGGAAGTGATTTATTCGAAATGGGTTTGGATTTATTGAAGATTTTTGGGGTGTGTTTTTATGCACAACTTTTGGGTGATTATTTGGAGTTTGGAATACTCTTGATCATTCGTTGCTGCTCGGTTTGTATGGACTCACATCCTAGAGCCCAAATTGAAGAATCATGGAAAAATTGAAGATTGAAGTTTGTTTCGACATGTGTCACCTTTGAGGCTCGAACCGCGTACTTCTTGATTTTGGAAGATTTGAAGTGGGTCATTCATTCCTAACTTTGAGGTGGAGAATGTTGGGGTGCAAAGTTCTTCATGAATGACTTTGTAAATGTTTGACTTTTGTAAAACCCACTTGCATGTGGTGCTTTAGCCTTTAGACCCATTTGTTAGTGAGAGTGAGAGAGAGACATGTAAACACCTCTATATAAGGTGGGTTTATCCACTTGTAGAGGTGTGCTTGAGAGATGTAGTTCATAGTGATTAGTGAGTGAGATATTTATGAAGCTCTAGACTAGATCCCTTTTTGTACTCATTTACTATGATCGAATATATCTTTTAGCACCCAAATCACCATGTTCAATTGTGCAAATTTAAATTCCGCATGCCAAACCATGTTCTTTGTCACTACACTAAACTTTGGCGATCATGCAGACTTGATGCCTAAACCCTGGTGACTATGCATACTTAGTGCCTAAACCTTGGCGATCATGCATACTTGATGCCTAAACCCTTGTGACCATGCAGACTTGGCGCCTAATCCCTGGCGACTATGCAGACTTAGTGCCTATTGTGTAAACCGTGGCAACGATGGACATTGTGCCGATTCCTTAGGATGATCCTTAGAAATAAATGAACGAGGAATAGCTGATTCTCAGGGTAGATCCTTAAGAGTAAAGAAGATAATGGGGATGGGTAATTGAGTTGATTGCTTGATGTTTAAACATAATAATTATATTATTGTAGGTTGAAAACCCTATGTACTCACAAGGTTTCCCAACCTGACCCACTCAGTTGATTTATATCACAGGTGTTGATATGAAGTCACATTACACAGAGAGATTAAGGAGATATAAATCACTAGTGATAATGAATGTAACTTTTGCTTATGCTTATGTTTCTGTATTGATGATGAAATCCCAAATGTTTTAAAATGAATAAAAAGACTTTTCTTCAGAAATTCTTTGATAATGTATTTATCATGTTTTACTGGGAACAAATTTTGCAACATATTTATTAAAAGAGGTACTCTGATGTTTATAAAGCATAAACAAAATCGGTCTTTTCTGGCCGTGAAAATGGGGATGTCACAGATTGTGACCTTGTTATGGATAAAGTTGGACATTTTATTTATCTACACATCATATTGATTCAGATCTCAAGGCTTATGCATTAAGTTGGAAAAGATGCACTTTTGGTATCTTTGAGACTTAAACACTAGATCTTGGTTGATTGGACCATTCTAATGGATAAAGTTGGAAACTTTATCCATTATGGAATTATTAGCAACCATAAAAATGTTATCTTGAACTTAGTTTCCTTCCATGCAGGAGCTAGGATGTCTTAAAGAGTTAAGAAGTTATGGGTTTTGGTATTGAGCACTTAATGGCCATGCAAGACCATAAAATTGGAAGCTTTATGGTTAAGGACATGAACTAAGAACTAGATCTGGAATTTGGACGAAAGAGCTTAAAAGATTAAGCTCTTAATAGAAGGAAATGATGGTTGCATGTACACTACGCGTACGCTATGGTACACAGGGTGTACAAGGTCAACACCTCGTTTCAGGTCAAGGTTTATGTACTCTAAGCATACAAGCTAAGTACACTGGGCATACTCAGTTGAATTGACTCAATTGACTTTTTGGACTGTTTGACATTGAGTACGCTGGTCAAGGCTTGTATACACTAAGCGTACAAGTTGAGTACGTTGGGCGTACTCAGCTGAGTTGACTCGGTTGACTTTTTGGACATTTTGACATTGATATGCCTTTAACCAAGTTTGACCTAGAATTATTTTGGGTATATTTATTATAAGATATGTTTGTTCATGTTCCAATGAATATGTGACCGGTAGAGCTAATATTCGGAGTAGTGTCCTTTCAACGATCTTTCGGATGGAGAGGTGAGTCTTCTCACTATACCCATGGGTCAAAGGCACCAATATCTGCCCACTATGATCTGTTATATGCTGGTTGTCTTTGTGACTCTTGCATGGTATGATTGTTGTTATGTGGCTTATAGATATTGCATGTTTGGGTTGAAATATACCCCAGGGTGGGGCCCACTAACATATGATTGGGTTGAAATACACCCCAAG
Source organism: Lactuca saligna (assembly GCF_052625555.1). Classification (NCBI taxonomy): domain Eukaryota; kingdom Viridiplantae; phylum Streptophyta; class Magnoliopsida; order Asterales; family Asteraceae; genus Lactuca; species Lactuca saligna. Next base: position 13,948,078 of record NC_136417.1, read on the forward strand.
GTGGGGCTGACTATAGTATGATTGGGTTGAAAGTTACTCCAGGGTGAGGCCCTAGGGTAGGGTCCATATGTGTTGATCGGGTTGACATACACCCGAGAGTGAGGCCCCAGGGCGAGGCCCATATATGTGTATTGGGTTGGAATATACCTCAGGGTTAGGCCCAATGATATGTACGGTATATGGTATTTTAGGGAACTCACTAAGCATTATGCTTATTATTTTATGTTTATAGTTTCAGGCACTTACAGTACGAAAAGGAAGGGTCCGACGTGACTGCACCGCATCCACCAGAGTTTTCCGCATTAGCAATTTTCAATATTTTACTCAGATGTATAAATTATATATGAACTTTGATCGATTTTGGAACAACTTGTTTGTAAGGTTTATTGTTATAAAAATGAAAATTTTACTCTTTGGGACATTACAATATATATTAACAATATTACTCAATAATGATTCTTGGGCATATATAAATTTAACATCTTTATATCCATGGGCTCATAATCATGACTACTACAACTCTCACTAAGATTATTTATCATAAATAATATTTTATTTTAAATATTATTTTATTTATTACGATAATGTTTATATTAAGATTGATGCCGACCCGTTCCTAGAGGCCCACGATCGTGTGACTAAAGGGGCTTCACGGAAATGGCCATAACTTTGGCTACGAATCTCCGTTTTGGGCCTACGACCAGTAAAATCGAAGCTTGGAGCAAGAAGCACGTCTAGATAAGTACCCAAAGGGGACTTACCCATTTTTGAGTCCAGAAATCGCTTTCTAAATGGAGTTATGAACACTTTTGTTATTTTTCCTTAATTTTTGGGTTTTGTTTTTAGGTTTGTATTTGGCCCATGGACTTTTAGGGTTTTATTTTAATTTCTACTTCTTATTTAACTGTTTTTGATGTAATTTGGATGGTCGATCATCAATTTTATGAACTTTCAATTTTCTCCCAAATTCTGTGTGTTAACCCAGATTTTGTAGCCAATCCCACGGTATTCGTAGAATCAACGTGGTTTTGAAGAGATTGTCCTGGATATTCTTTTAGAATCAATAGGTTCATTCTTGGTTATCTTTGTGTTGTTTTTTTGCGTTGCATCAGTTGGTATCAAAGCCGAATTCCTGGTTCAAAAAGCCTCTAAGGAGAAACAGGACGCCCGCTAATGTTCATGAGCAAGAACTAGAAGAACGTATTATGGCACAAATGGAGGAGAGGATGGATCAAATGGTTGACCAAATGACTGATAGGATGGTCGAACTGATTAATCGAGGAGGGAAAAGGTCTCGAACACATTCTCAAGTGGAAGATGGTGGATTTGAGAACCCGTTTGGCGGCAGTGACGGTTCATATTTTGAAGACGATATAGAAAGGCGGCCAAGGCGTGATCATAGAGGTGACAATAGGCGTTGGGAGGCCGGAATGAGAATTGATATCCCAGAATTTGGCGGGGTCAGTTTGAATCCGGAGGGGTTAATCGACTGGTTGGCTACTATTGAGGAAGTTTTTGAGTTCAAAGAAGTCCTTGAAAACAAAACAGTGTCATTGATTGCTACCAGGCTACGTGGTAGGGCATCTGCATGGTGGCAACAACTGAAACTGACACGAGACAGGCTCGGGAAGTCAAAGGTCGTGACTTGGAGGAAGATGAAGAAGTTTTTACGATCCAACTTCCTACCCCATAATTTTCAAAGGTTGATGTACCAACGGTTGCAAAATCTGAAGCAAGGTGCGAAATCAGTTGATGATTACACAACTGAGTTCTACCAATTGATTGTGCGAAACGATATCCAAGAGATAGAGGAACAACTCATTGCTCGATATATTGAGGGTCTACGAGTCTAAATCATGGACTCCGTAAATATATTTGACCCGATATCTATTTCTGAAACGCACCAACAGGCGTTGGCTTTTGAGAAACAAAGTCGCCGGGTGGGCAGTTCGTCTTCAACTGCCAATATTGGAGGAAGTTCCGGGACGGGTGGTATGGTACCCCGTGTTGTGCCAAATAAACAAAGACCGACATCTAATAGTGTTGGACCAAATCCTAGGACAAGTGTTAGTAGCAGCTTGAAGTGTTTTAGTTGTGGGGAGACAGGTCACCGACAATCAGAGTGCAAGAAGGTCGGAAAATGTCATTTGTTTGCCGAGCAAGATGATTGGAAAAATGATGATGCCAATGAAAATTACGAAGATCCCCCTATGTATGACGAAGAGCATCAATGTGAAGAGGAAGTTGTAATTGGAGATGTGAGGGTGAATTTGGTGGTAAGGCAGTCTTGTTTTACACCAAAAGTTGTTGGTGATGATTGGCTCAAACACAACATCTTTCAGTCGACATGTACTATTTTGGGAAAGGTTTGTACTTTTGTTATTGATTCATGAAGTTGTGATAACCTTATATCTGAAGAAGCAGTTCAAAAGTTGTCTTTGAAAATAGAAAACCGCCTTACAAGCTACAGTGGCTTAAGAAGGGTGGCGAGGTCACTGTATCTAAACGAGCCCTTGTTCAATTTTATGTTGGTACCACGTATAGAGATGATGTATGGTGTGATGTGGTTGCTATGGATGCTTGTCATTTGTTGTTGGGTAGACCTTGGGAGTATAATCGTAACATAGATCATAACGGGCAGACTAATACTTACAATTTCTTGTTTGGTGGTGTGAAGATAACATTGGTTCCCAGTAAGCCAAAGGAGCCAGTTCCGAGACCTTCAGGTACTCTACTGACCCTTAATTAGTTTGAAGACGAGTTGGAGGCGGAAGGTGAAATTTTTGTATTGCTCGGGAAGGAAGTCGCTAAGGAGGTTGAAATTCCTGAGGCTATGGTTCCTCTGCTCAAGAACTTCGCTGATGTTTTCCGTAATGAATTACCTGATGGTTTTCCACCTTTACATGACATCCAACATCATATTGATTTACAACCAGGAGCACAGTTTCCTAATAGGCCACATTACAGAATGAATCCCGGAGAGCATGAGGAGTTGCGACGACAGGTGGAGGACTTAATTTCAAAAGGTCATGTTCGGGAGAGCATGTGCCCGTGTGCTGTTCCTGCTTTTTCGACTCCTAAAAAGGATGGTACTTGGTGTATGTGTGTTGATAGTCGCGCCATCAATAAGATCACGATGAGGTACAAATTTCCAATTCCTCGACTTGATGACCTACTTGACCAGATTAGTGGTGCCTCTATCTTTATGAAACTGGACTTGAAGAGCGGGTACTATCAGATTCGACTTAGGCCTGGGGATTAGTGGAAGACTGCCTTCAAGACTCGTGAAGGATTGTATGAATGGTTGGTGATGCCTTTCAGTTTATCAAACGCTCCTAGTACATTTATGCGTGTGATGAACCAGTTGTTCAGGCCCTTTAGTAGTCGTTTATTTTGATGACATACTTATTTACAGTGCTACTTTTGGTGAGTATGTCAACCATGTGAGGTAGGTTTTGACCATACTTTGACGGGATAGTTTGTATGCAGCTATGAAGAATTGTGTGTTTATGGTTCCTAAAGTCTTGTTCTTGGGGTATGCTGTTTCTGGGGAAGGAATACATGTGGATGAGTCTAAAGTAGCAGCTGTCAGACAATGGCCAAGTCCAACTAACATCACTGAAGTTCGAAGCTTTCATGGCCTTGCTTCATTCTATAGGAGGTTTATTCCAAACTTTGGTTCTATTATGGCACCAGTGACTGATTGTATGAAAGGGAAGACCTTTACTTGGACCGAAGCAGCTGAATCAACTTTCCAATTAGTAAAAGAGAAGCTTACTACATCACCGATAGTGCACTGGTAAATCTGGATGAACCTAAAAACTATGAGGAAGCCATGGAAGACCCTAAGAATGCTAAATGGAAAGAGGCTATAGACAGTGAGATCCAATCCATGTATGACAATCAAGTTTGGAACTTGGTTGACAATGTACTGGGTCGTAAGACAGTCGGGTGCAAATGGATCTTCAAGAAGAAGACCGACATGGACAGGAAGGTACACACTTAGAAGGCGCGATTGGTTGTGAAAGGCTTCACTCAAACTCCGAGATTTGACTATGATGAAACCTTCTCGCTAGTAGCAAAGATTAAATCTATTAGGGTTATGCTAGCCATAGTTGCATTTCATCACTATGAAATATGGCAAATGGATGTCGAAATCGCTTTCCTTCATGGAAAGATGGCTGAGGATGTTTACATGAGTCATTTAGAGGGTTTTACCGATGCAAAGCATCGTAATAAAGTGTGTAAGCTTGAGAAATCCATTTATGGATTGAAACAAGCATCTTGCAGATGGAATCTTTTTTTCGATGAGAAGGATAAAGAGTTTGGTTTTTCGAGAAGCGAAGATAAGTCCTGTGTATACGTCAGAGCTAGTGAGATGTGTTCTCATAGGAAATGACATCCCAACCTTGCAGGAGGTTAAGTCCTGGCTTGGGATGTGTTTCGCTATGAAGGACCTTGGAGAAGTTGCTTATATCCTAGGGATAAGGATATTGAGAGATAGGAGTAAAAGACTTATTGGACTTATTCAAATCACTTACTTGGACAAGGTGTTGAATACGTTCAACATGCAGAATTCCAAGAAAGGAGACTTAGTGATACAGAGTAATTCCAGATTGGGTAAGACTCAGAGCCCGAGTACAGAGGCTAAGATAGCTGAGATGAATCGATTACCATATGCTTCCGCTGATGGATCGATCATGTATGCTATGACTTGTACTCGCCCTGATGTGGCCTTAGCTTTGAGCATGGTCAACAGATATTAGGGGAACCCTGGCAAAGCCTACTAGACTGCGGTAAAGAATATTCTCAAGTACCTGCAAAGGACTAAGGATTGGGTCCTTAACTTTGGTGGGAGTGATGACTTGAGAGTGACAGGGTATAGTAATGCCAGTTTTCAGACCGATACAGATAATATTCGCTCTCATTCGGGCTGGTATCTACCCTGAATGGAGGAGCGATTACTTGGAAAATTTCCAAGCAGGAGACAGTAGCTGATTCAACTTGCGAATCATAGTACATAGCAGCAAGTGAAGGAGGCGATATGGCTTAAGAACTTCATTGGAGACCATGGAGTTATACCAGCTATAAAGGAGCCTATGGAGATTTTCTGTGGAAACAATAGTGTGGTTACCTTAGCCAAGGAACCAAGAGATCATGGCAGATCCATTCACATTGACGGAAAGTATCACTTCATAGGACATAAGATAAAAGAAGGACTCCTCATGGAAAATAGGGTATCGTCGGAAGATAACCCATCAAATCACCTCACGAAGGGACTGACTATGGTTACGCATTTGCAGCATGCAAGGAGCATCGGGTTGAAGGATGATATTAGTTTTAATAATTAGATAGCTATTTATGAAACTTGTAAAATGTAATTGACATTTGATGATTAAATAAAAGTTGTTATTTATTTATGAGTAAAGTTACTATCTTGTGTCAGTCGTTTACTATTGTTTCAACATTGCATATTTTGATTTCCAGAATAATTATATTCAAACTTTCGACAGTCAATCATACTTTGGAAGTATGTATTGAAATAAGAATATCATGAATTGGGTTTGTAGATTTGTCTCAATTGTATTAGACATAGCAATGGTTGATACAACATTCATGAGTGCTCATAAGTTATGAGTATTGTATTAAACCCACACTCACTTGTATCACTTCATGGAATTTATCTCGAGTGATCTTGAGACAGTGATATCATATAAGTCTTCAAACCTAGATATATGAGTTGTTGACTATGAATTGGTTGTACATTGGTAGTAAGAAAATGCATCAGTAACTTGATGTTATAAAACGTGTTATTGTGCATGATTTAGCGAGTAGTTAGTACAAGAATATGAATCGAAGTTTATCTATTCCTTTTAGTCCTTGGAGGATTAAAAGCGATATCTTGGGCCCCTTGATGATTTTCTTTTGACCTATGTGTCGGGCCGGGTCAGAACTGAATTGATGTGTTCGATTAAGTTCTATGTCAAACAAATCGCAAATCGGGAAACAAACTGTTGGACAATAAGTATGATGTTTTCCATATATTTGTCCGGTTGATATCTTGAGAATGGAGGAGTATATCATCAATTATCTAAAATGGCACTTCATAGTTCGACAAAGTTTTAAGAGCTATGATTGGTGGTTGGTTTCTAAAGTCATGCTTGCAACTACAGTTATCAGAATTATCCAAGTAGGAGACTGTTAGATAAGGTGTCTAAGTCCATAACTATATTTGGTATGTACTTGAGCCGACCCGACATGGTCCATTTGGGTTACACTTCACCAGGACAATTTGTATGGATAGTTTTTTTTTTAGAAGAGTATGTTCATGGTTTATTAATATATTATAAGTTATAATATATTAATATGAAATTCATATTATTTAATTAGTACTGATCAAGAATTAATTTAATGATAAAAAAAGATTAGTTAAATATGAATTCTAATAGTATGGGCCAATTGATTATTTAGGATGGGCTAGGCTTACATGGAAGTCCATGGATAGTCCACGTTACTTTTGACCCATGGATCCTAGGTATGTGAAAGGTCATGGGTATTAGGGTTTACATGGATGTAAACCTAATCCTCCATACTATATAAAGAAGTCCAAGGCTTTAGAAATCGGCACTAGTGTGTGAGATAAGGAAGGATAGCCGATTTCTAAGAGTGCATCATATTCTCTCAAGTCATCCAATTTGTTGTGGTGATTTGTGATTCCACTTGAGGCATTCACATTATTGGTGCTAGGCTCTTAAAGCTCCAAGCAATCAACTACAAGAAGAGGTATGTATTTCTATCTAGTTTTATTTGTACAAGTACCTATGATAATATGCTAGATAGGACAACGCTTTGGAAATCAATTTGCATTTATAATAGAGAAAACATAGTTCCAAAGCATCTAGGGTTATATGTGCACCATAACGTTGTTAGAATGCTCAAAACCCTATAATAACCTTATATCCCCCTTATAGACCGGCTTCGTGAATGAGGTCTACTAACGGTAAGACTGACTTGCTCTTATACATACATACATACATACATATATATATATATATATATATATATATATTAAACTTATAATACTATAAAGTATAAGGGTTGAATTTTAACTTTTAAAACTCTAGGGGTTGGAATTAAAGTTTCATTTAATGAGACTTCACAAATTCCAAAACTTGAGGGCAAGTTTTGAAACTTGTTAAAACTCTTCACATTCATAACCTACGAGTTTAATTTGATTTTAATGATCAGAAATTTCATTTTCCATAACTTGAGGACAAGTTATGGAGGTCATTAAATATCAACTAGATCATTTTTTCTAACAACTAAATTATCACATAATTCATGATCCAACTAAACTTATAAACAAGACAATTCTAAATCCACAATTTTAAAAACAACTTGGTTTATCATATAAAGCAACAATTATTTTTAAAACTTTGACAATTATCTTGTGGTTGGATGAGTACACTTTGTAAACCCTAATAACCCATGAATTTCCACATTCTCATGCTCAATGGGTTTAACCTCCATGGACTATCCATGGATTGGTTTAGCCCATAATCATGGATTATTGGACCACATTACAAGAACCGTTGATTTACATAATCAATCCCCATATATTAATTAGTCTATTTTGATCACAAAATTAATTCCAAATTAATTCTTGATCAATACTAATTAAATAATATTAATATATTAATAAATCACAAATAACCTTATTCTTAAAAAAATCATCCTATCAAATTGCACTGTGAAGGCAACCCAAAAGGACCATGCTACTATCAGGTCAAGTACATCCCAATTATAGTTATGAGCTTAGACACCAAATCCAGCACTTTCAGTCAAACTTGAAAAAATAAATTAAATAATAATAAACAATCCAAATAGCAATTAAATCATGAAATAAAAGATTCATTCAATCATGGGCACAAAGTAAAAGGTTTTAACACCCAAATCAGAAAGTAACACATTATGGAATCAAAGTGGAATGCTAATCATGGTCACGACAACAAACCACATGATCTCCAATATGAATCCGCTCCCTAATCCTTCGGATATTCAATCGTGTCAACTTAAGGGCCTTTCGGCCGCCTTCTAGACCCTCAAGACCGCTTCTCTAAGGTTTCTTATCGACCAAGGATCAATAAAAGTCATAAATACTCCCTAAAAGTCTTCCATATGCTAAAAAATATATAGATTCCCAAATATCTTATCACCACGACGTGGTAATGGAACCACGTTGTGGTCCTTGTGTATATCCTGTATTCTCCAAGTTAGTCTCAATGATCACGAAGTTTCTATTACCACGTCGTGGTGGTATCACCACATCGTGGTAATTAGATTTTCGGTAATATATATTTCATCAGAACATAAAAGTTGTTAGGTGCATTTCATGCATCCATTTTGTAGTTTTACTTCATAAAAGTGCATTGAATATATAGGCTTAAACTCATGCATTTTGCATGTTTTTGGGGATTTTTCATGAGACAATTTCATTCACACACTTTTGTGATATTTCAGTGACTTTTGTAGGTAGGATCATACTTGAAGAGATGAATAAAAGATGTAGATGAAATTTCGGGACTTGCGGAGCACCGAGGAGGAAGATATCAAAGAAATGAAGATTTTGGTCATTCAGAAGTTTACACGGCCGTGTAATGTAAACCTTTTGTTTACACAGGCCGTGTAAACGCATTCTCTCAAGCATTGTACTTTGAAGACTTGACCAATTTGTGCAACGTACTTTTTCTGTTTACACGGCCATGTAAATGATTAGTGTTAATTTACACGAGCCGTGTAAACATGGTCGTAAGTTTAAAGCAGTTTATCTTCTTTCTAAAAAGGGTAACCAGTTCTAAAGGGAGTTAAGTCGAACTTAGGAGTTTATGGGGAGATTTGGAGGAGATTTTGGAAGAAAATTAGTGATTGGAAACATTTGGATTGCATTTTGGATTTCAGTTTGTAAGATTTTAACTTTAATTTCGTGATTTGTGTTTTGTTCTAGTCATGTGTGGCTAGAACCCTAGATTCTCCAACTTCATGTATTGACTATTGCATGTGACTTCAATCTTGTGACTTGATGTTTGTTTTAAATTGATTTTGTTTTAATTGAAATTTTGGTTTCAATTCTAGTTCTTTTTGGCCAGTTCAGTTAGGGTTGATTCATTAAAGTTATCTATTATACAAAATCCGTAATTGTATTGTAATATAGAACAAGTAACAAAAACTAAATTGAAATTTCTTTGAATAATTCTGGTGTAAATCAAATTCACACATTCTTCCAATCCCAAGCTTATGAGGAGTATTGAATGTTATTGGTAAAATTCACACAAAGCATTATGCAATCTTTCCACCTAATTCTAAGAACTCGTTTAGATTAGATTGGTTAGATTAGAATTAATCAAAGAACTTATTTTGATTAATTAAAATGATGAATACGAATTTCTAGAGCTTGTTAGCATTTCTAAATACCAACTTAGGTAGAATTTAACATGTATCATTTCATCCTTGGAATCACATTGCTAATTTTTCTTACATGGAGTTGGAGTACTTACAAATCTTGAATTCACTTTACTTAATCAATTGTTATCTTATTACTTCAGTCCTTTATTTGAATCATTGCATATAAACCCCCCTCTTTTATGATCCCATTTGTACCGTAAGCAAAAAGGGTATAAGTACTTGTCCCGTGTCTCTGTGGATCGACCCTACTTACCTTGTATTATATTTTTAGTGCAAAGTAATAGTGTTTTGGAGTCATTTGTACCCTTTATTTAATGGGTTTTACACACCTAACAAAAGTCCTCTAAAATTTTTGGTAGTTTTCAAATCATTTTGAATCTCGTTAATTGGAGTTGCAAGTCATGAGATATGGTCAAAACACTGACGAGGGGTCAAGCTATCCAGCAACATTATTTTTGCGTCTTTTTAGCTCCTTTCTCTTCTTTTTGCATTCCAACTCCCATTTTAACTATAGCTGAACGTTTCAAAGCATATTAAGTATTTTTTTTAGTTCTAAATAACATAAAAACGTAGTGCAAAATAATAAGAAAACATTATAAATATATGCATAAAATAGACATATTCACTATGCCACGTATGAAATTATATATCATTTGTATGATATGATAGAGGTACTACTAGAGTACGAACATGCTAGGTGATTGAGATAAATCCTTGTATGGTTTGTGCAGGATAAGACACTTAGTGTCATAGCATGCTAGAGTAATATGGTCTTGTTTGTGGATTGTATGATATTATTATGTGTCATGATTGATTAGGATAAAGATAGTGATGGTTGTATGTGGTTAAGTTAGATATCCTGAGAACTCTTGGTCTAATACCTATTGCATGGTTCTTGTTTGATTTATTGCTTTTGGGTAGGATCATCCGTTCGACTGTCTATCTGATCCATGACTACATATAATTTTATGTATTGTATGAAAGACCAGGATTCATCCCCTGGAAATTGTATGAAAAAACCAGGATTTAGCCTCTGGTACTTATATGAAGGGCCTGGATTTGGCCCCTGTCACTTGTATGTTAGACCAGGATTTGGCCTTAACATTCCAAGGAAAGACCATGATTTGGCCTATGGCAGGAAGTGATCGTAAGACTATGATTTGGCCCATAGCAATCACTTAGGGCAGAAACAAACCTGTAACTAGGGTTGTAAACGAACTGAACGAATACGAACGAAGGCTTGTTCATGTTCGTTCGTTTAAGTTAGACGAACACATAAACGAACACGAACAGATAAACAAACGAGTTTTCTTGTTCATGTTTGTTCGTTTAACAAATGACATTGTTCATGTTCGTTTGTTTATATTCGTGAACATGCTAAACAAACATAAGTAAACGAACATAAATGAACAAAGATAAATAAACATAACTGAACCTATATGAACATAAATGAACATAATATAGTAATATAATCAAACATAATTAAGCATATATGAACATAAAATGAACTTTATATAAACGAACGTAAACAAACAACATAAACAAACATTCACGAACATAATCGAACAAACCAGAACATTGTTCATGTTCGTTCGCTTAACTAAACGAACGAGAATTTGTGTTCATGTTCGTTCAATTATTAAATAAACGAACTTCCCGCCGAACGGTCCACGAACAGTCCACTGAACGTTCAGTTCGTTTACAGACCTACCTATAACCCTATATATGTTTGTTATGTATGTTGTATGCTTGTGGATATGAGAATTAACAGATTGCACTAAATCCAAGGTCTTGTATGGATACATTATATGTATCGTGGATATGTGGTATACCGAAAAACTCACTAAGCTTTATGTTTATAGTTGTAGATAAAATGTTTTGTAGGTTGTTCGTGTGAAGAGATCGATGGGACTATACATGCGCATCGAAGATGTTGATTTCTATTGCTTTTGTAATTCGACTCTGATAACATTATGGTTTAAAAAAATGAATGTCACTTATTTATTTAAAGTTAAAGATTTTAATTGGTTGATCTATTTTAAAAAAAATCTCTTTGTAATTTTCGGGATGTTACATTTTCTTCTAACTTCAAACCTTCATAACTCCTTTGTTTATATACGTTTTCTATGATCTTTATAATCATACGAAGGTGGGGATACGGTCTACAACTATGTTAATTTATTTTTCACTGACTTAATACAGATCTTAATCTAATAAGTCACAAATTTTGCCCAAAAAACATAAAATTTCTCATTTTACCATTTTGATCAAAATGCATCTTCTTTTGAACTTACTCCTCTAAGCTCATCATAATGACTTAAATTCATCTTGACCATTTTTATGAAATCACAACTCCATAATCTTACTAAATTCTCAATAATGATCATTTTATCATTTTATTCAATATTTGACTAAAAATCAAATATCTCTAAATTTCGGATTTTTATTAGCTTGGACATGATAATATAGGTGCCCATCATAACCTTAACCACATTGACAATAACCTCTTTAGAATCCAAGAGAATACAAACTCACGTGCTATAAGTGTCTCCAACATTTTCGTCTATATAAACGATAGAATCATAGAACTATATTTCATTGCAATGTTCTTGAAAAAATTTGAACTTTATGCCTTTAATGGAACCCCATTAATGTCGACCTAAGGTTTGGTTTCCGCAAACGATACCCTAGTGGTTGAAAAACATTATTCCGTATAAAAGGTTCGGAATTCAAACATAGCTTGTAAATTCAAAATATTAATAGTGTAAATAAAATTGCAATAATTTTTCTAAATCACCCCCAAAGAAATAGAAAGAAAAGTATTTATAAATGATATGTCACGTGCCATACAAAGTTTACCACGTGAGTTCCGATGTGTCTGACTTCCAAGGTCCGAGTGTCCTATAAATAGAGAGAGAGCCTGCATCTCATACCCCTCACATAACTCAATCCCCACTACACTCTCTTTCTCTCTCACACACAAACACGCTCAATGCGCGTACTGATTTCTTTGAAAGAAATTCATAACTAAAAAAGAAAAAGAAAAATCTTGATTTCCAACCTTCTATATATATAGCAACAATCAGCCGTGCAAAACGAATCTCCTACATGCTCCTCCGTAAACCGCCTTAAATCCGTCATCCCCTCCACCGGTCTCCGTGATTTCCGTACACCTTTTTCAACACCGCTAAATCATGGCACCAATTCTACTACTTCTCTCCGCCATATGCCATTTGATCGTGATCGTCGGATTAACCCTACGCCCTACCGACTTCCTCATCGGAACAGAACCTCAGTTAAGCTTCAACCGGACGGACCTCCATTCCGCTTCTCTCGATTTCGGCAAAATGACGAGTATCGAACCGACGGCGGTTCTTCATCCGTCTTCCGCCGCCGACGTCGCAAAGATCATAAAATTGGCTTACGAATCCGGTCACGGATTCGTGGTATCAGCGAGAGGCCACGGACATTCAATCAACGGTCAGTCTCAGGCAGCCAACGGTGTGGTGGTCCAAATGAGCGGATCGAGTGGGGCTCCGGTGGCGCCGGTGGTTTCCGAGAAGTTGATGTATGTGGACGTGTGGGGCGGGGAGCTTTGGATCGATGTGCTCAAGTCTACGCTACAATATGGACTAGCACCAAAATCGTGGACTGATTACTTGTACCTTTCTGTTGGTGGTACTCTCTCTAATGCAGGCATCAGTGGACAAGCTTTCAACCATGGCCCTCAGATTAGCAATGTTCATGAGGTCGATGTCGTCACAGGTAATTAATGAATTCCACCATCCTCTTTCATGCATGATTTTGAAAACGATACTTACCCTACTGCATTACTTGCTTATACCGTACAACCCAACAATGCACCACCATACAAATCATAACTTAATTCATTCAGATCCGTTGATTAACGATATGTTGTGTGAGCAAGTGCAGGAAAAGGAGAGGTGGTGACATGCGCAGAGAATAAAAACTCGGAATTGTTTCATGCGGTTATGGGAGGGCTAGGTCAGTTTGGGATCATCACAAGGGCTAGAATTGCATTGGAAGCTTCCCCTCAAAGAGTATGATATGTTTAATTTACTATTTTAATTACATATTCTTTTCATGAAATACAGTACAATTTTGGAGATTTTGAATCGAAACAAAATAAATTATTTACAAAAGAACAGTGATTTAGTGGTCCATGTTCATGTTAATGGCGATGAAGTTTTTTCAACCAATCAAAACCTGCTTGCGTTTGCGTTTGTGTTTGTGTTTGTGTTTGTGTTGTTGTTGTTGTTGATGATGTGCCAGTTATTGTTATTATTATTATTCCATCGACAAACATATATAATGTCATTTTCTCACGCTTTTTAGGTTATGGCCCATGACTCTTCTTTCTTAACTTATTATTCTATGATAATTGACAATTAATTACCTTCAGGTGAGATGGATCCGTGTACTGTATTCAAACTTCTCGGTGTTTACCCATGATCAAGAATATCTCATCTCCCTCCATGGTCAACCAAGCTCCAAGAAGTTTGACTATGTCGAAGGTTTTGTAATCGTGGACGAAGGTCTCATCAACAACTGGAGGTCTTCCTTCTTCTCCCCTAGCAACCCTGTTAAAATCTCCTCCATTGCTGATGGTGGCAACGTCCTGTATTGTCTGGAAATCACCAAGAACTATTACAATCATTCCGACCCACAATCTGTTGATCAGGTAATTAATTAACCCTAGAACAATTCCTTTACAGGTGTTTAAGTTTAATAAAATATACGAACTCTGCACAAGAAAACACAGGAGATCTTCTGTTGATTTGATATGATGATTGACGACAAACATTACTAATATTTTACTTTTAAAAAAAATATATATATTGGTACTCATAATTAAATCGATGCAATCCACCCACCAAATAATTAGGAGCTAATTAATTAATAAAGTAAGTAAATGTAGTTATAAAAAGAAGTGTACTTTTGTTTACTCTTTTTTATTAATTTATTTATGCAGGAAGTGGACGCTTTGTTAGAGAAATTAAACTATATACCAGCATCAGTGTTCACTACTGATCTTCCATATGTGGAGTTCCTGGACCGGGTTCACAAGGCTGAGTTAAAACTCCGGTCCAAGGGTTTATGGGATGTACCACACCCGTGGCTTAACCTGTTTGTACCCAAATCAAGAATTGCTGACTTTGACCAAGGAGTCTTCAAGGGCATTTTGGGGAATAAGACCAGTGGACCCATCCTCATCTACCCCATGAACAAAAACAAGTAAGAATATATTATATAATATTCCATCCGTATATCCATATGATGCTATACAATATTATACCACTTCATGCATATCTACATGACATATAGAGATCATGCTTTGCACTTTGACCATGCATCTAACATGTTGAAAAAATCCTTCATGTGATATTTTGTACTTTATGCAGATATGTTAAGAGTTTGAATTTTAGCTCTTATTCTAACCACTTAGTGGATCGTTGTATATATACTTGGTTTTAATATGTGGTTAACTGTGTAGGTGGGATGTGGAGACGTCGGTGGTGACACCGAATGAGGAGGTGTTTTACTTGGTGGCGTTGCTTAGGTCAGCTTTGCAGAACGGTGACGAAGCACTGACATTGGAGCGGTTGAGTGATGAGAACCGTCAGATTTTAAAGTTTTGCAAAGATGAAAAAATCGAAATCAAACAATATTTGCCACATTACACCACACAAGAAGAGTGGATGGATCACTATGGAGAAAAATGGCCCCAATTTTACAAGAGGAAAATGGAGTTTGACCCTCGGCATATATTAGCCACCGGTCAAAGGATATTTGAGCCCAGTTTTATTTCTAAAATGAAGTCGTGGTGAAGTTTTAAGAAACGATGTTTGTATAAGTCGGTAGATATATTGGTCTTTTTGCATGTAGTAATGTACATAAAGATAGACAATATTGTAGATCAGAAGTAGAGCTAACCATTTTTTGCATATTCATTGATATAATGATTTTTAGGTACTTCATATATCTGAATTCAAAGTGGAAATTGCTTTTCCATGTATTACTTGGAATAACACAAAATTATACGAAGTGTCAGTTTAAGGTAAAAGGCCCAATAACGAGCCTTTAAGTTCAACCCATTAGCAACAGATCCGGATTTATCACAGGCTATGTTCGTACTTCGTAGGCCAAGCGACTGTATGTGTCATATACTAAACTAATAGCATACACAACACAGTCACAGCTCACACGACAAACGCCATTCAAATTGGTCTAATAAAACTAGGTCGCTAGCTCTAGAGTCTAGGCTCACTTATGGAAATATTTAAGCCAAAATCATAAAAATAAGAATGTTTTTCAATAACATCCTATGATTAAACATCGTTTATCAAAAATTAAACTTTTTCTTTACTAGTGATCATTACTGCGTAATATCTATAATTTTTAATACATAAGAGACTACCGATAATATTGAAGAGTGATCTGTATCAGTAACTTTTATACCTAGTTCTCATAACCCACATAGAAATACATATATTCACAGTGAACTGTTTTCTTTAGAAAAAAATCTGAGAAACATAATTAATCTCATTCACACCAACTATTAACCATGTTCGCTTGAATAAGAGGCTATCTATTAAAAGTAATCAAACCAAGCATATTAAGGTTTAAAAAAAAAAAAAATTTACATCTCGTAACACCATTGCCTTCATATACATTACATTAAATATCATAAAACCTCTACCATCACTGCGGCCAACAACCATTGCCTATCATCCAGGTCAAGTGAGAGAAGAAGAAGAAGAAGCGTCTGCCATTAACAACCATCTGTTTAAATCTAGCTTTGGCGTCTCAGCGATCACCACTAACCACCATCTATTCAAATAGGTGGAGTTTGAGGTGGACTTTCATTGACGTAAGGAGTGAATTGGAAAGCTTTGGACTAAGGTAGTTTAATGGGAACACACATCCTCTACTTTACTTTGAATTTTGTTGAGATTTTTCCTTAAATAATTTGTTTGCTACTTGAATACTATACGTATGTTAAGGTCTTCAATGTGAACACAATCAAACTTACTCGAACCAAATCTCTGAAAAACAAACAAAAAGCATAAGCACTTGGGTTTAACAACCCAATCAAAACAAATGGGTCTTATATGCACAAAGGTTTAACTACGACAATTATGTTCTCAAAATGACACAATAGTTCTACAATAAGCAAAAAGGGTGAAATCATAATTAAATCATATGATTAGATGCAATGCATGCAACTACATACGCCCATATCCAAATCACAATAATTGGTGTTTACATACTTGGGCTCATGGTTAGTGACATCAAGGAACCACTACCAACTGTTGTGCCGCAAAAACCAAATGCTAGACAATAGGGGAACCCACCACCTTATGCCACACAAGGGGGTAGCTAGCTCAGATGTGCACGTGAGTATTATCTAAAAATCTACTCACAAACGACGACATGACAAATAGTTAAAATATCGAGTACCCGGGATCTCACGGTCACATGATATACACAAATATGATGCATAAACCAATTTCCAAAAACATTAGTATTTTGCTTTTAATATCAAACCAATTTCCCAAAAAATGATATTTCATGAATGCTTCGGTTAGGGATTAGCTTGGACTTTTAGAAGGCCATAGAATCATAGAATATGTGGTGAGCTTTAATCCTTTTTGATATGTTGATTGTTAACAACCTTGATAGTCTTCAAACTTAATTAAACTTACTATTTTTTAGGGTGCAAAGTTATACATGGAGTGACTTTGTAATAGATTGACTTGTGAAGACCCACTTGCATATGGGATTGATACCTTGTGACATGAAAGTGAGAGAGAAAGAGAGAGATAGAGAGAGACATGTTAGTACCTCTACATATAGTGGGTTATATACCACTTGTAGAGTGTGCTTGAGAGATGTAGTTCGTAGAGAGTTTTGAGTGATTTAATTATGTAGACTAGATCTAGTTCATTTTTGTAATCTCCTCATGATGATCGAATACATCTTTTAGCACCCAAATCATTGTGTTCTTTGTGTTCTTACAATTTTGTATACCAAATCAAATGCTCATAATTCATTACATTTGGTATTAAAGAGTTTCTTCGAAGATCAAAATGATTTTTGAAGAAACGATTCTCGATTTGCCTACATTCAACACAAATTGAACAATTATGGTGAGTCACTCGATGATCTCTCTTAAATCTATCAAAATCACTTTGAATCGTGCTTACGTTATTGAATTTTTTTTATCATTGTGACTCATTGGATCAATTTTTTTTTCCAAAACCCAATTGTTATGATCCAATAAACTTTTTCATTGTTCAAGCCCAATCCGATCCTATTTTCTTATGTTTGATTCAATTCTTGACTGCAATTGTTCATTGGAATCAAAATCTAGCCCAAAATCAAGTAATGTTACCGTACATATTGAGCCCACATTTTGAATCAGTTAATGTTCATAATTATTTTGAGCCCATAATTCATTTTGATCCATACCTATTATCCGATATTGTTCATCATGTTTGAGCCTAAACCTTAAAAGTCCTTAATTCATTGAATCGTGAGATTTCGAACCTCATTAACAATCAGTTTTATCTTATTGTAACTCATTCTTACTTCACATTCACATAATTTTTCTTATATAGTTTTATTGCTTAATTGCGATATTCTTTCTAGCTAATCAATCAATTTGTTCTTGCTTCCTGTTTTCGTTTTGTTAATCGATTGCATATGATGTGTTTAATTATGATTCGATTATGATCAAGTTGAAATTGAGAATTGTCAATTGACACATTGGTTTTGAATAACTTGATCAAGAACAACTGAATAATCTATGTTTGATTTGAAAATCTATGTGAGAATTGTGATTTTTGTGTTTGTTGACTATCAAAATCGAAAAGTCAAACATGAAAGTCAAAATCAGATTCTCAAAAGTCGATTCAATGGATGGAAGGTTGAAATAGGCTAATAGAAGTCAAACAAGTGTTGTTTGGTGTCGAAATAGTATTTGATTGGAATCTTATTTCGAAATTGATTAGGGTTAGTGTTCTTGGTGTCGAAAACTGTTACTAGAGTTCTTGTTTGCATATTGAAATTGATTTGGAAATCAAATGCCTTGTTGTCAATATCGATTTTGACTGATGGAGTCCTGGAGTCGAGAGGAGTCGATTTTGATATGTAGGGTCAAATTAGATTGAAGTTGGTGTTTGGTTCGCATATGTGAATGAATTGAGAAATTCGATTTAGAGTTGATTCTTGGAGTTGAACATATATCGACTGGTTTTGGTTGTTCGCATCAAACGTGTTTTTTGAGTAATGAAAATTCGAAAATTGTATTTCTTGGAATTCGATGTGTACACTTGTAATTCGATGTGTATGCTTGGAAGTTCGATATGTATGCTTGGAGTTCGATGTGTATGCTTGGAGTCATTCAATATGTGACTGCTATTCCGATATGTGATAGTTAAGTCTGAATTTTATTTGCATCTGGCAAATCGTTTTAGTTTTAGGGTTGATGGTCGAACAAGCATCGTTTTGGGTCAATTGGTGTGAAGCCGAACACAATTTCTACATGTGGTCAAGAAGTTGCTCGACCTATGGATAACGATTTCGACGTGTAATGATCATTGTTCTCATTTTGTGATCAATTTGGGGAAGAAAGGAAAATGTTTGCTTTGAATCCTCATAATTTTAATGAACTGTCAAAATCTTCCACTTTCGAAATGGGGTCATAACTTGTGGAGAATGTAGATTTTTTATTTTGAATCCCTGTAGTTTAAGCAAGTTGGCAGAAATTACCCTGTTTCGATATTAGGGTAAAATTTTGTGAAATGGGAATATATTTTGAATCTGGTCCCCTGCAGTTAATGCGAATTGACACTTTATGCTCAGTTTCACATTTGGAGTAAAGTTTCACATTTGAAACTGTTTGGTGCAACAAGTCCCTACATATTTTTGAAATTGACAGTAGCTACCTGGTTTTTCGAATTTCAAGTCAAAGGCGGTCCAAGAAGTATCGAATTCGAAAATTGTGATATTTTTGGATTGACAAAACTGCAAGATTGGTCCCTGTTGTATTCAAAAAACTTTGGATAGGGTCCAAAAAGTTTCCAACTTGCATGGAAGATCCAAAATCAAAACATTTATGTGATTTTGGTCCAAAAAAACTTGAAAATACGATTATGCCCTTTAATTTTCTATTTTGTATTTTTATAATTATTCTAATACTATTTTAATATAAAATATAGATAAAAGAAAAAAAAATTCCCCCTACCCCACATATCGTTCTCTATCTTTATTTATCCGTCTCTCTTTCTCTCTCTCTCTCTCTCTCTCTCTCTCTCTCTCACACACACTCATGGACTTCGTCTTCTCAAATCTCATAGACTTCATCTTCTTAGGATATCCCCAAATTGATGAACTAAAGCCAAAATCAAGTCATATAAAGAAATTGAAACCCAAACACACAGACACACACATTCACATTCTAACGCAAAGCACCCACATCGATTGGAAACAATCTCATCAATAGGATTAACATAGAGGTAGGAAGGATGTGAGGCAAGTAGGAAGGGACCTTGTTGTTGCTATTTATGGTACGGATCGATGGCGGTGGCTGCGTTGTCACTGTTGGTGGTGGTCTGGTTACGTTGTTGCATTGGAGGCCAATAAAATCTATTGTCGGAGGTGTTGATAGTGGTGGTCAACCATTCACATCAAATTTCTTTATGATTAGGACAAAAATTGAAAGTAAATCTTCAGTTTTACTTACAAATTACAATATGGGATAACTTATACTACCGGAAGCTTACCTATATGCTTAGTTTGTGCAATAATGTCGTAAGGTGCAACCACTTCTTTTGCAAATGTGAAGGCTTCATTTTCATCAATGTTTGTTATAACCCTAATTTTTTCCATTACTTTTCTCACATTTTTTACTATGTCAACAATGCCGCCAGATCTAGATTGATCTCCTTTTTCTTTTTTCTTTCACCTCGTTTTGACCCGAATTAATAGGGTCATATTTGAATTGGGATTCATCAACAGTAAAACGAGAACTTGCCCCTTGAGTTATGGACTCGACTACAATCTCTCAATAACTCTCGTTACTTCCAGATTTAAGAATAAGAACAAACGGCAAACGATTAGTATTCAGAGCATAATCAGAAATCTTAGTGATTCTCGTAGGCAGTGGAAACTACATATTGTTGTTATATGCATCAAGGACCTCCAAATCTTGTAGGTTTGCGTAATTCTATTCCAACTCACCACTAAATGCATTGTTCGATATGTTTAGAAATTGGATAGATCTTAAATTGGAGAGATTTATTTCTCTGATGAAATTATTTTCAGCGTGTACTCATGTTTCAATCTATCTCCATCAAAATTAAGAAACATTAAGGATTAAGGATAAGAAATGGGTTTGATTATGGGATTTAAGGTTTTTGGGAGGATGGATAAAGAAGATGAAGATAGTGATTGTACTATTTGCATCCAGAGAGAGAGATTCGTAGGTAGGGTGGGGGATAATTTTTTTTCTTTTTTCTTTATTTCTTAATTTAAATAGTACTAGGATAATTATAAAAAATACAAAAAAATAAAAAAATAAAAAAATAAAAGGGCATAATCATCTTTTCAAGTTTTTTTGGACCAAAATCAAATAAATGTTTTGATTTTGGACTTTCCATGCAAGTTGGAAACTTTTTGGACCCTGTCCAAAGTTTTTTGAATATCACAAGGACCAATGTTGCAGTTTTATCTTTTGGATTTTCTAGATTTATGCAAAACAATTATGTCATGTGTCAAGGGGGAGTTTTGTATGGAAAATTCTGAATTTAGCGCTTTCTAATTCTTTTTCGGTTTTATAATCATTTTTAATATAAAAATGGGGAGAGATTTAAATATGAGATTTCAAAAGTTGTGAATTGTTCATATTATGCGGATTTGAAGACCGGTGTGACCTTGAGAAAGAGAAGTGTATGAAGTGATTCGATTTGAAATTTTGAAGTGATTTGGGTTTTCCTGGTTCATGATGGGTTTGGATTTAATAAAGATTTTTGGAGTGTGCTTTTATTCTCAAATGTGGGTAATTGATTGTGGAGATTTAGATACTCCAACTTACCTTTTGATGCTCGAATTGTAAGGTGTTACACTCTAGAATTTGGATTGGAAAGTCATTGGAGAATTGAAGATTTGATGTTCCTTTCTACATTTGTCACGCTCGAGGTTTCGTTCGTGAAGTTGCTCATTTTGGAAGATTAAATCTGAGTCTTCCATTCCTAACTTTAAGGGGGAGAATGTTAGGGTGCAAAGTTATACATGGAGTGACTTTGTAATGGATTGACTTGTGAAGACCCACTTACTTGTGGTATTGATGCCTTGGGACATGAGAGTAAGTGTGTATGTGTGTGTGTGTGAGAGAGAGAGAGAGAGAGACATGTTAGTACCTTTATATATAGTTGTTTGCATACAACTTGTAGAGTGTGCTTGAAGAGTTTTGAGTGAGTTAGTTACATAAAGTCGATCTAGTTCATTTTTGTAATCTCCTCATGATGATCGAATACATCTTTTAGCATCCAAATCACTATGTTCTTTGTGTTCTTACAATTCTGCATGCCAAAACAAATGCTCCTAATTCACTACAATTTTGGCACTAACGCATTTTTCGCAAAACATAAGCTCTTAATTTTTAGGAAACTTTAACAAATGATTTTCTTAAATATTATTTAAATAGGTTGCAGAGAGGGGCGTTACACACCATCCTTACTAGCGCTTTTTGGTGTTTTTTTCAAGAAGAAGAAGCTGGTGAGCAAACCTTTGACGTGATTAAACTTCAAGATCCTGAATCTACATCATCTTGGGAAGGTTTTAGAGGTAAAAAGCTCATACCTTGTTGATCCTTTTGTTATGTTGAGTTAGGGTTTGGTTATAAGCTCATTTTTGGTCCATAGATCCTCTTTTGTGAGTTTGGCAACTCCGGAGGTTAGAAATGCTAGATCTTAGTCCCTTTGGCCTGCTAGAAGCATAAAAATGTCAACTTGTTGATAGATATGAAACCATGCATGAGTCTAGGATCTTTAAGTGAGTTTTGATGAACAAAAATGGATGTTGTACTCCCATAAGTCATGATAAAGCATAAAGTTGCCAACTTAATGCCCTGAGACCTTTTTAGTAATCGAGATCTAGTATTGGGATTGAGTATCTTCATGGGTTAAGCACAAAATGGTTGAATGTAGTAGGCTGATTAGTACGCTTAGCATACCAAGGTGTATGCAGTTCATACTGCATGGTGGGCTAGTACACTGCGCGTACAGGGATTACACCGCGCGTACACTTCCAGTGAGCCTTTAGGCTTGTGTTGGGCTTTTGAGTCAATTGGGCCCTTTTTTGTTTTGGGCCTCAATTTGTTTAGAGTAAGTGGACCTTTGAACTTGCTAATGGGCCCTAAGTGACATTATTGGGCCTTTTGGGCCTTGAGACCCGTTATTGCTTTTGGATCAGGAATAGTTACACCATTAAAGGGAAAAGTATTTAGGCCATTATTTTATGAGTTGGACTTCACGTTTCGGCCCATGATTTGGGATTGTACCCTAAATCTGATTAGGGTAATTTGTGTATTTAGTGTAAGATTGATGGACCAGTAACCGAGTAGTTAGTATTTATCAATAGATTGAGGTGAGTCTTCTCACTATATCAATGGGTCAAAGGCACCAATGTCAGCCCATTACTTGACATATGGAATGATAGTTGTCTATGTGTTTGCTTGTCTGAAAGACCTCGGGGGTAGCCCGTGACACTTGTATAGAAGACCATGGGGGTAGCCCATGGCATTCCAGGGAAAAGACCACGAGGTAGCCCATAGCAATCATACGTATGTTGTGTGGTATTCTACAATTGTATGTTATGTGGTATTTGGGGAACTCACTAGGCTTTTGGCTATAGTTTGTATTGTCGTTTCATGTACTTCCGATACTAAAGGGAAAGGCCCGGCTTGATGGCGCAACATTCACTCTCCACTATATTCCGCACTTACTGATATTGTTCCTTTGATAATTGGACATGTTTATTATGTAATGGATTTTGGGAATAGTTTATGACTGTAATTTCCTATTTTAAAATGAAAAAGAAAACGGTTTTTGGGTTGTTACAACACACTATCCTACTCCTAATCTAATCCTGAAAACAGCATGTCTCCTAGTGAGACTTGAACTCATAACCTCTAATGTGAGAGAGACACTCCTTACCGTTAGACCAAATTACCTTGGTCTGATTCTATATGTTTAATGTGTGTGTATTTGCTATCTGTTGGGTTTTAGAACCAATATACGTAAGTTCGGTTCGGTGTTACTCCAAAAACGATTCAACCTTGCTTATGTTCATCCCTACTAGCCTCCACCTAGACAAAAGACAAACACTGATTAAAACTTTTTCAAAATTTATAGAATATTTTACATTTACATAATTTAACAAATATAAAAATGTCAAAATGTTCTTGATTGGATATAGTAAGAAGTCTAATTATACCAATGTTCTAAAAAACTCGTCATGGTACGTCATGGTTCCAAAGTTTGTGCCAACCGTCAAACTTTACCAAAACACTGTCTTAACTCATATATATATATATATATATATATATATATATATATATATATATATATATATATATATATATATATATATATATATATAGGGTTATATTCATTTAAGACCACCTATATTTTGTGAGACCGTGAGACGCATTTTTTTTATTTTTTTAGTTAAATTAAATTTCCAAAATAATATTTAATTTTTTTTTGTACATTCAATTTACAAATAACTCACCAAAGTTCGGATGAAGTAGCTTGTGACCTTGAATTATACACTTTGACCTCCAAGAGGCCAACAAACTCCTACTGCAACTCTGCGAGTACCTGATGAGAACGTGAGCAATGTTGAGGATGACAATTTCTCGTTTCCCGGCGATGTTGGGGGCCACTTCATCGACGCCGTCTTCATGGTGGTCTATCACTCATCAAACACTTTCTACGATAGCCGTCAAGGTGGCTCCGCCTTCAACCCTTCATTACCGTCGTCGGTTCGCCCTCTTTCTTTCTTCTGACTCACACCCCGCTTCCACCGTCGACCCCACTCAGCTCCCCCTTCAAGAACCCTCATCAAAGCAGGTAAGCTAATTTTTTCACAGGTTTTATTAAACCCTATCGAATCCATCGTTGTATAAAACCCTAATACGGAAGGAGTGATTGATAAGTGCGTATTTCCTGTTGTAGGCCACTTTGAAGTCCGGATTATACCTAGTAGGAACTCCAATCGGAAATCTTGAAGATATCACCTTGAGGTAGTAACAGATATTACGTTGTACTGATTCATTTATTAAATCTCTAACTTTAATTCATAAACACAGAGCTCTGCGCGTTTTAAGATCAGCCGATGTGATACTTGCAGAGGATACGAGGCATTCCGGCAAGTTGCTTCAACATTATAGCATCAAAACCCCCCTTGTAAGTTCATCTTTTGCATCATGAATCTAATCTTTCTTTTTTCCCCATTTCATCTCATTTCTAATTTCATGATTTAGTTTTATAGCTGAGCTATCATAAATTCAATGAAACCCAACGAGAGCAATCCATATTAAAAAGATTAATTGACGGTGAGATTGTAGCACTCATTAGCGATGCCGGGACACCAGGCATCAGCGACCCTGGCTCTGAACTGGTACGAATCTTCTTCTCTTGTTCTTGTTCAAATTAGGTTTCTTATTTCTAAAAAAATGTTATAATTTTAAATTGCATTTAGCATTTTAATTCACAAGATATCAATATAGGCAAAGTTATGCGTGAAAGCGAATATCTCAGTCATACCAATTCCAGGGCCTTGTGCTTTTGTAACTGCTCTTTCAGCCTCGGGTTTATCCACTATCGAATTCACATTCGGTAATTCACTTCCCAAAATGACATAAAATGCGTTTTTTTTTACAAACTTTTTGTGCGATGTTAATAATATGTGATATTATTCATGTAGTTGGGTTTCTTCCCAAAAATGCGGGCCCAAGAAGGGAAAGGCTCACGGTTTCTTCAAAAGACTCAGCCACACAGATATTCTATGTTCCTCCACACAAGCTTTCACAGTTTCTTGAAGAGACTTCCTCTCTTTTTGGTGAATCTAGGTAAACCAAGGGCATTTTCGGAATAAAAACATATAATCATAGTGTCTCATTATTGGACATAACTATGGATACTTAAGTTTTTTATTGTAAATTGCAGACGATGTGTCATGGCACGAGAGATCACCAAAATGCATGAAGAGGTTAATATTTTTGTACCGTTATCATTAAAAAACGTTTTTTTTTTTTTTTTTTTTTAAATTTAGAAATTGTATGACTATTGAATAATAAATATTATAAATGTATAATACCCTTTTATTAGTTTTGGCGAGGTACTATAGGGGAAGCTAAAGTAGCATTCATGGATCGACAACCAAAGGGAGAAATCACTTTTTTGATTGAAGGAAAAATGAATTGTGAGGTTGAAACTCCGTCAGAGGCTCAGTTGGAGAAGGAATTGGAAGAATTGATGTCCAATGGGCATAGTCTTTCTACGGTAATGTCATTGTCACTAGTCACAGTCCAGTACATGTCAAACACAGTATAATGTGTTATGTTCTGTTCTGTCGTTGTGACACTTTTTGTATTGTGTGCATTGCAGGCAGTGAAAGTGGTGGCTGCAGGGTCAGCAATGAAGAGAAAGGCAATATATTCACTGGCTTTAAGAAAATTTGGGAAGCAACATGATGGAGTGGAAAATGTCGGTTGAATTATTTATTTTTGGGCTTTCATGAATTCTTTCAATTCCTCTATCTTAGTTGTTTAGGCACAACGCTGTTATTAATTTTTTTAATTTTTATTAATTTTCTTTTTTGCTTTTTTGAATGGAAGCTAGGGTTTGGCTATCGTAGTCTTGGCATTTCGCTCTAAACATTAATAATTTAGTAGAAATACTTGTGCAATCACCCAAAAGATGAAACCAATAAATTCTTAATTAAATAAAATGTAGTATGATTAAACAATTCTAAAATATAAGATGTTACATAAAAATTTCTTTTTGACAGAACCAAATTAAGTTTATTGGATAAACATCCATATATTTAAAAAATCATTGGTAAACATGTACAATTTTTTTGTGCTAATTAGGTTATGGTTAGCATGTGGTCATAAAAACCAACTCTATGTATGCAAACGTAAGCATAAGCGAATACCATTGATCTTGTTATTTTCATCTCTCTCCTTTTACTCACTTTTTATTTTTAATTTTCAAATAGATATAAAAACAATTTTAAATACTGATTAAAATAAATGGAAAGTTAATTACTAAAATACAAACTAACTCAACATTAAAAATAAAATATTGCATTAATTTAATTTAATATTAATCGATAAGAATCCACCAAATACTAATTAACTATATATCAATTATTTTCTCATCTTTTACCTAGAATTGTTTTGTTTGCCATTTAAAGCTCTTTAATTTTTTATTTTCTTTTTCATTTTTTACCCTGAAAAAAACCATGGTTGGTTCTTTTGCCCTTTATAGCACTGCAACCTTTTTTTGTATAGTTTTTATCCTGAATTGTTTCGTTTGCTATTTTTAATTTTTTTTTTTTTCAATCGTGCAAACTATATTTTGTAAATGCATGTTGCAAAATTGGTATGTACAATAATACCGACCTTGTATAACCACCAAACCTTAAACTATTTTTTTTTTTAAACCTGAATTATTTCATTTGCTGTAGTCCTTCATTTTTTTCATTTTTTATTGAGAAAAAAACATACTTTTTTTAAAATGTAAGTTGCAAAATCCGTATTTACAATGGTACCAAACTTGTATATTTTTCTTCCAACATATACAATCGTACCTATCGTTAAAATTCAACTTATAAAATGAATTTTCACCGTAACGCATGACGATCAAGCAACTAGTTTATAGTAATTTGAATGAATATCTTGAACATACAAACTAATATGGATTCATTTTTGGATATATATTTACCCATCTTTGGATTCATCTCATGATATATGGAGGGTAATATGGACTCACCTTTGAATTCACACGCTATAATTAATTTTCATCTAATTTTCATCGTAAAACTGGACTAAATGCAAGACACCTCATAAGGGTGGGGGTATTCCCCATGCCACATCAAATGTTCTAGACTCTCCCACTTCTTGGCCTTATGAATGATATTATGTCCACTACACAAACAAAGAGGGTTTCATTACCCATGTCAAATATATCATTTTAATGACCAACGTGATGGACAACAACCTATGATACCAAAATAAAATTCTTCAACATGAAACATTCATCCGCAAAAATGTTACTGAAAGAGGTTCTGGTATTTTAGAGGAAATATGAGGGATATTAAAGGACGATTTCTATTAACCTATTAAATTATATATATATATATATATATATATATATATATATATATATATATATATATATATATATATATATATATATATATATAAAGACAATAAATATCAGCTAATCCATTTGATAACACATATAAATCTAAAGTGAAGACTTATAAAGTCGGAAAACAAGGATAATAATCATAATACCAGTGTTTTTTAGGAATATCAAAACCCCAGTGAGACCCCCGTTCCGGAGAGGGGGTATTTTTACAACGTTTTCGGGTTCGAGGGTGTGATGAGTTGATTTTAGTGAATGAGGTAGTTGTTCTTTGATCAAATTGGTTTTTAACATTTACTAGCCAACGATGGTGGTGAGGTGAGGGAAGAGAACATAAATAATAAGTGAGGTTAGGGATTTCAATCGGTGGTGATGATTTGGTGGCGGTAGTGATGGTGATGGTGGTGATTGGTGATTGGCAATGGTGATGGTAGTAAAATTTGAAAACAAAAAATAGGGATAATACAGTCATTTCAATAACATTTAACAATATGAGACTAATGGTAATTATCTTGAGGGCGGTGGAAGTTTTTAACATCCCAAGTCCTGGTATACCTTGTAACCCTTGGTCTTTTGAGTACTTGTCTAAGTTAGTCCTTTTTGAGAAAATGTGGTGAATGAGTATACGAGGCGTACACGAGTGTACGCTCAGCGTACTCATGTGTGTGCCTTTGACGTTGAAGCCACCTAGTACACTAGGCGTACCAGAGGGTACGCTGGGAGTACTAGGCCCATAATGAAAACCCTAATTTAGGGTGTGTCCCTATATAAAGGATATGATGGCCTCATTCCTGGCCACCATTCTCAGACAACAAACCTTCTTAAACCCTAACCTTCGTTCATACAGTTTGTGAGTGCTTTTGAGAGCCTTTGAGTGATCTTGTGTGTTCTTGGAGTGTAGAAGAAGCTTTGGAGAAGAAGGAGTGAGAGTCCAGGCCTTTGGATCTGAGCATATCTGTGTTTGGAGCTTCATATAGAGGTATAATGCTTCAAGCTTTCTCACTCTTTCGATTTGTGCCTCATAGTAGACTATTTTAGGGTTTTTTGTCCCAAAAGTTGGAGACTTTATGAGATATTGAGCTCCAGAGACTATGATCAACCCCCTTTGAGTGTATTCAGTGGTGTAGTGTCATAAAAATCAAGACTTGGACGTTGGAATCAAACCGTGCATGAGATATTGAGATATGAGCATTTTGAGTTAAGAGAGTGAGGGTTTTGTGTGTATGTGACTTTATTAGCCATGCAGAGGCTTAAAATCACTGACTTTATGGAGTAAGAGCTATTAGGGAGTCCAAATCTGTGATTTAAGCCAAGGTCTTAACCGATTAAGACCAAACGAGTAGAGATAGTGAAATTGGGGTGTATGTTGGGCGTAATCCTAGTACGTGTAGTGTAGAGGTCGAGCATCCCCGATGCCTACATGACAACATAGTACGCCCAACGTAGAGAGCTGGTACACACATCGTACTCTCTGCCGTTGACTTTTAGGGTTTGGTCAATTTGTGGACTATTAAGGCCATGAAGGGCAAAATGGTCTTTTACCATTCTGTGAGTTTATGGAAGGATTAGTTTAGCTTCATTGAGAGTCGTTATTAATTAGGGATAATTATCGTATGTTCCTCCACACAAGCTTTCACAGTTTCTTGAAGAGACTTCCTCTCTTTTTGGTGAATCTAGGTAAACCAAGGGCATTTTCGGAATAAAAACATATAATCATAGTGTCTCATTATTGGACATAACTATGGATACTTAAGTTTTTTATTGTAAATTGCAGACGATGTGTCGTGGCACGAGAGATCACCAAAATGCATGAAGAGGTTAATATTTTTGTACCGTTATCATTAAAAAACATTTTTTTTTTTAAATTTAGAAATTGTATAACTATTGAATAATAAATATTATAAATGTATAATACCCTTTTATTAGTTTTGGCGAGGTACTTTAGGGGAAGCTAAAGTAGCATTCATGGATCGACAACCCCAAAGGGAGAAATCACATTTTTGATTGAAGGAAAAAACGAATTGTGAGGTTGAAACTCCGTGAGAGGCTCAATTGGAGAAGGAATTGGAAGAATTGATGTCCAATGGGCATAGTCTTTCTACGGTAATGTCATTGTCACTAGTCATAGTAGTCACAGTCCAGTACATATCAAACACAGTATAATATGTTATGTTCTGTAGTTGAGACACTTTTTGTATTGTGTGCATTGCAGGCAGTGAAAGTGGTGGCTGCAGGGTGAGCAATGAAGAGAAAGGCAATATATTCACTGGCTTTAAGAAAATTTGGGAAGCAACATGATGGAGTGGAAAATGTCGGTTGAATTATTTATTTGTGTGCTTTCATGAATTCTTTCAATTCCTGTCTTAGTTGTTTAGGCACAACGCAGTTATTATTATTATTTTTAATTTTTATTAATTTTCTTTTTTGCTTTTTTGAATGGGAACTAGGGTTTGGCTATCGTGGTCTTGGCATTTGGCTCTAAACATATCTTTTAAGATGATAATTTAGTAGAAAAACTTGTGCAATCACCCAAAAGATGAAACAAATAAGTTCTTAATTAAATAAAATGTAGTATGATTAAACTGTTCTGAAATATAAGATGTTACATAAAAACTTCTTTTTGACAGAACCAAATTAAGTTTATTGGATAAACATCCATATATTTAAAAAATCATTGGTAAACATGTACAATTTTTTTTTGTGCTAATTAGGATATGGTTAGCATGTGGTCATAAAAACCAACTCTATGTATGCAATCGTAAGCAAAAAAGAATACCATCGATCTTGTTATTTTCCCTCATTTCTCTGCACAGGAAATCGATCTCTCTCCTTTTACTCACTTTTTATTTTTAAATTTCAAATAGATATAAAAACAATTTTAAATACTGATTAAAATCAATGGAAAGTTAATTACTAAAATACAAACTAACTCAACATTAAAAATAAAATATTGCATTAATTTAATTTAATATTAATCTTTTTTTGGAACCGGCAAATAAATATACAAAAGGCAAACCTCTAGCAAGAGATTAGAGGTAGCAAAGAGAATTTCCAGAGGAAAAATAACAAAACGAAAACAGATCAATTTAATATTAATCGATATGGATCCACCTAATACTAATTAACTATATATCAATTATTTTCTCATCTTTTACCTGGAATTGTTTTGTTTGCCATTTAAAGCTCTTTAATTTTTTATTTTCTTTTTCATTTTTTACCCTAAAAAAAACCATGGTTGGTTCTTTTGCCATTTATAGCCCTGCAACCTTTTTTTGTATAGTTTTTATCCTGAATTGTTTCGTTTGCTATTTTCAATTTTTAATTTTTTTAATCGTGCAAACTATATGTTTGTAAATGCATGTTGCAAAATTGGTATGTACAATAATACGGACCTTGTATAACCACCAAACCTGAAACTTTTTTTTTTAAACCTAAATTGTTTCCTTTACTGTTTGGAGCTCTTCATTTTTTTCATTTTTTATTGAGAAAAGAACATACTTTTTTGAAAATGTAAGTTGCAAAATCCTTATTTACAATGGTACCAAACTTGTATATTTTTCTTCCAATAAATACAACGGTATCTATCGTTTATCAATACAATCGTTAAAATTCAAATTACAAAATAAATTGGCTTCACCGTAACGCATGACGATCAAGCAACTAGTTTATGGTAATTTGAATGAATATCTTGAACATACAACCTAATATAGATTCATTTTTGGATATATATTTACCCATCTTTGGATTCATAGGAGCGTAATATGGACCAACCTTTGGATTCACACACTATAATTAATTTTCATCGTAAAACTGAACTAAACACAAGACACCTCATAAGGGTGGGGATATTCCCATGCCACGTCGAATGTTCTACACTCTCTCACTTCTCCATACCTTATAGCCTTATGAATGATATTATGTCCGCTACACAAACAAAGAGGGTTTCATTACCCATGTCAAATATATCATTTTAACGACCAACCCGATGGACAACAACCTATGATACCAAAATAAAATTCTTCAACATGAAACATTCATCCGTAAAAATGGTATTTTAGAGGAAATATGAGGGAAATTAAAGGACGACTTCTATTAACCTATTAAATTAATATATATATATATATATATATATATATATATATATATATATATATATATATATATATATATATGATCATAATGGCATGTCGTCTCGTCCACAGTTATATAAGACAATAAATATCAGCTAATCCATTTGATAACACATATTAATCTAAAGTGAAGACTTATAAAGTCTGAAAACAAGGATAATAATCATAATACCAGTGTTTTTTAGGAATATCAAAACCCCAGTGAGACCCCCGTTCCGGAGAGGGGGTATTTTTATAACGTTTTCGGGTTCGAGGGTGGGATGAGTTAATCTAGCCAACGATGACGGTGAGGTGAGGGAAGAGAACATAAATGATAAGTGAGGTTAGGGATTTTAATCGGTGGTGATGATTTGGTGGCGGTAGTGATGGTGATGGTGGTGATTGGTGATTGGCAATGGTGATGGTAGTAAAATCATAATACAAAAAAATAGGGATAATACAGTCATTTCAATAACATTTAACAAGATGAGACTAATGGTAATTATCTTGAGGGCGGAGGAAGTTGTTAACATCCCAAGTCTTGGTATACCTTGTAACCCTTGGTCTTTTGAGTACTTGTCCAATTTGTCCTTTTTGAGAAAATGTGGTGAATGAGTACGCGGGGCGTACGCGAGTGTACGCTCAGCGTACTCATGTGCGTGCTTTTGACGTTGAAGCCACCTAGTACGTTGGGCGTACTAGAGGGTACGTTGGGAGTACTAGGCCCATAATGAAAACCTTAATTTAGGGTGTGTCCCTATATAAAGGATATGATGGCCTCATTCCTGTCCACCATTCTCAAACAACAAACACTCTTAAACCCTAACCTTCGTTCATAGAGTTTGTGAGTGCTTTCGGGAGCCTTTGAGTGATCTTGTGTGTTCTTGGAGTGTAGAAGAAGCTTTGGAGAAGAAGGAGTGAGAGTCCAGGCCTTTGGATATGAGCATATCTATGCTGGGAGCTTCATATAGAGGTATAATGCTCCAAGCTTTCTCACTCTTTCAGTTTGTGCATCATAGTAGACTATTTTAGGGTTTTGGTACCAAAAGTTGGAGACTTTATAAGATATTGTGCTCCAGAGACTATGATCAACCCCCTTTGAGTGTATTCAGTGGTGTAGTGTCATAAAAATCAAGACTTGGACGTTGGAATCAAATCGTGCATGAGATATTGAGATATGAGCATTTTGAGTTAAGAGAGTGAGGGTTTTGTGTGTATGTGACCTTATCATCCATACAGAGGCTTAAAATCACCGACTTTATGGAGTAAGAGCTATTAGGGAGTCCAAATCTGTGATATAAGCCAAGGTCTTAACCGATTAAGACCAAACGAGTAGAGAGAGTGAAACTGGGGTGTACGTTGGGCGTAATCCTAGTACGCACAACGTAGAGGTCGAGCATCGCCGATGCCTCAGCATAGTACGCCCAACATAGAGAGCTGGTACACGTAGTGTACTCTCTGCCATTGACTTTTTGGTTGACTTTTAGGGTTTGGTCAATTTGTGGATTATTAAGGCCATGAAGGGTAAAATAGTATTTTACCCTTCTGTGAGTTTATGGAAGGATTAATTTAGCTTCGTTGAGAGCTGTTATTAATTAGGGATAATTATCATATGTGTTAGGCGGATGCTAGACCGGTGATTCGAGTTCGAGGTTACCCGATTCTTACGAGGTGAGTCTTCTCACTATACTCACCATGGGTGGTATCTTGTGTGACTGAGATGTCTTATGTGCTTACCTGTGCATTTTAATATTCTGCATTATCTATATATTCGATTTATGATGAGTATTATTATTATGAGCTTATTGACTTAGGACCGGAGGGTCCACTGAGACACATTGACGAGAGGATCTTACTGAGTTATAGCCTCGAATGGTTATTGCATAGTGCGTGTGGTATTTTCGGGAACTCACTAAGCATCCTGATTACTATGTTATGTGTTATGTGTTTCAGGTACTTCTCAGGATCACGGGAAGACGCCGGCTTGATTGTACACACACCAAAGTTAGAGTTATGTTTTGGGAGGATCTTGGATTTGTGATATATACATTTTTTGGACATGTGTTTTGATGATTTGATATTTGTGACACTTTTGTGATTTTTGAAATGAGATAATTGTGTTTTAAATTGAAATTTTGGTTTGAAAATTTACGGTGTTACAAAGTTTATCCCTCTTAAACTATATGACACCTAAATACTATAGCAACGTTTTTCTCCCTTCTTACTTTCATCCTTTTCAACCCACTACACGTAGAAAACTATCTATCTCATCCCTTCTAACCTAAACATATTTCGATATAGGTTTTTACATATATATTACAAATTGAGATAGAGTTTTTATGCATATATTACAAATTGTGTGTGTGTGTGTGTGTGAGAGAGAGAGAGAGAGAGTGTGTGTGTGTGTGTGTGTGTGTGTATGTGTGTATAACACCCGTAGATTTGGACCAGTCAATTTAGAGATTATAAACATTAAAAATGAATTTTTGATAGAAGATTATTTAGGACAAATAATCTTGACAAAAGTTATAGTATATGTGACAACGATTCCGTACATATAAAAGACACTTAAATCCAACTTCGTATGAAGAAGTCATGCTTCTTCGAAATTTCACAGTTAAACCGGCATGACTATGAGTATCGTAAAAAATAACTTTTTGATAAATTAATTTTTAGCCTTGTTGATCTAAACAAAAGTCGTATTAGTTGTCAAATCGAGGGCGTGCATCTAGAGAACGTCTAAATCTGACTACATCAGAGGAAGTTATGTTTTTTCTAAGATTCAGCATAACAATATACAACTCAAAATTCGAATTTTAGAGCGACCAATTTTTAGCCGAAACAATCTAAACAAGAATAGAAGATCTCGTTAATAGGAGTTCAACGATATAAAGACATTCGAAAACGAACATCGGATGATAAAGTTATGAATTTTTAACGGACTTTAACTGTCTAAGCATGTTGAAATATAACTTTAAAAATAAATTGAAAACTAGCTGATGGAGTATAAATGAAATTTGTAGATCTTGTCGATAGCTACATATGGATATAAAAAACATAAAAAACAAAGCTCGTATGCGAAAGGCATGAATTTTACAAGATAATTAATTTTGAGATTAACAAGGATAAGAAACATGTCGCGATCTGGTGCACCCCCTTCCTCCCCAAGGCTTGCCACTAGATGTTGACACCTGGCCCCATTACACCCAACATAATTTGGAGTACGCCCAACGTACTGGAAACATCCCAAAAAATAAGTCCCGAAAATTTTCATTTTCAAATTAATAAAATAGTAATAAACCATGGTAATCAAAGTTTTATAAAAACATCATCAATCTCTGAGTAAATCACAGAACGTGAAATCGAGTGGTGTGTGCCCTACAATCATCCCGAGCTCTTCCTTTTGAAAAACAAAGTACCTGAAACATAAACAGAAAACCGTAAGCACTAAGCTTACTGAGTTCCCCAAAATATCACATATCATACATACATAACGCATAACGAGTCCCACCCAATGAGTATAACGAGCCCTGCCCTAACTCGTATAACGGTCCCAACCTAATGAGTATAACGAGCCTGGCCCTAAGTCGCATAACATGCCCCACCCAATAAGTGTAACGGATTCGTCTTTAACTCGTATAACGGGCACCACCCACATACAATTTATATAAGTATAACAGGTAATAGCATACATAATAACCATCGAGGCCCACCCAGTAAGCATGTAAGCACATACATATACAAATGTCACACAGACAACGAGTACTCTAACATAACAGATCATGGGTCGGCATTAGTGTCATCGACCCGCTAAGCATAATGAGGAAACTTACCTCACATTGTCGAAACTCATAGAAAGAATCTATGGTTGTTGGCCTGCTAAAAATCCCCGCATTATCAATCACAAAAATCTTCCATCAATAATTGGATCTGACCCACACTAAATGTCCAAACTAAGGTAAAAGACATTTTTACCCTTTACCTAACTTAGCCCAAAGCCTAGGCCCAAACCAACAATCCAAGGCCCAATATGGTCCAAAAATGTACGGTCCAAACTCCACAATAGGTTCTCACGTTGTGACCAGACCATGGTCACGTCGTGTGGTCAACTCGACCCAGTCTCGACTCAGCAATTCAACTTAATCCATCGAGAAGATTCTAGAGTCCTTCACATCGTGAACCATCCTTGAGTCACGTCGTGACCAAGTCCGGACAAAACAAACGGGGTGGCTAACATCCTTACGATGCGTAGGTCCTAAACCTCAGGTCATGAGATCTGAACAGACAGCTCAAGACTCAAACTCTTACTAGACCAAAATATGGTAAAAATTAAAGCTTTTCAGTCATGCATGTCCAATGCATGAGTCAAACTCTTATTAGACCAAAAGTGTGGAAAATGAGATCTAGACTCAAACTTGGAGTCCCAAACTCCACCAAAACTCATATCTAAAGACTATAATGAAGAGAATGCGTCAATGATCCAGAAAGTTGCCAATTTTATGGACCCCATGCAAGAAATCCCACCCAAACATGCAAAAAGGAGCTTATAACTTAGATCTAGATATTTGAGCTCATAAAGATTGGATCTTTGATACTTACAATGGTCCAAAACATGCACAAGGTGATGATGATGAAACCTCCTTGCGAAACCAACGCTCTAAAACTTCTCCTTCTTCTTCTAGTGTCACACCCCAAATCGGAACGGCGGAAACGTTCAAGGGTGGATGACGTCATGTATAATATCACAACAGTTGAATAATAGTAATCAAAGCAACAAAAACCATTATATTAATAATATAGTGTTTACATTGTATTTGAATCACATATGATTGACAACAAAAGTAAAATAGTAAGGTAAAGACTTGAAGCTACTATGCTCCGTCTTCTAGAACCTGTGCGAGTACCTCTCTACTAGTACCCTGAGAATACAAGTAATTTTGAAAGAGTGTCAACATGAAAGTTGGTGAGTTCGTAAGCATTTGTGAATAGTTACCCAAGCCAAGCGATGGGTGTAAATAGTTTCTTTTAAAAATTAGTTTCTAAAGACGATTTGATATTTTACGCAAGTAATTTACTATATCTAAACAATTATCAATAAGAGTTATGCTAGCTAATACAAAATCAATAAGAAAAAATAATGACTTGAGATTTTTTACAAATATGTACGAATATGTGATTAATTGTACATTATATAATGTACAATGTACACTCAATCACATGTTCGTTTATATAAATAGCAAAAATGAAATTTAACTTTTGCAAACACATAAGCCTATAAAAATATATAAAATACTCTCAAGTTATGAACAGAACCCATATACATGGGTAAAATGTTAAATATCTTGATTTATGTATATTTAGTTATTTTTATATGTATTTTTATCAATAAATTTAGATTAATATAAAATTTAGCCAACCAAACTATTTCAATTATTTTTAAAACACTTATTTAATAATAATATTAACATGTAATAAACCATCAAAATTTGTAAATTTTATTTAAAAAATTTGCTAACTTTCTTTACAACTTTTTTTTATAACTTTTTTACGCTTATTATTTTATGTCCTCCCACATATTTGTTTTTATGTATGTTTTTTTTTTCCTGTTTTTATAAATTACTGTTTCTTTTATAATTTTATTTCTTAAAACCATGAATATGGTGGAAAAGATGTGTACAAAATAACAACTTTTTATACTTTGTGTAATAAAAATAGTTTAGGAACAAATTTCACGATTTAACGTCAAGTTGTATATTTTCTAAGATGTTGTACTAAATAGGAATTATTTTAATTATAAAATAGATTGCTCAAATTTTCAGGGAAAATGCAATTTAATTAATAAATTTAAAGAAAACAAATCGACATCTTAGTCTTTGTAGTTAAACAAAAATATAAATACGATTTTAACTTTTAACTAACTAAATCGAACTTTCTAAAGAAACATGCATCCTATGAATTTCATATCATTTTCTAGCAAAATTAGAATGTACCCGTTTTGGAAGGTTTTTTATAAATATTTTAGCGATTAATTTTTTATGAGTTTAATAATTTATTAAAATATATTTTCAACTAAAACATAAATTCAAACATTAATGTGATGCACCATAGAATTCTATATAAAGTAATTCAGAGGATATTACAATAAAGTTATAAGCATCCCAAATGACACCGGTATATGGTCTTTATTTGATTATACATATCAATTAACGATGGAAAGGAAAGCATCTACTGGTCTTCGCTTGAAAAATAAACAAAATCCTTACCTTCTACGTCTTCAAAAACATTCAAAATATAATTTTTGAGTTTATTAAAATGGATTCAAACAAAGAAATGAAGATAAACCACGGATTTTATTAAAAAAAAAATTATACCTCATAAAAAAAAATAACCAAACAACAAAACAATAGATGATGAAAAAAAAAAAATCGATGCAACTTGACAACCCATATTCAAAACCCCTTTTGTTCCCATTAGGTTCATCTGCATATAGATCAACAACAAACCGTTTATCAAACCTAGAAGAAAACATATATGAGATTTTGAAAGAAACCTAAACACATAAAAACTTATTAAGATGTAGATTTCAAACTTGAGAAAGGGTTTCTTCAAGAAAGTCAGTGTGTGTATATATATATATATATATATATATATATATATATATATATATATATATATATATATATATATATATATATATATATATATATATATATATATATATATATATATATATATATATATATGGGTAAAGTGAATATATCTAACAACCTTATATAAGCTTAGGTACCTAACCACATCATACTACGTAATTTTGTATTATATTTGCATTGTAATCACCCAAAGTTCTTAAAATTCAACCTCATAACTTGATTGCTTCCAAAATCTTTGGACTTTCACCATTATCTTCCTTCAAATGACGTCATTCTATCGGAGACCCTCTGGTGGGCTTCATATACTACCGTTACAAATCAAATGGTGTAGGAGGAATATAATTATGAATATCTGAAAATCTTGGAAGTAAATCAAGTTAAGGGTTGAAGTTTAAGAACCTAAGATGATTATAATGGAAATATAATGCAAAACAATGTAGTATAATATGGTTAGGTACCTAAGCTTATATAAGGTTGTTAGGTATATTCACTTTACCCTATATATATATATATATATATATATATATATATATATATATATATATATATATATATATATATATATATATATATATATATATATATATATATATATATATGAAAAAATTGCAAAAATGGTCCCCGTGGTTTCTTTTTTTATGTGGTTATGGTCCAAACGTTTGAAAAGTTGCAGATTTGGTCCTTTTCAACAAGTTTTATTGTGGTTTTAGTCCCTCATTTGTTAAGTTTAACTGGTTGGCTGTTAACTTTTTTAAAATGATAATTTTACCCTCAGAGACCATTTTCGCAATTTTATCTTATACCATACCATAAGGACCATTTTTGCATACATTTTTTTATTTTATTGAAGTATTATATTTTAATAAATATTATTTTTAATATAAAATATTATATACTAACAAACATTGTTTTATTGGATTATTAATTTATTATAGTTGATTTTTTTTAAAAAATTTTTTGTTAGGGTAATTCTTTTTATTGAGTTATTATATATCAATACATATAGTTTTTAATATATAATATTTATATCATAATAATAAATATTATATTATTAGATTATTAATTTCTTTTAGTTAATATTTTTCATTATTTTTATTGGATTGTTTCTTTTATTTCTTTTAATTTATTATTTTCTTCTTATACTAAATATTGTTTTATTGGATTTTTAATTTATTTTAATTAATTCTTTTTTAGAAAAAAATTGTCGAAGTAATTATTTTTTATTGAATTATTATATATCAATATATATAGTTTTTAATATATAATATTTATATCATAATAAATATTATATTATTGGATTATTATTATCTTTTAGTTATTTTTTGTAATTTTTTTTTAAATATTTTTTGTTGGATTATTACTTTTAAATTATTATTTTCTTCATATACTAAATATTATTTTATCGGATTATAATAGTATTTCTTGTTAATTTTATTGGTTCCACCACAAAGTCATGGGATACGTAAAATCGTGGTCTCTCATCATCGAAATCGTTCGGATCGTATCCAAACACGTTCCTTTCATCTAGCTTATAATGAGAAAAACCATTGGGAAAATACCACCACCATCACCCGGTCACCACCACCACTTATAAATGTTATCGGGGTTTGTTGCGCATTATGTGGGATATGAAGAATTCCAGTGGATTATGAAGAAGTTGTCGAAGGTGGCTACCAACAAGACTGGGTGGAATAAGGTATAGTATCTATTGAACCTCTGATGAAGGTGTTTGGAGGTGATCCAATTAATTTTTGATGATGATAATCAACATTTTTACGTATTTCGGCGATTTTGTGGTGGAACAAATAAAATTAAAAACAATTAATAGTATACATTCAAAATAAAAACAATAATCCAATAAGATAGTATTTATTATATTAAAATTATAATAAATAAAAAGTAATATCTCAATAAATTAATAATTCAAAAAAAAAATACAAAAATTAATAATCCAATAATGTATTATTTATTATGATGCAAATATTATATAATAAAAATAATATTTGCTGATATATAATAATCTAATAAAAAAAATTACTCAAACAAAAAGAAATTATAAAAAGAGTCAACTAAAAGAAATTAATAATCCAATAAAATAATATTTCGTAAAATGTAATAATCTCATAAATATTTATTATGATATAAATATTATATATTAAAAACTATATGTACTAATATATATATATATATATATATATATATATATATATATATATATATATATATATATATATATATATAATTGAATACAAAAGAATTACTTCGATAAAAAAAATTAAAAAAAATAATTAGCTAAAATAAACTAATAATCCAATAAAACAACATTTAGTATATGACGAAAATAATAAATTGAACGTAATAATACAATAAAAAATAATTAAAAATTACAAAAATTAACTAAAAAAATTAATAATCCAATAATTTAATATTTACTATGATATAAATATTATACATTAAAAACTATATGTATTGATATATAATAATTTAACAAAAAAATTACTCCAACAATTTTTTTTAAAAAAAAATCAACTAAAATAAATTAATAATCCAATAAAAAAAATATTTATTAATATATAATGTTATATATTAAAAATAATATCTATTAATATATAATACTTTATTAAAATAAAATAAAATATATTCAAAAATGGTCCTTATAGTATAATAAAAGACAAAACTGTGAAAATAATCCCTGGGGGTTAAAATTGTCATTTTAAGGAAATTAACAGACGAGGGACCATAACCACAACAAAACTTATTGAAAATGACCAAATTTACAACTTTTTAAATGTTTGGACCATAACCACAAAAAATAAGAAACCACAGGGACCATTATATATATATATATATATATATATATATATATATATATATATATATATATATATATATATATATAAAATTAGTTACAAAATTAAATCCATTCAAATAAGGTTTAACTATATACCATAATAAAGTAAAAAAAAAAAAATACTACATACCATGACAACTTGTGACAGAATAAATCCCACTCACCGATTTATTATTTTGTCACACCTCTTGACTCTCAGTTTTCTTTTACATCTAATAGGCTAACAACAAGCTTTTTATTTTTTATCTATATTATATATTATCACCTAATCCTACCCATCCATTATATTACACACGTACCTGCATCCATCGACCTGCTCTCTTTGTCTTCTACTATGTCTACATGTTATTTTATGATTGGGATCATATCAGCAATTTCGGTTTCACTTTATTCGATTGCTAAATAAATTAAGAAAAAAAAAAAAAAAAAAAACTGGAAACTTCTATTGCATTTTAATTCCATACAAATAATAATATTCTTTTAGACGAATTTGAAAACAAGAGCCACAAACTGCAAGCAACAACAAGATGCAACAATAAAGAATGCTTTAATTGAAGTTTGAAGATGAAGAAGAAGAGTTTAGGTTCACCAACTGGTGGTTAGGGTTCCACAATCCCCAATTTTCAAGCAATCATTTCATAGCTACTACTAATCAAACCACCCAATTTAAGCAACACCCATTTCGATTCCCACCCTTTCTCAATAAACCCACAATTCCTTTCTTCCAATCATTCTACATTTTAATTTGAGTTTGAATCTTGTCCCCACGTGATGAGAATGGTAGGTTTGCTTCTTTCATAATTAATAATCAATCTTACTGTTGTCGTGTTGTATTTATCTATAATTAATGAATCGGGTGTTTCTTCAACTATAGAAACTTGTGATTCATTTGCTTCTTTTCTTATCCAATCATTGCAACCTTCATTCATTGTTTTGTTCTGGGGGATGGTCATTGTTCAATGATTAGGAGAGGGTTGGTGTGTTTGTTTTTTTTTTTATTACTATTATTATATTATTATTCTTTCTTTTTAGTATATCATGAAGAATATTTATACATCTTCTTGTTCGTATACATTTTTGTCTCCCCTTTAGGAAGAATTTATTTCTGCTGCTTTGGTTCTGTCTTCATCTTTGCTCCACTTCACAGGTACCTCGTTCTTTAAATCCATAACTCATCTATTTAATCCATAATCTAAACGACCCATGATCTTAAACCCTATAAAGTTTTCAAATTTTTATGTTTTCTGTATACGATGGATGATCAAAAGGTTTTTTTTTGGTTTAATTTCTGTGTTTCCCTTGTTAAATTAGGTATTACCACCAACTTCTAAAGGGATTATCCACCAGCCATTGAAATCAGAGATGGCTACTTATTATCCAAGTTCCTATCTTTCGACCCAACAACAACTTGATTCTTATCAAGAATCGTCTTGTCCTCCAATCGATATAATGTATCAAAATCATAACTCAACAGACGCCTCCTTCTTGGAGCTTTTGACCACTAATCCGCAGTCAAACCCCCAAAATCTTTCAAGAGTTGAAAATCATCAAAACTTGCAATATCAAGAATTGTCCCTCAGTCTTGGAATGCAAATAACGTCTTCCATGGATTTGCCTTCGTTCCAATACAATTACTTGAATCCCCATCTTCAAGATTCAAGTGGCCATGCCTCTCGAAGCAATAAAATGGAGAACATTGACTATTTGTCATTCGATAGGGCTGTGAACAATCAAATTCCATCTGGGGTTGTGGCAAGAATTTATAGTTCAAGATATCTGAAACCATCGCAGGAGTTGCTTGAAGAAGTAGCGAATCTTCATGAAGCTATGAAGCAATTAAAGATGAACAAACGTAATAATGTTCAGAAGATTGGCGTTGATAGGTACGATGAAAATGGTTCAAGAATTGACTTTCAATCGTTTCCTCTTGACTCAGCCACCAGTTCCTCTGGCGACCTTTCGGTTTCTGAGAAACAGGACCTTCAGAACAAGATTGTGAAACTCTTTTCGTTATTAGATGAGGTACGCTTTTTCATTAGAATTCATATCTTTCCATTATTTCCATGTTTGTTGATTATATATGCTACATAGATACTGAATTCAGAGATTCTAAAAAGGTTTCGTGAACAAAAACTTAATAAAAGGGTAACTTTAATATATTTTCAAATATTTAAATAAGTTCATCATTAATTCATTATCTACATTCCAAATCTTTAACTGATTTCAAAGCAATCAAAAATATTCCAAGGAATAGATTTCCTACCAACAACACACATGACATATTTCAACTCCTAAAACATTCAGCAAAGAGCCAAAATTTTAAAATCATGAAAATACATTATGCATATAAAACAAAGGTTTGTAACGTGTTTGTTATTGTAGGTAGATAGGAAATACAGAGAATACTGTCAACAATTACGAATCGTTGAGGGATCATTAGATATGGTGGCTGGTTGTGGAGCTGCAAGATCATACACCGCACTTGCTCATCAAACAATATCGCGACACTTTCGTTGTTTACGCGATGGAATTAACGACCAAATTCAGGAGACCCGTCAAAGGCTCGGAGAGCAAGACGATTCATCAGAAAGAGTTCTACCACGTCTCCGTAATGTTGAAAAGCAACTCAGACAACAAAGAAACCTTCATCCACTTGGCGCAATGCGCCATTCTTGGAGACCACAACGTGGCTTGCCTGAAGGCTCCGTCTCCATCCTTCGTGCTTGGCTGTTTGAGCATTTTCTCAATCCGTATGGTTTCTTTCTCGTAGGCCCCGTTTGGTTTGCAGGACGCAGTACACAACATGTTGTACTGCGTCGTATGCACTGGACTGAGATTAAGATTGAGACTGATGTCAATGAGACAAATAATTACAATTTTTTGTCCCGTCCAAAAAGGTGGAACTGTGACTCGCTCTAAATCTCTCGTCTGTACAAAAAACGTTAATGTCCTCCT
Organism: Lactuca saligna; assembly: GCF_052625555.1. NCBI lineage: Eukaryota > Viridiplantae > Streptophyta > Magnoliopsida > Asterales > Asteraceae > Lactuca > Lactuca saligna. The sequence goes on from NC_136417.1 coordinate 13,992,569, forward strand.
CATCCTCAACATCGAAAATAGCTCTGGAAAGCTTGTCTAGTCCAGTCTTATCTCGTCCGAGCTTTTCTTGTGGCGGGGACAGGACGAGACTAGACTGGACCAGGCAAGCTTTCTAGAGCTATTTTCGATAATGAGGATGAGAAGGGTATTCACGTCTTTTACAAACGAGAGATCAAGAGCAAGTCCCGTTCCACCTTTTCAAATGGGACAAAATTTGTAAATTTTGTTCTATTGACATCGTCAGCAAACGCAGTACAACCTGTTCTGTCTTGTGTTGTCCTACATGACAAATGGAGGTTAAGTTATATTTGAATGATCTAGCTCCATTACCGTTTTAATTTTGTTTAAAAATTTAAATGTTCATGTTCTTTAGTTACCCGAAGGATTCAGAGAAGATCATGCTAGCAAGACAGACGGGTCTTACCAGAAGCCAGGTATATTCAGAATCGAGCTTTATACACAAACTAATTATCCTCAAATTCAAATGACGAATCAATTTCCATGTCAATATCAGATTGCAAATTGGTTTATCAACGCAAGAGTGCGTCTTTGGAAACCAATGGTTGAGGACATGTATAAAGAAGAATTCAACGATCAAGATGTCAACTGTAGATCTTCACCAAAAAACGCACACAAACCAGCAATAGATCAGTTGTCTCCTTCAGATGACAAAGATAAAGAGTTGCAGAGAAATATGAGTTCTATGGCTGTTCATAATGTTCAATCTAGCGACTCTAATCCAGAATATGTTAATGATTTGGCAGACCAATACAGGTTTGATGATCCTCAATTGTTGACTGATTTCGTGGTGTAATGAAAAGTGGGGAAATGTACAGGTACAGGAACACGTACAGATATGGTGTTCTTGATTGGAATTTGTGAATATGGGTATGGGTGGTGTTTTTGTTGTACGTATAGCAAAAAGTTTTGTTCGAAGCGTAGCTTCTTTGTAAAGATATACTTAACATTCTGTCTATGTAATAAAGCAACGATTTGTTTGAAAATAATAATTTGTCAATATATAAACATAAAAGTGGGTTGATTTTTGTTATTCAACCCATTTTTGTTGTTCACTCGCACTAATTTTCAATCAACATAAGAATGAAACGTACTAAGATCTAATCTTGGAATATGTATTGCATATATAGCATATAACATAAAGTATGATTAGAATAAAAGTTTTTTTTATCAAATGTTTTGATAAGCTCACGATATGTTATTAAATGTTATTATGTTATATATATTTTATTTTATATATGATGTATTCGAGGTTCATATATCAAAAGCCGGTTAATCATTAGAAAATGATTTTTTGGGAAGATGAGTAGAAGATTCTATTTTAAACTTGGATGGAATGAAGCATGGTAGAGGAAATACCTACCTACTTTGTTTTGTAGTAATATTTTGCTTCTCTATGATTTAAATTTAATATGAAATTTTAATCCCTAAATTATGTAAGCATTTCTAATTTTTTTTTTGTTTGGGACCATAATTATAAGACTTTGATAAATTACATTATTGAAATATATTAATGATGAGGAGTTTCACTTAATACATCTAATTTATTTTCCTCATGTTTCATGCCGTAACTTAAAATATAATTCGTTTCGATTACGAATATCCTCGTAAAAAATTTGTGATGCCCATACACATTCATATAAGGTCGACACTTTACATCGACAATGACCTTAAATGATCTACACCGAATCCGAGATTTTGATTATTATAATTTCCAATTTCCTCACCGGTTCTCACAAACTCAAATTCAACTTGTTTTTTTAAATCCTTTTCAAGTGAAATTGTTTATTTTAAATGAATTTTAAGAAAATTTAAACAAAAGTATCCTACAAAATTTCATGTTTCCGTATAGTTTTCAAAATATCTATTTTGTTTTCTTTTGATGATTAAAATCAATCATTGAAGAAAGCTCGTATTGTTTTGTCATTGTATAATAAATAAATAAACTTTCTCGGGCCAACATAAAACTCTATACGTATCAAAATATTAAAACATTATTTTCTAATTGAATTTCGTGTTTGATATCATGAACAAGTAAAAGTCTCCAATATAGAATATTTTCATATTATAAACGTGTATTTTTTATAAAAATTAAAAAAAAAAAAAAAACCATTATAGATTTAAATTTATGTTAATTTTATTTTAAAGTGATTCATACGAAGGCGACCATCGCAGGTAACGTAATACAAGTCAGTGAAACATATATCCTGCATTAGTGACTTGTACACTTATACAAAATATTAAAAACTAAAATTGCACGCCATGCAAAAAGAAATTACAGGTGGCTCTAAACCATCTACATTTTTTTTAATCTGAAGATTGTGTTTTTTATACCTACAATGTATGTGATAATTGATATACAGCTTTTTTAAAATCCAGATTTTTTTATAGCCAGTATTGGCCGAGTCATTAAGGTTTTTGGTTATGTTGAAATTCTCTTTTAAGATTTATATCTAATTAATCTTGATTAAAAAAAAAAAAGAAAAAAAAAGTAACCATTTTAATTTTTTTAATGATTAAAAGTTTATATTTATGTTTATATATAGGGTCAAGTTCAAATTAAAATGAAAATATTCGTAAGAACCTTACAACTTTTTTCGCAAAGAATGTTCTCAATCAAAACACCAAAATTATTAAACGTTTTTATCGTTTCAAACATTCATTTGCATACATTTTTGTTTTATTTTGGAAATTTGCATATGTTTTTTCATTTTCAAAATCGGTATACATTTTTATCGTTTTTTTGCTTTATTTTCTTAGCATTCTATTAATAACTATGGTTATAAAATTAATTAATTTTTTATAGTAAAAACTTAAAATTATTAATCAATTATTTTAAAAAAATTACTAATTAAGAGATATTTTTATTGGTTATATGAAATTATAATCGTTAATTCAAATAAATATGGTAAATTAATTTTTAATATATAGTAAAAAAAACTATTCTTTTATTAGTATAAGGAGATGCTTTAATATTTGTGATTTTGAATTTTAAAGTTATATTTATTTTAATTGTTTTAGATTAGTCAGTTATTTTAATAAACAACCAAACACTTTTATTAACGTTAAACATTAAAGCAAATAACACAAAAAAAACCTAACATACTTGGAATCGCCCCGCACTAAGTTTTTGTTTGCGATCAAATCTTTGTATTTTATATAGAACGCCATGTAAATGTTATCGGCACAACTAGTTATTATATCCATAGAATTACTTACTTTGATTAAAAAAAATAAGAGTTTAATCATTATAGGAACAAATTAAAAATCTTTAATCAATGAATTCCTATAAATATACTGTAAGTTTTTTTTTTTTTTTTTTTTTTTTTTTTTTTTTTAATGAAATTTTACTTTAAAAAACCCCAACACACTTTTAGTACAGTAATCATATAGAACAAAAGAAATAAAAATATTAAAATACATTCATTGATTCCTAGATCCAATAATATTCATGATATGCCAATCATAATCCCCACAAAACCATTAAAAAAAAAAAAAAAGTGAAACCTAAAACAAATTGTGCAATCGATACTAAGCTAGTACCCAACCATATCGGCAGTAGAAGGCATGATAGTTGGTTGATTAAGATACATCATGTTCCATGGATTATCCACGAAATCAAACTCAAGCAACCCATTAGTGCATTGAGTGGTTGTACAATTGGTACTTGTGTTGATGTAATTCAAGATCTCGTTGAGCGAATCTAGTCTCTGGCTGAGCTCGCTTACCTGAGCCCTCAAAACGGAGTTCTCTGCTTCGATTTGAACAAATCGCTGTGTGGTTACATCAATGGTAGTCGAGATCTGGGCGTTATTGTTCTTGAGGTTGTTGGCTTGATTCATAAGATCATCCATATGCTTCTGTTTCCTCATCCTTGATCTGCGTGCCGATTCGCGGTTTGATTCCATCCTCTTCCTCTTCCTCTGGTCCATCATGCCGTCATCGGATCCGGAGTGGTGGATCTGTGTCGACCCAGATGAATTTCCGCTTGAAGAAGCCATGGGTTTTGGGGATTTGATTTATATCTTAGAGAAAATTGAGTAAGAAAGTTGAAAGAATACGAATTAATTAAGTAGCTGGATCTAGATGGGAATGGAGGCTGTCTTCTGAGAAAACGTAAAACCAGTAAAGGAAGACGACGGAGAAAGATTGAACAAGATGGGTGCGGCGGATGAGGGAGGAATTTATCATAAACCCGGAACGGAGGATTTCACAGAGAACAGGAGACATTAATCTCTAACATCCATGCATCAAAATTACAAAATAATATATAAGAAGAAATCAAAACAGAGCAACAAAAGAAAGAAAGGAGGGATTAGAAACGAGTGTTGGAAGAGGTTTTTGATGGTTGGAAGAGGCGTTGATTATATAGAAGGAAAAGAGGGGCGGAGAGAGAAAGAGAAATAACAGCTGGTAAGCAAAATCAAAACAAGTTGAAGCCAAAAACATGAACTCAACGTGTCATCTTGATTTCACAACCCCACCGGATATTCGCCTTTTTCTATTAATAAATAAATATCATGTTCCCTCTTATTAAAAAAAAAAAAAAAAAAAAAAAAAAAAAAAAAAAAAAAAAAAAAACTAAATTATATAAATGTTACTTTGTTTTTTTGTATATTAAAAACGCATTTTAAGTTTAACTTTTAAAAAATCTAGCATAGAAGCCTCACTTTTTTTTTTATCGCTTCAACATCTCATTTTTATATTGACTTTTTGTTATTTTTTATTGTTATATTGAACTTTACCCTCCCCTCTCCCTCCTCTATGTGTGTCATAAAAGTTTGAAGGACCTTTTGGTAGAAACTAACAATTTAGTGTTGAACCGATTAAGGTTGATTGGTAAAATTGTTGAATGGATAAGATGAATAGAAAAAAATTATCATTTTAACCTTCTAACCAAAACAACTTTAAAAGATTTTCATTATTGGTTTATGTGAATCTGTAACATATTTGATAAACCAAAAATGAAATCATGGTAATCTAGATAACAAATAAGCAAAAATCGAATCTATAACATTTTTTTGTTTGATGACCCCACATATACCCTTCGAAAGCTACATTCTTTCAAGTATTTTAACAAAGAGTTTGTGTGCTTCATAAAAATATCCATGAAAAAATTGACATACATAATGCGAATAAGGTTTCTTAATTTGTAGTTGGTGAATACAAAGAAGGAAGGCGACTCAATGAAATATCACATAAATAAATTTAATTTGATACTATTTGAGTTAGTATCAATTGAAATTAATTTTGAATATTAAGTTTAAGTACTACTATTATTATCTTTATTACCTAAAATTTGGTATGGAACAATTATATTAGTTGGTAGTTCATCGGGAACTACTAAGCTTTTTAATCCTAGGTGAGGATATTTGATGCCCGGTAATTTTCCAATAGTTTGCTAAGTACACATGACATGGGTAGAAAATTGAATAAAGGATATAATGGTAGAGGAAGACCAAAAGTCAAAGAAGAGAGGTTAGTCCAAGAACATGAAAGATATCACCTATTGTAATTACAAAGACAATGGTTATTTCAAAATCAATTCCCAACACCTTTAACGTATGAAAGTAAGAAGGAGATTAATGTGGCATCATATTTGATGTTTTCCTAATTTGATATGTCCAAAGTTTGATTGAATCCTAAATCATGGATTTAGGTGCTTCGTTTGATGCTAGCTATTATGAGAAGTAATGTGGATTTTAGGCAGTATTGTGGGAAGGTGGTATCAAGAGCCTTGATATCACCTTCGTCTCGCGTAATGGAATGGAACAAAGTCAATCGGGTATCTCTCACTGGAAACCTCCAAAATGCAACCCCGATGAACCCTCTCATCGGACGATCATCAACAATCTTAACCTCCAATGGGTAATCTAGCTCACCAGGAGCATCGCCAAGCCTCTTGTTGAGCGCAAGAGACACAAAAGATCAGGTAGCACCCAAATCGAAAAGAACTAAAGCAGACAACTCTTTCACTAAGATCGTCCCTAAACATCACAACATGAAACGTAAGCATAAACATTAAGGAAAGCGAATGATATATGGAAACATATTTGTGACCACATCAGGAGTCGTACGTCCTCCTCGAATGTCAGGTGAAATGCCCTGCTCCTCACCACATGGGCCACCACCTTGCCCTCGCAGCCATCAGTGATCCTTAATATAGTTGGAGCGGGTGTCACCACCGCTCCTTTTGCCAACATCGGTCGATCTTGTACATCTCAATCCTCAGGTATGAAATTTAAATATTTAGTCGCGTTTTTCCTTGGCAACTCGACAAGTTGGAAGGCCTCAACACGTCGTCATGTTTAGGTAGTTTTGGTCGCAGATATTAGTGGGCCAACTCGACAAGCTGAGGATCCTCAACTCGACGGGTTGGCAGTTGATTAAGAAACCCTAATTTTTAGGGTGTTTCACCCTATTTAAAGGCCTTATACCCTTTGGATGGCCTCCTTACCAGTCTCCTCTATCTAGAAACACTGATTTTCGTGCATCCTCTCCTACGTTGTGTGTGAGCATAAAGAGTTGGTTCTTTTGGTGTTCTTTTGAAGGAACTTGAGGTTAGAAGTATCTATATTGAAGGGAAGGCTTCAGATCCAGAAACTCTTGGAGTATTGCAGTTCTTTTGAGGTAAAAATTCGACAACTTGCTTATCTATTGTTTAGATCTCTTCCTTGGAAGTTTATTGTCATATTTGGCTCATTTTTTGGATTGTTCAAGGGGTTGAGCATTTCATGAAGTTATCACTTTAGATATGGACGTTTTGTGGCCTCCTTGGGCTTAAAATTTCAAGCTTTATCAAGTTCTAGGCCTCCATCATGCTTTAGATCCCTTATTAAGCCTTCCTTGAGTTTTGGAGCCTCTTTGTGATATGCATGTATGTAAAGTTAGCAACTTTACATGGTTTTCCAGCTCTTGGGTACCTGATCTACATTTTAAAGCATTAGACTTGATGGAAAAGGATTAAATGTGTTACGCTGGGAAAACTTGGCAAGTTGTCCAACCAACTCGATGAGTTGACTAGGGTTTTCCCGACTTTCTGAATACGATAGAAACTCGACGAGTTCAAGAGGTGCACTTGACTAGTTGGGTCAACATGAACTGTTGACCTTGACCGTTGACTTTGATCTTGACCTTGACCATGGTTGACTAAGTTAGACTTTTGAGGGCATTTTGGGTATTTCGAGATTTTAGTGGATTGGTCACATGGTGGTTGTAGGCATTTGAGTCGAGAGCTAAGGTTCGAAGTTAGATCTTATCAGTTTAGCTACTTGTGAGGTGAGTTTTCCTCATTGTACTTTCGGGTCGAAGGCACCAACGCCAACCCATTGGTTTGATAACTTATCACTGTTGATATTTTAAGTATGGTGTAGATATGTATGCTACCTTTGATATGCTAGTCTGGTAGATCTGTAGGACTACCTGTGATATTGTTTGTTTATCTGTATATGAAATTATTTGTTATATGTCAACATATTGTGTGGGTTTGGTTAAGGTTGTACTGCTTTGTTTTGTAGCCAAAAAACCCTGGAGTATACCAGATATGAGTTGAGCGCCAAGAAGGGCATGCCAGACTTATAATGAGGACTCATGAGCATTCTAAATATGAGCTAAGGGCTGGGTAGGGCATGCCAGACTCATACTGAGGGCTCAGTAGCATTCCAGATACGACCCGAGGATCGAAAAGTAAGCCATACATATGTTGTGGGCCTAAGGGCAAGCCAGACTTATGATGTGGGCTCAGGGGTAATCCAGTCTGTTAAGTTGTGGACCTATTGCATGCTGTTATTATATTCGTGTTGTTTGTCATGTATTGGTATTTTAAGGGAACTCACTAATCTTTAGGCTTATAGTTTTGGATTGTTTCAGGTACCTCAAAGGATCGCGACAAGGCGAAGGCGTGATCGTGCACCTCCTCATGTTTTCTTTTACGATTTTGGGATTTCTCTGATGTGGAACTTATTTTGAAAACAATTTGTAATAAATGATGGTTTTGTGGTTGTTTTAAATGTTTAAAATTTTCAAAAATTTTATGAGTGTTACAGGCCTTCTTGTGGCCCATTTGATTTCAATGAAAGCAAATCAGACTAGATCCCTGAGGACAATCCTTGATGAAATGACAACTCTTTCCGCACTTAAAGCAGCCATCACCCTTCTCTCGACAATTCTCCTCGTGCACCCTAGCATATCTTCTACACTACTTCCTACCTCTAGATCCCAAATCAAAAGTCTTGGTTCTCTTCATGGGACCCTCTACTGTCTACACCTGCTCTGACTTCCTCTTCCCACGGAGCTCCAAGTTAGTCTCCCTCTCTCAGGCTCTGATTGTCACATCTTGCAATGTTCGACAAGCAGAAAAGCTAATAAACTTCCTAATATCATCTATCAGGATGTCGTACGGGCGACTTTAATTCATCTCCTCGTCTGTTGCATACCACAGAACCAACAAAACTCTCTCCCTAAACTTAGCGGTGATCTCTGCCGCTTAGTTGTCTAACGAAGGTCTTGGAACTCCCTCAGCAGCTGATGCACCTCAATAGTTGGTGCAAAATCCGATTGGAATCCGGTGACAAAGGCATCCCAAGTCATTGCCTTAATGGCCCCTCAAGGAAGAATCTCATCCGAAACGCGCTCACCATATTTTTGATCCATGTCTTGCTAATAATGGAGTGTCTTTTCCTAGAGAACTCAAGATCCCCCCACACACAAAACTCTTGGAAAGATAGAGAGCGTGCTCCTATTGCGGCCATAATCTATGTGCGAAAAGTACCCAAACACTCATCAAGAATCTCTATAATCTTGGATGTGATGAACTCATGCCTCCGCTCATCCATTGGCTCAGCCCCCGAGCCAGAGTCTGAACCAGAACCTGATCCTCCTCCTCGAGTGACCACCATACTAAAAGATAAAAATAAAATATATCTGATAAAACTCAAGGAATTCCACACTCTATAAGTTTCCAAGAATCCTCGTGACTTTCCTTGGTTCGAGTACGGATCCTGTGCTTTCAGTAGTATGGTCCCAATATTACCTTCTACACCTATCTATACTGTGACATCCCCATTTTCATGGCCAGAAAAGACCGATTTTTTGTTTATGCTTTATAAAAATCAGAGTTCTTCTTTTAATAAAAATGTTGCAGAATTTGTTCCTAGAAAAACATGATAAATACGTTATTAAAACATTTCCGAAGAAACGTACTTTATTCATTTTAAAACGTTTGGGATGTCATCGTCAATACAGGAACATAAGCATAAACATAACTTACATTTATTTACACTAGTGATCTACATCTCTTTAAATCTCTCAGTGTAAAGTGACTTCGTATCAACACCTGTGATATAAATAAACTGAGTGGGTCAGGTTGGGAAACCTGGTGAGTACATAGGGTTTTCAACCCACAATAATATAATTATTATGTTTAAACAATCAAACAATCAACCCAATTACCCATCCCCATTATCTTCTTTAGTCTTAAGGATCTACCCTAAGAATCAGCTATTCCTCGTTTATTTAGTCCTAAGGATCATCCTAAGGAATCGACACGAAGTCCATCATTACCAAGGCTTATAGCATATATCTGGTGAACACGTAGTCTGAAACATCTGGTAAACACTTAGTTCAAAAGTAACTAGTGAACACACTTAGTTCAAAATAGCTAGTGAACACACTTAGTTCAAAGATACGTAGTGCACACACTCAGTTACAAAATATCACAACTTAATTGAACTAAACATCCTATTTAGGTCTTCGGGTATAACTAAACACAATTACAGTATCCATAATCAATCTCCAACACAAATTTCCTTGCCTATGTAATATTTTTACAATACATGGTATAACTTATCATCCTTTCAACTTAACTCAAACTAAACATTCCTTATAAGTCTTATTTCATTTCTAGGCAAGACTATAATACTTATAATCATCTTTCAAAACTGTGTTCATGTTTATACCATACTATCGTAATACAATATAGGAATATACTTTTATCCAACTTAACAAGATCAAGGAATTCTCTATAGGTCTTAGTTTAAAACTTGACCAGACTATAATCTCTTAAATCAGTTTTCCAATACTAAGCAAATTCAGACAATACTTTCATAATTTAGTGTATATAACTAGCACAAATTATCAGGTATTTAATATGCATTAATCTTTTTAAGTAATAATGTTTTTCTTTAATATTATCATGTAATAAATACGATATATACACTTAACACATATATAACCATATCTGGTTCAAACAATGCATTTTATCAAATACTCGTTTAACACATAATATAAATAATCAAAAATTAATTCATGTATAAGATTTCAACAGATAATAAACACTTTGTACTAAAATCATGTTCTTGAAATTAACTATGCACCCACTTGATATAGGTAGAAGAATCGCAAGAAAGTCAAATCCTTGACTGACACTTCAAATTCCCATTTAAACAACCAAAACATGAATATTACTAAGCCTTAATATTTGTGTCTATTTATAAAGTTTAGTTTTTATCAAATTTGTCAATAATTCCAAACAAACCACTGACGTATAGCTAATAAGAAATAACCAGGTAAGATCGTATCGGAGGTAAGATCCTTTTGGCATATAAAAATATGTTGTTTGGAAAATCCACTTTGAACACCTCACTGATCTTGCCTTGTCATCATTCTCGTAAGTAGATCGGTCAGTATAACAATCAGTATTATTAATAGATTTTATTTATAAGTTCATAATAATGATTATAAACATAAATATAAGATATAGTTAAAGCATGGTAGTATAACTCAACTTATAAGTTGCATGACAAAAAACCATACATTACGTGGGCATAACTGTGAAACTGAAAGCCCCATTTCTTGGGGCTCGCTGGCTCTCTAGAGCTTTGCTACTAATACCTAAGAACCACTAGGGTCGGGCCTCGGGGCCTTGAGAAAGTTTGAGAGTGATTGGAAAAAGTTAGAGCAACAAGTGAGAGTGATTGGAAAAAGTTATAGGAAAACATGAAGGACGCACTGTGTCCTTCCATGTATCACGATTTGAAGCCTTTCTATGTGGAGGAAGGGTGAAGGGAATGATGCCACTTGTCGTGACTAGTTCACGCAACGTGTCGTGATCTCAACAGACCAATTTTATTATTTTTCTAAAATTCATAACTTTCGCATATGGACTCCATTTTTTATGGTTTTTATATTCATACTTAGCTGTCGATGAGGACTAAAACTTTCATTTAGACTCCATTCTCTAATTTTCAATTTATTATTCATTTTACGGTCCGAGAAGGCTTGGACTATTAATAAAGCTACAAAATCTTCATATGAGCTCTGTTTTTATGTTATTTACATCATCAACTTCATATTAAAAAGTACTAAAACTTTTGTTTAGATTCTTTCAGCTAACAATCAACCTATTTTGATTTTGAATTCTGTGTCTCACATTATTGTACTGTGTCGCACTCAAAAGTTTGAAAAATCATAACTTTCTCATTCGTAGTTAGATTTTGGCATTCTTTATATTGACGAGTTCCTATCATCGATCGCTATGACTTTCGTTTAGACCAGTTGGGTTAAAAGCAACCTATCTGCGATTCACTTTTTATGATGCACCTTGTCGTATCGTTTTTAATGCGACACTTAAATCAATCGTAACTTCCTCATACGAAGTCAGAGTTGAGCGTTATTTATATCCATAGAATCATCATCACAGACGCTACAACTTTCATCAAGACTATTTATCCTAAATAGCCTTTTGATTTTAGACACCTATTTGATGTAATTAGTTAATTTTATAGAAATAATGTTTTACTCAAATATTATGAGTCAATAATATTTGCCTGTACAACATATATGTAGTATAAATATATTTTATATAATTTATAATTCTTAAAATGTCTAGCCCGAATTCAAGAGCATTTAGATGTTTGTGTTATGTCTCTAAATTCATGCTAATGTCACAACCTTGTATTTTTGTGGGATACCCTTATGGTCAAAAGCTTACACAATAACGGATTTAATCAAAAAAAATATCGCCATTTCAAGAAATGTCAATTTTTTTGAACCCATATTTCCATTACATTCTTCATCTTTTGAATTACCATCTCCTACACCATCATATTGACCAATTCCTTAATTTGAACCAAATTTTTATTTGAATTCTTCTTCTTCTTCTATCCCATCATTAATGAATACATCTCCTATTAGCCCACCTTCATCTTTGCCAAGAAGAGCCACCAGAACTAGAGAACCATCAACAAGACTGCATGATTGCATATATAATCATGTAAATTCTCAAGATCATTTTGAAGTTTGTACACATACTCTTGCTAATATTTGTATATTAAGCTCATCATTCCCTTCTACTAACACTTAAGAGGCTCCCATTACTTCATTTTCATTTCACATAGCAAAAAATTTAAAGGAACCAACTTTTTATCATTAGGTAAAAGGAGTCCCAAAATTGGAAAAACCTCTGACCAAAGAACTTAATGCTTTAGATGTAAATAATACTTGGGAAATTGTAAAACTTCCCAAGGATAAAAATCCAAATGCATGTCCTTGGGTCTAAAAAATTAAGTACAAAGCATATGGTACAATTAAAATGCATAAATCCCATTTGGTGGCTAAAGTATTTACATAACAAAAGGGAATTGATTAGCATGAAACCTTCTCTCTTGTTGTGAAATTCAACACCACTTGATGTTTTGTATCTGTTACTATTAAAAGAAAGTAGAACATCTATCAATTTGACGTCGATAATGCATTTTTTCATGGAGATCTACATAAAAAGGTGTACATGAAACTTCCTCCAGGTCATCTTGCTCTCTCTTACTCATCACTTGTATGCAAGCTTAAAAAAATACTATATGGTTTCAAACAAGCCTCACATCAATGGTATGGCAAGCTTTCGAACACTCTTATCAGAAAAGGTTACCACAAGTTTGCTAATGATTACTCTATACTTCTCAACAAATCTCAAAAAATGGTGGCTATTGTTGTTTATGTTGATATTATTTTAGTCATAGGGAATGATGAAGATGAAATTGTAGCTATCAAGTTATCTCTTCATACTAAATTTTAAATAAAGGATGTGGGAAAAATTCCTTATTTTTTAGGATTGGAGTTTAACAAAACTTCAAATGGCAAGGTAGTTCATCAACAAAAATACATAAAAGAACTCATGCATTCATATTCTTTACATGATTGTGTTCCTGTTCCAATGCCTCTACCATCCAAATTGCCATTCACACACAATATGGTAAACTTATTATAGGATCACACGATTTATAGGTAGTTAATTGGATAATTGAATTTCTTAATTCATACAAGAGATGATATTGCTTTTTCAATACAATATCGAAGCCAATTTAATCAAATACCATCTCTAATCATTATGATGCTACTTTGCATGCCCTTCGTTATGTCAAAGGAACAATCAACTACAAATTATTTTTACGTGTCCCATTACACGAAAGTCTATTAATGGCTTCTTCATTATGTTTGGTGGCAATCAAATTTCTTGGAAGTAGAAGAAATAAATTATAGTTTCCCTTTCTTCAGCTGAAGCAAAATATCGATCTATGCATCGTATATGTGCAGAGCTTGCATGGTTGAGTAGATTACTCAATCAACTCCAAGTAGAAGGAATTACTCCTATACCTTTGAAGTGTGAAAATCAAGTTGTCATCTACATTGCCACCAATCTAATTTTCCATGAGTGAACTAAACACATCAAATTAGATTGTGACTTTGTTCGTGAGAATCTACAAGCATGACTTATCTCTTTACACCATGTGAGCACAAACAGCTAATTGGCCGATGGTTTCCCTAAGAATCCAACTGGTAATCATCATCAAGATTTCATTTCCATAGTTGGTCTACTTCCCCATCCTCAAGCTTGAGGGGGTGCCAGTTTTAACAAAGTTAACTGTAAGGGTAGAATCATCATTTTATTGTATTGATGACATTTATGTATATTTGGCTATATATTTGTTAAGTAGGTAGTTAGTTAGTTATTCTTTATTTATGTAATAATTCATGTAACAATTCAGTTAATTGATTCAGTTCAGAAATGAGAAAAGTTAAAATCTTTCTCAATCTTCTTTCAATATAAAACATGATCAGTATTGTGAAATCTTATTCAATTGTAAATGTCGAGTATTAAAATTTGCTTAATGGGTGTAGCATGATTGTTCAAGTAGATTGAATGATCCTTGCTCTAGTATACTTTTAATTTGTACTTAGATTCAATTCTTTTCCCCAAGGAGTCCATTCGAATCGAATTCGTATAACTTCTTTCTTGGTGGTATAACTAAGTCGATTAAAATTTGAGATTTTACCACATACAGCCATTTTTTGGGTTCCACAGAACTTTTGTTTTCCTTCATGGAGTGACATACCATAAATAAAATAGGGGTATTTTTGTAAAATCACCCATTCCGTAGAGCACTTGACGAGGTCCGCAGAGGCGCCTCTTTGGAACCGGCATGACTTGGTCAATTTCGAGTTATGTTTCTTCCATTCCTTGTTTCATCCTCCATGGCACTCCGCTGCTTCCTTATTGACCTCCGCAGCTTGCTCGTTGAGACTCCAAGAATCTAAATCACCGATGAAAGGAGATGGATCTGAAGGATATTAATGTTTTTGGCGATAGACATGACGACTGGGTATGCATTTTTGATTTTTTATTCCTTTTTTCATATTCTTTAGTTTTAGGTATACTTTTGAGTGAAAATGCATAATATCTTCGATTACTCGAGAGACTCGTTGATTCTTGCTCGTATATGAATATGGATTTGGAATGAAAAAACCTGTAAAATAGAGATTTGGGGAAGAGCCATTCTATGTAGTCGAATGGTCAATCCGTAAAGGGTGATCCACGGATTGACCAATTAACTCTGTGGGATGACCATTGTTTTTTTTTTCTCTCTACCCTGTTATAGTAATGTGCTTTTAGTTTATTTCCTTTTATACAAAAATGATATTATTACGACATTCTACCAAAATTATATGAGTGAAAATTACTTCATATGTTGACGACAATGGTATAATTGGGTAGTTTTTTAATGTGCAATTGAAAGTATGTTACTATTTATTGCCTTGACCAATTTTACTATGTACTTTTAATATAGAAACCTACTTTGCACTTTTGAAACCTTATTTTTTTTAATTACCAACCTTTTACTTATATATCTTTTTTATCACGATAATCTTGAACAAAAGGTTGAATCAACTTTAAAAGGTGTCGTTGGTACCATCATTAAAGACTTTTTTTCCGCGACTAACAAAAGCACAATGAAAATTTTTCAAGCTTCGTCGTTTGGGAAATTCTTAGGAATGTCTATCCCTAATGGTGACCACTTACTCATGCATTTGATGATGTTGCTTGAATTATGGTATCAGATCATCACCTACAAGGCAATGAGGGAGAGTCATTGGTGTTACACCCTCATAAACGCTCATCCAACATCGTGTTATGACCATCACCTTTCTTGCCATCCACGGACATGGAGCATTGGACGACGCAATTGCATTGGAAGAATTTGGTACATTGGAGGCCATTTCTAAATAGAGGTGTGAACTTCTTAAAGATTAAACTATTACTTAAATAAGAAAAAAAGGGTTGATGAACAACTCCACGGATTGGAAAAAACCCCTGAGGATTGGCAAACAACTTTGCAGACTACCAAACAGCTTTTCCGACTGATAAATAGTTCTTTGGAGAGGAAAACACTTCCGTGGACATGTAAACACCTATGTAGACCGACAAACAACTTTGCAGACTGTCAAACAACTCTACAGACTGATAAACAGTTCTTTGGACATGCAAACACCTCCGTGGACTGTCAAACACATCTGCGGATTGGCAAACAACTCTACAGAATGACAAACAACTTTGCAAACTGATAGATAGTTCTTTGGACAAGCAAACAACTCTGCGGACTGACAAATAATACTCCGGACTAACAAACATAATTGAAGGGTGTATAAATATCGCATATATGATCGTTGCAGACTGAAAAATAGTACTCCGGACTGAAAAAAAAAAACACAGTAATTAAAGGGTGTATAAATATCGCATATATGATCGTTTTCTTAGTAAAAAAATATATCTATTTTGAACTTTATGATAAGTTCATCTTCAAATTTCCAAATTTCCTCATGCGACGAAGTTGATTGTTACTATTGTGATCCTATCGACCCTTTTGTTGCACCATATTCGAAAGGGCCATATATGTCCGATGAAACTTTTCAAAAATTGCAATGGGATGAAGAATAACAAAAATAGGATAAGCAGTCATCTTGGATTCTCACTGAATGTCATGAAGTCATTGGATCATATTACAAAGAGGCTCAAGAATGGATACATGTTAGTAAAAAGAAAATCAAAGAGCATGAATAATTGATAAAAAAGACTAAGAAGACTATCTAAATGACAGAAAAATAGCTTAGTGAAAAGGATAAAAAGATGGTAGATTTTAGTCTTCTTATTATAGGTTCCTCACCTTGTAACGTGATACGATTTTTGTTTTTCGGTCTACCAGCTTGACGTGTATCCATTATCGGGGGTTTAACAACCATCATCTCATCAGGAATCTACCAATCAAAAAGTTCTGGAAGGGGGTAAACTGCCTCCGCATACGTACTTCGACATATTTCAATTTTATAAGCGTCTATAGCCATGTAACCAATGTTAGTTTCTTTCAAGTGCTTTAACACCATTATGACATGACTGCAACGCAAACCAGTTTGTTCCCAGTATTTTCATGTACAAGTCTCTTGCCTCAAATCAACTATGCCACCATGTTTGAAATTATGCACTTGATATATTGCATCCACAACACCTGAAACTCAGCATCCTGTCGTACGCTCCTCATTTTTTAACTAAACTTTCACCACCCTTTGTTAGTACCGTTGAAAATTTCCCTATAAATAAAATATAATTAATTTATTATCGGACATAATTAAAGTCATACCACCATGGATAGGACACTTGTTAAACCATTCTTGTGCGAGACGCTGGTATAAATCAAGAAGGGGTATTATAGGCATCTTCCTTGCATCTATTGATAAAGCATTCATGGACTCAACACTGTTTGAGGTCATTTAATCATACTGATTTGACGGTAAATACACTCTAGTCCATTTAGCATGTGGAATTTTCATAAGGTACGCCGCCACTTGCGGCGTAATTGAACTAAATCTAGACCACATGTTTTCAAATACATTTGTTTTGTAAGCTTGCACAAGCCTCCAGAACAAGACTTTTGTTTTATCATTTTTCCTAAACTGGTGTACTATGTTTCCTAGTAGATGAAAACACACATGCCATGATGAGCGTTTGGGAAAATATTTTCAATACTGATGCGAATTGTGTCAAATGCATTAGTTACAAATGATAAATCTTCACAATCACCAATGTATTCATATAGTTTTTCAAGAAACCATGTCCAACTAACGCCACTTTTTTTTCTTCATATTCCATGCCCAATGGGCAGTATCTGGTTGTTCCCATCCATAACTACTGCATGCAATATGGTTCCATTAAACCCCTCCTTCAAATGTGCACCATCCATAATTATGACTTTTCTGCAAAAGTGTTTGAACTCACGTATCTGCCATATACTTGTAATTAATATATTTAAACATAAACACTATACATTGTTTACAAATAAGTATATATATTAAATACATTTAAAATTTTTGTATTTAGCATGCTTCCAAGGGCAGAAGAACAATACTCCAAGCGATCTTCAGAATTTGTTTCTATACATGCCACTATCCCAATATTATGATTCTTCAAGTTATGTAAACAAGTAGGAAGTTTGGAAGAACATTATGTGGGGGACCCCAACATCAGTTGCATAGCATATTGTTTTGTACTCTATGTTTGTTTGAACTTACATTCATTTCTAGCAAAGCATTCATATCCATTGATATTTCATTAGGCCTCCAAACTTTCGAACGAGTTTGACGCATAATCTCATTCAATACAGTACCCATAACCTTTTTATTTGGGTGCTTATGATCTGGTTGTATTTGTGAAGACGAACATGCGTGCATGTTGTTGTACGTCCTAATTTCAAATTCATCAGTCAGATCAAGACGTTTTGCGTATAAACACCAACTACAATTTTTTATTTAACAATAAACCTTGTAATGATTTTTGTTTGAATGTTTGGTCTTAGACTGAAACTTTTCTCTAGTTGCTTTTAGACTTAGAGAAAGTATTAGTTATTGTTTATTATTATACATTTGATGAACAAACATGTCATCATTTGGTCCTAAACTATGAAATGGTCCAGGTTCAAGAATCGGATCAGAACAACCAGGTATGGGAGGCATTCCATAAAAGATAGTTTTTTTTCCATGTGTGAACTCATCTTCTGACCATCATTCATTTGATTTTCATCATTTGACATCATTTTCTTATCCAGTCTTCCAAACTCATATAAATATTGTTCTCCCACCTGATTTATCGCCACAATTTCTTCTCTTGAACACTCTTGAGCATTATCTGATATAATGTTGGTGCCTCTTCATCCTGTCCCTCAAACACCTCCAAATACAAATGCACTATCTCCTTCGTTTCAGACATTACCTTTCCGAGTTGAAGAACATCTGTTTCGTCTATAATGTTTATGGCATACACATGATTTGGGTGTTGAATAGACAAAGATATATTACTATTGAACATTTGTGTCTAAATCAACCAATATCTAACGCTCAAACTTACGCGTAAGTAATAAACCTAAGTTGTTAAACTTTGCAAAATAAGACATTCCATTAATTAATTGCCAAAACCCTCCATTACACAAAATAACGAAACTCATATTTTTTTTTAATAAAAAATAAGACACTCTATACCAAAAACTTAGATTTTCATTTATTTTAAATAATATATTTTTTTTAAAAAGAAATTTTTTTTGATAAAAAAAAACATCATAAATGCCTATCACCAACTCTACCTCCCAATTCCGCGGAGTGTTGACACCATTTTGCGGAGCTCGCAGAGATACAACTACCATTCCGTGAAATAATTAGTTATGAGATAATTACGAAAAACAGTCGTTCCACAGACCCCATAGAGGGAACTCTAGATAATTGTTCTTCAGAGCTTACCCTTTGTGAAATTGTTGTTGAAATTTTTTTTCCACATCGATTCCTAGAGATAACTTGCATTTCATTGAGCACGTGAAGCTCACCTCCACCAAATGAATATCTATAGCTGGAACATCTATTTTTTATGACTAAAATTTAAAATTTGCCCCCAATGTTTGTAAACGTTTGCAAAATCACTTAATTATTTTCTTTTTTCTTCAAGTGTACCCAACTCTTGAAAAGACGTCAAATAGGTGATTTGAAAGGACAAAGAAAAAGAAAGATAATGTGATTGGACAGTATTTGAAAATTTAAATTGAACATATAAAGAACACTCACTTCCATTTATACTTTATGCTTGGTTATTGAATATACATTTCTAATTAACTCAAAATTGTGTCATATAAATTATAAATATGTCTATAAATTTGATTAGAACTTGATTCTTTTTAACATACGTGATTCATATATAAGTTGTATTTGGCTCCAAATAAATTTTATAAATTATATAACCGAGTAATTCATATATTCATGTCGACAAAGGAATCATTTCCCAAAGAAAGTAGTTAGACTTCTTTTATTAAGCGCTCTGATTATAACCTAAAAGTGAACCCATTATTAGTTCATTTATGAATTAGCCAATATTCATCATGGTTTATACACCCATTAGAAGAATTCAAAAACCTATAAACGGTTAAAGAAAACTACATTCTCTTAACCAAGTTGCAACACTAAAAGACTTTGATCGAACTATCTCTTAGTAGACGTTTAAGATATATAATAATTCCAAAGTTGATCTCACATGAAACCCATTAACTGATCATGTACGTATTAAACCAACACCGGTAAAATCAAGCCTAGGATGACGTTCTATACGGATCAAACCAACATAAAAACGGATGATTTTATCGTATTAATTTCAATAGAGTATACAAATTGAACATGAAATCCTACTTTATCCATCTTTATCAATACCATCATATTCATATCCAGCACTTTGATCTCACTAGTTGATGTCCCCATTTAAAGACTTGTCTAACACATACAGTTAAAATAAAGCCCGTTTTAACTTTTTATTAAAGCCAATAAAAGGTTTACAATAGTATCTAGCTTAAATATATGCTTTAAGTTTTGCTGCCATTTTTGTGTGTTTGCTACATCCAACCGCTTAGCATTATTTTTACATTAGAACTCGAGTTGTATACCCTTGTGCGCGTACTTAATTAGCAGGGTTTCTAAACAGTAAACACAATTGTTATAAAAGTCACGCTGCTAAAGCTGGTTCAACGATAATCATTGGCTCATGAGCCGAAACTAGAGTGTAGTTTTCTTTAAAACTTTATCATTGGCAAATTTAAAGAAGAATCAGAAACTTCACATGGAAATGGTACTTAAAGGTTGGCTGCTCCAGAGACATTAAAGATGAAAGATTTGTCTTTATGAAAGAGAAAGCACTTATATCATCAATCACATGCAAGAATATATATATATATATATATATATATATATATATATATATATATATATATATATATATATATATATATATATATATATATATATAAAATGAATATACCCTAAACAATTTATAAGATTAAATATCCACACTCACTATACTACATTTTTTAAATCATATATGTATTGTAATCATATAAAGTTCTTACAATTTAACTCCTAACTTGATTTACTATATTTTTAGAAATTTCACAATTATCTTCCTCCTATATAATTTTAATTTTCAATTATAATATATATAATCTACTAGATGTTTGGCAGAAAAATGATATGTAAGATGCAGATAATAGTAAAATTTCGAAAATATTAAAAGTAAATCAAGTTATGGATTTAAATTTAAGATACAAAATGACATCATATTTTGAGTTTAGGTACTTAAACTTATATACATTATAAGGTATATTCACTCTTCCGTGTGGGTATATATATATATATATATATATATATATATATATATATATAGTGTAACATCCCGAGTTCAGGGGTGCAAGTTCGGGGTTCAAAGTGTAAATATGAACGGGCAATTCGGCGAGTCCATGGGTGGACTTGGCGAGTAGGGTCGCGACTCTGGTCGCGTGTTAAGTGGTCAACTCGGCGAGTAGGAGGCTGGACTCGGCGAGTAGGCGCTGAGTGAAGAAAACCCTAATTTCGGAGGATGAGCCCTGTATAAAGGACATTATACCCTCTCCCCAGCCTCTTTACCCTCTATTGAAGTCCAGAAAACCCTAAGACGCGATGGTGAGGGATTTGAGTGCATTTAAACCTTGGAGAAGAGATTTTGGAGGAGATCTTGGAGAGATAGGAGGCTTGGAGCAAGGGGCTTTGCTAAGAATCGGATTTCTCTTCTGTTGGGGCTTCATTTTGAGGTATTACTTCATTTCTTGGGCTGTTATTCATCTAGATTCATCATCTTGGAATGTGTGGAAAATTTAGCTTGTGGTATTTCGAGTTTGAAGGTTAGATCTGAGGTTGCTACCTCAGATCTGGAATGGAGAAGGTCTAGAGTGCATTAAAGTCCCTGTTCTTGAGTGTTTAGTGAAGTCATCTTGTCCCAAACCCTAGCCCTAGAGTGTAAAATGCCTAGATCTCTTTGGATTCACGTAAAGTTTGTCACTTTACGTGATGGATGGGTTGTAGAAGGGTAGATCTACGTTTTGGATCGACTACATGGCCTGGAAGGCTTCTGTATGGGTTAAGAGCTAGTGGTACTCGGCGAGTCACAAGGGTGTACTCGGTGAGTTGCTTGAAGGTGGGTAGGAACTCGACGAGTTGGAAGAACAACTCAGCGAGTTGGTTGAAGATAGCCTTGGACTCGATGAGTCTGTTCTTGAACTCGGCGAGTCTAGTCTTGAGGCCTTAGCCTTTCCTGGTTAAGCTAAGAATCGGTGAGTCGAGGGATGACTTAGTGAGTTGAGATGGGACTTTTCAGTGTTGGGGGACTCGGCGAGTCAGCGGGCTGACTCGATGAGTAGAGTCAGCCAGAAGGTTGACTTTGACTTTGACTTTGATCAAGAGTTGACCAGTTGACTTCTAAGGGTATTTTGATATTTTGTGGTATTTATTGGGTTTAGTCTTTCGGCTTTATCAGGGGTGGAGTTCGTGTCGGAGGTTGGAGCAGCGTGATCTTATCTTTTCAGTCAGCAGTTGCAAGGTGAGTTATCCTCACTATATCAACAGGGTCTAAGGCACCAAGGTCGGCCCTTTATCGGATTGAAATATGGGTATCGTTGTTATGTTGTTGCCTTGTTATGTTTGCATCCGGGTTTTAGGATGGTATATGCTAGTGACCGGTTAGGTCGGTATCCTGCTTAGAGTATGTCGTGTTACGTGATCTGCTATATCGGTTTGATTGAATATGAATTGTTATATGATTGTATGTTTATGTGCACATGGTTGTTTGACTGGGGTTGGGTTGAGGAAGGACCTGCTTTGTGCTGTATGCCAACATACCCAGGGCGGACCGGTTATCCGAAGGCCCAGCAAGCGGTCCGGATAGGCTGTAGGCCCCACGAGGGCGGAACAGACGTGCCGAGGCTCGGAGAGTGGACCAGGCCGACTGAAGGCCCGATGCGGGCGGACCAATCATAGTGTAGACTAAGATAGTGGACCAGGCGGGTTGAAGGCCCGGTGCGGGCGGACCAACCACACTGCAGACTCAAGGGACGTGACTAGACTCGAAGGGGGGGACCCGATGGACTGAAGGCCCGACACGGCGGACCATTCACACAGTAGACCCGATATGCATGGTTGTTCTGTGATTTGTTATGATATAGCATGTTATGTGTGTATGGTATATGTGGTTGGTATTTGGGAGGTATCTCACTAAGCTTTCGGGATTACAGTTGTGGTTTAATGTTTTCAGGTTCTTCAGGAGACCGTGGCAAGGTAAAGGCGTGATCGTACTGCTCCTCATATTTATGATTTATGTTATGGTTCCGTGAATACTCTGATAATAAATGTATTGAAAACCTTTTTGTAAAAACTTAAAGAAATTGGGATGTTTTGAAAAGTTTAAAATTTGTTGAAATTTTTGGTCGTTACATATATATATATATATATATATATATATATATATATATATATATATATATATATATATATATATATATATATATATATATTATTCTACACTTCTAAATTGTTCATATATATAAAAAACTTTTTGTTTAAACAAATTTCAAAAAAATTATGTATATATGAAATGTGCATATATATATATATATATATATATATTGTGTTGTACATATACGCATATATACATTTTTTTTATATTCTTTTAAACAAATGTTTTTATATATGCACGTTTATAAGTATATAAATATATAATATATATATATATATATATATATATATATATATATATATATATATATATATATATATATATATTAAAAATCTACATCAAAATAGATTATCGGGTTCAAATACGTTTTTAAAAGAACATGTCCTAAAAAGATCTGCCACCAAAGGAATGGGGTACTTGTTTTTCTCCATTACTTTTTGTAATGCTCGGTAGTCGATGCACATTCTCAAGCTACCATCATCCTTCTTTTGAAACAACACCGATGCTCTGAACGCTCCCTTTGAAGGCCTTATAAATCCGGTGTCTAGTAATTCTTTCAATTGTTTCCTAAGTTCTTCCAACTCAGGAGGTGCCATTCGATAAGGCCCCATGGCTGGTGGTCTTGCTCCCGGTTCTAATTCTATCTTATGATCTACCTCTCACCTAGGAGGTAGCTTCGTTGCCAACTCTAGCGACATCACATCTTTAAATTCTTCAAGAACATTCTTTATCTTTATGGGTACTATTTGGGACGTGTGGTCATTCTCTTTGAGTGTTGCCAAGAAAGTCATTTCACCTTTTCGGAGTCCCTTATTAAGTTGGATGGCTAATAGGGTTCGAGAATTTGTCTTGCTCCTTTCTACAGGTATAATATGTATTGTCGAACCCTTAGTTATATGCACGATTTGTTCTTTGAACGAGAAAGGGCGTACCTTGTCTAGGAATTTCATTCCTAGCATTAGTCGATAATCATCCATGAACACTATTGTTAAGTCGAACGTGCTTTTCCATCCTCCAATCTCTATCGGAATTCCATGAGTAACTCTAAGGATAGGTTTGGACGGAGAGTTTACTACTTTCAAACAACCTATCTCTTTTGTATATTAAATATTCATCTTTTTGGCCTCGTTTTCAGATAGGAAGTTATGAGACACACCTGTATTGATTAGGGTTTTAACATGTTCTTCGTTCAGCTTGGCATTAACGAACATTAGACCACATCCCTTTTTCCTGTTTCCTTTTTTCATGTCAGTTTCTTCTTTAGTTACAGAGTTGAGCTTAACTGGGCTTCTTCATTGTCATCTTCAAATACCATGGAGTTGATGCTTTTCTTCTTTGGACAATCCATGATTAAATGGGTTCCATCACATAGATAAAACTTCACCTCCTTTTAGGGTCCAGCTTCAACCCCCTTTCCTTTGAAAGTTGAGGGTTTGGCAGCGGGCCTTTCTTCCCTTTGTGCCGATCGTGGTGTGGGTTTATCTCCCCCACTCGTTCTTCTGGCTGGAGTATCTCTTCGAACGTCCATAAGGTCTTCCGCCATTGCTATTGCTTCGTCAACATCTAGGACATTCCTCCTCTTGAGCTCATTTTAAGCCCAAGATTGTAGTCCATCTTGGTAGTAAAACAACTTATCCTTTTCCTGTAGGTCATGTAGTTGGAGCATCAAAACTGTGAATTCGGCCACATAGTCTTTAATTGACCCGACATGCTTGAGTCCTCGAAGTTTATTCATCGCTACATCTTCAGTATTGTGAGGACATAATTGCTTCTTGAGTTGCCTATTAAAGTCTTCCCATGTATATATATGACGTAAATTCCGCCTCCACCATAGAGATACATTTTCACATAAGTAAAGGACGGTCGTGTCTATCTTAGAATTTTCATCCTTTACTTCGATAGCGTTGAAATAACATTCAAGGGACCAGAAAAATTCATCGAGTTGTTTAGGATCACACTTACCTCCATATTTCAATGATTTAGGTGCTTTCGTGTGTGGTGTGGCTTTCGCAATAGCTCCTCCAGCAATAGTTGGCTTGCATAAATTTACTTTAGTTTCCAAAGAACATATCTTCTCGCGAAACTCGTTTCACAAGGTAATGATCAATCCAAGGACTTCTTCCTTGATGATATTGATGGACTCCTTTATTCCATCACCCATGTCATTAATATCACCATTGGACTGCTTGACGGTATCCTTCCATTCAAGGATCTCACTGACGTTAATAGCTACCCTTGTAAGCTTGTTTTCTAAGCTTTCCAAGGCATCTATCGACTGGTCCCTCTTTCGGGATTTCATTCTTTTCTCTTTGATGATAGCGGGTATGTTGGCTACTTCGCTACTTCCTCCTTCCATGACTACGATCTCTTGCTTGCACGAAAAACTGGCTCTGATACCACGTGTCGGGACTACTCAATCACCATGTGTTACTTAGTGTTTCTTCTACTAAGTCAGGCTTACTACGATTCCTCGAAGGTGTACTAACGACTTGGAAAGCAAGAGACAAAGGCTGAGAGTTTCTACAAACAAAAGAGAGCTTCTATTATACGAACTCAAAAGAATACAATACAACTTCCGATGATCTTGGAACAAATGGCTACACCCCTATTTATAGGGTCATTACACGTCCTCATCAAAATATTCTAAATGCTACTACTTATTTCTTTATACAAGACTATTCTAGAATAATCTATCTAGATATTTATATGTTTACATGATTCAATAAAGATCAAGACAAGTCTTCGATGTCCTAGAGAATTCTAGGACGCTCTAGGATATTCCGGGTTAAACTAACATATTTCACCAGCTTCTCAAGTACTCCAAAAAATTCTAGATATGGTACGTGACGGCACAGTCTTTTTTTTGCCATTATTTGTGGGATATTAAAGAATCTTGTGTATCCGTTTATAGGGGTTGACCACTAGAATTTCGAATGCACTGATAAAGCATGTATATGTATCAATTAATGTACGTAGAAAGTATAATCCAATGTGTAATGATAAATTTGAATATGATGTAAGATAATAGATTTTTTAATTAATAATAAGAGTTGAACTTTATATAAATAGAGATATATAAATGGCCTAATCTAAATCCTAAAAATTTTAGATCCAAACTCTAATCACTAATGTAGAATAAATAGCCATATAATACGATATATATATATATATATATATATATATATATATATATATATATATATATATATATATATATATATATATATATATATATATATATATATATATATATATATATGTTCAGGTTCATTTGAGACCATTCTAATTTTGTGAGACCGTGAGACCAAATCTAAAAATAATTTTAAAATGCAAAATAAATGGAAAAATCCAAAAATTCTTTTTTAAAATATTATTTTTGGAACTTGAATTAACTAAAAAAATAAAAATAAATAAAAAAAAATATAAAAAATTTTGTTTTTTCTTTTGAAAAATACATGAAATATTCTAAATAGAATATTACACTGACATATTCTAAAAAATAATTTTAAAATGCAAAATAAATGGAAAAATCTAAAAATTCTTTTTTTAAATATTATTTTCGGAACTTGAATTAACTAAAAAAAATAAAAAAAATAATAATAAAAATTCTATTTTTTTTGAAAAATACGTGAAATATTCTAAATATAATTTTACACTGTACATATTCTAAAAATAATTTTAAAATGCAAAATTAATGGAAAAATCAAAAAATTTCTTTTTTTGAATATTATTTTCGGAACATGAATTAACTAAAAAAAAATAAAATAAAATAAAAAAATGTGTCTCACGGTCTCACAAAATATAGGTGGTCTCAAATGAACCTAACCCTATCTTTACTACTTATAAAAAAAATCTAACTATTTCTATAAATAGATTGAATATAATAATATTATTTTTTAAGACGTCCAAACTATTAAACTTGAAGTACAACCCATCTATAATATAATAATATTAAAACTTTAATCTTATCCTTTATCCCCTAAAAATCTCGTATCAAATTAATAGAAAAATTAATTTGCAAATTGAACCCGTCAATCTCAACACTTCAGCCATTTGAAGCGGTCAATGTCAACAATTTATAGAGGATCTTTTTTCTCACATTGGTAACAAGCCATCTCATAATATTTATCTTCGTAATCCCTTCAAAGTAAGAAATATACGCACACTCTCTCGAAGAACCCTAACCAGTAACCAAGACAGTATAACCACCACCACCACAGCCGCTCTGCCTCCTTCCGCCTTCAACCAACCACTATCACGATTACCGCCATTCCTCTCACCCACGGTATGAACTTTCTTTTGGAACATAACATTTTTCTTTAAAAAAATATCGTTGAAAGAAGCTATTTGTCCCCGCTGCTGTGCGCGGGTAACGGCTAGTATATATATATATATATATATATATATATATATATATATATATATATATATATATATATATATATATATATATATATATATATATATATATATATATATTACTTTTTGTGTGTAACAGTAAGTCGGCCGATGAGTTTGGTTGACTGGTGTGCACCCATCAAAGGTGAGCTTTAGTTAACATGCATGCATGCAATTGCACAATAAAAAAGTAAACAACAATTTTATTTTATATTGTTTAAAAGGACTGATATATTAATGAAGTTCAAAGTCAAATTTGAGGCCTAGACCTGGCCTAACACAAGCTTTGTATATTTGTTAATCTAATTAGTCCATAAACTGATCCAATAAAGAAGGTGTTTATTTGTTAACGCACGAATAATATTCAAACGTATAGATTTTAGAGAAAATTACTAATCTAACTTACTTTTTTTAGTGATTTTTTTAGTCAAAATTTAACAATTAACCTAAAAAGACCACCGAAACCGTAGACCAATAAAATCGTCTACTCTTTGGCCTCACTCGTCTACGGTTTAGGTTATTGTATAACTTTTTTTTTTTTTTTTTTTTTTTTCATTTTCCAAAACAAAACCGTATGCCATTTTATGATTTACAGTTTCCTATTAAAAGTCTACGATATCCCAAAACTTAGACTATAAATGGTCTACTGTTTTGATAAAAAAAATCTACAGATTATTTATTTATTTTTGCTTTTTTATAAAAGAAAAATAACAACATTGCGTTATATATGAAGTTTTATACAAGCTACAAAGGAAAAAAAAACAAAATAAATAAATAAATTTTCTTTACGAAAACCGTAGGTTCCTAAGAAACCTATGGTGTATAAGTATTTAATGCATACTTTATGTATCAAACACTTGTACACTGTAGGTTTTTTAGGAACGTACAGTTATATATATATATATATATATATATATATATATATATATATATATATATATATATATCATTTTTTTTCCAAAAAAAACATATCTACTAATTATCGTATTGAACAAGAAAAACAAAAAAAAGTTCAATATTCGGAGATGCAAGTTGTTGTTCTTTGGATGCTCCATTGAGATATTATAACGCTTCACACACACACAAACTGAGCAAATATGAAGAAAAAAAACAACTTTATATATTATGGGCCAACGAGTCCTGAAATAGTCAACGACCCACGAAAGAGTAGCTCAAATAGTCCAAACCGTAGTCAACATCCTCTTGATTACAGGTTCATTAATGACCTACGGTTTTCGTGGCTAAATTTGGCTAATTGCTAATTTTTTACCATAAACAGAAAGGTAATTAGGGAATTTGACTAGTTTTGTATTTCTTTTCTCTAGATTTTATTTGCCGTATTAGTAGATTATTTTACCTATCATTGTATTTCTCGATTTTAGACAAGTTTGGAGGTATGGAATATACATTTGTATAAAACAAATTTGATCAAGGATAAACAAAATTACATGGTTAAGGGTGGTTGCGTCCCCTTTGCAGGGTCTTAGAGGCAGCACACCTAGCTAGTGTCCTACTGCTTGGTTAGTGGGTTGGCCAACAATCTTATTTTGTTAAGTAAGGTATTGTGAAAAATAGTATTTTCGGGTAATATTTCCTAATATTTAACTTGAAACAATCATTCGTTATTTATGGGATAAAATCAACATTTAATGTTGATTGGTGCTTATCTTTGGTAATCAGGAAATTTCAAATTCTATAAAACCCTAGTTCCTAGCTTCATACCAATGCCTTGATACAAAACTATTCTTTAAAGGATTATCTTCATAATCTAAATTTTGTTTAACCCAGACATAAGGTCAAATTATCATATTCATAAATTGTTCATATGAACCTTTAAACATATCCTTGCTACTCATCGATTTCATAAACCTTCTTCTCCTCCAAATCCCTAACAATTCATCTGAAGCAATTACTTTTATAATTGTATTATTGTTTCATAGGAGATTTGAACCCTTAACCATATAGACTGAGGGACATTATGTTTACACCACATAACAATGAGCTATAACCCTTTCATAGTTAATATAAATGATATTCATGTTTGTAACATCTCAAAATACTAGTAATTAATTTCATTTTCAAAACAACAAAAATGATACAACCAATTGTTTTCAAAAGAAACAATGTATAACATATTCTCAAACATCTGAGTGGGCCGAGTCAATAGTGTGGAATAAAGTTTAAGGAATGTTGTGCGATTATGATGGGCCCTTCCCTTTGGAATCAGAAGTACCTGAAACATTTAAACCACAAAACTATAAGCATAAAACCAAGTGGGTTCCCCAAAATATGACATATCATACATAACATAATTGTTCTATTTCAAGCCTAAGTGATCGCTATGGGCCAACTCATAGTCTTACCATAACTTTCTACTACATGCCAAATCATTGTCTTTACGTGTAGAAGTGTCAGTGGACAGAGCCTCACCTTCCGTACAACTGTCAGGGGCAACCCCGATCTTTCATATAATGTTAGGGGCCAAACCCTAGTCTTCCATGCAAGAGTCACAAAAACAACTAGCATCCTACATACTTATAATATATTAATAAATCATAATTAACCTCTTACTCAAATATCCTTCCTAACATATTATTTTTATGAATGCAACCCAAATGGACCATACTACTATCGGGTCAAGTACATACCAATTATAGTTATGGGCTTAGACACCTTTTCTAACAGTCTCATACTTGGATAAGTCTAATAACTGTAATTGCCAATGTAACTTAAAATCTTATTAGCAATTGTATCTCTCAAAAAGTCGTTGTCAAACTCTAACACGTCCATTAGTTAAGTGATCATATAATCCTCTGTTCTATAAGATATCGTATGGACAAAGACATGGAATGAATTCATACTCATTGTCTAACAGTTTGTTTCCTGATTCTAATTTGTTTAACATAGAACTTAATTGAACACATCAATAGAGTATTCACCGAGCCCGACACATAATTCAAAACAAAATCATCGAGGGGTCAAGATATCGCTTTTAATCCTCTTAGGATAAAAGGAACGGATAAAATTCGACTTATATGCTTGTGCTAACTATTTATTGAATCATAAATAATAGCACGTTTTATAACATCGAGTTACTGATGTGTTTTCGTACTATTAATGTACAATCAACAAATAATTGCCAACACATATATCTTGGTTTGAAGATTATACGATATTTATTTTCTCACAATCACCCGTGATAAATTCCATGAAGTGATATGTGAGCATGGGTTTAGTCCAATACTCAAATCTTACTTCAAGAGAACTCATGAATGTTTGTAGCAATCTTTTGCTATGTCTAACACCTTAGACAATCATACAAAAACCCATTCATGATAGTCTTCTTGCATAACCTACTTCCAAAGTATGATCCACTATGGATAGTTTGAATAATCTTATTATTCTGGAAGTAAAAACATGCAAAAATGAAACGACAGTAAATAATTGACACAAGACAGTAACTTTACTTATAAACAAAAACACCTTTCATTCAATCATCAAATGTCAATTACATTTTAATTATTACAAGTTTCCAAATATCTATATGATCACTAAAACTAACATCGTCCTTCAGCCTGATACTACTAGCGTGCTGCAAGTGCTTAACCCTACTCAGTCCCTTCGAAAGGGGATCTGCTAGATTTTCTTATGACAATACCCTCTTAACCATGGGGAGTCCCTCTTCTACTTGATGTCTTATGAAGTGATATTTTCTGTTGATGTGTCTTGATCTGCTATGATCCCTTTGTTCCTTGGATAAGGCAACCGAATTGTCGCTATCATAAAAAATCTCCATAGGCTCATTTATAGCTGGTACAACTCCAAGGTCTCCGATAAAGTTCTTCAACCATATCGCCTCCTTCAATGCTTCACTCATTGCTATATACTATGATTCACATGTTTAATCAACAACAGTCTCTTGTTTGGAACTCTTCCAAGTTATTTCTCCTCCATTTATGATAAATATCCAGACCGAATAAGAGTGGAAATTATCTTTGTCGGTCTGAAAGTTGGCATCACTATACCCTACCACTTTTAAGTCATCACTCGCACCAAGGGTAAGGATCCAGTCCTTAGTCCTTCGCATGTACTTAAGAATGTTCTTTACCGCAGTCCAGCGAGCTTTACTAGGATTCCCTTGATATCTGCTAACCATGCTCAATGCAAAGGCTACATCAGGGCGAGTACATGTCATAGCATACATGATCAAACCAACTTCAAAAGCATATGGTATTCGAGTCATTTCTACTATTTCAACATCGGTACTCGGACTTTGAGTCTTACTCAGTCTGGCATTGCTTTGGATAGGTAATTCTCCTCACTTGGAATCCTGCATATTGAAACGTTTCAACACCTTGTCCAAGTAGGTACTTTGACTAAGTCATATTAGCCTTTTACTCCTGTCTCTCAATATCCTTATCCCTAGAATATAAGCAGTTTCTCCAAGGTCCTTCATAGCGAAACACTTCCCAAGCCAGGAATTAACCTCCTGCAAGGTTGGGATGTCATTTCCTACGAGTAGTATGTCATCCACATACAACACGAGAAAGCTAACTATACTCCCACTAGCTTTGACATATACACAGGACTCATCCTCGCTTCTTGAGAAACCAAACTCTTTGACTTTCTCATCGAAACAAATATCCCATCTGCGAGATGCTTGTTTCAATCCATAAATGGATTTCTCAAGCTTACACACTCTATTATGGTACTTTGCATCGACAAAACCCTCTAGCTGGTTCATGCAAACATCCTCAGCCAACTTCCCATTAAGGAAAGCATTTTTGACATCCATTTGACATATTTCATAATGATGAAATCCAGTTATGGCTAGCATAACCCTTATAGATTTAATCTTTGTTACTGGTGAGAAGGTCTCGTCATAGTCAACTCCAGGCGTTTGAGTAAAGCCCTTCACAACCAATCCCGCCTTATAAGTGTGTACTTTCCGATCCATGTTGGTCTGCTTCTTGAAGATCCATTTGCACCCGACTGTCTTATGGCCTGGTACATTGTCAACCAAGTCACAAACTTGATTGTCATACATGGACTAAATCCCGCTGACCATCGCCTCTTAACATTTAGCAGACTCGGGGACTACCATGGCTTCCTTGTAGTTGTTAGGTTCAACTAAATTTACTAGTGTACTATCACTGATAAATGTATCCCCTTCAAAAGTAATATGGAAACCATAAAACTTAGGTGCTTGTCTAACTCTATCGGAATGCCTCAGAGGTAAGGACTTGTCAATTGGTTCAATAGGAGTTTCCTCCTTGGGTTGAGCGCTAGTGTTTGAGGTTCCTTCATTACTTAACTCTTGAATATCTTCAAGGTCAATTTTCCTCCCACTATCCTTCTGGCGTATGAGTTCCCTCTCGCAGAAAACTCCTCTCCTTGCAACGAAGAAAACATTGTCACTCGGTCTATAGAAAAGATATCCAAGGGATTTCTGTGGGTAGCCGATGAAAATACATCGCTCACTACAAGGTTAAATCTTGTCGTAAGTCTTTTGTCTTACAAAACCCTCGCAACCCCAAACCTTGATATGTGCTAACGAGGGAACCTTCCCTGTCAATATTTCGTGAGGTGTTTTGGCAACGTTTTTAGTTGGGACTAGATTAAGGATATGGGCTGCAGTCTCTAAGGCATACCCTCAAAATGAGATAGGTAACGAAGCTCGACTCATCATGGAATGAACCATGTCTAGCAAGGTTTGATTGTGCCTCACATCTACACCATTAAGCTTTGGTGTCCTAAGTGTCGTCAATTGTGATACAAATCCACATTCCTTAAGATAGTCTTGGAACTCGATACTAAGATATTGTCCTCCATGATCGGATCGAAGCATATTTATCTTCCTGCCTAATTGATTCTCCACTTCTTGCTTTAAATATTTGAACTTTTCAAAGGTTTCTAGCTTATGCTTGATTAAGTAGACATAGCCATATCTGCTATAATCATCAGTAAAAGTCAAATAGAAGCGATTAGCATCCCTTGTGGCGGTTCTGAAGGGTCCACACGCATCGGTGTGTATGAGGTCCAACAAACCTTCAGCCCTTGCACAAGAACCAATGAAGGGTGACTTAGTCATCTTTCTAAGTAAACAATATTCACAAGTGTCATCTGACTTTATGTCAAATGACTCCAACACTCCATCCTTTTGGAGTTGGGCTATGCGCTTCTTGTTGACATGTCCAAGACGACAATGCCATAAGCATGCTTTATCCAAATCATTGGATGAATTAATATGCAACACATTATTTCCTAAGTTATCTACAACCATCACAGTTTCATATATGTCATTGCAAGGTAATGATTTAAAATAAAATAAGCATTTATTGAACCAGTTTCATTATTAAAAGAAAAGGTAAAACCTTGTTCATACAAACTGTGAAAGGAAATAATATTTCTCGCCATATCAGACGAGTAGCAACAATATTCAAATCTAATTTTAACCCACTACTAAGCAATAAAGAATAAACTCCAATCCTGGTGACAGAAGACTTTTTCCTATTCCCCATGATTAAGTTCACCTTCCCGTGCTTCACATCCCTACTTCTTTTTAGACCCTGCAAATCAGAAAAAATGTGAAAACCACATCCTGTATCAAGGACCCAAGAATTAGAATGTGATGAGTTATTAGATAGAATAGTATAAATACCTGAAATGGAGGGTTTGGTCTTCCCATCCTTTATGTTCTGCAAGTATTTAGGGCAGCTTCGTCTCCAGTACCCTTTTTCATGGCAATGGAAGCACTCGGCTTCCTTTGGATTGGAAGAGGGTGTGACAGAACCAACTTTGGTTCCACTAAAAGAGGATCCAACATGGGACATTCCCTTATGACTCTTGGAAGGAGTCTTCTGCTTCATACCCTTTCCATGTCCAATTGCCAAGACAGGGGCAGTTGTAGTGCAGCTAAACATATAACTAGTCACAGACAATCTGGAAGATCTTACAGATCACTAAGCATAGAATCATCCTATATACCAGGATACATATCTAATAGATCACTACAACAAAAATTCATGTGATATGCCAGGATAACAATCCAAAGGGGCCGAACTTGGTGCCGTCGACCCAAAAGTAAAAATCTTCGTTAAATTGGTCCAAAGCTAAGGCCCTATCCAAACGCCCAAATTCCCATTAAATACCCAAGGCCCAAATATACAAATTGGGCTCAAACCTTTTCATGGGCCTTAAACCAAGGTTGAAAACATTCCTAATCCAAAAACACTTGAATTCTGATAGCCCAACAAGGCCCAAAGCACCTAAGTCCAAAAATGGCGCAAACCGAAGATCCACCAATCTGAGGTCCAGCCTGTTGAGTACACAGTACGTACTCAGCTCGTACGTGCAACATACTTGCCTTAGGGCTTGTACGCTAAGTGTACTTGCTTTTATCCCCAAACCACCCTCACATATAGCCAACTTTCATTTTAAGCTCTTATTCCATAAAGACTTTACACCACAACCTAGATATGACTTCCTTGGACTGATTAATCACATAAATTTACTAACTTTACATTTATAAATGGCTAAATGAATCTCTTAAGCTTTAAAAGGACTTAATATGTGACTTAATGCAAGCATGAGACCCAATACCCCATAAAGTTGGAACCTTTATGCATAAGGAACTCCCAATAAGCTTAGATCCGAAAGAATAAGTCCTTCAAACATCTTAACTCCATAACCAACCCAAAAAGGGACCAAAATCAAATAAAAAAAATCTATCTATAAAGAGACCTAAACATATACAAGCCAAAGTATGAACTTGATACCTCCAAAGTCTTGCAAAAAGGGTGATGATTTTGGATCTATGAACTCCTCACTAAGCAAATCACCCTCAATCTTCTTCACTTCCTTCAGAAAGGAAAAAATAAC
Source organism: Lactuca saligna (assembly GCF_052625555.1). NCBI lineage: Eukaryota > Viridiplantae > Streptophyta > Magnoliopsida > Asterales > Asteraceae > Lactuca > Lactuca saligna. Next base: position 14,028,033 of record NC_136417.1, read on the forward strand.
CACCAAATCCTTCTCGAAAGCTCAAGAACACCAATATGAAGCCTAAGGGTTGATTTCTAGGGTTTAGGAGGCATGGAGGCTGGTAAAAAGATCGGCCCTAGAGACTTAAGGTCTTTATATAGGGTGTAACACACTTAAATTAATAGGGTTTCTTAAACTCCTCGTACGCACAACGTACTAGGCCGAGGATTTGCGATCCATTTGCTAACTACGCTCAATGTACGCCAACGTATGTCTCGCTTAATGATCCTCACACCAGTACGTCCATCATACTTCCCATGTACGCCCTAAGTACTAGGGTTATCCCTAAACCCTAAATTTTTCCGAATGCCATAACGTTTTCATTACAAATCCGATTTCAATGATCCTTATATCCATGAAAAGGTAACGATAAGCTATACGCTTTAATCATCTCATAATCGCCTTATGCAGTTCCCGAATAAAAATCCAATTTCCATAAAAGCTCGAACTGACACTTTACCGAAATACCATTTAACTCTAAAACATAAACCGAACACCCAACTCATCTAAATCACATCACCCCAACCCAAATGGGAACGATTTGGGTCTGGTTACTACAATACTTTCCTGAAAGACCACAACAGTAGCCCATGTCACTCGTATGGAAGACCATGAGATTAGCCCATAGCACTTATATGGAAGACCATAGGCGTAGCCCAAGGCACTTGGATGTTAGACCATGGGGGTAGCCCATGGCATTTCCGGGAAAAGACCACGGAGGTAGCCTATGGCGGTTGTATTTATGGTGTGTGATATTTTAGGAATCTCACTAAGTTTTGGCTTACAGTTTATATTTTGTGGTTTCAGGTACCTCCGGTACTAAGGGGAAGGGCCCGGTTTAATGGCGCAACATTCACACCTCACTAGCTTTTCATATTTGGATATTTTACTCTAATGATTTGACATTATTATAAATAAATATGTTTGGAACAATGTGAAGATTGTAAATTTTGTGTTTGTCTAAAAATGAAAAATTGATCCTCGTTTTTTTGGCTGTTACAAGTTGGTATCAAATCCTTGGTTTGAGGGATTTAGGCATACTCTCGGGTGCGTCTGAACTCAAACTGAGGATTTGGTATATTTTACAAAATGAAAATGTTTTATAAAAATAGTTTTCCAATAAAAGGAAGGAGTGTAATGTGTGTATTCAGCCGAGCTCAAGTAAGTGTTTCACAAAGTCACCATATTTATGTGTTATTATTAGTATGCTTGATGTGTGAGTTCCATGCTTGACTAGGGTTGAGGATATCTTCAAGGATCATATGATAGAATTGTCTGGGTTGTATGATGCCTTGATGTGTATTACCTAGAATTAATATTGGCTTATTTATTTTGTTTGTGTATGCTTTCAAAGTTATGTAGCCCTAGAATGATCGGTTTGGCCGTATTTCATGTTCCTTGTTTGGTTGTGGATTTGGGTAGAATCCTCATTCAACAGTCTATACTATCTTATTTTATGTACAAATTGCATGCATAAGGAAACCAATGGTGATGATTGAGGTTCTGTGTACTTCTAGTGTAGAAGTTAAGAATTTTCTATAGGAGTCTATAATGTGTAAGTTGTGTAGCATAGATTGTTATATTGTAGGTAGGTATCTTGGAGGAATCAGATTGGACTTAGGGATGGTACATGTATATGTGGAAGGTAGTATTGGGTCTGTACCAATGGAAACATAGAACTTGTACCTGAGACAAGGGTTGGCCTGGAATCTCTAAGGATTTTGGTGTCGAGGAGTCCCCTCGAATCTCTTTGATTAATTGATTTTATGTTGTATTTTCAATTTGAGTACGGTGATGACTACTCGCGGAGGTTAAGGTTTAGGTTAGGGCTCTGGTACAGGTTCATGTTGAAGCGTTGCACTGAATGATGAGTGGTTGTATGAGCTTATTGCAGCCAAGGTTACTCGCTTCATCCTTGATGCTACCTTGATGATTTTTGGTACCGTCGAGGAGGGGATTATGTAGATCATGGAGGAGCGGCTTAGGTCATTTCGAGTCGTGATTTTTGCGGGTCAATTCGGGGGCCGAGCTACCTCTTTCTGGTAGTTCAAGGCATGTGGAGCACCTGATTTCTTTGGGGTTTAGGACCCTATTACTAGCCGAAGACTGGTGGGTGGAGGTTACCCGAGATGTAGGGACAGCAAGATTGGTTGAGATGACATGGGAGGACTTTGTTCAGATAATTTAGAGGTAGTTTTCACCAGCCATTGAGGTAAAACAGCTGGCGAGGGAGTTTCGTGACCTTTGTCAGATCACGGAGACTGTGGCGGAGATCACTGTCAAACTCAGGGAGAGGTCACTATTGGTTTCGTAGTATGTGGAAGATGAGGAGATGAGGAAGATGAGATATCATGTTATGATAAGGAATGAAATTAGGGAGTTCATGAGCTTCTCAGGGTGTAAGACCCTGAATGACATGATCGAGAAGGCTCGCGAGCGAGAGATTGAGTTGGAGATTTCGGAGAAGCGGAAACCGAAGCAGGTTCATTCAGTTGTTGGTCCGTACACGAGGCCGAAGACCTCCAGTACCCACACTAGAGGCCATCAAGGCTGGGGTTGTTGTGCCAAGTACGACAATTAGCACAGTGGGGCCTATCAGACAACAGACTCAGCAAGTTACAGTTATGGCCAGTCGGGCCACATGAGTAGGGATTGCCCCAACAAGGATCTGATTTGTTTCCATTGCAATCAAACCGACAATAAAATGGATGATTTTCCGAGATTACCTGGAGGAGTAGTGGCAACGCCCGCACAAGCCACCTTGAGGATTACCGACGGCGTCCAAGGCAAGGCGGAGGCCCCTTTAGTGAAGAGTAGGGATTTCCGGTTGACCACCAATGAGGCCCATGTAGCATCGGATTTTGTGACTGGTATGTGTTCTAACCTCATCTTTATTTTTTTCTTTTAATTATGCTTATGTCTTTTATGATATTGTATAAAGACCTTTTTGGTCGATGGTTTTTCCACCCATGTACTGTTTGATTCGGGGGCTACCCGATCCTTCGTGTCTCTTATGCTCAAAAAGAAGTTTCGAGACACTCCGGGAAATCTAAGTTCCCCTATGGAGATGGAGATTACGGATGAACGTACCGTAAGTGCTTTGAGGGTTTTCCAAGGATGTATTCTGAACATGTTCAGTGAGAGGTTTCCTATTGATTTGGTACCGATTCCCTTGAGGGGATTGAAGGTGATCATCGAATGGACTTGTTGGGCCCCAATGGGACCGTGATTGATTGTGAGTGGCCGTTGGTGAGGGTTTGAACCCCAAGTTGGGGAAAACCAATTATTTCTGGTGAGAGAGCTTCGCATGGACAAGCTCTTTGTTCATCTGTGAGGGCTAGGAGGTTTTTTCAATAGGGATGTTCTGGGTTTCTGGATTATATTTTAGATACACGGGTTGAGGCCACATCAGAGTTGAGCAGGGTACCCATTGTGCAAGATTTCCTGATGTTTTTCCGTAGGAGTTGCTGGGAGTGCCTCCTGATAGGCAGGTTGAGCTTCGAATTGATTTGATGTCAGGTTCAGCTCTGATAGCCAAGGCATCATATCACCTAGCACCGCCTAAGATGCAGGAGTTGTCTATGCAGCTGCAGAAGCTAATAGACAAGAGTTTTATTCGTCTAAGCAGTTCTATGTTGGGAGCTCGATACTATCTGTGAAGAAGAAGGACGGATCGCACAGGATGTGTATCGATTATCGGGAACTGGACAAGCTTACAGTGAAGAACTGTTACCCACTTCCAAGGGTCGACGATCTATTTGATCGGCTTCATGGTGCATCTTGGTTTTCCAAGATTGATCTTCGGTTAAGATACCATCATATGAGGGTCAGGGATGAGGATGTACAGAAGACAGCCTTTAGAACTCATTACAGTCATTACTAGTTTGTGGTGATGCCTTTCGGGCTCACCAATGCCCCAATATCATTCATGGATCTCATGAATCGGATTTGCAGGATGATGTTGGATCGATCTATGATTGTTTTTATTGATGATATTTTGGTCTACTCCAAGTGCACGGAGAAACACAAGTTGAATTTGTGTGAGGTGTTGAAGACCTTGAGGAGGGACAGGCTTTATGTCAAATTCTCCAAATGTGAGTTTTGGTTGCGTGAGGTGCAGTTTTTGGCGCACATCATCAACAGGATGGAATCTTAGTGGACCTAGCCAAGATTTAGGGGGTGATGCATTGGGAGGTCTCAAAAAATGCATCATATATTCGAAGCTTCTTGGGTCTTACGGGGTATTATCAGATATTTATTAAGGATTTCTCCAAGATTGTGGTGCCTCTGACCTGTCTGAAAAAGAAGAATGTGACTTTTTGGTGGGGATCGGATCAGCAGTTGGCCTTCGAGATACTGAGGCAAAGGTTGTACGAGGCCCTGATTCTTTACCTGAGGGTTTGGATGATTTTTTGGTTTATTGTGACGCTTCTGTTTTCAGGATCGGGAGTTGTCCTCATGCAGATAGGTTATGTGATTGCTTACGCTTCAAGGCAACTGAAGCCTCATGAGTCGAATTACCCTACCCATGATTTGGAATTGGGGGCTGTGGTGTTTGCCCTCAAGATCTGTAGGCGCTATTTATACGGAGTCTGGTGTACCATCTACACCGATCACAAAAGTTTGAAGTATATGATGGATAAGACGAATTTAAATATGCGACAGCGGAGGTGGTTAGATGTGGTGAAAGACTATGATTGCAAGATTTTGTACCACCCCGGGAAGGCCAATGTAGTGGTCGACGCTCTGAGCCGTAAGGCAGTGTGTTCCTCGATTCGAGACACGTGTTTGAGGATGACTGTCATTTCACCTCTAATGGAACTAATCAAGGAGGCTGTGGTGGAGGGTTTGAAGAAGGAGAATTGGAAGATCAAGCGGATTAGAGGGCAAATTCCTTTGTTTGTCAGGGATAGTCGGGGTTGTTGAGACAGTGCGGTAGAGTTTGGGCTCCGGGGTCAGGTGGGTTGAGGCAGACGATTTTAGAGGAGGTGCATAAATCTAAATTTTCTATCCATCCGGGGGCTATGAAGATGTACCGAGATTTGAGATTGAGTTATTGATTCCCTTGTATGAAACCGAGATTTGAGATTGAGTTATTGATTCCCTTGTATGAAAGGTACGTTCTTTGGTTTGTCGAGCGGTGCTTGACTTATTGAAATGTCAAAGCTGAGCATCAGAGACCTCACAACAAGGTGCAACCGTTACCCATCCCTATGTGGAAGTGGGTGGAGAGCACTATGGATTTCGTCACAAAGTTACCCAGAACGGCGCAGGGTGTTGATTATATCTGGGTTGTCGTGGACAAATTGACCAATAGTATGCATTTTATCCTGATTTTTGAGAGTATATATGCAAAGAAGCTAGCTGATATTTATGTCTGAAGGTGGTAGTTAGGCATGGGGTGCATGTATTAGTAGTTTCAGACCGAGATGTTCGTTTCACATCCTGATTTTAGAGGAAGTTTCATGAGGATTTAGGAACTCGACTACATTTCAGTATAACATATCACCCACAGACCGATAGCCAGAGTGAGAGGACGATTCAGACACTCGAGGATATGTTTCGGGCGTGTGTGTTGGATTTTGGAGGGAGTTGGGATACATACCTTCCTCTGGCTGAGTTCTCCTACAACAATAACTATCATGCTAGTATTGACCGACCCCTTTTGAGTTGTTATATGGAAGGAGGTGTGAGGTTGGTCATCGGGTCATGGGAAGCATCAAGGTGGTGCTTAAGACTACTGAGTTGATTCAGCAGGTGCGCAACAGGTTACGGGTTGTACATAGTTTTCAGAAGAGTTATGTTGCCCAACGTCATTCAAACCTTGAGTTTCAGGTGGGAGACTTTGTGTTGCTGAAGGTGTCACCTTGGAAAGGTGTCATCCGGTTCTAGAAACAAGGCAAACTGGGTCCTCGGTTGATTGGCCCTTTAAGGATTACTACCTGTATAGGCAGGGTTGTGTACCGGGTGGATCTTCCTAATGTGCTCAGTCAAATCCATAACATTTTCCATGTGTCTCAGTTGTGGAAATGTGTAGTCGATGATTCAGCAGTGACTTCGTTGGATGATATTCAGATAGATGAGCACTTGAATTATGTGGAGAAGCCGATTGTGATTCTCAACAGGAAGACTAAGTTTCTACATAATAAGGAGGTGAATCTGGTTAAGGTGCAATGGCAGCACCAAAAGGGCTCTGAGCGAACATGGGAGTCGAAAAGCGAGATGAGAGAGCACTATGCGGAGTTGTTCGAGGCAGCCAACTTTGAGGATGAAGTCCAGTTTAAGTGGGAGAGAGTTGTAACATCTAAGATTTATCAGGTTTACTCTTGAAACCTTGATGTTTGATTTTGTTGCATATTAGGTCCCCGAAGTAAGAATCTTGAAATTTTGGCCTTGTTCGAGTATGCAGGGCGTACACCCTTGTACTCGAGGTGAAATGAGCTTCGTGTGAGTATGTTTCATGTACTCCAGTACGTTGGGCATACGTAGCTCATACCAAAACCCTAAGAATTAGGGTTTGTGCACTATTTAAAGCTCATTATGTCCCAAGACCATCCCCTATCTCAACTTCTATTTCCTTTCTCGACCCTCTTTGCAAACCCTAGTGCATCTTCACCCTTTTTGGAGCTTTTGAGTGATACACTGTTCTTTTGTTGGTGAAGTAGGATGCTCAAGAAGGAAGCTTTGCCCTCAAGAGTTTGGATCTGACTTCTCATCTTTATTTTGCACCACTAGATGGTATAAAGCTCTAAACTTTGGTTGTATTTCATTAAGTTCCATTTTGAGCCTAGTTTCCCCCTTTTTGTCCATAAAGTTTAGATCTTGGTCATTATGAGCTACTCCTAATTCTCCAAGTTGTGTTTTCAGATGTTCCTATTCGTTTTATTCCATAAAGGTGCAAGATTGGACCTTGTTGTATCCTCTTTCATGTGCCAGAGTGTAGATTTGGGTGTGATAATCCACGTTTTAGAGTTTGGGCCCTTTGTATCCACCCAAAGGCATAAAGTTTGCAACTTTGTGGCCTTAATGGTCTTAAGGGCTCCAGATCTGAATTTTAGGTGTGTGGTATTAAGTGATTAGGTCACTTTTGCATGGCTTTCATAGGGGTGGCATAAGGCGTCCGTACTTCCTGTACGCCACGCGTATTGCCTCCCATATCTACAATTCCTGCTTTGACCTTGTATGCTGAGCGGACCAATATGTACACCGAGCGTATGACTCATCAGTTGTAGTTGTGTTTTAGGCCAAAAGGGATGGGCTTGTTGGATGGGTTTGGGCCTTGGATATTTCTCTGATGGGCCACTCTATCCTTTGGACTCATAGTGGGCCTTAGTTAATCCTTGATGGGCCACTCTAGCCTTTGGGAACTTATTGCTTAGTTAGCACGAGATTTTATCTAGCCTAGCAATCCGAGTGTTTATTGGGATTTCAGCTGTCGAGGTGAGTCATCTCACTATATCCATGGGTCAAAGGCATCAATGCCGACCCATTATTTATTATGTGGAATGCTAGTTTGTGATACTTTCCTGAAAGACCCTAGGGTAGCCCGTGACACTCGTATGGAACACCATGGGGGTAGCCCATGGCACTTTAATGTTAGACCATGGGGGTAGCCCATGGCAATTATATATATGGTGTGTGATATATTTTGGGAATATCAATAAGCTTTGGTTTACAGTTTATATTTTTGGTTTCAGGTACTTATGCTACTAAAGGTACGAGCTCAGCTTGATGTCACAATATTCACTCCTCACTAACTTTTCATATTTGGATATTTTAATCTGATGATTTTCCATTACTATAAATAAATATGTTTGGAACAATGTGAAGAATTCAACTTTTGTGTTTATCTAAAAATGAAAAACTGATCTCGATTTTTGTGCTTTTACATGATACCATCTTTAATAACAATTGTAGCTTAGAGCTCCTGAAATTGGTTGTTGATAAGATGACACCCTTAATATGTTATAAGGGGCAATAGTCTGTTGCTAGATGCCAACTACTATCTATGTAAGTATGTAATTAATCTTGTATAGGTTGGGAATTGTTGAATCTATATGTCGAAGGATCGTTATTGAGTGATATTGCTAATAATATATGATCCTATAGGGTCACACATTTATGAAGTTGGCATGTTTTGTATATTTATTATTACTATGATTATTAATAAATCATATCAATTTGTGTATTTATTTAGGGAATAACTATTTTTTTGTGAAAATAATAATAAAATAGAGTATAACTAGTTATTATATCATATGATATGATTTCATAAGTCACGTACAAAGTTTTGGACACTTTGGTTAACCATGATTAAGTTAATGAGTTAACATAGCATGGTTAATAAACTAGCTAAACAATTTTGGTCTTCTTCTTAAGCATGACCAAAATCATTTTTACAAGAGAAAAGGTTGCTTGTCAACTTTGTTCTTATGTACCCCGTGCTTCTAAAAGGCTACCAATACTTTATGTTATTATAATATAAAGGTATGTCTTTATGGGAGTATAAAAAGGATGCATGTGCTTTCATTTTTGGCTAGTTTTCTACTCTCTCTTCATAATGGTCGAAAGTTCTCTCTACTCCCCACATCTCTCTCCTTTGAAGCTAGTTTAGTGATTAGAATCACTCTTGAGTTGTCTCCTGTAGTACTTATTTAAGTTAAGTACTTAAAGGCTAAGACACTCAAGAATAAAAGAAGGAACTAGCATTCCAAATGTCTTAATCTTGATGGTGGATATTTGTAGATAAAATCATATTCTTTAAATATTCTATCTTCATCAACACCCCAAAACCAAGTGGGTTCAAAGACTCCAACTAATGTCATTCTATAACACTTTATGGTTGTTTTAATATCTATAAATGGATCCAAGATGGTTTGGTTTTGTTATAAACTTAAAAATAAACTTGTTATTTTTAACGCTTCTGCTGACCGGTTTTTATGTAAAACACACTTATATTTTGTATCAAAACCCATCAAATACTCTTACGGAAGATTATGTTGAAAGGATGAAGCAAGTTCATAAGTCTGGAGGTCATGCATTAAGAGGGTATATGCCATTTTTTGAAGGGTTTTAGTATACTACAACATCCTATGGTGCACATACAACCATAAATGCTTTGGATCTATGTTTTCTCTAATTATACATGCAATATTGTTTCCAAATCAATAAGCCTACAACTAGCATGGAAATGACGTAATCAACATAAAAGAGAGTTATAAAATTACCTCTTTGATGTAGCTTGTAGAACTTCTTGAGTTTGGCCTTTAAGAACTTAGTGCCCCAAGTGTTGCACCTCAAATGGAATCAAAACACACCTAGAACAAAGGAGACTTTTGAGAGAGTATTTCTTGCACCAAAATCGGCTCAATGATCTCCAAGAATACTAGTGTGTCATTTTGGATTCTAAGGGGCTTCTTATATAGTGTGGAAAGATCAGGGTTACACCATGTAAACATTAATGTGCATGACCCTCCATATTCCTTAGGCTCCATGGATTTAAACCTCCATGGACCATGCATGGGTTGTCACATGGGTTTATCCCAACCTAAGGAATCATGGATCATTAGCTCACACCATAAGAATGAATGTTTACCAAATCAATCCCCGTATATTTAATTAGTCTCTTTTGATCACAAAATTAATTCCAAATTAATCTTGATCAATACTAATTAAATCATATGATTTCATATTAATATATTAGAACTTATAGTGTATTAACAAATCATAAATATCCTCTTCTCAAAAGTCCATCCTATCAAATTGTCCTGGTGATATGTAACCCAAATGGACCATGCTACTCTCGGGTCAAGTACATACCAATTATAGTTGTGGGCTTAGACACCTAATCTAACAGTCTCCCACTTAGATAATTCAAATAACTATTATTGCAAGTACGATTTAAAACCCAATTAGCAATCGTAGCTCTTAAAAACCGATGTCGACCTCTAACCTAGTCAATGACGCGTCCATTAGATAAGGGATCATATATTCCTCCATTCTAAATATCATATGCACATGAGACATGGATTATAATCATTCTTTTTTTCCATCTGTTGTTTCCTGATTTTCGAGTTATGATGACCGACTAACTGAACAAATCAAATCAGTCCAGGCGTGGCCAAGCTCTTAGGGGTGTCATCGCTAAATCATCGAGGGGCCCACATATATCGCTTTTATCCAAATGGGGTAAAAGGAACGGATAAACTTCGACCCAAATGTTGGTTGTACTTACTCATCGAATTACACACAACAATGTGTTTTATAACTCCAAGTCACTGGTGCGTTTATATACGTCAATGTGAAACTGACTCGCAACTACAACTCACATGTCTCCGTTTCAAGAATATAAGATATTATCGTCTCACAATCACTCATGATAAAATCCATGAAGTGATTCAGATGGGCATGGATTGAATCCAATACTGGAATCTTATTCCGGGAGCACTCATGAACACTGTAGCCAACTTGTGCTATGACTAAAACACCTCTACAAACCCATTCATGACAGTCTTGCCTCAATACCTACTTCCAAAGTATGATTGACTGTGGATGATTTGAATAACCTAGTTATCCAGGAAGTCAAAACATGCAAAGTGAAACACAAGAATAATACTAATCCTATATGGCTTCAAAACTTTTAAGTCCCATATTGATTACTCATTATTCATTGTATAATGTTTTGAATAATCAACTTAATACTTGAATTAAAACAATAGATGTCCCATGCTCCAAGCATGCACACTATGTTTGTTTATGGTCCTTACTTTGTGAAATAGATCCATTGACAACATATTACTAATGCTCATTTCACAATTCCAAATCCATATTGCAAGTGTAAGAATTCCAAATTCTTGTCACTACTAGAAAGTGTTAGATTCTAAACTATAATGCAATGATTATTTTGTAATGTCTAGGTACCAAAAGTTATAGAGACTTGACCAATGATATTAAAAAATATTCCTTCGGAGATTGTTACAAGAAAATTTCATGGAAATGAAGTCTCGAATTCAAAGTATATTCCTTTGAACATCCTTCTTGCATAAAAGTTTCTAACTTTTTCATCTATTCTTCAACTTCGAATATGGAAACATTCCATATTTTTCATACAACAACTCATAATTAATAGACTCCTGACTATTCATAATAATGTCAATATGGTCCATCCATTACTATACTTCCAAACTGTCCTTAAGCGACTAATTCTTGGCAAACCTTAGATTGTCCTTAACAGTTGTTTAACCACTTTAGTCATATCCAGTTCTATTCCTTTTTCCCTCTTAACGCCCTAGGCATTTGGAAAATTAGAACACAAGAATATTATAGCATATGCAATCGATCCTATACCTGAAGCATATGGGACACGATTCATAATGTCTAACATAAAGACACGATACTTGATCAATCTTTTTCTACAATGTTTTTATTTTTCATGTTCTCATAATTTGAATTATGAAAAGGAATGTCGTAATCATAATCAAATTTTGAGAACGCAATTAACATTTCCATATATAGAATTTCCTTATGTTGAACCATTCCAACATAATATTCATATATATATATTTGACTAAATTTCATTAAAAACTCAATCTAAGCTTTTAGAATTGACATGAAGTATAAATTCCTCTCCCTAAATTATAGCAAACCAACTTTTCAAACTCTGCATCTTTGCAAATTGAAACTTTTGTTTTCTATAATTAACATTGCTAACTTTCAACTTTTTCCATAATAATTATGCTCCCACCAGCATAATAATTATTATCTTACTAGCATAACACATATGCTTCCACTAGCTTTGACATGTACCCAAAAATCTGTTGGACTTCTAGAAATCAATACTTATTGACTTTCATTCCAAAGTTCAAATTTCTGATACGAGATGCTTCGATAAGACCTTATCTAGGTTTCTCAAAATCATACACCTTTCCTTAGATAGGTTCCATGTGTGTCTTAACAATTTTAGAACTTACAGCAATAAGTCTCAAATGTTTAGACCTTTTTCCATTTCTCACAATTTGAACTATGAAGAGTGATGCTATAATCATAATTGAATTTGAGAATGCAAATATCACAATTGCTAACTATTAAAATATACTTAGTGAAAGCATTTCATCACAATCATTTTCATGAATTGGATGAGGTGGAGGAAGTGAAGTATGATTTCCATTTCCACTAATGCACGACAAAGGGATTAATCTTTCACCTTGATCGCCACGTAGGATATCATCTTCAAGAGGAAAGCTTGTTCCAAAAGATTTGGGAAGACCATAGTTGTTTGAACTAGACATCTATAGTGGTAGAAATTCAAGTTTAGTTGATTTTAATCCTTAATTTAACACCCAACATGAAATATTAAGGCTAGGACCCAACACAATTTTTTACAATTCGGAAGAGAGATGTTGTAATCCGAATGCAAAGTATTTGAAGGTAGCTAAATGACGAGTTACCAATTTCCACCATGAAAATTTTTTTTGATAATTAAGCTTTAATGGATTAAACTTCCTAGATCCTTTGAGATTCATTGAACTTTTCAATGGCATGTTTAAATCTCGATTGTGCCCTTCAAGTTTGTGATTGGGATGCTGAGGATCACAAACAAGGTGTGAATAACCATGCAAATTAGCTTGGTACATCCAATGTTACAACCACCTAATCAATATGTCGGTTAACCACACACGCTCCATTGATCTATAACTAACATCAAGCTACCATTTTCCACGCACTCTCAATCCCAGATTAGTGTGCCGGTTAACCACACACGCTCCCTAACGACTTAAAAAGGTGCAAAGTGCAATTTCATGGGTTAGCATCAAATTCACATTTTTCTAAGTAACCAAGATTGGGAATTTATAAGTGTTTAGTTACTTAGTATTTCATTATACTTTTAATGAAAATTTAAATGTCCTGTCAAACCCGTTCGGCTAACGACCCTCCACCAGTCAAGGAAGCGGTGGGTGAGAGTGGACACGCATTAAACTGTCATTTTATAAGTAGTAACCTTACACCCTTATGGATCGGCTTCATAAATGATGCCTACTAACGGTAAGACTGGCTTTACTCTTATACACACACACACACACACACACATATATATATATATATGTATATATATATATATATATATGTGTGTGTGTGTGTCTATATATATATATATATATATATATATATATATATATATATATATATATATATATATATATAACCTATAATATTATAATAGTATAAGGGTTGAATTTTTAACTTTTAAAATTGTAGGGTTTGGAACTAAATGTTTCAAAGTGAGATTTTGCATTTACAAATTCCAAAATTTGAGGGCAAGTTTTGAACTATTCAAAAACTTTTGGTATCCATAACTTATGAGTTTAATATATGTTTTATGAAAAGACTCTCGACGTTCCATAACTTGAGGACAAGTTATGGAGTTCACAAAAACATTTATGTAAAAGACTCTTTAAGTTACATAACTTGAGGACAAGTTATAGAAGACTTAAAACCATTTTATGATGACATTTAAAAATGAGACTTTTCACTTTTCATAACTTGAGGACAAGTTATGGATTTCACCAAAAACAATTAGATAAAAAAATCCAACTAACAAAATCAAACAATTTGCCCGATCTAATTAAACTCATATGTTAAGATAATTCATATCAAAAAAGTTTCAAGAAATTAGCCTAATCATATAAACTAATACAAATCATGAATCTTTGACAATTATCTTTTATTTGGATGAGAATCATCATTACCATATCAACAAAATCATATTTTATGAACTAAAACATTTTGTGGTAATGATTCTAATCCAAAACAAACCAAAAAACTGCCCACTGGAGCACAAACTCGGCGAGTACGTGAACTGGACTCGTCGAGTTGGACTTTTTCTGAGTGGACTCGGTAATTCCCCCAGTGGACTCGACAAGTTTACTGTCTAGAATGCAGAAAATCGATTTTTTAACTTTGAAAATTACATTTGCATAAAATATAATGGAAAACAACCCTAGGCTTTGATACCACTTAAGGTTTTAGTATACTACAAAATCCTATGGTGCACATACAACCCTAAATGCTTTGGATCTATGTTTTCTCTAATTATACATGCAATATTGTTTCCAAAGCATTAAGCCTACAACTAGCATGGAACTGACATAATCAACATAAAAGAGAGTTATATAATTACCTCTTTGATGTAGCTTGTAGAACTTCTTGAGTTTGGCCTTTAAGAACTTAGTGCCCCAAGTATTATACATCAAATGGAATCACAACACACCTAGAAAAAAGGAGACTTTTGAGAGAGTTTTCTTGGACCAAAATCGGCTCACTTATCTCCAAGAATACTAGTGTGTCATTTTGGATGCTAAGGGGATTCTTATATAGTGTGGCAAGATTAGGGTTACATCACGCAAACCCTAATGTGCATGACCTTCCATATTCCTTAGGCTCCATGGGTTTAAACCTCCATGGATCATCCATGGGTTATCACATGGGTTTAGCCCAACCTAAGGAATCATGGATCAATAGCCCACATCATAAGAATGAATGATTTACCAAATCAATCCCCATATATTTAGTTAATCTCTTTTGATCACAAAATTAATTCCAAATTAATTCTTGATCAATATTAATTAAATCATATGATTTCATATTAATATATTAGAACTTATAATATATTAACAAATCATAAATATCCTCTTCTCAAAAGTCCATCCTATCAAATTGTCCTGGTGATATGAAACTCAAATAGACCATGCTACTCTCGGGTCAAGTACATACCAATTATAGTTATGAGCTTAGACATCTAATCCAACAGTTTTATATAATATATTATTATTATTATTTTATTAGTAGTAGTATTTGTCTTGAATAAATCTAATGACATTTTTTTGTAGATGTGGATATGCTTGGAAAAGGAAAAAAGCAAATAAAAACTTGTTAAGAACTCACATAACTACAGTTTCATCAAGGATGTGGAGATGTAAAAATAAATAAATAAATAAATAAAAACGTCTAATCGTTTGACTTAATTGATGTGCCCCTCTTCATTTTTTGTCAGGTTCATACTAAATGTGCAGCTTCCTTCAAAGAATCTATTAAATTTTGTGTTAAACGCCTCCACTTTTATAATATGTAACCCATAATAACAACATACTTGCAATTCTTAACTATACTAGCTACTTACTTATAATTCCTTACCTATAATAGCAATGTGATTCCATAGTACCAATATGTAACAAATCAAATACATTGCTCATATTGGTAACAAGAGTAAAGTAAGTTGATATGACCAGAAAGATAGAGCTTAAAATATGTGAAAGAGAATTGATAAAAAGAATGGGCATCATTCCACAAATAGGCAGAAGCAATAGTAAAAGCAGAATCATGGAGTTTTGATTTTTATTTCTTATCAGATTTAGAACCCAGAAAAGTCTATGGTTTTATGCATTACTATACATTGTTATATTAATTATTCACTAACGTTCCTTAAATTTTAATCCTTTAAAAATTGAAATATTTGGTTCTTGTTGGATAACATGATTATAGCATGGGTAAAATTGTCAGAAAATTAGATTACGGAAAGCTGTCTTCGTGTGTGTATATATATACACACACACACACACACACGTGTGTGTGGGGAATAGCTCATGCGAAAATGCAAATAATTTGTAAAACCGCAAAAACAAAGAAACTATATGAGATTATATCATCTCAACCTTATATTTTGGACCAGAATTCATCAAAACTTTAAACTACATGATGATAATCGATGATAAATGATAAATTGTTTCATATTAGCAAAACATGTTCTTTTGACATCTTTATTATGAAAACTTGAATTTAAAAGTGGTTGTTAAGTGCGTGAAAATTCTTTGAATTGTACACAAAGTGTTTTAACCAAAAAAAAAAAAAAAAAAAAAAGTGAAGGCCGGGGTTTTTTACCGGTTGATATCAAAAGTGGATTATTATACAGTATATACATTTTATCGACAATCGTTAAAAATCATTAATAATTTTACATAACTACTTAAATCGTTTTGGGGGTCTCTAAGTGGAAAGAGTAAAATAATTTGATTATTTTTCTCAATAAATCCACAATCTTTCTTAGGTTTAATCGAAATTTTATAATTTAAAATTTGACCCATCCATTGTCTGATATATCATGCAATACAATATTAATTTTCATGTTATATCTGTTGTCCTTTCGAATATTTTAACGTTAGTGTGACCACCATTGACTATAATGTAAATTATAATCACTAAAATATAGGTTGGCCATTGAAGGCTTGTTCGGGTCGTGGGCCCAACGCAAATAATCTGGTGTCAATACTTAATACTTAATTCGTATATAGTGTAAAAAATTGACAGCATTATAATATCTATCGTCCCCTCTTGCAAATTTAAGCAAAAAATTGACAGCATTATAATATCTATCGTCCCCTCTTGCAAATTATATCATGACGAAATTGAGTAATTAAACCCTTATAAATGATATTTTTAATAAAATTGATCATAATTTTTTTTGGTAAAATAACCACATTCTTCGGAACACATTGTTCCAGAGATGTCTCTGGAATTTCGGAGTACGATTCCGGACTATGGTTCCGGAATAGATTTGACTTTTTTTTGGGCTTATAAGTTTTGCTTTCATAAAATGTATAAGTTTTGCTTTCATAAAATGTATAATTGTTTGTTTTATAAAATATAAAATGCAATTAAAATTAACAAACAACTAATAAATACATAAACTAAAAAAATGTTGTGTATGTAGGTCATATTAGAAATACAATGTTCAAATTATGTTTGTTCTTGTACCCCAAAATATTTTTACTAGTCGTTTTCTATACCCTATAGCCCATGGACCGGTGGTTTTACCCTCTATAGAAATCGATTTTTCGGTGATCAACGCCTCCAAGAACCAACACAAAAACATCCCAAAATCTTCTCTGTTGTTAATATGTTGTGGTACATCTGGGATCTTTTCAAGGGTCACCTTAAAGATCTCAAGTGGGATTAAATCAGCTGGTTTGTTGCCCCGGTAGTTGACTCCCACTAACAGTTTGTGGATGCGGACTCTCAGACCTATAAACCATTGCTGATTTTCTGAACAGTAGTCGCCCTTACATTGACTATCATATATAGTCATTTTCTTCAAATCCATAGAACCCAAAAACCAATGAGTTTGTGGTATGTTGATTGGGATGTAAAGCTACAAAAAAATATTATAAATAATTAATTAGTATATAAATACTGAGGTAATGTAATCCAAACAAAATTATATCATATCACACTCTGCCAAAGTTAGGTAAACGGATTTGTTAGCCATATCACTCAGTCATATGTATCAATGTTGAAAGTTGACGGCACAACCGTCCACCAAACATCATTCGTTCTACGATCTAGCAGCAATGAGATCCACATCATGATGTGTTGCCATTTATTTTTTTTATTTTTTTTTTGTAGTAAAGTAAGTATTATTATTTGAAGCGTAGTATGTAATAAACAAATAATTATATTACTTACATCACATAACAACCATCATCTATGACTCTCCGCATATAACCGTGTCCAAAACTCAAGCGTAGCAAAGTCGGTCAAATTATTGTGAGCAAACAACAACGAACCATCTTGTTCTTTATATACAATGTGTATGGTAGGATCTACAAGATTGTCCAACAATGCTAGTTGTTGCTATTGTGTAACACATTTCCTCTTCATTTGTATCCATGGCGACTTATACCATATGGACATAACTTTTTGTCGTTTAGAACGCCTAAGAGGTGCTTGCGTCGGTGCTTTGTATTCATCCCGCGGAATCTCTATTATAACCAGAGACGGCTACTTAGGGTCGACATTCAACAGTTGTTTAGGGCCGTCATTCAGCGGTTGTTCAAGGCCGACATTCAACGGGTTTTCTGGGGTGCTTAAGATATAAGCATGCTCCCATAACTCATTGTTACTGTAGTATCCCTATACGGTTCAATAATGTATACTTGTAAACGATGCAAAATCATAACGACCATAAACGATGAAATAATTAAAAATGTACCTCCATCCCCTTCGAGGTACCAACATCGTCTCCGGGAGTATTATTGATAAGTTTTAGAACCATGGCTAAAGTAGCCTCATGCTTTGCTACATGCTCCTCTGAGACTGCAACTGCTGGCGACATTCATGGACCTCATTTTTCAATTGACCGACATCATTCTGCAAGTCACTAATAATTTGGTCATTATCAATTGATGGGTTAGCGGCCGGCAGTGGTGGTGGTGGCGGGTGAGATGGATCATTTATCCATGCCTTTTTTTCTCGATGCTCATGGGTAGGGGAGTTTTGGGTGATGGTGTTAGGAAAGGTTGTTGGATTAGGTGTCTAAGCCCATAACTATTTTTGGTATGTATTTGATTTGATTATGAATATGGTCATTTTAGGTTGCCTTCACTCATGTAACTTGATAGGATAACAAGAGGAGAGAGTGTGGGATTTATTATGTGAATAATAAATTGGTACTCAAAATGGTTTTATTAATATATTACAAGATTAATATATTATTTGGAAATCATATTATTTAGTTAGTATTTATTAGAAATTAATTTGGAATTGATTTGATCAAAAGAGACTGATTAAATTAAGGGGACTGATATTGCAATTAACTGTTAGTTGCTAGTTGGGCTATGGACTCCTAATAGAAGGGATGGATGAAATCTATGTGAAGCTCATATAGATTTCATCCAAGGGGCCTTCTAGAAGGGTTTCATGGGTTGCTTAAGGCCTAAGCAGAGAATTAGAGTTTCCACCTTAAAACCCTAATAGCCTTAACTATAAATAGACCCATATACATGAGAATTCGGCTCAATGTTTCTTGGAGTTATCCTAGCTGAATTCTTCTTCTCTCCTAAGTCATCTTGTTGCATTGGGTGTTTGTGACTCCATTAGAGGTGCAACACTTGGGGCACTAGGTTTTCAGAAGTCAAGAACAAGAAGGATTAAACTTGTTATTGATACATAACAAGAGAGGTAAAGATTCTAACCCTAATCATATGTGATTTTCGATATGTTTATGCTAGTCATAGGGTTATTGCTTTGGTGTTCATAGCTGTATGTTCAAGTTAGAAAAACCTAGATCAAAGCAATTAGGGTTGCATGTACACTATAAGAATGATGTTATGCTCAAAACCCAACAAAGGTGCCTTGTGAACTACAGTGTCAGGAAAATCATGATGATCAATCCATGTCGAGATAACAACCCAATACTCAGCAAATATCCCATTTTCTATCGGTTCCAACATCGGTATAAGTCTATTACCCTGCTAAAAAAATTATAAAAGTATAATAAACATAAATTATAACATAAATAAATATTTAAATAATAAAGTAATCATACGTCATCTATTTGTAAAAACAGGTTGCAATGAGTCTTTTGTAAGGGCCTAAGTTTTGACCATGAAATAGCTCGAGGGATCACATTTTGTTGTCGGTTGCCAAATAAACTGCTCACCGGAAAAGTCTTAAGAATCCATATTTGAATGTTAGCAAAAAAAAAAAAAATAGATAGAATGTTAGCAAAAAAATAAATAAATAATAGTTAGAATGTTAGCAAACAAAAATAAATAATACATTTTTCATTATATACTTACCTTAAAAGCGTATAAAAAACCATGTAGGGTGTAGGCTAATTTTTGAAGTTTGTTCTCTTTCGGTTGTTCTGGATGTATATAAGCTTCTCAACCTTATTGGATACAATATGTAGTTGATTGCAGGCTCGGCTCTGACATTTCGGAGACCTTGTGCAAAAACTAAAGTGAGGCCCCATAAAAAATTTCTTATAAATATTATTAACTACATTTATTACCACTGATTTAAAACCTAAAGTTGCTAAAAAGGATCTCATAAGTTCACTACCACAAAATAATGTATTCAATCATTGGTAATCAAATAAAACTATAAAACTGTTATAAACAACTTTAAAAACAACAACAACAACAACAACAACGCATTACTATTTTCTAAACATCGACCTTCTAGTATTTTTAGAAGAAAATTCATCTATGAGACGTTCATAATCAATATTCTCAAGAATCTCTTTCTCAATCGAAATCAATGCTAAAGTGTTTAATCTCTCTTGAGACATGGTCGAACGCAAATAAGATTTTAAAAGCTTTAGTTTTGACAAGCTTCTTTCCGCTTATGCAACTGTAATAGGAATAATCAATAATATTTTGTATGCTAGACAAGAAATTGGATAAGTGTTCATCATTTTTAAGAAATTTAGTATTCTGTTAGCTGTATTGTGTTCAACCAATAAATGTTTTTGTAACAACTCCAGTTCATTGAATAAATCATCAGCATCAATGTCTGAGATATGACCATTTTGTAGCCTCTTTTCCAGATTTTTGCAACATGACTTTAGCTCACTAGTATTCATTGACTTCAACTTTTCTGTTGCGAATAAAAAACCAAAAATGTCTTCATATAATTATATTGTTTGTTGTATTGTTCAAACCTTCGCTTCAATAAAACAATATCTTGATCAACTATGTACACAAAATATTGAATCCTAAATGACTCTTGAGGTGAAAGTTCCTGTACCGGCTTTGATGACTCAATATCATTCTCATCAAAATGTCTTTTTTTAACAACTCTTCTTTTATTATTTTTCTCAAGAAACACTGGATAAATATCCAAATCAGAAGCTATAACTATCGCACAATCCAAAGCCTTCTCAAACCATACATAAAAAAATAAACCAACAACAGTTTCATTATTCATTAACTTTATGGAGTATTAACACGAAGAGATGACAGAAAGCAAATCACTGCAATCAAGCGACAAGGATGGTTGAAAAATTAAAATAGATGAAATACTAACCTTAATTTGCAGTAAGCAATCAATGAGATATTTAGAACAGCAAAAGCCAAAAGACGAGAGACAAGCAACACAATTATTAGGTTTGGTAGGGTCTGATTTTTTTTTTTTACTTTTTGGTGAGTTTATAAAATATAAAAACATTGTCTAAAATTTATAAAGAAAACAAATTTGCATTTTTTTTTGGATATAGATATTTTCTTTAAATTTTTGATAAATTTTAAATTTATGATTAGATTTTGATTTTTGTTGATTTTTTTTTTAATAATTAAAATGTATCTAAAATCGGAACCAAATATTATTGGGCTAACTTTATTTATTGATAAAACATAAAAATAAATTTTACAAAAATACCAATACTATAACTATAAATTATCCCAAAAATCAGAGGCCTTAGAAGATCAGAGGCCTGGTGCGACCGCACCACCTGCACCACCCCAAGGCCGCCATTGGTTGTTTGTACAATTGATCCCAAATTATCACCCCCATGGATATCTACCACATAAAAAATTAGTTAACAATTTAATTTCTAAAAAATATTAGTAACGATAGGTAATTTAATTGATCAGTAATTATAAAATAGATGACATTATGCCTGTTGAATTCATCAAGGTTGGATAGCAAAGCGAAATACTCTTCTGTAACAAACCCTTCTCTAACAGGTATAGAAGACATATATGAACTGCATCCTCATTTGATAGCTCATTTAGTGAATTTTTAAACGCCTTCATAACATGGTCTAATTTGACCAATACATTCTTCGGGACCATAGGATAGACATGGGAATTGAAGGCAACGTCGGATACAGAAGCAAAAAAAATAGTCACCAAACCAGAAACCGGTGATAAGACAAAAAAATTTCTTCCCGAAAGAGAGTTTGTAACCCCCAATCTCAAAAACCAGTTCTTCTACTTGGCATCTGGAGTCGATGACAACTTTGTGGGAAAAGACGTAATGTAGAAGCAAATGATCCCCATCTACATTAGGAACGTTTAACCACCTCCCGAAACATGTATATCGGAATATAGTTTCACATTCAGATCTGTTTCTAAATTTCACAAGGATTTCCCCACCAATTTTGGGTTTACACGAAAGTGTAATTGATGCATCAACAATCATGTCGTGTTGCACAAATAAAAAAGGTGCTAACACTTCATTCTAAAATGGAAATGACCAATATTCCAGACCTATTCCGGACCAGTTTCAGACCTGTTCTTCATGTTCCTAATAACCAAATTTGATATTATTATTATAAATATAATAAATATTTATTAACACTTCATTCTAAAATGGCCGATTTTGGGGTTTTTCTGGAAACTACCTAATAACCAAAATATTGAGACTTTTCTGAAAATTACCATGGAATTAATGGATATTATTATTAGCAAATCATTTATAAATATAATAAATATTTTTATTATAAAAATGGAAATACACTTGTTGCTAATTTCTAGGAATAAATTGGTGGTCTAAGTACTCCTCTATTGCTTATTGACCACAACAAACTCTCTACGTTCTTCATATACATCGTTGTTGGTATGATGGTGAGATGTACTCGATGAGTATTCCTCTAATGTTGGTGTTCCTCTTATGTTGTTTAACCTAACTATCACCTAACATTCATACCTCACACAGTAACAATCATAGGCTAACACACATCTATTAAATGTGAAAAAGTGAATCGTGAATGATAGTTTATATGGAAACAAGTATAGGGTGATTATCTATTTAAATTTTCATTCAAAGTTTATTTTGCACTATGTGCGTAATTTCATGGTGGTTATCGAATAATATATGGAGGTTAGGTGGCATTTAGGTTAAAGAACATAATGAAAGATCTATATGTTCAAGAATCACTATGTAATGATATTTTCTAATAACATGTGATCCTATAGTGTCACACCAAATAGAAAGTAGACACTTATTGTCTATTGATTGTGTATTAATAAATAGTATTAACTCTTGTATTCAATTGAGGAAACTTACATAGTACATCTCACACCCACAACGATACATACGAGAAATATAAAGAGTTTGAAATGGTCAACAAACAATATACCTGGTCGATGATTCTATTCTTTGAAATTAGAAACAAATGTATTTACTTTGTTTATAATAAAAAAATATTTGTTATCTTTATAAATTATTTGTTAATAATAATATCCATTAATTTCATAGTAATTTTTAGAAAAGTCTTAATATTTTGGTTATCCGGTAGTTTTCAAAAAAGTCCTAAGATTTCGAACTAACTAATGAAAAATGGCAGAATACTGCTAAATCTACGAAACCGGCCAAAAGGATTTTTTCAAAGTTTTAGCCGATATTAGACTTCATATATATATATATATATATATATATATATATATATATATATATATATATATATATATATATATATATATATATATATATATATATATATATATATACACACACACACACACACTAGCCGTTTACCCGCGCAAAGCGGCGGACGATAAATAGTTTGTTTCGACAATTAATTTCTTTTCGATAGAGAATGATTATTTTCAATTCGATCATTAGTTTGTTTTAGGAAACATGTTATATTAAAAATAAAGAAAATTCATGAAATGACCAAATTATAAGGTGTTGAGTATTTATTTGGATGAAAAAAGATCTAGTCAAAACCTTGGAAGAGAAGATTTATGGAAGTTTGTTTAAATTTTAATATTATTTTATTAGTAATTAGTTGTACAATTAGCTTAATGATTTGGACGTTTTAAAAAAAATATTATTATTTTATTCAATCTATTTTTAGAAATAGAGGGATTTGTTTTATAAGATAGTATATATATATATATATATATATATATATATATATATATATATATATATATATATATATATATATATATAAGATTAGGTTCATGTGAGACGACCTAATTTTGTGAGACCGTGAGACACATTTTTTTATTTTTTTTAATTTTTTTAGTTAATTCAAGTTCCAAAAATAATATTTAAAAAAATAATTTTTTTGAATTTTCCATTTATTTTGCATTTTAAAATTATTTTTAGAATATGTACAGTGTAATATTCTATTTATAATATTTCACGTATTTAAAAAAAAACTAGAATTTTTTTTAGTTAATTCAAATTCCGAAAATAATATTTAAAAAAAGAATTTTTAGATTTTTCCATTTATTTTGCATTTTAAAATTATTTTTTAGAATATGTCAGTGTAATATTCTATTTAGAATATTTCACGAATTTTTCAAAAAAAAAAAACGAGATTTTTTTTAGTTAATTCAAGTTCCGAAAATAATATTTAAAAAAAGAATTTTTAGATTTTTCCATTTATTTTGCATTTTAAAATTATTTTTAAATGTAATCTCACGGTCTCACAAAATTAAAATGGTCTCAAATGAACCTGAACACATAAGATTAACCCAAAAATCTTTAAAATTTTCAACAAATTTTGAGCATTTAGATAAATTCACTTATATATATATATATATATATATATATATATATATATATATATATATATATATATATATATATATATATATATATATATATATATATATATATATATATATATATATAAAAGTGAATTTATCTAAATGCTCAAAATTTTAAAGATTTTGGGTTAATCTTATGTGAAGAAATACTATTTAATGAATTACTAAAAAAGTAAATATACATATAATAACGTGGGTATTTCGAAAAAAGGAAATGCGTTATACACTAATTAGTCAAGGTATTTAACAAAATAAAGTCTTAATTATTCCTTTCCTTTTCACAATCGTCATTGCATACGCACACACAAAAGCACCACTTTTAACCGTCTTTAACCATAATACGCCAAAATTAAGTGTCCAACCTAAGCAACTTGTAACTTCTAATTAATTAATTATCTTCCATATAATAACAGTCGCCAAGAGCCATCCACAAATCCACAAACGTCAATAAAAGCGTGTGACTGTCGAAGGCCAAATCCAATTTCAAAAATATACTTTAAAATCGATGTTTAGAGCTAGAGCACGTATTATTTATTATTTATTTATTATGACCACATATTATTTATTATCTATTCGTATAAGTAGCTTCATTGCAAAAACATAAGCATTTTACGAAAATACGAGAACAAATTTTATCTTATAAAAATTAAACACATGTACTTTAGAAATTAAATTTATTACTAAACAATAAATTAAAGATAATAAGTTTATATTGGAGGGTGTTGTTGTAATATAGATTTACAATTTGATTTAACAACCTTTTTTTTTTTTAATGTCCTTAACTACTTTTAAATTCAATTTTTCATTATAAAAATGTCAAAAAACATGTTTTGCTAATATGAAACAATTTCTCATGTATCATCGATTATCAGTATGTAGTTCAATGTTTTGATGGATTCTTGTCCAAAATATAAGGTTGAGTTGTCACAATCTCATAGGTTTTCCTTGTTTTCGCGTTTTCGTAAATTATTTGCATTTTCACATAAGTCCTCCCCTTTATATATATATATATATATATATATATATATATATATATATATATATATATATATATATATATATATATATAGAGAGAGAGAGAGAGAGAGAGAGAGAGAGAGGGATAGGTTCAAATATTTTTTTACAATTATTGTATTCATGAATGCACCAATAAAAAATTAACAAAATATTAAAAAAAATTAATTCAATAAGGGTATTTTGGAGATTTTATATTCTCAATTAATGGAAGTATTTTATTGAAATCCTATAATTAAGGAAAGAAAGTAAATATTTAATCTAATCTTTCTCTTATATCACTGCAACTTCTTTTTTTTTGCATCACACCACAAAAGAAAAAGAAATCAGACGACATATAAATTGTGAATCATAGGCGGCATCAAAAGACTCTACCATCGGCGAGACCCTCGTTCCCTGAGGCTACCATCATCGTTGAAATATCTTGTTTTCATCATCATCCTACCCATCTTCTTCATCAGATACTAGCATCGTCTCCATCGTATATGTAACACCGTAAATTTCAAAACAAAATTTTCAAATTTTCGTAAAACATAATTCATTTAATATTCATAAAACAACTATATTAATTATCCAATTCAAGTAAATACAAAATCCCAAGATCATAAATGTATAAACTCAGTGTGTGTGTGTACGGATCAAGTCGGCGCCTTCCCGCGGTCGTCACTAGTACCTGAAATAATAACATCAAACACTGTAAGCACAAAGCTTAGTGAGTTCCCCAAAATACCATATATAACACATATTAGTCACTCGAGGCTATAACTCTGTGGGTCCGTGCACCCAAACTCTGTGAACCCTCAGGTTCTAACTCTGTCAACATACACAACATAAATCACATAGAAATAATGCAGTACAACACATAACATACATAGCATACAAACACATAACTCTGGTTACCTACTCAAGGTAAAGTATAGTGAGAAGACTCACCTCGCGTCTCGGTAAGTCGTGAATCCTGAAATCACTAGTGCTCGATCCCCCGAGCTAAAGTCCTCCTATATCACAATACATCTCTAATTAATACTTTCCCAACTAAGGTTGACTACTCTTAAACAAGTCAACTTAGGTCAACGGTCAACGGTCAACTTTGACCGGACTCGGCGAGTGCACAATAGCGACTCGGCGAGTCTGAGCGTATCCACTGATTTCCCTGAAATCCTCCCTTGACACGTCGAGTATCCTCCTAACTCGACGAGTTCCACCTGGCATGAGTTGTGGGGCCACCACGACTCAACTCGCCGAGTCTCAAGAACAACTAGGTGATTCCAGCTTGACTCAGTCCACCTGTCCACTCAGACTTCCCCCTGACTCACTGAGTCAACCCTCCCCAACTCGACAAGACCACTCGCTGTGTGGTCGGGCAACATTCATACTACTCGCCGAGTCTGTTCTTCGAACTCGGCGAGTCCGTGCCATGCAATGACTCAAACTTACTCATAAGGTCAGATCCAGTCCATTAACCCATAGATCCAGTCCTTCCAAGCATATTTAGCACGTAAAGTCACTATCTTGATGCACATACAATCTCTACATGACCATAAATGATGTTTTTGTCTCAAATACTACAACCCAAGGTCATAAACTCCATTGCTATACATAAAGCTTGAAGAATGAGGCTCTCTGGACCTCTATGGATCCAGATCCAGAGCCTCAACACAAGAAGGGAACTATTTGGCATCAAATCATCCCATAAATGTCCATAAGAAACCCTAGATCCCATTATTCATCACAAAACAGAAAGTAATCCGAAATCATACCTTTAGATTGATGATCCAAGCTTCAAATCCACAGAATAGCAACCTCCTTTGCTTCCTCTTGCTTAGAATCTTCTCCTTCTTTGCTAAATGACACACACAAGGGTCAAGAATGCTTCCTTTCTCTCTCAAAACGTTCAAGCACACAAGGGTTTCTCTCTAAGGGTTGGGTGAGCACAAATGACGGCCATAAGGCCCTTTAAATAGGCCGCAAACCCCGAAAATTAGGGTTTCACCACACAGCGTGGACTCGCCGAGTCCACTCTTGGACTCGTCGAGTCCGGACGCGAACCCGTGCCCAAATCCGCGATCCTACTCGCCGAGTCTGGGCTCCAACTCGCCGAGTCCACTCACAATTTCGATAAATAAATCCAAAATAAATACTTGAAAATTCCGGGCTGTTACAGTATATTCGATGTCTCCCATCACATATTTCTTGTCATCTTTTCTACAGAAGCAATTCTTATGGAAGCGTTCCAACACCAATGGATACTAATCATATATGTACTCTATCATATACGTTAGGACGTTTTTTTGAACCATCAAGATCTGCAATTAATCAGGTATTTTCAAAATTATATTTGTCCATGGTTTTTACTTAACCTAAATTACATTCTCTAGAATTCTAGAGTTTTATTTGTAACTAAACGTCTGGTTGTTTTTCAAAGTCGAACTTAAGCATTCAAATACACAATCAAAATCAACACACTTTTATGGTTGTAAATAATATTTAAATAATTTCACATAGTTATTAATTTAAATATGAAGTTTGTCTGGTTGTTCTAATTCTTTACTTCAAAATCATTTCATTCTACCAAATCAAAGAATATTGGTCCATTTGGTGGCTCACTGATTGGTCATTTGTATCAATATGTTTCCTCATTACTTCTCATTTGTTAGCAATAGTCATATTCTATTACTTTACTAAAATATATATGCTCCCCGATTTGCAATTTAATGTTGGGATATGGTGAATGTTTAAAGTGAAAGGTTCTAGCGGAAGTATATGTTAAAACTTAAACGGCATGCTCCTTACTTAGGGCTGTAAACGAACTGAACGTTCGGCGAACCGTTTGTGAACTGTTCGGCGGGAAGTTCATTTATGTTCGTTTATTTAATAAATGAACGAACATGAACAAAAATTATCGTTCGTTTAGTTAAATGAACGAACATGAACAATGGTCTCTGTAACGCCTGTGTTTCTGGGCTTGCCATTTTTAGCAATGTAATGGTCTAGGTTAACCTTTGTAACCCGTTTTGAAATAATAAGATTGTATTATTTGAGTATTATGTGATTTGTGCTTAATTACTTAATTATATGGTTTGATTAATTAAGAATAAAAATAAGCGTCAAAATTTAAGTGTAAAATAAACTTGATATCTTTAGATAATGTTGTAGTAGTTGAAACAAGGTTTCCGAAGATATAAAGAATGCCGAAATCCGAGTTATAACGAGGAAGTTATGACCTGTCGAAGTTTCGCGACAGAACCGGCAACGCTGAATAACGTAAAAAGTGAAATTTACGTTAAAGCGATATTTAGCCTTAGTGATCTAAACAAGAATTGAATATCTCGTTGTTAGTATCAAAGCGATAAAAAGTTAGGCGAGAACGAACGTCAAACAAAGAAGTTATGAATTTATAACGAACTTTTCTGTCCCGGCCTATTAAAAATAAATAATAAAAATAAAGTCAAAATTAGCCGACAGAGTCTAAACGAAAGTTGTAGAGCGTAGTCTCACCTTTCCTTGGATATAAAGAACGTCGAAAACGGAGTTCGTATGAAGAAGATATGAATTTCCGAAGTTTATTATCTAATTTGTATTTATTTTTAAATCAAAATTCAGAAGCATTATCCGAAGGCGAGTCACAGGTCTGATCCGACTTACGCGCCGCGTACTCCGAAGAGTGTCGACACTTCGGATGACGCATGCGCTTACGTTTCTGAGGTACGTACGCCCCGCGTACGAGGAGCTTCCAGCCTCCTATAAATAGGATGCGAGGGGTCCGGGTTTAATTGCTAATTTCCTCTGTTTTTGTGCTGAAGCTCTGCGGTTTTACCCCCGAAGCCATCCCGAAGCCCCGGTAATATTCCTGAGTCCCGAAGCGAGTCCCGAGATCCCGAAGATCCCGAGAAGTGCGGTTTCCGAGCCGAAGCTCTGCCCGCGAGAAGTTCGATTTTTGTAGAGATCTTCCAGATCTGCGGAGGATTACTACTTCTGCAAGTCCTAGTGCTGTCCGATCATCTTCTGATCAAGTGAGTGTATACTACCTTTCATAAACGCAATAATAATACAAGTATGGTTTGAGTGTATTAAGTTTATCGTCGTTTATACGTGTGAAGGCGTTGTTACTTTCTCCTAACGTATAACTATAAAGTATTTTATACGAGATACGTGTTATGTGTATATTTTGTTGTTATGTGTGTGAATGTATATTCACTTTCTTCTATCTTACAGATATGATTATTTCTATATGAAATACATGTTATGTGTGTGCCTCATCTGTTATATGGAAAATGGATTGATCAAGCATGCTATACAGGTTTTGGAAATATGTATAAAATGTATGTTTTTATCTACTAATATGTTGGGTAGAACATGGGTGGATAGTTGGTGTGTAATAAACAGATGAGAGGCCTCGTTGTTGTTTGATCCAGTCATCTAGCGGAATTTAGATGACGACCACGGACTTTTCTAGATAGTCATGTGGAACGCTAGCAGGCTCATAACCTGTAGGTGTTAATGAACTTGGGTGTTCATTCGCTGTATTCCATCCCCCTCATGGTTGCCTTATTTGACTTATATTGCTGAGGAAACCCCGCAGCATGTGTTGTCACCCCGATGAAAATATTCTTAGATTAGGTCCCTTGTGTTAGTTATTTTAGGGACGTAAAGTGAGAATAACGGGAATGGGTAACTGGGTTATTGTTGGTTGATAATAATTAATTTTAATTATTTATTGTGGGTTGAAAACCCTATATGCTCACCAGGCTCCCAAGTCTGACCCACTCAGTTTTATTTGTATTACAGGAAGTGGCGCAAGGGCGTAAGATGGATGAACCATCAAGTTGTTTTGTATACAAGTCTGCATATGTTTATATTTGTTATATGACTTGTAATGTATTCGTTTATGCTTATTGGTCTGTATCAGAACATGACACCCCGAGTTTTGATTATAATGAAAATACATTTCTTTTATGAAATGCTTTGGTAAACATTGTTTTATCATGTTTTGTTTTTGGGAACAAATTCCGCAACTCTTTCAAATCAAAAGGATTTACTCTGAATTTATTTTAAAAGTATAAATGAAAATCGGTCTTTTCTGGCCGAGATTTTGGGGATGTCACAGTTGGTATCAGAGCATTAGTTTAAGCGAACTAGGAATTTGTAGGATTTCTAGACTTAAACTTAGAATGCTAAGTGGAATTTTGAGATGTGTGTCCGTTATGTTTTAGACACGAGCACTAGTTTATTTTAGGGAAGTTGCCTAAAATGCTTTATGTGTTAAATGTTATATGTTGTCATATATGATATTATTTGTTCGGATCTATGGTCTGTTGCCGACCGGATCTAGAAACCTTATGTGTGTAGGATTCTAAGCGTATGTCTACGATATTAGAACTAGCATGTAAACGTTTCGGAGTGATAAGGATGATTTGAATATCTATCGTGAATAAGGATCTAATTTCACCTTATTCGGTGTGTAGATCAAAATGGTGAGAACAAGAAGTGGAGTTGGAAATGCTGATGAAAACAGGAATCAACCACCAGTGATTGAACAAAGACCTGTTGTAGCAGCAGCACCTGAGCCAATAACCATGGCTGGTGTGCAATTGATGATTCAGATGATGTTGGATCGTCAGATGGAGGAAACTAGACGGTTGCTTCAACAAAATCATGAAGAACTGTCGGTTCGTGTGGAAGAGCCTAAATTAAATGAAGGGCACTCGGAAGGTGGAAACTTCAGTGGATCAGTTGGTCATGCCAACCCACCGATAGTTAGGCAAGATAACCGCGATGGAAGGAATGATGGAATGGGATGCAAGTACAAGGACTTTTTGACTTGCAAACCATCGACCTTCAATGGAAAGGAGGATCTGATAGGAGTGATGGATTGCATCTCCGAAATGGAGTTAGCCTTCATGACGTGTGGCTGCAGAGGTAAGTTGCAAACTATCTATGTCGTGCGTCAATTCCGAGGTGGAGCCGTTCGTTGGTGGAACACTTTAGGAAAGACCGTAAGCCCAAATGAGCCATTGCAATTGTCATGGGCAGAGTTCTTGGTGCAGTTTAAGCGCAAGTTCTGCTCGGCTTAAAATCTGTTGGAATTGGAGAACAAGTTTCTGACACTAACGAAAGGCAGTATGTCAGTTGATGAATACACCAATAACTTCACCGATAAGACGGAGTTTGCCTTGCGTATCGTTCCAGACGAGCTGACTAAGGTGGACCGGTATGCGAAGGGACTTCCATGGGAGTATGAGGTGCCAGTACGTCAGGCACATACTTTAGAGGCAGCTATCTGGGCTGCTAAGTCTGTTGAGAACATGATAAAGGGGAGAACCACCAACAAGGTTGAGGTTGGTGAGAAGAGGAAGTTTGAGGGAACATCTGGTTCCGGTAAGAAAAGTAAATTTTCGAAATCTGATTCGAAAAGGTTTGGTGGGGGAAAAGGAGGAGAAGCGAAGTGGTGTGAAAAGTGTAAGAAAAAGCACTTTGGGAAATGTAGCGAGGATGTGACCTTCTACAAGTGTGGAAAGGTTGGACATTTGCCAATGAATGTCCGAACAACAAAAGGATGTGTTTTGGTTGTAATGAAGAGGGGCATATTTTGAAAGACTGTCCGAAGAAGAAGGAGGCAGCTAAGCCCAACATTCCACCAAAGCTGAAGGCGAGAGCATTCCAGATGACACTGGAAGCTGCTAAGGATGAAGCTGATGTCGCTTCAGGTACCTTTCTCGTTAACAATTTGCCTGCCCAAATTTTATTTGATTTTGGAGCCAACTACTCCTTTATATCGCATGAATTTGGTAGAAAACTAGCTTTACCTGTTGATAGACTAGATAATGCTTTATTAGTCGAAGTTGCTAGTGGCAAGTTTGTACCTGTTAGCCATCGTATGAAAAACATCTTAATCGACTTGAATGGGAATAAGTTCCGCGAGGAATTATTGCCTATCGAACTTAATGGTTTCGACATCGTGTTGGGAATGGATTGGCTTAGCGCCAATGATGCCGAAATTTTATGCAAGAAGAAGATAGTTAAAGTAAACCCGCCTGGAAAAGATTCATTTATGGTGTATGGGGACAAACGTCGAGTGAACGCTGGAATCATTTCCCTAATGAAAGCCAGAAAGTGTTTGACCAAGGGATGTACATCATACTTAGCATTCGTGATTGATGCTAAGAAGGAAAAGAAGGTGATGCAGAGTATTCCTGTGGTGTGTGATTATCCAGAAGTATTTCCCAAAAATCTTCCTGGATTACCACCTGATAGGCAAGTGGAATTCCGAATTGACTTGTTACCAGGAACCACGCCAATAGCAAAAGCACCTTATCGATTAGCACCGACGGAGATGAAGGAGCTAATGATGCAACTTCAGGAGTTGTTGGACAAAGGTTTCATTAGACCTAGTTCATCGCCCTGGGGAGCTCCGGTGTTATTCGTGAAGAAGAAAGATGGAAGTATGAGAATGTGCATTGATTACAGAGAGCTGAATAAGGCAACAATAAAGAATAGATATCCGTTGCCAAGGATTGATGACCTATTTGATCAATTGCAAGGTTCGAGCTATTTCTCGAAGATCGATCTTAGGTCAGGATATCATCAGCTGAAAGTAAGAGAGTAGGATATAGAGAAGACTGTGTTCAGAACTAGATATGGACACTACGAGTTCTTGGTTATGTCGTTTGGACTAACCAATGCTCCGGCAGCATTCATGGATTTAATTAATAGGGTTTGTAATCCGTTCCTTGATAAATCCGTGATAGTGTTCATCGACGACATTCTGATTTACTCAAAAAGCCAGGAGGAGCATGGCAGACACTTGCGAGAAGTGTTAGAAGTTTTGAAGAAGGAGAAGTTGTATGCTAAGTTCTCCAAATGTGATTTTTGGATTCGAGAAGTCCAATTTTTGGGTCACGTGGTCAACCAAGAAGGGATAATGGTTGATCCAGCAAAGATTGAAGCTGTAATGAAGTGGGAACAACCGAAAAGTCCCACGGAGATCCGAAGCTTTTTAGGATTAGCCGGATATTACCGAAGGTTTATCCAAGGCTTTTCTTCGATTGCTACTCCATTGACAGCTTTGACCCACAAAGGAGCTACTTATGCTTGGAGTGATAAGCATAAAGAAGCATTCGAGAAGTTAAAGAAGAAGCTATGCGAGGCACCGATACTTTCTCTACCCGATGGAGTTGAAGACTTCGCCGTTTATAGCGATGTGTCTGGGGTTGGATTGGGTTGTGTTTTGACCCAAAGAGAAAAGGTGATAGCATATGCCTCTCGACAGCTGAAAGAGCATGAAAAGAACTACCCGACTCATGATTTGGAGTTGGCAGCGGTAGTTTTCGCTCTGAAAATATGGAGGCATTACCTCTATGGCACAAAGTGCAAACTTTTCACTGATCATAAGAGTCTCCAATATCTCTTTAATTAGAAGGAATTGAATATGAGGCAACGACGCTGGCTGGAATTACTCAAGGACTACGACTGCGAGATACTTTACCACCCCGGTAAGGCTAATGTTGTTGCTGATGCTCTCAGTCGGAAAGTCAATCTTGAAAGGAAAAGGCCAAGAGCGTTGAGAATTAAAGTTGTCTCGACCATTGTGGAAAGTATAAAGAAAGCTCAAGAGGAAGCTTCTGAGAAAAATGACCGAAAGGAGGAACGTTTGGGTAAAACGTTGGTGTTTGGTACAAACGGTCATGGACTGAAGGTATTCCAAGATCGTATTTGGGTACCTAAGTCAGGAGGAATTAGAGATCTTCTGATGGAAGAAGCTCACAAGACCATGTATTCGATTCATCCCAGTAGCACTAAAATGTATAGGGACCTGAAACCCTACTACTGGTGGCCGACGATGAAGCTCGATGTTGCAAAGTATGTGGCCGAGTGTGTGACTTGTGCGAGAGTCAAGACACAACATCAAAAACCGTATGGGAGTTTAGAACCTTTACCTGTGCCTATGGGTAAGTGGGAAGACATTGCTATGGATTTTGTCACTAAACTACCCAGAACAAAGAATGGTCACGACATGATTTGGGTGGTCGTTGATCGATTCACTAAGAGTGCGCATTTCATAGCAGCTAGGGAGAAATGGTCTATGGAAAAGCTTGTGAATTCTTATGTGAAGGAAATTGTGAGACTTCACGGTGTTCCGCTAACAATTGTGTCGGATCGTGATAGTCGTTTCACCTCAAGGTTTTGGAAATGTCTACAAGAGGAAATGGGTACCAAGTTATGTTTAAGTACAGCTTACCATCCGCAGACTAATGGTCAGAGTGAAAGAACCATACAAACACTTGAAGATATGCTGAGAGCATGTACCTTGGAATTCCTAGGTAATTGGGATGAACATTTACCTTTGGTAGAATTTTCCTATAATAATAGTTTTCACTCGAGCATTAAGATGGCACCTTACCAAGCTTTATATGGACAAAAGTGTCGTACGCCGTTTTGTTGGCTTGAGGCTGGGGAAAAGCAGTTTATGGGACCGTAGATGGTTCATCAAACTGCTGAAAAATTGAAAGTAATTAGGGAAAGAATGTTAGTAGCTCAAGACCGTCAAAAGAGTTATGCTGACAAAAAGCGAAGACCGATGACTTTTGAAGTTGGGGATTCGGTTTTGCTTAAAGTCTCGCCGTGGAAGGGACTTATAAGATTTGGTAAAAGGGGAAAGTTGAGTCCAAGGTTTATTGGACCGTTTAAAGTTCTTCAGAGGATTGGGAACCAAGCTTACAAGCTCGAACTACCAGAAGAACTGAATGGAATTCATAACACTTTTCATGTGTGTTATTTACGGAAGTTCACGGGGGAAGTTCCCGACATGATTCCACTTTCGGAGTTGAGAATTGATGAGAACAAAAGGTTGATTGAAGAACCAGAGGCAATTGTTGACCGAAAGACTAAGAAGTTGCGATGCAAGATGGTCAAGTTAGTGCTTGTTCGATGGAAACACACGAATGGGCCGAATCTCACCTGCGAGACGGAGAGTGACATGTTGAGTCGCTATCCGCATTTGTTTGTTGATGTGTGATTCCGGGGACGGAATCATTCTAAGGTGGAGAGAATTGTAACGCCTGTGTTTCTGGGCTTGCCATTTTTAGCAATGTAATGGTCTAGGTTAACCTTTGTAACCCGTTTTGAAATAATAAGATTGTATTATTTGAGTATTATGTGATTTGTGCTTAATTGCTTAATTATGTGGTTTGATTAATTAAGAATAAAAATAAGCATCAAAATTTAAGTGTAAAATAAACTTGATATCTTTACATAATGTTGTAGTAGTTGAAACAAGTTTTCCGAAGATATAAAGAATGCCGAAATCCGAGTTATAACGAGGAAGTTATGACCTGTCGAAGTTCCGCGACAGAACCGGCAACGCTGAATAACGTAAAAAGTGAAATTTACGTTAAAGCGATATTTAGCCTTATTGATCTAAACGAGAATTGAAGATCTCGTTGTTAGTATCAAAGCGATAAAAAGTTAGGCGAGAACGGACGTCAAACGAAGAAGTTATGAATTTATAACGAACTTTTCTGTCCCGGCCTATTAAAAATAAATAATAAAAATAAAATCAAAATTAGCCGACGGAGTCTAAATAAAAGTTGTAGAGCGTAGTCTCACCTTTCCGTGGATATAAAGAACGTCGAAAACGGAGTTCGTATGAAGAAGATATGAATTTCCGAAGTTTATTAATTAATTTGTATTTATTTTTAAATCAAAATTCGGAAGCATTATCCGAAGGCGAGTCACAGGTCTGATCCGACTTACGCGCCGCGTAAGTGAGTACGCCCCGCGTACTCCGAAGAGTGTCGACACTTCGGATGACGCATGCGCTTACGTTTCTGAGGTACGTATGCCCCGCGTACGAGGAGCTTCCAGCCTCCTATAAATAGGATGCGAGGGGTCCGGGTTTAATTGCTAATTTCCTCTCGTTTTTGTGCCGAAGCTCTGTGGTTTTACCCCCGAAGCCATCCCGAAGCCCCGGTGATATTCCCGAGTCCCGAAGCGAGTCCCGAGATCCCGAAGATCCCGAGAAGTGCGGTTTCCGAGCCGAAGCTCTACCCGCGAGAAGTTCGATTTTTGTAGAGATCTTCCAGATCTACGGAGGATTACTACTTCTGCAAGCCGTAGTGCTGTCCGATCATCTTCTGATCAAGTGAGTGTATACTACCTTTCATAAACGCAATAATAATACAAGTATGGTTTGAGTGTATTAAGTTTATCGTCGTTTATACGTGCGAAAGCGTTGTTACTTTCTCCTAACGTATAACTATAAAGTATTTTATACGAGATACGTGTTATGTGTATATTTTGTTGTTATGTGTGTGAATGTATATTCACTTTCTTCTATCTTAAAGATATGATTATTTCTATATGAAATACATGTTATGTGTGTGCCTCATCTGTTATATGGAAAATGTATTGATCAAGCATGCTATACAAGTTTTGGAAATATGTATAAAATGTATGTTTTTATCTACTAATATGTTGGGTAGAACATGGGTAGATAGTTGGTGTGTAATAAACAGATGAGAGGCCTCGTTGTTGTTTGATCCAGTCATCTAGCGGAATTTAGATGACGACCACGGACTTTTCTAGATAGTCATGTGGAACGCTATCAGGCTCATAACCTGTAGGTGTTAATGAACTTGGGTGTTCATTCGCTGTATTCCATCCCCCTCATGGTTGCCTTATTTGACTTATATTGCTGAGGAAACCCCGCAGCATGTGTTGTCACCCCGATGAAAATATTCTTAGATTAGGTCCCTTGTGTTAGTTATTTTAGGGACGTAAAGTGAGAATAACGGGAATGGGTAACTGGGTTATTGTTGGTTGATAATAATTAATTTTAATTATTTATTGTGGGTTGAAAAGCCTATATGCTCACCAGGCTCCCAAGCCTGACCCACTCAGTTTTATTTGTATTACAGGAAGTGGCGCAAGGGCGTAAGATGGATGAACCATCAAGTTGTTTTGTTTACAAGTCTGCATATGTTTATATTTGTTATATGACTTGTAATGTATTCGTTTATGCTTATTGGTCTGTATCGGAACATGACACCCCGAGTTTTGATTATAATGAAAATACATTTCTTTTATGAAATGCTTTGGTAAACATTGTTTTATCATGTTTTGTTTTTGGGAACAAATTCTGCAACTCTTTCAAATCAAAAGGATTTACTCTGAATTTATTTTAAAAGCATAAATGAAAATCGGTCTTTTCTGGCCGAGATTTTGGGGATGTCACAGTTGGTATCAGAGCATTAGTTTAAGCAAACTAGGAATTTGTAGGATTTGTAGAATGTGTTGAAGACCTAATAGGAATAACATGAAGAATGAATAAAGTTTGATCATACTCACAGTTTAAGAATGTTGTTATTTTTTTATTTTTTTTGTTCATTTTTGTTGATATTCTTTTAGAATATGTATAATTATATTAAAATGTATAAAACTTTTAGTTTGTAAGAATATATATGAATTTATATTTAAGTTCGGATGTATAAGAATATATAAGAATGTTGTTATTTTTCATCTTTGGATTCAAGAATTTTGTTATTCTTCAATAATATTCTAATAGAATAAAATTCTGAAAGAATATCATTCTAACAAAAAATTATTCTGATTGAATAAAATCGGTTATATTTACAAATTACATTAGAATTAAAATTGAATTAATTAAAAAAAAAAATCAGATTTTTAAAATTAGGAGAATTAATTATCCATAAAAATCCGAAAAATTTATTATATAAATGTAGTTAATTGTCCGAAATACCCTTTTGCTAAAACTTGTGTGATTATATGGTATGTGACATCCCCAAAATCACGGTCAGAAAAGACCATTTTAATTTATGTTTTTAAAATAATTTTCAGAGTAATCCTTCGATTAAAAGAGTTGCGGAATTTGTTCCCCAAACAATACATGATAAATTAAGGTTTATCAAAGCATTTCTTAAAGAAATGTATTTTCATTATATAACAAAACTCGGGATGTCATGCTCCGATACAGACCAAATGCATAAATAGTACAACATAGACCTTACTACAGTTATTTACAACTACTGGTCTATAAACAAAAATAACCTGATGATTCATCCATCTTATGCTCTCGCGCCACTACCTGTAATGCAAATAAAACTGAATGGGTCAGGCTTGGGAGCCTAGTGAGCATATAGGGTTTTCAATCCGCAATAAATAATTATATTTAATTTCACCAACCAACAATAACCCGATCACCCATTCCCGTTATCCTCACTTTATGTCCCTAAAAAAACATCTATTACCAGGGACTTAATCTAAGATTTTCATCGGGATGGACATTATTGCAAAGGGGTTTCCTTGACAATAGATGTCCTAAAGGCAACCATGAATGGGATAGAGTACACCAGTGAACACATCGTTCACAACACCTACAGGTTATGAACCTGCCAGCGTTCCACTGGACAGTCTAGAAAGAGTCTGTGGTCGTCATCCATACTCTGCTAGATGACTAGATTAATAATATCAACATCGAGACCTCTCATCATTTTATTTCATCACAGATCCACTATCTACCCATGTTCTACCCAACATCTTTGTAGATATATATGTATACACACACACACACAACATAACACATGTATAAAACATTCAATCCATACTCATTTCAAATAACACATAACATATAAACACACTACACGTATTTTATAGAGAATACTCCGTATTTATGTGTTAGGAGAAAGTAACTACACACTCACTTGATCAGAAGATGATCGTACAACACTACGACTCTAAGAGTAGAAGTTCTTTTATGAAACTGTGATCTCTTCACACACCGGGCTTCTCGCGGGCAGAGGTTTGACTCGGAAACTCGTTTCTTCTCGGGATCATTAGGCTTCGGGACTCGCTTCAGGTCTCGGGAATGATACTGAGGCTTCGGGGTATAAGTTGCATGCAAAACGAGGTAATACGGAGGGAGTGAGTGAGAAAGGATCAACCAAACCCGACTGTCCATTTGATTTCTATTTATAAGGCAAAAAATGCTATGCTCACATCGTAAGCCTCTTATACTCTCGTCGTGAGCTCGATCATCATCCAGTGCGTCATTACAACTTTCCTGCTCACGCCGTGAGGACCCTGCTCACGTCGTGAGTTTTGACAGACCTCGAAGTTTGTGTTCCGAACTTTGGAAATTCATATATTTCGCATACGAGCTCCATTTTGGACATTCTGTATATCTACACGTAGGTGAGATTATGCTCTACAACTCTCGTTTAGACTTCATCGACAAATTTTGACTTTAACTTTTATTATATTATTTTAGTAGGCCGGGACAGAAAAACTCCATTATAAAATCATATCTTCTTCATCTGACGTCCGTTTTCGTCTATCTTTTCACTGTTGGACTACTATCGACGAGATCTTCGATTCTCTTTTAGATTGTTTCGGAAAAATATCACTCGATCTCAATTTTGAGATTTGAGCTGCATACTGCTAAGCTGAAACTTAGAAAAATCATAACTTGCGCATACGAAGTCAGATATGGACATTCTTTTTATGCACGCTCTCGGTTTAACGTATTCTACGACTTTCGTTTAGATCATTAAGGCTAAATATCGCTCTATCATAAATTCACATTTTATGTCATTCAGCGTCGTGCCAGTTCTGTCGTGAAACTTTGACATGTCATAACTTCTTTGTTATAACTCGGATTTCGACATTCTTTATATATTCGGAAACCTCGTCATGACCACTACCACATCCTTCATGGATATCGGGTTTATCTAACATTTCATTTTGACGCTTATTATTTTATCTTTAATTCATTTAATTCACACAAATAAGCACAAAACACATAATACTCAAATAATACATCTTTATTATTTCTAGACAGGTTACAAAGGTTAACCTAGACTATTACACCATCATTAATGCCTAGCCTAGAAACACGAGCATTACAATTCTCTCCACCTTAGAATGATTCTGTCCCCGGAATCACACATCAACAAAAAATGAGGATGGTGACTCATCATGTCACTCTCCGTCTCTAAGGTGAGATTTGGCGCATTCGCATGTTTCCATCGGACAAACACTAATTCGACCATCTTGCGTCGCAACTTCTTAGTCTTTTGGTTAACGATTGCCTCTGGTTCTTCAATTAAACTGTTGTTCTCAACAAGTCTTAATTCCGAAAGTGGAATCGTGTCGGGAACTTCTCCCATGAACTTCCTCAAATAACACACATGAAAAGTGTTATGAATACCATTTAGTTCTTTAGGTAATTCGAGCTTGTAAGCTTTATTCCCAACCATCTGAAGAACTTTAAACAGTCCAATAAACCTTGGACTTAACTTTACCCTTTTTCTAAACCTTATAAGTCCCTTCCACGATGAGACTTTAAACAAAACTGAATCTCCATCTTCAAAAGTCATCGGCCTTCGCTTGTTGTCATCATAGCTCTTTTGACGATCCTGAGTTGCTAACATTCTCTCCCTAATTATTTTCAACTTTTCAGCAATTTGATGGACTATCTCGGGTCCCATAAACTGCTTTTCCCCAGCCTCAAGCTAACAAGACAGCGTACGACATTTTTGTCTGTACATAGCTTGTTAAAGTGCCATCTTTATGCTCGAGTGGAAACTATTATTTTAGGAGAATTCTACCAAAGGTAAATGTTCATCCCAGTTACCTTGGAATTCCAGGGTACATGCTCTCAACATATCTTCAAGCATTTGTATCATTCGCTCGCTCTGACCATTAGTTTGTGGATGGTAAGCTGTACTCAAACACAACTTGGTACCCAATTCCTCTTGTAGACTTCTCCAAAATCGCGAGGTGAAACGGTTGTCACGATCTGACACAATCGTTAATGGAACACCGTGAAGCCTCACAATTTTCTTTACGTAAGAATTCGCAAGCTTATCCATAGACCATTTTTCATTGGCAGCTATGAAGTGCGCACTCTTTGTGAAGCGATCAACGACCACCCAAATCATGTCGTGACCATTCTTTGTTCTGGGCAATTTAGTGATAAAATCCATAACAATGTCTTCCCATTTACCCATAGGTAAAGGTAAAGGTTCTAAACTCCCGTATGGTTTCTAATGTTGTGCCTTGACCCACGCACATGTCACATACTCCGCCACGTACTTTGCAATATCAAGCTTCATCGTTGGCCACCAGTAATAGGGTTTCAGGTCCCTATACATTTTAGTGCTGCCAGGATGAATTGAGTACATGGTTTTGTGAGCTTCTTCCATTAGAAGATTTGTTATTCCTCTTGACTTAGGTACCCAAATACGTTCTTGGAATACCTTCACTCCATGACCGTTTGTACCAAACACAAACGTTTTACCCAAACGTTCCTCCTTCCGGTCATTCTTTTCAGAAGTTTCCTCTTGAGCTTTCTTTATACTCTCTACAATTGTCGAGACAACTTCTATTCTCAACGCTCTTGGCCTTTTTCTTTCAAGATTGAATTTCCGACTGAGAGCACCAACTACAACATTTGCTTTACCAGGGTGGTAAAGTATTTCACAGTCGTAGTCCTTAAGTAACTCTAGCCAGCATCGTTTCCTCGTATTCAATTCTTTCTAATTAAAGAGATTTTGGAGACTCTTATGATTAGTGAAAAGTTTGCACTTCGAGCCATAGAGGTAATACCTTTATATCTTTAGAGCAAATACTACTGCTGCCAGCTCCAAATCATGAGTGGGGTAATTATTTTCATGCTCCTTCAACTGTCGAAACGCATATGCTATCACCTTTTCTCTTTGGGTCAAAACACAACCCAACCCAACCCCAGACGCGTCGCTTTAGACAGCGAAGTCTTCAAATCCATCGGGTAGAGAAAGAATTAGTGGCTTCTTCTTTAGCAACTCGAATGCTTCTTTGTGATTATCATTCCAAGCATAAGTAGCTCCTTTGTGGGTCAAAGCTGTTAGTGGAGTAGCGATCGAAGAAAAGCCTTGGATAAACCTTTGGTAATATCCGACCAATCCTAAAAAGCTTCGGATCTCCGTGGGACTTTCGGTTGTTCCCACTTCATCACAACTTCAATCTTTGCTGGATCAACAATTATCCCTTCTAGGTTGACTAGGTGAACCAAAAATTGGACTTCTCGGATCCAAAAATCACATTTGGAAAACTTTGCATACAACTTTTCCTTCTTCAAGACTTCCAACACTTCTCGCAAGTGTCGGCCATGCTCTTCTTGGATTTTTGAGTAAATCAGAATGTCATCTATGAACACTATCACAAATTTATCAAGGAATGGTTTACAAACCCTGTTCATTAAATCCATGAATACTGCTGGAGCATTGGTTAGTCCAAACGACATAACCAAAAACTCGTAGTGTCCATATCGTGTTCTGAA
This sequence comes from Lactuca saligna, assembly GCF_052625555.1. Classification (NCBI taxonomy): domain Eukaryota; kingdom Viridiplantae; phylum Streptophyta; class Magnoliopsida; order Asterales; family Asteraceae; genus Lactuca; species Lactuca saligna. The sequence goes on from NC_136417.1 coordinate 14,070,741, forward strand.
TGCAGTCTTCTCGATATCCTGCTCTCTTACTTTCAGCTGATGATATCCTAACCTTAGGTCGATCTTTGAAAAATAACTTGAACCTTGTAGTTGATCGAACAGGTCATTAATCCTCGACAACGGATATCTATTCTTTATTGTTGCCTTGTTTAACTCTCTGTAATCGATGCACATTCTCATACTTCTAACTTTCTTCTTCACGAATAACATCGGAGCTCCCGAGGGTGATGAACTAGGTCTTATGAAACCTTTGTCCAATAACTCCTGAAGTTGCATCATCAGCTCCTTCATCTCCTTCGGTGCTAGTCAGAAAGGTGCTATTGCTAATGGCGTCGTCCCTGGTAACAAGTCTATTCTGAACTCCACTTGTCTATCAGGCAGTAATCCGGGAAGATCTTTAGGAAATACTTCTGGATAATCACACACGTCAGGAATGCTCTGCATCTCCTTTTTAGCATCAATAACGAATGCCAAATATGATGCACATCCTTTGGCCAAACACTTTCTAGCTTTCATTAGCGAAATGATTCCATAATTTACTCTGCGTTTGTCCCCATACACCATAAATGACTCTTTCTTTGGCGGGTTTACTTTTACAATCTTCTTCTTGCACAATATTTCGGCATCATTGGCGCTTAGCCAATCCATCCCCATCACGATGTCGAAACCATTTAGCTCAATTGGCAATGATTCCTCGTGGAACTCATTCCTATTCAAGTCAATTAAGATGTTTTTCATACGATGGCTAACAGGTACAAACTTGCCACTAGCAACTTCGACTAATAAAGCATTATCTAGTTTATTGATAGGAAAAGCTAGTTTTCTACCAAATTCATGCAAAATAAAGGAGTAGTTGGCTCCGAAATCAAATAAAATTTGGGCAGACAATTTGTTTACGAGAAAGGTACCTGAAGCGACATTAGTTTCATCTTTCGCAGCTTCTAGGCAACTTTCCAAAAATAAATTGTTGCTGCTGACAGATGAAAGTTTTATGCTGACAGAGAAAGGTACGAGAAAGATATATATTTGCTAATCTGTCTTGAAGATTTAAAATTTGCTACTGACAGATGAAAGTTTTATGCTTTAAATGTTGAAACATTTGGAGCACGAATAAAGAATCTTATTAGGGAAAAGTTTTTTTCCAGTTATTTGAGTTGGTGAATGATGAAAAAGTTGACATCACATGTAGTATAATTGATGAAGATCTCCATTAGAAGATGATGTTGGCATGAGATTATTATCATAGGAATCTGGGCTAAAATAGAACATGATAATTAACATAAAACTAGAAATATGCAGGAAACCACATATATTACAGTGAAATGATAAGCATTATCATATTAAATGAATTGACTTGCCATAGACCCTTTTTAATTCTTGTAAGTCATGAGTTTTCAATATCGATTTCGGTTATTCATGTTCCTCGTGCATCATTTAGTATCAAAACCCAATTGCCATGATCGATTTCAGTAGAAAACCTCATTATAGTCGACTGTGAGAAGACGATACATGGAATATTGATGACAACCTCATTGATAACATTGGTCATGTCTATAATTTTGATCTCGTCAATGATATTGGTCTTGTCTACGATTCAGATCTCATCTGCCACATCAGACCCATCTATAAACAAGATCCTATTGAACCATCTATAAACGAGATCCTATTGACGATATCGATCCCAATTATGATATTGATCATGTCCATAATGCAAAAACAATCTATGACATCACTAAGGAAGACGAGACGGTAAGCACTAAGAATAATCATTTTTTGCTTGATGGTGGGACCGAACCTCAAGAAACATGGCTTGAATTCTAAGGAATAAATCAATTTGGGTTTGTCATGTCAGATCCATTTATTTATAATGATCATTTCTTATTTCATCCAAAGAAAGATGTAAATGTAAGTGATCTAATAATAGTATAATACCCTTGATTTGAATCGTTGGAAAAAGAAAACCATTTGAAAGGGTCAAGATCAACAAAAATATCGAACACTTTTCAAGACATTTAATTGACGAGGAAGGACCTTGATGAATAAGCTAAACAAGACTCGAGCGAGTCTTGTTCAAACAAGGGGAGGATGATGCAAGACAACTCGAAGATTATGTTTATTAGTTTATTTATTTATTTATTTATTTATTGATAAGTTGTCTTTTATTATGAATTATACCTAAATGTGACATCCCTATTTTCATGGCCAGAAAAGACCGATTTTTGTTTATGCTTTATAAAAATCAGAGTACTTCTTTTAATAAAAAAGTTACGGAATTTGTTCCCAGAAAAACATGATAAATACGTTATTAAAACATTTTCGAAGAAACGTATTTTATTCATTTCAAAACGTTTGGGATGTCATTGTTAATACAGAAACATAAGCATAAACAGAACTTACATTTATTTACACTAGTGATCTACATCTCTTTAAATCTCTCAGTGTAATGTGACTTCATATCAACACTTGTGATATAAATAAACTGAGTGGGTCAGGTTGGGAAACCTGGTGAGTACATAGGGTTTTCAACCCATAATAATATAATTATTATGTTTAAACAATCAAGTAGTTAAACCCAATTACCCATCACCATTATCTTCTTTACTCTTAAGGATCTACCCTAAGAATCAGTTATTCCTCGTTCATTCATTCCTAAGGATTATCCTAAGGAATCGGCACAAAGTCCATCATTGCCACGGTTTACGCAATGGGCACTAAGTCTGCATAGTCGCCAGGGTTTAGGCATCAAGTCTGCATGATCACCAAGGTTTAGGCATCAAGTCTGCATGATCACCAGGGTTTAGAGTACACCGGGTGAACACGTCGTTCACAATACCTACAGGTTGCGAGCCTGCTAGTGTTCCACTGGACTGTCTAGAATAGTCCGTGGTTGTCATCCATACTCTGCTGAATGACGGGGCCATCATTTGGGAGAAAGGCTTCTCACATCGTCCACCTCTCATCCTCACCTTACGGTCTATTTCACCTCTCAACTCATCATCCAACTCATATTCCATCTATTACATCTACCCATGTTTTACCCAAACATTATCGTAGATATGAAATACATATACAGTTTAAATTATTTAAAACATGTATAGAATCATTCATCCAGCATAGACTACAAGTATTCAGATAATATGCACACATAGCACGTAATTTATATAAAATACTTCATATCTATGTGTAAGATGAAAGTAACTATGCACTCACTTGAAAGGTGGTGACTTAGTACTCGAACAACGCTTCGATACTCTCAAAACAATTTCCTTCGATAAAACCTAGTACCAATACCACTAGGGTTTAGTCTAACGATAACCGCGACAAATTAATTAGTCTGACTATTATTATTATATAAGCGTTAATAACACTCAATATAACTCATAATAATAGCCCAAATAATTATTTTAAGGACCTAATAACATTCCTATAATTATTTGAAAGCTATATTAAAAATTGTGTAACCGTAGCACACTTACAGTGAATTTTATTGAAAACCGAAACATTATTTGGAGCAGCGTTTCAAAACCGAAAGACCCTTTTTCTCGGGACTCTGGAAGCCTCGGGGCTTCCCTCGGGGGCTAGGGGTTTTATCTAGGGCTTAGGGGGGTTAGAAACACTAGAGTGGGTCACGTTGGGAAACCTGGTGAGTACATTTATTTACACTAGTGATCTACATCTCTTTAAATCTCTCAGTGTAAAGTGACCTCGTATCAACACCTGTGATATAAATAAACTGAGTGGGTCACGTTGAGAAACCTGGTGAGTACATAGGGTTTCAACCCACAATAATATAATTATTATGTTTAAACAATCAAACAATCAACCCAATTACCCATCCTCATTATCTTCTTTAATCTTAAGGATCTACTCTAAGAATCAGCTATTCCATGTTCATTCATTCCTAAGGATCATCCTAAGGAATCAACACAAAGTCCATCGTTGCCACGGTTTACACAACGGGCACTAAGTCTGCATAGTCGCCGGGGTTTAGGCATTAAGTCTGCATGATCACCAAGGTTTAGGCATCAAGTCTGCATGATCACCAGGGTTTAGGCATCAAGTCTGCATGATCACCAGGGTTTAGGCATCAAGTCTGCATGATCACTAGGGTTTAGAGTACACCGGGTGAACACATCGTTCACAACACCTACAGGTTGCGAGCCTGCTAGTGTTCCACTGGACTGTCTAGAATAGTCTGTGGTTGTCATCCATACTCTGCTGAATGACGGGGCCATCATTTGGGAAAAAGGCTTCTCAAATCATCCACCTCTCACCCTCACCTCGTGGTCAATAACACCTCTCAACTCATCATTAAACTCATATTCCATCTATTATATCTACCCATGTTTACCCCAACATTATCGTAGATGTAAAATACATATACAGTTTAAATCATTTAAAACATGTATAAAATCGTTCATTTAGTATAGACAACAAGTACTCGGATAATATGCACACATAACACGTAATTCATATAAAATACTTCATATCTATGTGTAAGATGAAAGTAACTATGCACTCACTTGAGAGGTGGTGATTCAGCACTCGGACAGCGCTTCGATACTCTCAAAACAATTTCGTTCGATAACACCTAGTAGCAATACCACTAGGGTTTAGTCTAACGATAACCGGGAAAAATTAATTAGTCTGATTATTATTATTATATAAGCGTTAATAACACTCAATATAACTCATAATAATATCCCAAATAATTATTTTTAAGGACCTAATAACATTCCTATAATTATTCGAAAGCTATATTAAAAATTGCGTAAGCGTAGCTCACTTACAGTGAATTTTATCGAAAATCGGAACTTTATTTGGAGCAGCGTTTCGAAACCGAAAGACCCTTTTTCTTGGGACCCCGGGAGCCTCGGGGCTTCCGTCGGGAGCTAAGGGGTTTAACTAGGGCTTAGGGGTGGTTGGGGAGCTAGAGAGAGAAAGTATTTTAGAGAGAGAAGAAGATTTTGGTGTGAAAACCGGCTGCCCTCGCACCCCTTTTATAGGTGTGAGGTTTCGCACTACGCGGGGCGTTCAGAAAGTTACGTGGGGCATAACTTAGGATAAGATGACCAGGTGGCGAAGGCTCGAGGGTGCGACGTGGCTTCTCTTGGATCGAGCATGGCTATGCGAACGTGGCGCGTACGAGACTGGATGCTAGGCGTAGCGAGGGGGCTACGTGTCACGATCCGAGGCTGCTTCAGGGATTATCATCGGACGGCTGGGAAAGCGCCACGTCAGCGACTTCGTATCAGATCTCGCAAAATCGAGTACAAACTTTAAAAATTCGTAACTTTCGCGTACGAGCTCTGTTTTTGACATTATTTATATCCACGTGAAGGTGGGAACGTACTCTACAACTTTCGTTTAGACTCCGTCGGCAAATTTTGACACGATTTTAAATTTTATATTATTAACAGGCCGGGACAGGATTGGTCCGTTAAATCTTCATAACTTCTTCATCCGATGTCCGTTTTCGCCCATCTTTTTCTCGTTACGCTATTCTTATCGAGATCTTCGACTCTCGTTTAGGCCGTGTCGGCTAAAAATCACTCAATCTAATATTCGAATTTCGGGCTGTACATTGCTAATCCGAAACTTCAAAAAATCATAACTTCTTCATACTAAGTCAGATTTGGGCGTTCTTTTTATCGATGTTCTTAGTTTAACATATTCTACGACTTTTATTTAGATTGCTAAGTCTAAATCTCGCTCTATCGTAAATTCACTACTTACGCTTCCCGGTATCGTGTCGGTTCCGTCGCGAAACTTCAACATGTCATAACTTCTTCGTTATAACTCGGATTTTGGCATTCTTTATATGTACAGAAACCTTGTGACATATACTACAACTTGGTTCAGATTATTTATTCTAAATAATCGTTTGTTGAAAAGTCATTTTTGACCCCTATTGCCTCTAAATTGACTAGCTCAGATCTACGGGCGTTACACTAAACTTGATAAAAATCTCTAAAAACTATATTATCTCTTAGATAAATTATTCATATCCTAATTAGGAGTCATTAGGGTTTTAGTTTTAGCATAAATAAGTTAGTCGTCTTTGAGTGTTTTTAGGTTTGTTTGGTGTGCTAGTCGGAAAACTAACTTTTAATTTATAAACTAGTTTATTAATAAGTTATTTTAAATAAATTATCAAACTAGCTTATAAGGTATTATAAAAAAAATTATGGTCTTATCAAACATAATCATCATATCATACTATATTATAAAAGAAACATTTTTTCTTTCACCACATTAATTTGAAACTCTCAACTCTTCATTTTCCATTTAATAGACTTAATTTATTAACTTAAATATGTTTGTAGCCGTAAACATTATCATATTTAGAAGTCTTTGTGATTTATCAATATGATATACTTAATTTGTTAACTTCAATATATTGTTAAATAGATAACCTACATTAATATATCAAATAAACTTAAAAATTTAATGTAAATTTTAAAACCTAAACTAAAATATTAAGTAATATTTAAAAAAATTCAATATATATATATATATATATATATATATATATATATATATATATATATATATATATATATATATATATATATATATATATATAACATAGTTAAAAGGAAAACATTAAATATAATAAATATAAAAGAATCTAAATCGATGAATCGAATTAACTAAAAGGTATCTGGAAACTATATTTTATAATAATTAAAATTCAATTAAGTTGTTTTTAAATTAATTTATAATAATAATAGTTAAAAATAATAAAAACTTAGAAATTAAATTATGTTAGATTACAAACAGTTGTTGATAATTTAGATAATTTAAATAATCATCATTATGAAATTAAAACACCGTTAATTTTTGTTTTTTAAATTAGTAAATCATAACAATAGTAAATTAAAATAGTTGACAAATATAACTAATGTTATACACACGTAAAACATGAGTAGAGACTATTAAATGATTTGATTTTAATAAGCATTATTTTATCTTATTTCAAATTAATTATAATTTCATATAAACTAAATGAAAAAATTATTATTTTATAGTTAATTTAAATGATATAAATATTTTCAATAACATAAGATTATCAAAAGTTTTAATTTTATTTTGCGCAACACGTGGATATTCGTCTAGTTTGCAATAAAAAAAACGTATTATATGATATTGTTAAAATATTTACCTATTTAACTGTTGAAACATTACTTAATGAAAAATACGACAAAATATAACATCATTTTGTGACAATTTAATGAGTAACTTCATGAGCAAATCTCAGGAAAAAATAAAGCTCTATTGTTTTTTATCTAATAAACCATTAAATGATTTGTTTCATTTTTTTTAGGGTGAAAAGTCCTTATTTTTAATATTTCAATGTGATATACCTTATATTTTTCGGAAATTATTGTTAGTATTTATAGCATGCTAATCAATTTTACTACGTAAATAATAGCTTAAATGAAATAATTTTTTTTTGTCAATGTTTTAGAACAAAATAACATCATAATGAATTTTCACTTAGAAAACTATTGTACCTAATATAAAAAATATAACTTATAAAAAAATAAAACATATTACCATTTCATAGGGTTTATACTTTCTAGAACTTAGAACCTGGTATTACCATTAGGAAGCTTCTTACGTGGTCAGATTTGAGGTTTGGTGAAAATAAAAAATTCATGTATTATCTTTTTCATATTAAAGTGATAATATTTCACAAATTTTTAAAATGATTTGCTAGTCATTTAGCTTTTTCATAGTAAACTAAAAATTATAAGTAAAAATTCCACTTTTGATCACGTTTAATAAATTACTAAAATACATTATCAAGTAGCCAATACTTTATATTTATTTAGTAATTCCAATGTGTTATATATCATGTATGTTTTCTCAACCAAATAAATTGTCATAATTTAATCAAATGAAAACTTTACCCTTATATTCCAATAAACAAATTTCACAACATTCATCAATTTTAAATATTAGAGAAATTGGAAGGGAAAAAATCATGTTTAGGTTTAGTGTCTTGATATATCAAGCCATTTTTTTCGCTTAACATATTAAATCAGTCTGCTTAAATTATTTCAGAAAAAGAATAAAAAGCCATACATAATTGCAATCTCCCCCAACCACTCTACAACTAAAGTTCAAGAACAAACCGTACTGTAATATATACACTCCATGCTTATTCGAAAAAAGACCAAAAATAACCGCAAAATCAGAATTCAAAAACAAACCTTTCAAAAGTCAACGTCGGAATCATAATCAGAACCGGAATCGGAACCGGAATTAGGTTGGCTACGGATTGGCAACGGAAACAGAAACAACTTCAGGATGATAATGAAGCATCTCCTTCCAAATCATCTCCCTAATCACTTCATCCCCCAACTCCTCATCAATATTCACATCCACCGCACCTTCAACCGGAGGATCCATACCCGGACTACAAAGCGACGACATATAAGGATGATTAAGCGCTTCATCAACACTAATCCTCTTCAACGGATCAAACACCAACATCTTTTCCAACAAATCAATCGCCATCGGTTCAGCCTCAGAGTAAAGCTGAGAAAACGAAACCCTAGGTGAAAACGGAAGCGACTGTATAAACTTTCTTGCTTTTTGATTATCAATGAATGCAATTTCTTCCTCCATTTGGCTTCCAAGAATGTTAATAATCAATTTCAATTGGTTTAAACATTCGGATCCCGGAAACAACGGGTTTCTTCCCAAAAGTTCAGCAAAAATACACCCGACCGACCAGATATCGATTGAGTTTCCGTAGTTTTCGCAACAGAGGAGAAGCTCTGGGGCCCGGTACCACCGCGTGACGACGTATTCGGTCATGAATCGGTCTTTATTGTTGTTTGTGCGGGCCAGCCCAAAATCGCATATTTTTAGGTCGCAATTCGCGTTGATTAAAAGGTTTCCGGGTTTTAGGTCGCGGTGGAGGATGTTGGCGGAATGGAGATACTTTAAGCCTCGTAGTAACTAGGGAAAGATTTGCAGACTGTTGTGAGACTCAGGATAAAGTGTTGTCAGTCTGGATAAAGTATTTGAGAAAATCAAGAAAGATTTTGGGAAATGGAAAAGGTTGTTGGACTGTCTTTATTAAGTCGTTCTTTCTGTATGTTAACTCTATGAAATAGCAGTGTATTTTTATTGGTTTGTTTATTATTGAAATTTTGCTTCGTTTTTTTCGTATTTAATAATTGTACTTTGAAATTTATCCGGTGTGGAAGAGGAGTAAATGACTATTTTATCCTTATGTGTAAGGAAATGGTTAGCATAGCTGCATACCTGAAAGAGGAAATACTGGGAGTGATCGTTTGAAAGTGATTGAGATGACTTAATAATCTGATGCAAATCAGTATCCATAAGCTCATAAACAAGATAAACATCTTTGAAACTTGTCTTGTGCATAGGCACCATTACATCTTTCAAAGCAATAACGTTTTCATGTCTAAGATGTCGAAGAAGTTTGAGTTCACGTAAAGTTCTCAAAGCATCTGTATGGTTGTCAAAGGTGTTGTGGATCTTTTTTATTGCAACTTTTTCATTTGTTTCCTTATTAAAAGAAGAACAAACAATACCATATGCACCTCGACCAATAGGTTTGATGGGAACATACTTTGTATCCAATTCAAATAATGCTTGGCATATAGAAAAGTAATGCTTCCCTTCTGATTTAATCCCATTTGGTGGTTCAACTGGAGTTGCCATTTTTCTACACCATAGGGTAAGTCATATGTAAAAATGGCACAAGAAGTGAAAGTAATATGCTGTAATTGGAAATTTTGGAAAGTATTTTGCTAGTTTTTGCATTTAGTTCATTTAGGAATAACTTTCAAATCCGTTTCATGCCCTTTTTTTAATGAGCAAATAGAAATTTTTGGAAGTATGGTCATGTAATGTGTTGATGAAGATCATGTAAAGTTTAACAAGATAGAAGATCATGAATTCACAGATGTTAAAAAGGAGCACTAAATCATATGAGCAGGAAGAACAATAACAAAGATAAAGAGAAGAAAATCATCATATAAGCATGGGAACTGAGGTTTAACAATTGAATTCAACAAATTAAATTTTGAAAAGCCAAGAGCAGCATACTCTGTTTAGCGTACGGCCTTCAAATTCGATTCTTTTGAGCCTCTGGAATTTCGTCGAATACTTGGAAGGCATTAACATGGGTAGGCTTTAATCTCCCTGATTCATTCCGAATCAGCTTTAAATAAATTAAAAAACTTTCTCGCGATAAGATTCATCATTTCCATTTTAAAAATGAGAAATCCAATTTAAGATGTGTCATTCTCGAACCCTAATATGTCGTAAACTTATTCGTCGAACCTGATAGGTAATGTCATCTTGAATTCTACGCATCTAGAAGGAATTATAGACAGAGAATATGCTGATATTAGAGGAAAGAAATGATATTTGATCTTCCAAAAACATGGCCACAATAAAGTAGGATTCGTTATCTGGTCGCTATCAGAAAACCGCCATTTTGGTCGCATTCAGCGAATCGCCGAGCTTATCAAAAAGCTGATTGCCGTTAAACTTTGTAACGGTGAAGTCATTCGTTTCTAACTATTTTAAGTAATTTGGTCATTGTTAATGTTGCACGCAATAACGAGTTTTTTTTTTTTTTTTTTTACCAAATCATAATGTTTTTAAAAAATAATTACCTGTCCATTTGATTTTAAACTTAGAGTAAAGTACAGTTTAGGTCCCTATGGGTTGACCAAAATCTCACTTTTGGTCCTAGTATTGGTTTTTTGTCGTGGCCAGTCCCTGTGGAAGGATTTGGTAACACCCATCACCCATGGTCCCCACATTGTTAAATCTAAAGCCTGAATGTTACTTTTTACTATATGTCTAATTAGCTTATGTATTATTACATTTTTTTGTCATTTTTTAAATATAAGAGACCAAATCAATAAAATAACCACCACCATTATTTTTATACATGGTTGACCATGTATAAAAAAAGTGTGCTTTACAATCTAGAATGAATTCAAATGCAATTTTTCAAACAATCTTAATACCATCGAATGCAAATCAAGAACATGTTTTGTTTAACCAATCTTTTAAGGAGTGAATAAAGGAGAAACAAATTTCATATATTTCTCCAAGCAAATGTATAACAGTGTATTCAATTTTTCCATCAATTCTTAAGGAGTAACAACTTTCATATCTTTCTTTAAGCAATTACTCAGTTAACACAAACCCTATAAATGATTAATAAAAGATAAACAAGATCGATATCATACAATAATAACCATTACAAGTGTAAGAATATGGAATTAAACTGTACCTATGCATTTGATCTTCTTTCTTAATTAATTCATTATTAGAAGGTAAATGTGTGGGTTCACTGGATTGATGAGTCACCATAAGTGACTAAAATCTTGGCCGAACTTCTTTGTTACAAACATCATCGTATTCTCCTTTATCTCCAACTTCCTTTTTAACTTCAACCACTCTCAAAAGAGGTATTAATTAGAATATTACAACTAAATACCCATTATATAGAAATCTTGGTCGCAAAGAAAGGGTAATCGTGAAGAGAAAATGGAGGCAGAAGAGCTAGTCGTCAGTGACGAACGAAGGCGGAGCTGGAGGAGCTAGTCCCCAACGAAGAGAGGATGGAGGCACAGGTAGGGTATAACATTCATAAAATTCTCAAAAATTTTAAACTTTTAAAATTTACTCAAAAACCATCATTGTTTACAAATTGTTTTCAAAATAAGTTCAACATCAAAGAAATCTAAAACTTGTGAAATAAAACATGAGGAGGTGCACGATTAAACATTCGGCTTTCCACGATCCTCTGAAGTACCTGAAACAAATCCAAAATTGTAAGCTCAAAGCTTAGTGAGTTCCCCCAAAATACCAATACATAGCAAACAACACAATATATAACAACAACATGCAATGAGTCCACAACGAACAGACTGGATTACCCCTGATCCCACAACATAAGTCTGGCTTTCCCCTTAGGTCCACAACTTATGTTTGGCTTGCTCCCCGACCCTCAGTACGAGTTTGGCATGCCCTATCTGGCCCTCAGCTCGTATATGGAATGCTCATGAGCTCTCAGTACGAGTCTGGTATGCCCTTCCTGGCCCTCAGCTCATATCTGGTATGCTCCAGGGTTTGTTTGCTACATCACGGAGTAGTACGGCCTCAACCCAACCCACACCATATGTCGACATATAACATATAATATAATATTAAGATAACAGGTAGTATCACATGTAGTCCTATAGATCTACCAAACTAGCATATCAAAACTAACATGCATATCTACTCCATACTCAGCATACTGTATCATGTTATCAAACCAATGGGTTGGCCTTGGTGCCTTCAACCCGAAAGTATAATGAGGAAGACTCACCTCAAGTAGTGCAGAACCGATAAGGTCTAACTCCGAATCTCAGCTCTCGACTCAAATTCCTACAACCACCATGTGACCAATTCCATCAAAATCCTGAAATACCCAAAATGCCCTCAAATGTCAAACTTGATCAACCATGGTCAAAGTCAAAGTCAACAGTCAGGATTAACATTCCATGTTGACCCAACTCGTCGAGTGCACCACTATACATGTCGAGTTCCTATAGTAATCAGATGGTCAGGAAAATCCCAGCCAACATGGTGTGTTGGCTGGCAAACTCACCATGTTTGCCCGAGCTTAATACATTAAGTTGTTCCTACAATTCTAGGGACTCCAAGACTCAGATCTAAACTCAAATGCTATAAAAAAGGATAAAGTTTCCAACTTTATCCTTTGGGGCTACTCCAAGTGTTCAAAAACCCATCCACAAAGCTTGAAGATTCAAGGGCTTAACTAATAAGCACAAATTCCTTGAGATTTGAAACGTAAGCTTTCCAAAAGAGATTCTAGTATCAAAATCAACCCAAAGGTTGATGCTTTACAGACATGTATGTCCAACGCATGTCTTGAACCCAAAATGAGTCAAAAAAGAGGGAAATATGACCTAAATTCCATGCATGGCATCAAAACTTGGCTAAAGACCATATCCAAACCACTATTCACATTGACCTGGAGATTCATAAAGTTGCAAATTTTATGAGATCCAGCCATTACAACATCCAAGAATAAAGAAAAAAGGGACAAAACTCAAGATCTTGCTATATAGAGGAATAAAAATTGAATCTTGGACACTTACAAAGGTCCAGAAGAATGCCAAACTAAAGATGATAACTTTACTTGCTAGATCTTTGCTTCCTTCTTCTAATTTTCTTCTTCTTTTGCTCCATAATACCACACTATCTCACATATGAGAAGAAAGGGTGATTAGGGTTCATAAGGGTCAATATAGGGGTTTGGAGGCTGATAAAAGATCAGCTCTAGGGACTTAAGGGGTTTATATAGGATGAAAAACCCTAAAATTTAGGGTTTCTCATGCAGCCGCTAACACGTCGAGTTTCCCCTCACCAACACGTTGTGTTGGTTCATAAAAATACGTGGCCCAAAGTCCTTCAACACGCGGTGGTGAGGCTTCCACCATGCCATGTTCCAATGGAAAAACATAATTAAAAGAATAATCCTCATACCTGGAAGTCGAGATGTTACAACTCTCCCTACTTGGACTAGGCTTTACCCTCAAAGCTTGTTGCGGTGAACAAATCCGGATAATGCTCCCACATCTCAGCCTTCGACTCCCAAGTCCACTCAGATCCCCTCCGATGCTGCCACCGTACCTTTACCAAAGGTACTTCCTTGCTACACAAAACTTTTACATTCCTTTCCAGAATATACCGGTCTCTCGACATAGTTCATGTACTCATCAACCTGAATATCATCTAATGATACCGTTACATGCTCGTCCAATACACACTTTCGCATCTGCGAAACATGGAAAGTGCTATGACTATGACTAAGCTCCTCAGGGAGATCCAATCTATAAGCAACTTTGTCAACCCTGGTAATAACCCGGAATGGCCCAACATATCGGGGACCCAACTCCCCCTCTTCTTGAAGCGAATCACACTTTCCCAAGGTGAGACCTTCAGCAACACCATGTCGCCGAACTAAAATTCCAACTCAGATCGGCATCGGTCGGCATATCTCTTCTGCCGACTCTGAGCAATCTGCAATCTCTGCCTGATCTGTTGGATCATTTTTGTAGTCTAAAGGACCACCTCGGCCCGCCCCATAACCCTGTGCACAACCTCGCCCTAACAGACTGGGGTACGACATCTCCTCCCATACAAAACCTCAAAAGGTGGAGCACCAATCCTGGAGTAGAAGTTGTTGGTGTAGGAGAACTCTGCAAGAGGCAGGTAGGAGTCCCAGCTCCCAACAAAATCAATGACACTGGCTCGCAACATATCCTCAAGATTTTGTATCGTCTGCTCACTTTGGCCATCGGTCTGCGGATGATAGGTTGTGTTGAAGTGTAGCCTCGGACCCAATTCTTCATGGAACTTCTACGAAAACCGGGAGGTGAACCGAACATCACAGTCAGAAATAATGGAGACCAAACCTCCATGGCGAGCAATGATCTCGTGAATATAGACATCAGCTAACTTCTCATCCGAAGAACTCTCCTGAAACGCCAGGAAATAGGAACTCTTGGTCAACCGACCCACGATGACCCAAATAGCATCAAAACCCCTTGCTTTCTTCGGCAACTTGGTGATGAAATCCATCGAAATATGCTCCTATTTCCACATGGGAACATCTAGAGGCTGTAGCTTGCCATGCAGCCTCTGATGCTCGGCCTTGACCATCCTGCAGGTCAAGTACCTCTCCATGTACCAAGTGATCTCCCTCTTCATACACAGCCACCCGTAGCTCAATCTCAGACCCCGATACATTTTGGTGGCCCCTGATGAATAGAAAAACGAGACTTATGAGCATCCCGCAACACAATCTTTCTGACCCCACCAGACATGGAAACCCAAAACCGACCACAACGGGTCAACAAACCATGATTGTCTAGAACAAATCTGGTGATTTCACCCCTGATCCTCTCAATCTTCCAATTCTCTTCCTAAACACCCTCGACTTGAGCCTCCCTAATCAATCCCATCAGAAGGTCCAGGCGACTTGCGACTCAAGGAATCCACCACCATATTCGCTTTACCCAGATGGTAAAGGATCTTGCAGTTATAATCCTTGACTACGTTCAGCCACCTGTGCTGCCTCATGTTCAGGTTCGGGTGATCCATAATGTGTCTCAATCTATTGTAATCCGTGTAGATGGTATAACGGACCCAATATAGATAATGCCTCAAAATCTTGAAGGCATATATCACTACCCCAACTCTAAATCATGCGTGGGATGTCTCATCTCATGCGGCTTCAGCTTTTGTGAAGCATATGTTATCACCTATCCTCTCTGCATGAGGACTGCTCCCAAACCAGTGATGGATGCATCATAGAAAACCACAAAATTCCTCAATTCCCTCCGAGAGGGTCAAAACTGGGGCCTCGCATAGCCTCTGCCGAAGGGTCTTAAATACTTATTGTTGCTTGGGGCCCCATCGGAAATCCACCCCTTCCTTGTCTGATGAGTGAGGGGTACTGTGATCTTAGAGAAATCCTGAATGAATCTCTGGTACTACCCTGCCAATCCTAAGAAACTTTTGATACCCGAGGGAGATTTCAGAACATCTCACTGCATCACTGCCTCAATCTTGGCCAGATCGACCAAAATCCCATCTTGGTTAACGAGGTGTCCAAGGAACTGAACCTCTCGTAACCAAAACTCGCACTTCGAGAACTTAGCATACAGCCGTTCTCACCTCAAAACCCCAAGAGCTCTCGAAGAAGCTCCTCATGCTGCTCTTTGGTCTTGGAATATACCATAATGTTATCAATAAACACGATTACCGAATGATCGAGCATTGTCCTGCATACCTGATTCATCAAATACATGAATATTGTCGGTGCATTGGTGGACCCAAATGGAATCATCACGAACTCGTAATGCCCATAACGATTTCGAAACACGATCTTCTCCATGTCCTCCTCCCTCACCCTAACCTGATGGTACCCGAACCTCCAATCTATCTTGGAGAACCAAGATGCACCCTGCAACTGGTCAAAGAGGTTATCAATCTGTGGAAGGGGATAATGATCCTTCACCGTTAACTTGTTTAACTCCCAGTAATCTATACACATCTGGTGTGAACCATCCTTCATCTTGACAAGTAAAATCGGTGATCCCCACAGAGAACTACTCGGTCTGATGAACTGCTTGCCTAGTAGTTCCTGCAAATGAGGATGACAACTCCTGCATCTCGGGCGATGCCAAACGATATGATGCCTTGGCAATCGAGGCTACACCTGGTACGAGGTCGATCCTGAACTCAACCTGCCTCTCAGGAGGTACACCGAGTAACTCCTCCGGGAATATATCAGCGAACTCCTAACTAGCGGGACCTCTGAGATTGAAAACTAACCCCCAACCCGTGTATTCGCCATATAAGCCAAATAACCTGCACACCTATGATGAATATACTACCGAGCCCTGGCTGTAAAACAAAACCCTAAACCCATCATGGTGTTCTCTCCATAAATAACCAGTTCTCCTCCACTTGGGGTTCGAACTAACACGCGTTGTCCATCGTAATCTATCAAATCACCAAAACGACTCACCCAATCCATACCCATAATCACGCAGACATGCCCCATAGGGATAGGGATCAAATTGATCGGAAAGGATACCTCAAAGATCTCCAAAACACAAACCTGATACATCAAAGAAGCGGAAACCTTGTGTTCGTTGGTGATAGAAACTCACAACGAACACTCCAACTCCCCTAAGGGCATAACAAACTCCCTCCTAAATGACCGAGAAACAAATGACCGAATCACAACCGAGTCAAATAACACTAAATAAGGCAAGGAGTTTACTATGAACGTACCTACCAAAGGTACAAATATATACACATAATACACACATAATCAATAAGATAAGGTATAGAAACATACCAGCCACAACATCTAGTGTTGCTCTGGCCCCCTCGACAATTAGCTGGAAAGCACGACCTCGATCCCTCGGGGGCTTCGCCCTGCCCTGACTCCTGTCAGTGATCCTCAAAGTAGCCGGTGTTGGAGCCTGCACCGGCCTAGCAGCGAGCGATGGGAAATTGGCCTTCACATGGCCAACCTAGTCGCAAAGATAACAAATCCTAGAACTGAGTGTTGGAACTTGCTGGCGGCAATCCCTTGTCATGTGGCTAGGCCGGCTATAATTATGTGTCACACCCCCGAACCAGACGGCGGAAACGTCCGGGGGCTTGTGCGTGACTTCATCTTGTAATATCATCACAATGTATATAATTGAAACAAGACAACACCATCATTATACATATCAAAATACAACCAGCATTGTTTACATCAAGTATAATTTCATTAGTTACATGCCAAAAAGAAAGTTCAATGTATGATAATAACAAAAATGCAATAAATTCCACATTCCCTGCTGACCTAACCGCTTAACGTTTCTCTGAGAACACAAGTTATTTTGAAAACGTCAACATAAAGAATGTTGGTGAGTTCATAAGCATGTTTGAATAAAAGTTTTCGCATGGTTAGTAAAACACCATAAAATCCGACATTTTCTGAAAAATGGTTTGAATGTGATGTGACAAAATTAGGTATTAATGCATGTGTGTATTCTATTTTTGGAAATGTATATGAAATGCAGCCCAAAAAATTATATATTTTCTATCGTAAGTAAGAGTAATGTGTAAATGTATTCATCCCAGAAAATCCGATATTTTCTGCTTTTAAGAGTATTGTAGTCGTGAATTCCCAAAACTAAGTGTCGATGTATGCTTTTAATGTCGTCAAGATTTGTATAAGTATACTGAAATCTTTGTTGGAGTTAATCTCTAAGTGAGTCGTTACAACCATGCTTGATAATGACTAGTTCGCCTGTCTTGGCGTCTTCAGGCGCCGGTATGATTAAGGTAAGGTTTGTCGCCTTAGACTGGCCTAATCTAGCTGTAGCGAACAACTAAGGCGTGGAGGTGTCACCCTCGTATAGATCTATACACAAACTCCCGCTCTCCCTCCAGGAGACTCTGGTTATAACTACATGATACGATTAATTTTCCTCTATACACAAATTTAGGAGGAGAATTAATAATTTAAAAAAAATCAAAAAACCAAAAATATTGTTAATTCTGTTTTATTTATTTATTTATTTTTCAGAAAAATAAAAAATCAAAAAATAGTTTTGTTTCTATTTTAATTTTTTTTTCAAAAAAAAAGTAAAAAAAATTAATGTGTGCTCACTTTTCTTTTAGTTTTGGTTTA
Source organism: Lactuca saligna (assembly GCF_052625555.1). Classification (NCBI taxonomy): domain Eukaryota; kingdom Viridiplantae; phylum Streptophyta; class Magnoliopsida; order Asterales; family Asteraceae; genus Lactuca; species Lactuca saligna. Next base: position 14,089,024 of record NC_136417.1, read on the forward strand.
TATCTCAAATTTTCTTTGTCCTTGAAAGTGAATTTAGATGTAGACGAGACTCATAGAGAATGTATCGAGAATTTCTGAGCCAAGACATCATCCGTGAGTATTGAAGAATTCTCATTCAAAGGAACAAGAAATAAAGATTATTCTTTCAACATACAATCTTTCAACCCCAAAAGCAAGGTGAAGCTGCTCTTGAAGATCATGAAACAGATTGCATTGAAGCTTTCTCAATAAATTTGCTGCTATCTATGTACTTGCTAAAGTGATCCGGAAGATTCGTTCTCTGTCATTCTCTCTGAAGATTCTCAAGCTGAAAGTGCTGGTTCTCAAGAAACTTTTCAAGAAGCCTCCTCACCCAACATTCGTTCAAAGCCAAATTCTGAAGAAATGCTCATCTGTTCAAGATGAGGTCATTCAGCTAGAAGATTCAGTTGTTCATCTTGAACTTGTGAAGAACTTGAAGGTTAAAGTTGAAGCCAAGCTCCAAATGAAGATTGACAAGAAAATCCAGCTACATTTTTAGGGGGGTTTGTTGGGTCAAAGAAAAGAAAGTTATAAACAAATGGGAAGATTGTTGGGTCAAAAATATGATTTATACTTTGCTTTTCTAAGCATTTATTATTTTTAGTCTTAGGCCGTAAATAGCCTGGTGTTCACGACTGTATGGGTGTTCACGGTCGTGAACATGTTTACATCTGTGAACATGTTTTCGGTCAACTAATGGGTTTTCGGTCAATGCATTGTATTTTGGGCTTGGCCTTAGGTCCATATCTATATATATATATATATATATATATATATATATATATATATATATATATATATATAGTGTTAGTGGAGTCATAAGAGTGTACGGCTAGAGGAGAGGGCAAAGTGTGTGTGAGAGAATCTTGTATTTGAGCATCAATTTAATCATATAATCATATATTCATCTTTTTCTTCTCCTCATTCTTCACCATTTTGATCTTGCATCATCCAATTGATTGAGATTCCGCACCATCAATTGAATCTTATTGATACATCAAGCAAATTTGGGACTTACAGTTTGGTTCATGGTACTTTTTTTTATTGATAATTATGTTTTTTTATCCGATTGAGGCTCATTACTGTGAAGCTTGAAATTTGTTCATTTTGATATAGCAACATATATAATTCTTTATTAACAAGTCCAAAAGTTAAATGTGGAGACCAGCATGTTTGATAAAATGCTTGAGAGAATGGGAAATCATGTTAAATGTTTAAAAGTATCATTGTTCTGTTGTATAATTGTTCAACTTATAAAACCATATTAAAATAGAACATTTTATGTACCCTATGAAAAATTTAAGTTGGTGAATTCTTAGATATGCATATCCAACTTTTGAATGCATTAAAACAATCAAGAAACATGGATTTGAAAAGGAAGAATTAAGGTTTTGGTGTCAATGTTGGTTATTATTGCCATATTTATGTTGTTATGAAGTTTTTCTTGATATTCAACTTTTGATTTATTGATTTCTGATGGTTTCAGTTTTTTGTAATTGGGTTATTATTTATTTATGTTTATGCAGTCTACAGTTATGGGTAGGTTATAAACAATTTGGTTCGTTGTGGTTCGGCCCTTTCTTTGTAAGAAAATGTTTCTATAAAAATATTGTTTTTAGTTAATAAGTTTTCTATTAATAAATGAAGTTGTTATGAACTGATTCAACACTGACACGAACTTGTTATGCTTTGCATTTTTTGGTCAGGTGTGGATCCAAAGTCCATATTGTATGAATTAGGCCAGTTAGTGTGTATAAGCCTTCAAAAGCAAATTTTATCAAGATCTGAATGTACACGGGATGAGTGACCGGTAAGATGATACATATGTTCAATGATAAGTGTGATATTTCAAGTTATATATTTAGAATATTCTTATATTTTAATGAAGATTATTGAGCTTGATTCTATGTATGATGAACTACAGTCTGCAGAAAGGTAAATTTATAACCAATAGCTAGATGGAGGTGGTAACATTTTAACTTTTGAATATCTGACCAAAATAACCTTGAAGTCATCTTATAGGTGGATGTCAAATATTTGACATTGAAGGTAAAATATTGAATATAGAACCCTTGGTTATAGGTGGATGTCAAGGAGGCTTCTACATACATTGTTATTCAGGTAAAACATGAATTTTTCTGATATTTTTTTAATATTGTAGTTGTTATCCTAGAGTTGTATCATTTCTAAATATTGCATTTTTTTTCCTTTTTGATATTATGGAAAAGATGGAAAATGTGAATAATTTTTATGCATGAGATGAACAGAGGTTTTTATTTTTATACAATATTTGCCTTTTTTTTTTACAGCTATTTCAGATGACGATTTAAGCTACAAATGTTTTGTTTCGGTAGGTAAGAAGTATTTTTTAAGTAAATTGACGAAATTAGAAATGAACATTCATAGCAAAAAAAACTAATTATACGGTAGTGCAAGCTATTTATTGACTATTATGCCTCTGGTCATTTAAATGTTTTTTTTGGCATCATGTTGGCTTTTACTTTACTTTTTAGGTTCATATTTTTGTCCTAGTAAGAAGTTCACAGCTTATAAAGGTTTTTTTTTGCTACTACAATTTTTTTACAAAATACGACAATGCACTTTAGTTTTTCTTATAAAAAAATGAAGTTTATGTACTTTTTACTATTAATCAGGTTTTGTATAAATTATCTTAGCAATGAATCTAGCAACTCAGTTGGAATGGTTACCAGAAAAGGATGAGAAGAACTTTAAGTCTCTAAAAAGGCAACAAATGACACTTTTGGGTAAGCAACACAATATATTTCTCTGCTTTTTAAGTGACTTAATGACCATTATGCACTTGGTCGTTTAAAAGTCTTTTTATGTCATTTTGGCTTTTAAAAGATTGATGTATAAACATTGTGGATAGAAAATGTAAATTTTCTATTACAACATTTAAACTTTTTTTTTTATTTTTTATAATTAGATATTGTTCTGTGGATAATCCATCTAACTATAGCATTGTACTTCCAATTCATTTTTTATTAGGACATTATACTATGAAAAATATACCCCACAATGACAACCACTACACTCTCTGGCTACTTACCTATGTTGACCATTATACCCCTGTGTTGACCAAAACAAATGTCATATCAAATGAATCTATGATACTATTATGTGCATGTAATAAAAATAAATGCAAGTTACCCATTGTTACTCATGTATTTTTCCTTGATTTATATAAGTGTACTTTCCAGTATACTCTTAAATATCACTTACATTCATCTCACAACAACTGATATCAACATCCCGAAGCGTAGACCTCTATCAGGAAATGCACAAAATTATTCAAGACAAGGCATAAGCAGAGAAACTCCGTTCAACCTTTTTTTTAATGCAATCCATATTTTTCACGTCTTTTGCTTATGCACCAACATTATCAATGTTTATTTTCGAATACAATCTATATTCCTATATAACCGGACTTTGTTCATAAAATCCAATTAAAAACAATAACACTCCCACAAAAATAGCAACAAATCTGAAAAAAATACATTCCGTTCGCATGGGTCTCTTTACTTGTTTTACAAAAAATTAAACACTTCCTCTAAAGCCATAAAGGGATTACATTTAAGTATTTGTATTTGGGTTGTATTGTTGGTTTATTGGGCTATTTTAATTGATTCCGTCAATGGGCTACGGTGAACATACTAGTCTTTGTTTTAAAAACAATTTATATTATATCAAATAAGGAAATTCATTTGATTTATACTGTCGCCATTTTTTAATAAGTTATTTTATTTTATTCGTAGGTTATTTGTTTTATCCGAGTTTGTCAAAAGTTTGTGATTATTTTCATTTATTGTTAACTAATTTGTTTTAATTTAAATTTTTAACAAGTTCGTTATTAGAAATTAGTTACCCACTTATTGACAGTTTTTAAAAGTTAAAATACACTTGCTATTCCAACATTGAAAATCCCTTTCTTAAATGAAATTTGGAGTATTGTATAGCTTAAACCATATTAAGCTTGTTATATGGTTTCTTTTCGAAGTTTTGTTTCCCTCCCGTACTTTAATGTTCATGTTCCACCCCTAACAATGTGGATTTCTTTGTAATTTTGGCACAATCATGCTCTCCGAGTCTCCTCCGAGGTTTTGTTAACAAAAGGATTCGTTGTTCTTTCCTATATTATTGATCATCATTCCTAATATCGTCACTTTACTTTGAATTTTGTGATTCTGAAAACAATATCGTGAGGTGATTTCAAATGACTTTCATCATGATTTTATAGCTTTTATTTGTGGTGCATATGTGTATACTTTTAATAGGGACACTTGTCACTCCTACTGCCTTTATTCCTTGTAGTGTTTATTTCTTGTAGTGTTTTCTACGAACAAACATTATCACGTTAATGGTGAAACTACGTAAATCTAACTGATCAGGTGTTTATTATTATTTTGTTTATATTATTATAGGTTTTTTTTTCCTGCAACTGAATGATCAGTTTTGTTGGTGAACTGTTTCACCAAATATATTTAAGTGTAATGGATTGACTTGCTGATAAAAATTAATCTTAATGAATATTAAAAAAGTAAAGAAGGTACAGATTGCAAACTTGTTTAGGTTTATTCAAGATTCAAAGTAGACTGTTATTTATGAAAGAAACCCCTTGATGAATGGGGGTCTAGGGACAACATTCTTGGGAGCAAGGTCCAAGGGAGATTTGAAAAACCTGATTTTGACTCTTCTAGTTGAAACTGAATCTATAACAATTTTGTTGGTTGCTAAAACTGTTTTAGGATAGTTTTTCACAGTTTTCAGACATAGAAAATTGTTTGGTGGCAATTTTTGGACATAGATGGTTTATAACAAATTTTGGTCATCATAATTTGGTACTCATGAAAATATATATTTCTCATTCTTTGTTCCGTTTTCTCATTATGAGTCTTATCCGGTTGAATATTTTGAGTACCACCACAATACTTTAATTTAAAAGTAATTACTCAATTCTTAGAATTTCCAAAGGTTTTTATCCTCAAAATCTCTAACAACTTTTATGATTGTTTTCAGTTGTTGGTGCAGTTTATATTCATGTTGGTTCAGTTTATATTCATTTGTTTTTGAGACTGAATTTGTACAAACCCATTGAGATATAGTTAACATCTTTTTGAAGGATTATAAAGAAACAGTTGACATAGAATGATATAAAAACATAAAGTGTGTTAAAAGAAATCGTAGTGCACCCATAGCTTTTACTTTTATTTTTCTTTCCCCATTTCCCATGTCATTGTAGTTTAGATTCTCACACACACTATATAAAAACTAAATATTCTCCTTTCAAATCTTTCTAATAGAGTGCTTTTGCCAAAATCGTGAAACTTGAGGACCAACTGATAATATATGTGTGTGTGCGTGTTTTTGAAAGGCAATAAGAGTTAAAAAGATGCCCAAGAGCTTTACTCCTAGTGGGAACCCTAAAGTGACTCTCATTGTAGGTGCCTTGAGTGATTTCTTTTAACAAAGATACCATGATCATCAATTAGTATAAACAATCAAACCTCTACACTTTTAAATAATGACGAACAGATTACTACAAAAAGAATGAATATTGACACAGAACCTTCTTATTATATAGGCATAGTAAATGATAAAAAAGTTTAATTTGGGATTAGAACACAATGATTTTCGTAAAAATAAGGTTAAAAGTATGAATAATGGTACATCTTTTTATAAAGTTATTTAATTTTTCCTTTTTAGGGTGTAGGCCAAAAGAGTTGACGCCTTTACGACTTGAAAATGATACGCATTCATCATTAAAATTCTTATTTACATTATTAAACTTTGTAAATATATAAAAATTAAACCGTAATTATTCTGGCTTAAAAACATGTATCCGTAATTATAATCAGCAAATGACCAATATATTTAAAATATCAGATTAATATTTTTTTTTGGAACATAAATACATACATGACTATATTTTAGATATTAGATTAGTTACTTTGATTTAGAACATAATTACATAAATCTCCCTGATATATTGCATATAAATATATAAAATGATGCAATTAATTGACCTAAACAAAGTTCAAAGTAGAAGCTATTTATTATTCTAATTCTAATATAATAATCAAATGTAACCGGAGATAAGAAGGCTGCCTCCTAAACCATTCAACTTCTATATTTAATACACTCCTTTAACTTTATTATTAATTAAAGTTCTATGCAACGATATTCTCTTTTTAGTTGTATTTTATAATCGTAGAATATTAGACCGCTAAGAGTGGGCAATGTCCTTTAGCGTTATTTTAGGTGTAGATCAAAAAACGTCGGTATAACGGCAGGAATACCGCCCCCTAAGCCGTTATACCGCGTTATGGTATGGCGCAATATTGTGGTAACGTGCGCAAATGACATTTTTTCGATCCAAATTTAATTCCCAACGTTTACATTTCGATTTTGAACCATTGTAAAACGGTCAAAAACATATAAAAAAAATCAATCTTTTTACCTCTTTTACACACATATATACAGTGTTTTAAAAGACGCACCATGGCACGCGCCAAGGCGTGCCATGACGTGAGGCGTGACTTCGCCGTTACGAAAAGCATCATAAAGTTATTGTTGAGCGTGGCGCGTGGCAATGCGTGATATAACGCGTTATGACGAGTTATGACATGTTTTTTCGTTTGAGACATGGTTTTTTCCTTTTTTTTAATGTCTTTTCTAATCGGAGATACAAATATTGTGGTTTTTGTTAACTTTTTATTATTAGTTATTGATCTAACACTTCTAAAAATAGTTATATTTAATATAAATTTATATTTATGTGGTAATATAATTTTAAATTAATACAAAATCGTCACCTTACATTACGCCTTGAAAATGTCATGGCTAGTTAAGCTTGAGTCTTGGCTTTGCTGCCACGCCACCCCTCCCGTAATTTACAGCTTATATATATATATATATATATATATATATATATATATATATATATATATATATATATAGAGAGAGAGAGAGAGAGAGAGCAAGGTTCAAGTATATTAACTAATTATTGTGCAGATGTGTGGACAATGTTATTCTATGAGAATTACTAAAAGAATAAGTTGTTTAACAATGTGAATACGTTCAACCTTACAAAAATATCGTAATTTTCATGCATTCTCGCTAATTATTATTTATTTTTGTTCTCACACATCGTTTTTCACTTATGTGGTAATATAATTTTAAATTAATACAAAATCGTCGCCTTATATCATGCCTTGAAAAACGTCATAGTTTGTCATGACTACTTAAGCTTAAGGCTTGGCCTTGCCGCCACGCTACCCTCACGCCATTTAGAACCTTGCATATATATATATATATATATATATATATATATATATATATATATATATATATATATATATATATAGGCTTAAATTATTCTATTCGAACTAATTATTGTGTGGACGTATGAACAATGTTATTCTTTTAGAATAATAAAGAAAATATGTTGTTTGATAATTTAAATACGTTCAATCTTACATAACTATTGTCATTAACACACATTCTTACTAATTAAATCGTCTATAAGGTTATTATATACTTATTATTATTATTCTCATTTCTGTCAGAATGTTATCAGAATATTTATCGAGTCGTATTTTGTCAGAATGAAAATAAGTGAAAAACGATGTGTGAGAACAAAAATAAATAATAATTAGCGAGAATAAATGAAAATTACGATATTTTTGTAAGGTTGAACGTATTCGCATTGCTAAACAACTTATTCTCTTAGTAATTCTCATAGCATACGATATCCGCACAATAATTAGTTAGAATATAATAACCTAAGCATATATATATATATATATATATATATATATATATATATATATATATATATATATATATATATATATATATATATATATATATACACCTTATTTTTTATCTCATATCAAACCATATTTCAAATCTTCAAATAATTTCTCTTTTCAATACTATGGATCAATACCCGAAATACTTCTCCTCCAAACACAAATACACTTCCACCTCTCGGTTTTGCACAATACGAATTATACGCGAACATCCTCAACACTCAAGATAACTTTTTCAATCCCGTCTCACCCCACCACAATTCCCTAAAACCCTTCCACAACATTTTCAACCTATTTGCTACAATGCAACAAAATACCACACAACCACCACCCACCCAAGAAACGGCACCTGCGACACAAGCGAGGGGGGAGCCGAAAAAAACGGCCCGGAAAGAGAGATCACGAAGAAGAGGGAAAACGGTTGTGGTGGAGCAATCAGAAGACGAACATCCAACATGGTGGATCGCGGATGAGGAATACGCGTTGCCACTGGCTTGGTGCGGGACATCAAAATATCCAACGCAAGGAAACTATATGAGAAAAGTTGCTTTTCGGGAAGCCGTGATCGGGAAATGTTGTACCGTTTTAAAGAAGGATGAAAAGTATCGCACTCACGACATGTTGAGTAGCAAATGGACTCAAATAAGCAAGAAGTGGATCAAGTTTAATTCCGTCTACAACAAACATTCCTCGCACAAGCAAAGTGGTGCGACCGATTTTGACGTTTATAGAGTGGCAAGGGACCAATATCATGTCGAGACTAGTCACGTCTTTTAACACGAAAAGATTTGGGAGATTGTTAGGATGGCCCAAAGTGGAATAAAACGGACACAATTACAGAACAACAATCGAAGATGTCGTGCGGCTAGGGATTGGTCGATGTTTCGGACGCATGAACGAACATTGACCTCAATGTGGACACGGATGAGATACCAGACGACTTGAATGACCTTGAAGAGATATCCCCGCCTCGACGGCCAATAGGCAGCGACAAAGCGAGACGTGTTCAACGACAAACAGAGGAAGGCGAAAGTAGACGTCGCGAGCAAGTCGAAATGAGACAAAAAATTTGACAATCACAACGAAATCGCGCGTAAAAACTATGAGTTGCAACGTGAGCATTTGACGTTCCTTCATCGTGAAACCGATGAAGATCACATTGCGAAGGATTTGACAATTCTTCAAACTAGCGAGGAGAATTTGTCACCGAGACGGTTGGAGGTGCTCCGAAAAATAAAGGCGAAGAGCGAACAGAAATATTTAAATGAATATTAGTTTTTTTTCATTGTAATGTTTTTTTTTCCGTTCTAATGTCGTTTTTATTTTTTTTCGTTGCAATGTCGTTTTTAATTAGCATTTATTTTATTTATGTGTGATTTAATTTATATGTTGTTTTTATATTATTATGACATAAATTAAAAAAATAAAACAAACTAGAAAAATAGAAATTAAAAACATCAAAAAAAACGATAGGTGCTATAATATATTATTTGGTGTTGCTCATTTCTATATTGGGTGTTATAACACCAAAAATATGAATAAAATAATAAGATTGACAATTTGAATGTGATAACATGTTATCAACAACCAACATCCTTTTCTGACTTATTGTATTCACAAAGTCTTAAAGTCTAGTGTTTAATTGTTTTTTTTTTATAGAAGACATATTAAGACAAGATATTCATTGAATTTCTTTTAACTTTCAAATTAAATATTAATAAACAGAGTCTTAACATATTAAAATATACATAATAATAATAATAATAATAATAATAATAATAATAATAATTATTATTATTATTATTATTATTATTATTATTATATATATATATATATATATATATATATATATATATATATATTAATTTTAACATTGTTACTTTGTTAGAACAATCATCAACAAATGAATATAATGAGAATAAACAAAATCTTGCCGGCTATAAAAGTTGTGAATAATGTTCAAATTGATTCATAGAACAAAACTTTAGTTTGAGAATGATTCAACTATAGTATCATGTACATCTTACATCGTAGTCTTGATACTCGAGTATGTTCTCTTTTCGACACACATGACCCATATAACTCTTATGTTCCCCATTTCTGTCTTTATCTTGCACAACAACGCTCATGTCTAACCACGAAATTCAGTTAATTTTCAGTAACCACTTGTTATCTCCTTCGATTCAGTTCACTTATCTCACCACCAATTAAGTTAAATATCGTTTATGTGACACAAATCGAAGCCCATAAGTTTCAATGACCAAGAACTGTGGTTCTACGTGTATTCTTAACCTGACCCACTACAAGAAATTAAAGTATTAGCAACGACAGACGTTGTTGTAAAAGAGTGTCCATGTTGCCGCTAATGCTATTTGCGGCGACATGTGAAAAAGGTCGTTGTTGTTGCCTCGCTTCAAATGTTCAATATGTCATTGCTAATACCGCTTTATGTTGCTACTAATTACATGTTGCTGCTACTATTTACATGTTGCCACTAAAGTGTTTCTTATTTTTTTTTTATTTTTTTATTTAACATTAAAATTATAAGAAACAATATAAATGCATAAAAACTGCTACAAAATTTAATTTTGCTGAAATATTAATCCATACACAACCGGTTAAAAATATTTATCCAAACAAAGTGCAATATATCTGAAATATTAACTCAAACAAAACATTTCATAAAATCCTAAAAAAGTAGTTAATCGTCATCATCACTTCTATCGTTTCCTTTGTCATCATTTCGTGGCGGTAATGGGCGAAACCAGTCTTCTAGTGTCATGGAATAGGTCGGGTCCTTTACAACCATTGATTACGCCGGATATTCAACTTCTCTTATAAATTGACAAAATATTTTGCGGTCAGGTTTCTTGAATGAGTATCTTGCATGTGGTCTAGTGAACATGTTACATTCTTTTTACAACCATTGATTACGCCAGATATTCTGTAATATCCCTCTCAGGCACGTATCATAATATTGTCCACTTTGGGCTCCCGATACGAAAACATCACAGGAGGTCACCCATACCTGGATTGCTCTCGTCCGGGTACGCTTAACTGTTGAGTTGTTATGGGATCTGCTGTCATCACGACTTTAAAATGCATTGTGACAAGAAATGTATCCAAACCCCTTATAAGTAAATGTTTTGTTCTCCTTCCAAGTCGTTGTGGGATCAGGTGCAACCCACTTTCACCCCCCCTCATTATATGTTCGACGTCCCTGTCGAATACATCGACCCGTGCCCTAGCTTTGATACCATTAGTAACATCCCTCACTGGCATGTATCACAATATTTTTCGCTTTGGGCTTCCGGCACAAAAACTTCCCAGGGGTCACCCATTCCTGGATTGCTCTCGCCCGAGCACGCTTAACTGCAGAGTTCTTATGGGACCTGTTGCCCTCACGACTTTAAAACGTGTTGTAACAAGGAAGGTATCCACACCCCTTATTAGGAAATGTTTCGTTCTCCTTCCAAGCCAATGTGGAATTAGGTGCAATCCACCTTATTAACCCAGAAAGGGGTGAGTTTTGATTGTATAGGCAAACAAGAGGCTGCTTTTTAGACATTGAAGCAAGTGTTGTGTAGCGCACCAATCATATCCCTTTCGGAAAGCACGGAGGACTTTGTCGTGTATTTCGATGCCTCAAATCAACGGTTGGGATGCGTACTCATGCAAAAAGGGAAGGTCATCGCTTATGCTTCTAGGCAATTCAAAATACACGAAGTCAACTACACTACCCACGATCTTGAGTTTGAAGCCATAGTCTTCTCCCTGAAGATTGGAGCCACTACCTGTACGACATTAAATGTATGGTATTTACCGACCACAAGAGCCTTTAACACATTCTCAACCAGAAAGAGCTTAACATCAGACAACGAAGATGGGTCGAATTGTTAAACAATTACGAATGTGATATTCGTTACCACACGTGCTAGGCAAACATTGTAGCAGATGTCTTAAGCAGGAAGGAATACTCTGGACGTCGAGTAAAATCGTTAACGATGACCATACACTCACTCCTACCTGCAGAAATCACGAATGCTCAGCTTGAGACCCTGAAAACGGAAAATGCCCCAAAGGAAGTACTTCAGGGAATAGATAACAACTTTGAGCTCAAAGATGACGAAATTCAATATTTCATGAATATAATCTGAACTCCAAAGTTCGACGATCTTAGGGATTTGATCATGAACGAGGCACACAAGACAAAATACTCCATTCACCCTGGGGCAGACAAGATGTACTAGGACCTGAAAAGGTTGTATTGGTGGCCAAACATGAAAGCAGAGATTGTCACTTACATAGGTAAGTGCCTAACCTGCACTAAGGTCAAAGTAGAACACCAGAAGCCCTTTTGGCTGTTACAACAACCAAAAATACCTGAATGGAAGTGGGAGTGGATTACCATGGACTTTATAAGAAAGTTGCCCAAGACTACGGGTGGAAACAATACCATTTGGGTAATTGTAGACAGACTAACCAAATCCATGCACATCCTACCAATCAGAGAGATAGATAAGATGGAAAAGCTGACAATAACGTATCTCAAAGATATCGTAAGGCTGCATGGTGTGCCATTGTCCATAATCTCATATAAGGATAGCCGGTTCACATCATATTTTGGCAATCATTGCAAAAATCATTGGGTACCCGACTCGATGTACAACCTACCACCCACAAATAGGTGGTCAGAGCGAGCGAATCATTCAAACATTGGAAGATATGTTTCATACTTGTGTGATGGACTTTGGAAAAGCATGGGACGCTCACCTACCACTGATTGAGTTCTCTTATAACAATAATTACCACGCTAGCATCAAAGCCGCTCCATTTGAAGCAATATATGGACGTAAGTGCAGATAACCATTATGCTGGGCTGAAGTTAAAGACACTTAACTGGCTAAGGGTCAAGCGACCATTAGCACCCTCACTGGCCCAGTAATCATACGGGAAACAATAGAGAAGATCGTTCAGATACGAGAATGACTGAAAGCATCCCAAGATAAAAAAAAAAAAGGGCTACGCAGACATGAGGCACAAACCCTTGGAGTTTCAGGTTGGCGACCGAGTACTCTTAAAAGCATCACCATGGAAAGGGATGATACATTTTGGCAAATGAGATAAACTCCATTCACATTATATAGGACCTTTCGAGATCCTTGCAAGGATAGGCCATGTAGCATATAAGCTCCGATTACGTCAAGAACTCAACAATGTACATCCCACCTTTCACGTATCAAACCTTAAGAAATGTCTATCCGATGAAACCCTTGTCACTCCATTAGACAAGATCAAGGATAATGAAAGATTAAATTTCATCGAAGAACCAGTCGAAATCATGGATAGGGAGGTCAAACTAATGAACAAAGTTGTATTCCAATTGTGAAGGTCTGCTGTAACGCTAAGCAGAGACCTGAGTACACTTAGGAGCGTGAGGATCAAATGAAACAGAAGTATCCCCAACCTTTCCCAAATCCCTAGGAGCCCGATATCTAAGACTAATTTCGGGACGAAATTCCTTTCAACGGGGGGAAGATGTGACATCCGTCAAATTTGGTCAACAAGGGTCAACAAAAGTCAATTGTGCATATACTAGGTCAAAAAGGAGAAATGTGATTTTCGTAACTGTGACATCCCTAATTTCACGGCCAGAAAATACCGATTTGTTTATGCTTTGTTTTAAAATCAGAGTTATCTTTTAAAGAAAACAGTTGCGGAATTTGTCCCAAAAACAAAATATTATAACCATTTATCAAAATATTTCTCAAAAAAGAATGTATTTTTATTAAATAATAAAACCTCGGTATATCATGTTCCGATACAGACACATAAGCATAAACAGAACGTACATTTATTTACACTAATGATTTACATCTCCTTTAATCTCTCAGTGAAATATGTCTTCGTATTGATACCTATGATACAAAGAAAACTGAGTGGTTCAGGCTTGGGAGCCTAGTGAGCATATAGGGTTTTCGACCCACAATAATATAATTATTATATTCAACCATCAAACAATCAACCCAATTACCCATCCCCATTATCTTTTTTATTTCTCAAGGTTTTACCTTAAGAATTCAACTATCATTCATTCATTCATTCCAAAGGATTGACCTAAGGAATTGACACAAAACCCATTGCTACATAAGGCGCATCTACCAACATCCTCCTTTAAGCGCATCTGCCAGGATTATGTCATACACTATGAGGCGCGACTGCCAGGTTTATGACATTCTCTTTTGGGCGCATCGGCCGACATTATCCTATAATCGCATCTACCAGGATTATCCTATAAGCGCATCTGCTAGTATTATGACATTCTCAATTTGGTGCATCTAACAATATTATTCTCAAGCGCATCTACTAGTATTATGACATTTTCTACTTGGTGCATCTGCTAATATCATTCTTAATAATCTTACATACCTCATCATTTACCTCATCATTTTATCACATACCAACTATCTCATTTACCCATGTTCTACCCAACATATTAATAGATATAAAATACATATACAGTTTAACTCATTTAAAAACCATATAAAACATCTATTCCACACTTATCTCAAATAAACAACAATATATAAACACATAGCATGTATTTCATAGCGAATACTTCATATTTATGTGTTAGAAGAAAGTAACCAGACACTCACACATATAAACAACAATATATATACACATAGCACGTATTTTATAAAATACTTCATATCTATGTGTAAGACGAAAGTGACTATACACTCACTTCATCATAAGATGATCGGACAGCACTACGACTTGTAGAAGTAGTATTCTTGGGTAGATCTGGGAGATCTTCACAAAAAACCGGGCTCCTCACGGGCAGGGCTACGGCTCGGGAATCTCATTTCTCGGGATCTTTGGGACTTCGGAACTTGCTTCGGGGCTCGGGAATGATACCAGGGCTTCGGGATATAATTGGCACGCAAATCGAGGAAAAAACTAGAGAGAAAGGAAGAAAAATGGAAAAAGAATCAGCTGATCTCGGTTTCTATTTATAGGCTGCTGGGTCTGGGATTACGTTGGGCGTAATCTTCGGATAAGCTTTGGTATGCGTGCCACGATTTTCAAATATTCATAACTTTTGTATACGAACTCCGTTTTTGACATTCTTTATATCCACGCATAGGTGAGATTATGCTCCACAACTTTCGTTTAGACTCTATCGGCTAGTTTTGACTTTATTTTATTATATTATTTTTTTAGTAGGTCGGGACAGGAAAACTCCGTTATAAATTCATAACTTCTTCATCCGACGTCCGTTTTCGTCTGTCTTTTTACCGTTGGACTACTATCAACAAGATCTTCGATTGATGTTTAGATTGTTTCGGCTAAAAACCGCTCGATCTCAAATCGAGTATTCGGGCTGCATACCGCTAAGTCGAAACTTAGAAAAATCATAACTTCCTCATACGAAGTCAGATTTGGACGTTCTTTTTATGCACGCTCATGGTTTAACGAACTCTACGACTTTTGTTTAGATCGCTAAGGCTAAATATCAATCTAAACGTAAGTTCACTTTTTACATCATTCATCGTCGTGCCGGTTCTATCGCAAAACTTCGACAGGTCATAACTTCTTTGTTATAACTCGAATTTTGGCGTTCTTTATATGCACGGAAACCTTGTGACATATACTACAGCTTAGTTAACGTTATTCATTCTAAATAATCTTCTATCAAAAATTCGTTTTTTGATGCTTATCGTCTCTAAATTGACTAGCCCTAAACGGGGGTTACAATTATCTCTCCCTTAGGATGATTATGTCCCGAAATCATCAATGAAACAAGGCTTGAATAATGATTCCATACGTTAACTTTCCATCCTAATTAATAACCGTGATGTTCAATCTTACATCTGCTCTTCATACTATGTTGGACTCCTTCTTCTTCTTAAGATAAATACATTCATTTATCTGACCGATGGGTCGTGTGCTGATGACCTCTCATCGTATGATGCAACGCTTAGAATCAAGTCTCATAAAGTTAAATTCCAGAATGGAATATACCTTCCTTCATATTCTAATGTGATATAATCACATTTTTTTATGTAGCGTTTCTAGCTACAAGATTTCTTAACAACGAGCGCGATGCTATCGATCACTTTGATTTCAATCTTCTGACTTGAGTCAGATGCTACCTCGAAATTGGTTCTATGAACCACGTAACAAACTCGTCGTAGTCGAACTTAATTTGATATGACCACTAGGATCGGAATAACAACCATCTTACTAGTCATTACCGGAACAATGGTAATGACATACTTGAATGAAACGAAATCAATCACTAGCTTCTTGGTAACCTTGTGACTTTCCCTGATCCAAGTGTGGGTTCTGTGCTTCTGGTAGTATATGTATCTACTACCTTTCACACCTACTCATACTCGTCCCAAGTATTGTCTCTCAGTCGAACCAAGTCACTATACAAAAATCACACAACAATTTAACATATACGAAAGTGTCCAAATAATCATAGAAATTTCCGTAGACTCTACTAGTATTTCTTCATTGCTCTATCTACAATCATCAATTCTACTTCAACTCGATTGGTGTTGGAAATTCCAGACGATGGGACAACTTCAAGAATTACACCAACCGTTCCATCATCCTGCCAATCAAAGGTGTACTTCAGACGTTCCGTTAATTTATCAGACATAAACTAAAGGCAAAACAACACTCTTATGATATCTTCCGATAGGTGTCATTCACTATCATAAGCCTCCTTCATTTCCTCCATTTACTCAATTTCTCTACGAGTCTTCACCATGACGTCTTTGTACATCCAAGCAGACATTCGGTGTACCAAGTGAGAATTTAAGATAAGAAATCTTTAATTACGATAAACGTATAAATTTCCTTATCACCCCGAAACGTTTACATGCTAGTTCTAATATCATTGGCATACGCTTAAAATCCTAAACACATAAGGTTTCCAGACCCGGTCGGCAACAAACCATAGATCCGAACAAATAATAACATCAATATAGCTATCACACAAAACATTTATCACATAAAAGCATTTTAGGCATCGTTCCTAAAATAAACTAGTGTTTGTGTCAATTTACGTGTACTACCTCACGATCATTACTTAGCATTCTAAGTTTAAGTCTAGAAATTTCATACAAATTCTTAGTTCGCTTAAACCTGGCTCTGATACCAACTGTGACATCCCTAATTTCACGGCCAGAAAAGACCGATTTGTTTATGCTTTTTTTTTTAAATCAGAGCTATCTTTTAAAGAAAACAGTTGCGGAATTTGTCCCAAAAACAAAATATGATAACCATTTATCAAAATATTTCTCAAAAAAGAATGTATTTTTATTAAATAATAAAACATCGGGATGTCATGTTCCGATACAGACACATAAACATAAACAGAACGTGCATTTATTTACACTAATGATTTACATCTCCTTTAATCTCTCAGTGAAATATGTCTTCGTATTGATACCTGTGATACAAAGAAAACTGAGTGGTTCAGGCTTGGGAGCCTGGTGAGCATATAGGGTTTTCGACCCACAATAATATAATTATTATATTCAACCATCAAACAATCAACCCAATTACCCATCCCGATTATCTTTTTTATTTCTCAAGGTTTTACCTTAAGAATTCAACTATCATTCATTCATTCATTCCAAAGGATTGACCTAAGGAATTGACACAAAATCCATTGCTACATAAGGCACATCTACCAACATCCTCCTTTAAGCGTCTCTGCCAGGATTACGTCATACACTATGAGGCGCGACTGCCAGGTTTATGACATTCTCTTTTGGGCGCATCTGCCGATATTATCCTATAAGTGCATCTACCAGGATTATCCTATAAGCGCATCTACTAGTATTATGACATTCTCAATTTTGTGCATCTACCAATATTATTCTCAAGCGCATCTGCTAGTATTATGACATTTTCTACTTGGTGCATCTGCCAATATCATTCTTAATCATCTTACATACCTCATCATTTTATCACATACCAACTATCTCATCTACCCATGTTCTACCCAACATATTAGTAGATATAAAATACATATAAAGTTTAACTCTTTTAAAAACCATATAAAACATCTATTCCACACTTATCTCAAATAAACAACAGTATATAAACACATAATATGTATTTCATAGCGAATACTTCATATTTATGTGTTAGAAGATAGTAACCACACACTCACAGATATAAAACAACAATATATATATATATATACACATAGCACGTATTTTATAAAATACTTCATATCTATGTGTCAGACGAAAGTGATTATACACTCACTTAATCAGAAGATGATCAGACAATACTACGACTTGTAGAAGTAGTATTCTTGGGTAGATCTGGAAGATCTTCATAAAAACCGGGCTCCTCGCGGGCAAGGCTTCAGCTCGGGAATCTCACTTCTCAGGATCTTCGGGACTTCGAAACTTGCTTCGGGGCTCGGGAATGATACCGGGGCTTCGGGTATAACTGGTATGCAAATCGAGGCAAAAACTAGAGAGAAAGGAAGAAAAATGGCAAAAGAATCGGCTGATCTCGGTTTCTATTTAATGGCTGTTGGGTCTGGGATTACGTTGGGCGTAATTTTGGAGTACATTGGGCGTAATCAATACGCTGGGCGTACATAGAGTACACTGGGCGTAATATTTGGATAAGCTTTGGTATGTGTGCCATGATCTTTAAAAATTCATAACTTTCGTATACGAACTCCGTTTTTGACATTCTTTATATCCACATGTAGGTGAGATTATGCTCCACAACTTTCGTTTAGACTCCATCGGCTAATTTTGACTTTATTTTTATTATATTATTTTTTTAGTAGGCCGGGACAGGAAAACTCCGTTATAAATTCATAACTTCTTCATCCGACGTTCGTTTCCGTCTGTACTTTTACCGTTGGACTACTATCAAAAAGATCTTCGATTCTCGTTTAGATTGTTTCGGCTAAAAACCGCTCGATCTCAAATCGGGTATTTGGGCTGCATACCGCTAAGTCGAAACTTAGAAAAATCATAACTTCCTCATACGAAGTCAGATTCGGACGTTCTTTTTATGCACGTTCATGGTTTACCGAACTCTACGACTTTTGTTTAGATCACTAAGGCTAAATATCAATCTAACGTAAATTCACTTTTTACGTCATTCAACGTCTTGCCGGTTCTGTCGCGAAACTTCGACAGGGCATAACTTCTTCGTTATAACTCGGATTTCGGCGTTCTTTATATGCATGGAAACCTTGTGACATATACTACAACTTAGTTAAGATTATTCATTCCAAATAATCTTCTATCAAAAATTCGTTTTTTGGCGCTTATCGTCTCTAAATTGACTAGCCCTAATCTACGGGCGTTACAGTAACATTCCTAATGTATTATCGAAAATTATAATGCTATGCACGCTATTTTGAAATCCATTATTGAATAAAAGCTTTTATTAACTACGGTAATGTAGTAATTCAAAAAAACACACAAATATTACCGGGAAATGGGGTAATGTTCACAACATGGGGTTTACTTGTTCACAAATCCATAAACAAGTTTTAAACATCATATGACCTAGTATTTAGTTGATACTCACGTGGTTATTCTGGAAAAAAGATATACATCAAGAAAATGAAATGTTATCACGTTTAATGCTCACATTTTATATAACGAATTTGAGAAAACCAATATAATTATAGAGTAAATTACACGAATCGTCCCTTGTGCAGGTGCCAAAATACATGTTTAGTCCCTATTTTCCGAAATTAACTCAGACCATCCCTTATTTGGTTAAAAGTTCCACGCTTCATACTTATTTAGTTCAAGTCTATACGTTTCATCCCTAACGGGACTTGAAAAGACTATATTGCCTTGTTTATTTCCTTTTTGAGTGTTTATTTTTTTTATTAACTACAATATCTAAAAAATGAAGTGGGCCCTCTCTCTCTCTCTCTCTCTCTCTCTCTCTCTCGCTCTTTGCTATTCTCTCTAGAAAAATAAATCCGACATCTCCTCCACCTCTGCCATTTACCACCATCGTCTCCCACATCTGCCCAGTTCTTTGACAATGAACCCCAGCATGAACCAGTGCTATGTTCTTCTTTCTCCCCACCACTATCGCACCTTATTCCAGTAGTTTGAACTGTGACAAACACCTTTTCCAATTTCTCACTTCTTTCATCTATGTGGAACCCTTCAATGGTTTAGGGTGTATATCAAAGTGAAGATCGATGTTGGTGGTTTTCGGTAGGTTTTATGGTGATGGGTTAACAGTTAGTCGTAAGAGAGAACAAGAAAAAATAAGGGCATGGGTGTGTTTGCCAATGGTGGAGGTTTGGTGGCCTCATGTTCCGATCGTCAGATTAGGGAATAGGGTTGTTCAAAGGGGGTCGATCTCGCAACAAATGAGGCGGAGGTAGAAAAGATGGTTGCAATAGTCGAGGGCAGGTTCAATGACTTTAGGATGAGGGATAGGATGAAGGATTTGACGTTGGATGTGGAGTAACGATGGGCCCAGTAGCCATCCACAGTAGGATTCGCCGCCTAGGGTTTGAGATGTCGACAACTTTATTGTTGATGACAGGAAGAATTCTCAAATGCAATGAGCTGAAGAAGATGAAGAGAGGCAAAGATGGAGTGGTAGAGAAGTGGTCTTTGGATTCAACAATGGTGCTCGAATCGGTGACCTGGGTGGTTTCCAACGAAGGTAGAAGGGAAAGGGAAAACAAAAATGGAAGTTGGAGGGATCGATTGAAGTATGTGTTGAAGGCAGGGTTGTTTGAGCTAGACGATGGTGATATGAAAGAGGTAAGAATGAACATTTTGGCTGGTTAGTCTCGTTGGAGAAAGGAGGAGGTGCGATGGTTTCGGGAGTACGTGAGTGAGAAATAGGAAGAAGAAGATGGGAACCGGGGAAAGGGAAAGGGGTTGGGGATTTTTATTTTCATTTAAAAACTGATAAATAAAATATAGAAAATTAATAAATAAATTATTAAGGGCAAAATAGCAATTTTATGTCCTCAGGGACGACCCAAGTGGAAAAAAATCATACAGAGACGGTCCAAGTTAATTTTTAAAAATAGCGACTAAACATGTACTTTGGCACCTGCACGAGGGACGATTCGTGTAATTTACTCTTAATTATAAGGTATTAATATTATTATTAATAATATTAAATAACAATATTTTTGTTAGTTATTAAACCTTACAAATTTCTCAAATCTCACCATACTTTTATAGAAATGACAAACTTTTATAAAAAGGGCTAGGTTTTTATAAAAACTATATGAGACAAAATATGTCTCTTCTCTCCCAACATATCACCCCATATCCAACATCATCATATCATCTATATAATAAAGAAATCAAGAAAAAAATAATCGAAATGTGTTACTTGATTATTTTAATCAAATGACCTTACATGAATAAAAAAATGGAGAAAACTTACCCTAAATTAAATATTCACAATACCTTACCTCTTCATTTCCCCATGCAAACCACCACCACTCTTATCTCTCCTTCTCCTTCTATAAATTCGGCCAAGAGGCCTCCCTCCCCACCATTTCTTCTTCAATCTCACTTCTAAACTCTCTAAACTCTCCAAGAATTCTCTAGTTGATTCAATGCTTTTGAAAAGTGTTTTTGCAAGCTTTTTGGTAAGTGTTCCTCCTAATTTTTGAGATTCACCACCATCCATCATCATCTTTTGGTTATTTTTACTTATAATCTTGAATCAAAAACCCTAGTCAAGATCTTGAAGTTCAAGGAGGTGTTGTTTTCAAAGCTCGAATTCTACCTCATCTTTCTCACCATTTGTTGCCATCTTCTAGGGAAAGCACAAAAGGTGAGTTGATACCCACTTTTCTACTAGTTTTCACTTATTTTACACTTTTGGGGGAGGTTAATGACATGCAAACAAAATACATTTTGGACAATATCTTTACACAAAGGTCCTAGATCTAATATATGTTGGATAAAACTTTTAATGAAACATCCCAAAAATACAATCCAAAATTTTGTTTTTTAAATCATTGATAAAACCATAAATAACATCAAGTAAACATCATAAAACGTGTATCTCAAAAACATCATATCAATTGTCAAATATCAAAGTATCATCTCAATTATCAGAGTAAAATATCCCAGACTATAAAACTGTGGTGTGTGCCATGCGATCATCCCGAGCCCTTCCCTTTACTAGTAGAAGTACCTGAAACCAAAACTGAAAACTATAAGCAAGAAGCTTAGTGAGTCCCCCCAAGACATCACATACCATACACATAACATATAACATATAACATAACTTTGGGACTACGTCCAGATGCATCGGGACGAACCCGACATCTGCTTACCCGACATTGGTCTCACCCCGGCATCAGACCACGTTTGCCATCGGGCCCCGCCCGGTATCGGGCTTGCCCCGACATTGGCTTACCCTGGCATACACACTGCATAATATATATCGTAAACAAATAACATAAACACGTAACATTGGGCTCGCCCCAACATCATACCGAAGCCCAGAACACATAACACGTAACATATAAGCTAACATACATCGGGCTTGCCCCGACATCGGACCTAGGCCCGAAACACATAACACATAACATGCACGAATCATAAAGACATCAAGCATACATAACTACTTCTCAGGACCGCCCCGACATCAGACCGAAGTCCATAACATATAAGCTACATCAGACTAACCTCGACATCGGGCCTAAGCCCAACATATACTAACATACATAAACGGGCCGACATTGGTGACTTCGACCCATTCCTACTGGAGGAAAACTCACCTCTCAAACTGGATGTTGAACTCGTGTGTGAGGAATCTTTGATGGCTGCTCCCACGACTCCCCGACTAACTCTATACAATAATACTTAGTCAGAAAACTAAAAATCTATCTAAGGGTAAAATGACCATTTTACCCCTGGTCAAAATCAACGCTCTAGTCAAAGTCAACATTATGGGTTGACCAACTCGTCGAGTCAACCTTTCAACTCACCGAGTTCTATAACTCAGAAATCCTGGAATCGCGACTCAACTCGCCGAGTCGTCCTCCAACTTGTCGAGTCATATCGAGTTGCTCCTAGTCGTCGACTTGGCGAATCTATTCGTCGAGTCCCTCTACATACTCGTCGAATTCTACCATAAACTGAAATGAGACAACACGACCCAACTCGTCGAGTTCCCTCATGGACTCGACGAGTCCTGTATGAATTGGCCATCTTAACAGATTAAGCCCTTATTTTCTAGATTCCAGGTCCATAGCTCGTCTGTTCACTGAAATGATCTTTCTAAGGGTAAAGTTTCCAACTTTACCCATTAATAGCTCTTCTTGAAGGGTTTAGACAAAATCCTGATTCCTTAGGACATAGCTCTTGTCTAAAAAGCCTTAGCATCTCAATCCAAAACATGCAAACCTAGATCTAGGGCCTAGGTACCATTTAACCACGAAAAGTATCAAGCTTGCTTCCATGCATGGCCTTTTGAAGCTCAAAAAAACCATTATAACGTCCTTAGCACTTGCATGGGGACTCTAAGGGCATAAAGTTTGCACCTTTATGTCCTCATAGCCCCTCTAGACACTAGATCTGGAAGAATACCCACCTGGATCGATCCTTTGCCAAAAACTATCAAAATTGGACTAAAAACCCACATAAAATGGAAATGAATAGATCTAAGAAAAGAATGATCAAGTTTGAAGCTTTATTACTAGAAATTGCAGCTAAAGGGATGAAGCTTCTGGATCTACTTCTTCTCTCTTGAGTCCTCTACCTTCTTCTTCTTTCAAAAGCTTCAAGAGACATAAAGAACACTCAAAATAGCTCTCACACTCAAAGAACACTCTAGGGTTTCGTGGATAAGGGTTTGGGACAAGGAGGCTGTGAATGAGGCCAAGGAGTGGGGATTAGGATGCTTAAAAAGGGTGCAAAACCCCAAAATTAGGGTTTCACCGTGGCTGGGCTACTCGCTGAGTCGATAACTAAAACCCCTCGCATAGATTGGCCTCGTGCATAGACTTAAACCCCGCACATAGACTACCCTCTACTTGACGAGTTAGTTCCACTAACTCGTCGAGTCCTCCTCTCAAAATAAATAAATAATTAAATTAAATACATACCAGGGAACCAAACGTTACATTTAACCTTTGGGTAAAACTATATCATGCATGTTTATGTTCTTTTATGAAGATATATACATATATTCATGTTTTCAAAGAAAGCACACGAGTCCTATTCTTTCATATGCACAAGTTTCTCATATTTAAGCTATTGTATGGTGGATAATCTCTTTATCCATTGGATAATATTATTACACATTGGATTACCACAAACCAACACTTTTACCAAAAGTCTATTTTTGAATGATTAAAACTTTATGTTTACACATTGGATAAAACTATTACCCTTTGGATAGTACCATTATCCATTGGGTAATGCTATTACACACTAAGTAACCAACACACATTTGGAACCATACATTGAACATGGAAAAGCTATGATTTCATTTACAACTAGAATTACATACTTTCGACGGGTTATGTGAGACATTTATTCAACCATAACACTAAGTCCCGGACCTTATAATCGTTAAATCTTAAGTGATTAGGTGAATTGTGTATAGATCTATATGTGATTGACAACCCGCACCTAAGCTGCTAGCTACAGCTAGACCGACAGGTCTAGGGTGACAATTGTCTTACCATTTCACGACGTCCGAAGAAGCCTCGTGGCAAGCAACATTACAATCGATGACTCGATTATAGGGGCTCATTATAACATCGAATAGTAAATTCTAGTGCAAGATACAGTATAAGTATGGTTATTTACTTATACACAACATTTATAAGTATGGTTATTTACTTATACACAACATTTATAAGTATGGTTATCTACTTATACATAACATTTATAAGTATGGTTATTTACTTATACATTTATAAGTATGGTTATTTACTTATACACTCGATTTTTGGATAATAAAAATCACATGACAAGTCACATTTTTAAAAGCTTAGAAGTTATGGGAAGTTTTATTTTATAAATTCTTTTGGATACATACTACACACATACATTCTTCTTTTACGCTAAAGGCGTACACATACAAAACTTTTTACAAGACGGAGATACAATTTTCATCTATAGAATAATATCGGAGTTTTCTACAACTGAACTCTTATGAACTCACCAACTTTATGTTAACTTTTTAAAATGGCATATAATCTCAGGAAACAATTAAGCTCAGATTAGTGGAGCTACTTTTGATGACAAGACATCAAATATCATTACGAGAACTACTTTATTTGATAACATACAAACCTTGTAATGTATTTTGATACTAAATAGCATTTGGGTCATGTAACTGATATAATCATATGATATGCTGGTTATTTATGTACTTGTGTTTCAATGTATACAATTATTGTAATACTTTGATTCTCGTTCCACCCCCCAAAAGTTTTCGTCATCCGGTTTGGGGGTGTGACCGATTGGTATAAAAGTTGGGGCACGGGTCGATGTGTTCGACATGGACGTCGAACCCTATAAGTGTGTGTGTGGGGGGGGGGGAGGGGTGAAGGTGGGTTGCACTTGATCCCACATCGGCTTAGAAGGAGAATGAAATATTTCCTTAAAAGGGGTGTGGATACCTTCCTTGTCACAATGTGTTTTAAAGCCGTGATGGAAGCAGATTCTAAAAGAACTCTATAGTTAAGCGTGCTCGGGTGGGAGTAGTACTGAGATGGGTGACCCCCTGGGAAGTCCTCGTGTCGAGTGGCCCAAAGCGGACAATATTGTGATACATGTAAGAGGGGGATGTTAGATATTCAGATTTCTTAATTCCTCTCGTGCATTTGATTTCTCTTTAGGCTTATCATTGATCATAGAAGTACCCAAAACACTCTCACCCATATTTTTCTCAACATACATCATATCTATGGTATACTTCAACTGCAAAGAAGACCAATACTCGAACTCGAAAAATATGCCACATTTCAACTAGTTCAACTTGAGTTGTGACATCCCCAAAATCACGGCCAGAAAAGACCGGTTTTGTTTATACTTTATTTCAAAATCAGAGTTATCTTTTAATAAAAAGGGTTGCGGAATTTGTCCCAAAACAATAACATGATAAAGATTTATCAAAAGCATTTCCATAGAAATGTATTTCATTAAAAGACTCGGGATGTCATGTTCGTACAGATCAAAAGTATAAACAGTACAATATAAGTCTTACTACATTATTTCATATCTACAGGCCTATATCCGTAATCCCTCGTCCAAAACATCACACCTATGCTCATGCGCCACTACCTGTAATGCATAAAACTGAGTGGGTCAGGCTTGGGAGCCTGGTGAGCACATAGGGTTTTCAACCCACAATAAATAAGTTTATTAAATTCATCAATCAACAATAACCCGATTACCCGTTCCCGTTATCCTCACTTTACGTCCCTAAACACCTATCATAAGGGACCTAGCCTAAGGATCATCATCGGGACGGACACTACTGCTAAGGGGATTCCTCAGCAATAAATGTCCTAATAGGCAACCATGTGGGGGATGGAGTACACCGGTGAACACATCGTTCACAACACCTACAGGTTGCGAGCCTGCTAGTGTTCCACTGGACTGTCTAGAAGAGTCCGTGGTCGTCATCTATACTCCGCTAGATGACTGGATCAACAACAACAACATCGAGGCCTCTCATCATTTTATCACACATCACCTATTATATCTACCCATGTTTTACCCCAACATTTTCGTAGATATAAAATACGTATACAGTTTAAATCATTGAAAACATGTATAACAACGTTCATCTAGCATAGATAGCAAGTATTCAGATAATATGCACACATAGCACGTAAAATACTTCATATCTATGTGTAAGTTGAAGGTAACTATGCACTCACCTGATTAGGTGGTGACTCAGCACTCGGACAGCGCTTCGATACTCTTAAAATGATATTCCTTCGATAAAACCTAGTATCGATATCACTAGGGTTTAGTTTAATGATAACCGCGATAAATTAATTAGTCTGACTATTATTAAGCGTTAATAATGCTCAATATAACTCATAATAATAGCCCAAATAATTATTTTAAGGACCTAATAACATTCCTATAATTATTTGGAAGCTATCTTAAAAATTGCGTAAGTGTAGCATACTTACAACGAATTTTATCGAAAACCGGGACTTAATTGGAGCAGCGTTTCGAAACCGAAAAACTCCTTTTTCTCGGGACTCCGGGAGTCTCGGGGCTTCCTTAGGGTGCTAGGGGTTCACCTAGACCTTAGGGAGGCTTCAAAACCTTAGAGAGAGAAAGATTTTAGAGAGAGAATGAGAAATGGTGTGAAAAATCCGGAGAAGTTCGCACCTATTTATAGGGGCCGAAGGTCGCCTCTACGCGGGGCGTACCGAGCGTACGCTGGGCGTACTGCTCGGATAAGGGTGCCAGCTTCGCACCAGCTGGCTCGCAACACCGGTAGGCGCGAGGCGTAGCGACTTCCGACGCGAGGCGTACTCGGACGCGGGGCGTTCGCTTCGTACGCACGGCGTAAGGCGAGGTGTCGTGGCACGATCCGGAGCGAAGCCGTGGTCAGCAAGCGACGGTTCAGAAGCGGCCACGTCATCCGATTTCGCATCAGTTTCGCATTTTCGAGTTCAAACTTCAAAAATTCGTAACTTTCGCATACGAGCTCCGTTTTTGACGTTCTTTATATCCACGCAAAGGTGGGAACGTACTCTACAACTTTTGTTTAGACTTCGTCGGCTAATTTTGGCTCGATTTTAAATTTTATATTATTAACGGGCCGGGACACAATTGGTTCGTTAAATCCTCATAACTTCTTCATCCGACATCCGTTTTTGCCCATCTTTTTCTCGTTACGCTACTCTCAACAAGATCTTCGATTCTCGTTCAGGTCGTGTCGGCTAAAAACCGCTCGATCAAGCATTCGAATTTCGGGTAGTACACTGCTAGTCCGAAACTTCGAAAAGGCGTAACTTCTTCATACGAAGTCGGATTTGGGCGTTCTTTTTATCGATGTTCTTAGTTTAACATATTCTACAACTTTTGTTTAGATTTCTAAGGTTAAAAAGTCTTCTATCGTAAATTTACTATTTTATGTCTTCCGGTGCCATGCCGGTTTTGCCGTAAAACTTCGGCGGGCCATAACTTCTTCATTATAGCTCGGATTTCGGCATTCTTTATATGTATGGAAACCTTGAGACGTATTCTACAACTTTATGTAGAGATATCGGGATTATCTCACACTTTAATTTTGACGCTCATTTTTATTCTTTGTTAATTATACATTTATAATAAACACATAAACACATAGTTCACATAATACTCAAATATTTCATATTTATTACTTCAAAAAGAGTTACAATAGTTGACATAGACTATTACATTGACAAAATGATTAGCCCTAAAAACCCGGGCGTTACAATTCTCTCCCCCTTAGGATGATTCCGTCCCGGAATCATGCATCAGCAAACAG
Organism: Lactuca saligna; assembly: GCF_052625555.1. Taxonomy (NCBI): domain Eukaryota; kingdom Viridiplantae; phylum Streptophyta; class Magnoliopsida; order Asterales; family Asteraceae; genus Lactuca; species Lactuca saligna. The sequence goes on from NC_136417.1 coordinate 14,117,388, forward strand.
ATGTGGATAACGACTCATCATGTCATCCTCTGTTTCCCAAGTGAGATTCGGCCCATTCGAATGTTTCCATTGGACTAGCACTAAGTCGACCATCTTGCGTCGTAACTTCTTAGTCTTACGGTCAACAATTGCCTCGGGCTCTTCGATCAGCCTTTTATTTTCATCCATCCTTAACTCTGAGATTGGAATTATGTCGGGAATATCTCCCACGAATTTCCTCAAATAACACACATGGAAGGTGTTATGAATACCATTGAGTTCTTCGGGCAATTCCAGCTTGTAAGCTTGGTTCCCAATCCTCTAAAGAACTTTGAACGGTCCAATAAACCTTGGATTCAACTTTCCTCGTTTCCCAAATCGTATAAGTCCCTTCCACGGTGAGACTTTAAGTAAAACGGAATCCCCAACTTCGAAGGTTATCGGTCGTCTTTTCTCGTCAGCATAGCTCTTCTGACGATCCTGAGCTGCTAACATTCTTTCCCTAATCACCTTCAATTTCTCAGCAGTCTCATGGACTATCTCGGGGCCCATAAACTGCTTCTCTCCGGCTTCAAGCCAACAAGACGGCGTACGACACTTCTGTCCATACAAGGCTTGATAAGGTGCCATCTTGATGCTCGAGTGAAAACTATTATTGTAGGAAAAATCTACTAGAGGTAAGTGTTCGTCCCAATTCCCCTTGGAATTCGAGGGTACATGCTCTCAGCATATCTTCCAACGTCTGAATCGTTCTTTCGCTCTGACCATCAGTTTGCGGATGGTAAGCAGTACTCAAACACAACTTCGTACCCAACTCCTCTTGTAGACTCCTCCAAAACCTTGACGTGAAACGACTATCACGATCTGACACAATCGTAAGAGGGACACCGTGAAGTCTTACAATTTCCTTCACGTAAGCATTTGCGAGCTTATCCATAGACCACTTCTCGTTGGCGGCTATGAAGTGTGCACTCTTGGTGAAACGATCCACGACTACCCAAATCATGTTGTGTCCGTTCTTCGTTTTGGGCAGTTTAGTCACAAAATCCATGGTGATGTCTTCCCATTTACCCATGGGTACAGGTAAAGGTTCTAAACTCCCATACGGTTTCTGATGTTGTGCCTTAACCCTCGCACATGTTACGCACTCAGCCACATACTTCGCAACATCGAGCTTCATCGTCGGCCACCAGTAGTAGGGTTTTAGGTCCCTATACATTTTAGTGCTACCGGGATGAATCGAGTACATGGTCTTGTGTGCTTCTTCCATTAGAAGATCTCTTATTCCTCCCGTCTTAGGTACCCAAATTCGATCTTGGAATACCTTCAGTCCTCGACTGTTCGTACCGAACACTAACGTTTTTCCCAAACGTTCTTCCTTTCGGTCATTCTTTTCTAAGGCTTCTTCTTGAGCTTTCCTGATACTTTCCACAATCGTCGAGACGACTTCAATTCTTAACGCTCTTGGCCTTTTCCTTTCAAGATTGACTTTCCGACTGAGAGCATCAGCAACAATATTTGCTTTACCTGGGTGGTAAAGTATCTCACAGTCGTAGTCCTTGAGAAGTTCTAGCCAGCGTCGTTGCCTCATGTTCAACTCCTTCTGATTAAAGAGGTACTGGAGACTCTTATGATCAGTGAAGAGCTTGCACTTCGTGCCGTAGAGGTAATGCCTCCATATCTTTAAGGCAAATACTACCGCTGCCAACTCCAGATCATGAGTGGGGTAGTTCTTTTCGTGCTCTTTCAATTGTCGAGATGCATATGCTATCACCTTTTCTCTTTGGGTCAGAACACAACCCAACCCGACTCCAGATGCATCACTATAAACTGCGAAATCTTCGACTCCATCGGGTAGAGAAAGTATCGGTGCTTCACATAACTTCTTCTTCAGCTTCTCGAACGCCTCATTGTGTTTCTCATTCCATGTATATGTAGCTCCTTTATGGGTCAAAGCTGTTAATGGAGCAGCTATCGAAGAAAAGCCTTGGATAAATCGTCGGTAATATCCGGCTAATCCTAGAAAGCTTCGAATCTCCGTGGGACTCTTCGGACGTTCCCACTTCATTACAGCCTCGATCTTGGCGGGGTCAACCATTATTCCTTCCTGGTTAACAACATGACCCAAGAATTGGACTTCCCGTATCCAAAAGTCGCATTTGGAGAACTTTGCAAAAAGCTTCTCCTTCTTTAACACCTCCAATACTTCTCGTAGATGCTTGCCATGCTCCTCCTGGCTTTTCGAGTAGATGAGAATGTCTTCGATGAACACTATCACGGATTTATCGAGGAATGGTTTACAAACCCTATTCATCAAATCCATGAATGCTGCGGGAGCATTGGTTAGTCCGAATGACATAACCAAGAACTCGTAGTGTCCATATCTTGTTCTGAATGCAGTCTTCTCAATATCTTGCTCTCTCACCTTCAGCTGATGATATCCTGACCTAAGATCGATCTTTGAGAAGTAGCTTGAACCTTGCAGCTGATCGAATAGGTCATCAATCCTCGGCAATGGATACTTGTTCTTCACCGTTGCCTTATTCAGCTCTCGGTAGTCTATGCACATCCTCATGCTTCCATCCTTCTTCTTCACGAATAACACCGGAGCTCCCCAGGGTGATGAACTAGGTCGAATGAAACCGCTGTCCAACAGCTCCTGAAGTTGTGTCATGAGCTCCTTCATCTCCGTCGGTGCTAATCGGTAAGGTGCCTTTGCTATCGGTGTTGTTCCTGGTAATAAATCTATACGAAACTCTATTTGCCTATCAGGTGGTAATCCGGGAAGGTCTTCGGGAAAGACTTCCGGATAATCGCACACAACTGGTATATTCTGCACCTCTTTCTTTTCTTTCTTAGCATCGATTACGAATGCCAAGTATGATGCACATCCTTTGGACAAACATTTCCTGGCTTTCATCAGGGAGATGATTCCAGAATTCACTCTGCGTTTGTCCCCGTACACCATAAATGATTCCTTTCCGGGTGGGTTTATCCTAACTATCTTCTTTTGGCATAATATCTCGGCATCGTTGGCGCTAAGCCAATCCATACCCAAAACGATATCGAAACCGTTTAACTCTATGGGTAGTAGTTCCTCATGGAATTCGTTTCCGTTTAGGTCAATGACGATGTTCCTAATACGATTACTAACAGGTACGAATTTGCCACTGGCAACTTCTACGATCAGGGCATTATCTAGTTTTTCTACAGGTAATGCTAATTTCGCACCAAATTTATGCGACACAAAGGAGTAATTGGCTCCGGAATCAAATAGTATATTTTCAGGTAAACCATTTACAAGAAAGGTACCTGAAGCGACGTCTGCTGCCTCCTTTGCAGCCTCGAGCGTCATCTGGAAGGCTCTCGCCTTCGGCTTTGGTGGTATGTTGGGTCTTCCTGCCTCCTTCTTCTTTGGACAGTCCTTCAAAATGTGCCCTTCTTCATTACACCCATAACATGCCTTCTGGTTAAGGGTGCATTCATTGGCATAGTGCCCAGGCTTTCCGCATTTGTAACAAGTGACTCCTCCATCACACTTCCCAAAGTGCTTCTTCTTGCACTTGTCACACCACTTTGCTTCTGATCCTCCTCCTCTCGAACCAGACTTCGAGAATCTACCTTTCTTACCGGACCTCGAGGATCCGTCAAATTTTCGTTTCTCTCCCACTTCCGCTCTCTCCAGACCCTTCTCTTGTATCTGGGTCTCCACATTCTTAGCAGCCCAGATGTCAGCTTTTAGAGTGGTAGTTTGCTTGACCATTGGACCGAAGTCCGCTGGTAATCCGAGGGAAAATTTGTTAACCTTGGAGAGTTCAGTTGGGACGAGGTGAGGAACAAGCTTCATTTTCTCAGTAAAGCTTGCAGCGTATTCAGTAACGCTCATTCCTCCCTTCTTCAGATTCTGGAATTCGTTGCTGATCTCCAGAAGGTCCTGCTCAGAGCAATATTGCATCTTCAACTGTACCAGGAAATCCTCCCACGACATTTTGCTTGCTTCACCTTTGGGCATTGAATCAGCTAATAGCTTCCACCAGCTTAGTACTCCAGATTTCAATAGAGGAACTGAAAGAGCAGTCTTCTGCCTATTGCTACACTCGCAACTCTCAAACATTGTCTCCACCTCAGAGATCCAGTTCATGACTTCTACCGGCGTCGGGCTTCCGGATAAACTCGGTGGCTTGGATGCCATGAAATCCTTGTATTTGCATCCACGTCCATCATTTCCTCCATCCAGGTGGTTTTGCCTAACTATCGGTGGGTTGGCTTGGCCAATAGTCCCACTGTAGTTTCCTTCTTCAGTCTGCCCTTCGTTCAACTCAGGTTGTTCGAGCTGAATAGTCGCTTCCTCTCGATTTTGCTGGAGCAAACGCCTGGTTTCCTCCATTTGACGATCCAACATTGCCTGGATCATCGCTTGCACTCCGGCCATCGTTATTGGTCCGGCAGCGGCTTCCACAACTGGTATTTGCTCGATCACGGGGGGTTGGTGTCTGTTCCCATTTGCGTTTACGTTTCCGCTACGGGTCCTTACCATCTTGATCTATTCACCGAATAAGGCGAATTTAGATCTTTATTTAAGAGAGACGTTTTAAATCGTCCTTATCACTCCGAAACGTTTACATGCTAGTTCTAATAGCGTAGTCGTACGTTTAGAATCCTAAACACATAAGGTTTCCAGATCCGGTCGACAACAGACCATAGATCCGAACAAAATAACAGCATATCATGCATAAAGCATTTAGCACCTATAAGCATTTTAGGCACAATTCCTAAAATAAGCTAGTGCTCACACCTCACAATCATCGCTTAGCATTCTAAGTTTAAGTCTAAAAATCCTACAAATTCCTAGTTCGCTTAAACTAATGCTCTGATACCAACTGTGACATCCCCAAAATCACGGCCAGAAAAGACCGGTTTTGTTTATACTTTATTTCAAAATCAGAGTTATCTTTTAATAAAAAGGGTTGCGGAATTTGTCCCAAAACAATAATATGATAAAGATTTATCAAAAGCATTTCCATAGAAATGTATTTCATTAAAAGACTCGGGATGTCATGTTCGTACAGATCAAAAGTATAAACAGTACAATATAAGCCTTACTACATTATTTCATATCTACAGGCCTATATCCGTAATCCCTCGTCCAAAACATCACACCTATGCTCATGCGCCACTACCTGTAATGCATAAAACTGAGTGGGTCAGGCTTGGGAGCCTGGTGAGCACATAGGGTTTTCAACCCACAATAAATAAGTTTATTAACTTCATCAATCAACAATAACCCGATTACCCGTTCCCGTTATCCTCACTTTACGTCCCTAAACACCTATCATAAGGGACCTAGCCTAAGGATCATCATCGGGACGGACACTACTGCTAAGGGGATTCCTCAGCAATAAATGTCCTAATAGGCAACCATGTGGGGGATGGAGTACACCGGTGAACACATCGTTCACAACACCTACAGGTTGCGAGCCTGCTAGTGTTCCACTGGACTGTCTAGAAGAGTCCGTGGTCGTCATCTATACTCCGCTAGATGACTGGATACACAACAACAACATCGAGGCCTCTCATCATTTTATCACACATCACCTATTATATCTACCCATGTTTTACCCCAACATTTTCGTAGATATAAAATACGTATACAGTTTAAATCATTGAAAACATGTATAACAACGTTCATCTAGCATAGATAGCAAGTATTCAGATAATATGCACACATAGCACGTAAAATACTTCATATCTATGTGTAAGTTGAAGGTAACTATGCACTCACCTGATTAGGTGGTGACTCAGCACTCGGACAGCGCTTCGATACTCTTAAAATGATATTCCTTCGATAAAACCTAGTATCGATATCACTAGGGTTTAGTTTAATGATAACCGCGATAAATTAATTAGTCTGACTATTATTAAGCGTTAATAATGCTCAATATAACTCATAATAATAGCCCAAATATTTATTTTAAGGACCTAATAACATTCCTATAATTATTTGGAAGCTATCTTAAAAATTGCGTAAGTGTAGCATACTTACAGCGAATTTTATCGAAAACCGGGACTTAATTGGAGCAGCGTTTCGAAACCGAAAAACTCCTTTTTCTCGGGACTCCAGGAGTCTCGGGGCTTCCTTAGGGTGCTAGGGGTTCACCTAGACCTTAGGGAGGCTTCAAAACCTTAGAGAGAGAAAGATTTTAGAGAGAGAATGAGAAATGGTGTGAAAAATCCGGAGAAGTTCGCACCTATTTATAGGGGCCGAAGGTCGCCTCTACGTGGGGCGTACCGAGGGTACGCTGGGCGTACTGCTCGGATAAGGGTGCCAGCTTCGCACCAGCTGGCTCGCAACACCGGTAGGCGCGAGGCTTAGCGACTTCCGACGCGAGGCGTACTCGGACGCGGGGCGTTCGCTTCGTACGCGCGGCGTAAGGCGAGGTGTCGTGGCACGATCCGGAGCGAAGCCGTGGTCAGCAAGCGACGGTTCAGAAGCGGTCACGTCATCCGATTTCGCATCAGTTTCGCATTTTCGAGTTCAAACTTCAAAAATTCGTAACTTTCGTATACGAGCTCCATTTTTGACGTTCTTTATATCCACGCGAAGGTGGGAACGTACTCTACAACTTTCGTTTAGACTTTGTCGGCTAATTTTGGCTCATTTTAAATTTTATATTATTAACGGGCCGGGACACGATTGGTTCGTTAAATCCTCATAACTTCTTCATCCGACATCCGTTTTTGCCCATCTTTTTCTCGTTACGCTACTCTCAACAAGATCTTCGATTCTCGTTCAGGTCGTGTCGGCTAAAAACCGCTCGATCAAGCATTCGAATTTCGGGTAGTACACTACTAGTCCGAAACTTCGAAAAGGCGTAACTTCTTCATACGAAGTCGGATTTGGGCGTTCTTTTTATCGATGTTCTTAGTTTAACATATTCTACAACTTTTGTTTAGATTTCTAAGGTTAAAAAGTCTTCTATCGTAAATTTACTATTTTATGTCTTCCGGTGCCATGCCGGTTTTGCCGTAAAACTTCGGCGGGCCATAACTTCTTCATTATAGCTCGGATTTCGGCATTCTTTATATGTATGGAAACCTTGAGACGTATTCTACAACTTTATGTAGAGATATCGGGATTATCTCACACTTTAATTTTGACGCTCATTTTTATTCTTTGTTAATTATACATTTATAATAAACACATAAACACATAGTTCACATAATACTCAAATATTTCATATTTATTACTTCAAAAAGAGTTACAATAGTTGACATAGACTATTACATTGACAAAATGCTTAGCCCTGAAAACCCGGGCGTTACATGAGTCCTTGTTGATCCATGTTTTCCTTAATAGTATTAGGTTGTTTACACATTTTACGAAGTAGTAGACGACCTAGTTGCTCTTGCGTGTCTTCATTAGTAAATTGTCTTACAGCAGGTCTTGTCTCAGGTTGCTCGTTAAATTTCAAACTCATCCTTAATGGATCATTAGCATCTAAGAACTGACGATGACCAACATAAATGACTTTATTTCTGGCATGGTACGAGGGAGTGTCTTCATTGCAAGTCGGGCATGCTCTATACCCTTGTCTACTCCAACCCGATAAACTACTACAAGCTAGAAAGTAACTTATTCTCCATAACGACATAGTTTTGATCGTGAAGAATGTGTGTGGCGTTGTGTCTTTAATATGTACACCTGAGTGCCACATAAGGTTAAACTCTTCCACTAACGACCGAAGGAAAACATCTATGTCCTTTCCAAGTGATTTTAGGTTAGGAATTAACAAGGCCAACGTGAATGATATATCTTTCATACACATGTTACTATGTGGATTACACATGTTACTAAATGAATTAAAGCCATCAGCTTCTTGTCCTAGGCGTACGTTGTGAGGCTCACTCGAGAATTCAGGGTAATTTACATCAATTTTTTTCCAAGACTATCCATCAACCGGATGACACATCACACCATCTTCTGGTCTCTCGGTACTATGCCATATCATATTTTTGGAAGTGTACCTTAAACAATACAAAGGTCGTAGTGTAGAGGTCACTAGAAAGTACCATAACACCTTATGAGCCACCCTCTTACCCTTGTTTTTTTTTATCAATTAACCAACTCTCTTTACAAATGGAACAAATCTACAATGACTTGTGTTCCTTCCTGAAGAGAAAACAATCGTTTTTGCATACATGTGTTGACTCGTACCCCAAACCTATCTTCTTCAGTTTTTTTTGGCTAGATACTATGGGGAACCTTTTTGTATTATGGAAAGGTTGAATTCAACAACTCAAGGAGTTGATCAAATGAACTATCATTCCATTTGTTGTTAAATTTGATATACATCAACTTTGCTAAAAAAATGAAGGAAAGAAAAAAATACAACCAGGATATAACATGGTTTCGACTACCTTTAACAACTGTTCAAAATCATTATCGACACCGCTACCCCTTGTATTCGAGGTTGGTATTATTTTCTATCGTTTACCACATAACATCATCGATAACATCAACAATCTTGTTACTTGGCGCTACGACATCTACAACCGGAAGAATTAAAGTTTCACCGTGATATGTCCACGTTTCATATGACCAACTGAAACCATATATACGAACATAACGTCGCATTGCTTTCGGATCCATGAAGTAACGGTTATCAACTTGCTCACACAGACATTTGGTTTCATGTTTACTATCTAGGTGTGGCATGGATCTCTCGACAAAAGAGTCCAGTCCTAGTTGGAACTCAGGAGATTGACAATGTGGATTAGTAGTTCATCTTTTATCAATAGACATGATGCAACTGAAACATAGTTTAGTGTTTAAGGTTTACTCTACGGGAAAAAAATCAAATAGAGTATTGATAGAGTCGACGATTCAAAAAGTATCCCCAACAAGGGAACAAAGGAACAAATAATTAGAAATGGGTAGAGTATTCACAAATTTAGACTTCTAAACCCACTTTTTGAATACCTTATTTCATATGTGAACGTGTATTACATTATTGTATGTTTAAGAAACATTCGGCAACAATATTTTCCCTAAGCTCCCATGTGTGTGTGTGTGTCTATATATATATACACACACACACACACACACACACACACACACACCCGAGGAGCAAAGAGAAAATGATAATCGAATCTTTCGTAAACAAACAATCATGTAATACATGTTCACGTCCTAAATGAGATATAATAGTAAAAAAGTTGTCCCAAAATAGGGACAACCTGAAATTAATTTCTAAATCAATTTCGGGCGGGTATTTCTCGGCTCCTGGTAATTACAAAGAAGACACGCAAACGAATAGAATTTTGAAGAATTTTTTTTGGCCATTTATAGTATGACATCCCCAATTTCACAGCCAGAAAAGACCGATTTGTTTATGCTTTGTTTTTAAAATCGGAGTAATCGTTTAAAGAAAACCGATGCGGAATTTGTTCCCAAAACAAAATATGATAAGAATTTATCAAATCATTTTTTAAAGAAATGTATTTTCATTATATAACAAAATCTCGAGATGTTATGTTCCGATACAGACACATAAGCATAAACAAAACTTACATTTATTTACACTAATGATTTACATCTCATTTAATCTCTCAGTGAAATATGTCTTCGTATTAATACTTGTGATACAAAGAAAACTGAGTGGGTCAAACTTGGGAGCCTAGTGAGCATATAAGGTTTTCAACCCACAATAATATAATTATTATATTCAACCATCAAACAATCAACCCAATTAACCATCCCCATTATCTTCTTTATTTCTTAGGATTTTACCCTCAGAATCCAACTACCTGCCATTCATTCATTCCTAAGGATTGACCTAAGGAATTAGCACAAAATTTATTGCTACATAAGGCGCATCTACCAACATCATCCTTTAAGCGCCTCTGCCAGGATTACGTCATACACTATGAGGCGCGATTACCAGGTTTATGACATTCTCTTTTGGGCACATCTGTCGACATTATCCTATAAGCGCATCTGCCAGGATTATCCTATAAGCGCATCTGCTAGTATTATGACATTCTCTATTTGGTGCATCTACCAATATTATTCTCAAGCGCATCTGCTAGTATTATGAAATTCTCTACTTGGTGAATCTACCAATATTATTCTTTAAGCATCTTAGATACATCATCATTTACCTCATAAGTTTATCACATACCAACTATCTCATCTACCCATGTTCTACCCAACATATTAGTAAATATAAAATACATATACGGTTTAACACATTTAAAAACCATATAAAACATTCATTCAACACTTATCTCAAATAAACAATAGTATATAAACACATAACACACATTTCAAAGCAAATACTTCATATATATGTGTTAGAAGAAAGAACTATACACTCACCCAAACATATACTTAATACATTCAAACAATACATGCATTATACTCATGTTTATGAAAGGGACTATACACCCACACGTATAAACAAATTTATATTATACACATAACACGTATTTCATAGAAAATACTTAATATTTATGTGTTAGAAGAAAGTTACCACACACTCACTTGATCAGAAGATGATCGGACAACACTACAACTTGTAGAAGTAGTATTCTTCGGTAGATCTGGAAGATCTTCACAAAAACCAGGATCCTTGCTGGCAGAGCTTCGGCTCGGAAATTTTACTTCTCGGGATCTTCGGGGCTCGGGATTAATACCGGAGCTTCGCGATATTTCTTACACGAAAAACGAGGTAAAACGGGAGAGAAATGAGAGGAACTGAGCAAGGAACTCGGCTGCCCTCACACCCTTTATATAGGGGATGATTATTTGAATTACGCTGGGCGTAAATCCAGGTACGCTGGGCGTAACCCGGATAAGCTCGGTGACTCCCCCCCCCCCCTTTGGATAATATCCGAATTTATATATAAATTAAATACTTTAATTATTTAATAAACTTCAAAAATTCATATATTCCTTATACGAGCTCCGTTTTCGGTGTTCTTTATATCCCCGCGTAGGTGAGACTACGATCTACAACTTTTGGTTAGACTCCGTCGGCTAATTTTGACTTTATTTTTATTATATTATTTTACTAGGTCGGGACACGAAAACTCTGTTATAAATTCATAACTTCTTCATCCGATGTCCGTTTTCATCTGTCTTTTTACCGTTGCACTACTATCAACAAGATCTTCAATTCTCGTTTAGATTGTTTTGGCTAAAAAACGCTCGATTTCAAAGCGAGTATTCGGGTTGCATACCGCTAAGTCGAAACTTAGAAAAATCATAACCTCCTCATACGAAGTCAGATTTAGACGTGTTTTTTATGCACGCTCATGGTTTAACGAACTCTACGAATTTCATTTAGATTGCTAACACTAAATATCACTCTAACGTAAATTCACTTTTTACGTCATTCAGCGTCGTGCCGGTTCTGTCGCGAAACTTCGACAGGTCATAACTTCTTCGTTATAACTCGGATTTTGGTGTTCTTTATATGTATGGAATCCTTGTAACATATACCACAACTTAGTTAAGATTATTCCTTCAAAATAATCTTCCATCAAAAAGTCATTTTTTTACACTTATCGTCTCTAAATTGACTAGTCCGGATCTACGGGCGTTACATATAGTATCTTACTTTTGTATATTTTTGTTATTTATGGCATATAAATTTGTTTTCAGTTTTCTACAATAGCATTGTACTTTAAGTATTACATTACATATTCTATTTAAGCATTTTTTTTATTTACAATAGAGACAAATACACTTAAACATACATCATACACAAAAAAAGTTTGTGTATTTGTATGTAATTTAGAAAGTACAATGCTATAATGTAAAAAAAATGAAAAAAAAAAGTTTGTAAAGTAAAAACTATTTTTTTCCATTATAACATTTTACTTTCCAAGTTGCATACAAATACATATTTTTTTTTCAATTATAGCATTGTACTTTCCAAGTTGCATACAAACACAGAAACATTTTTCAATTATAGCATTGTACTTTCCAAGTTGCATGCGAATACATAAACTTTTTTTTTCATTTTTTCCACACATTACATACATAAGTACACACATTATACATACAAATGCACTTAAACATGCTTCCTACACATATTACATATTCATTATAGCATCGTACTTTTTTCCATTATAACAACCTACTTTTTTTTCGTCTGTCCATACATACAAAATACATGTATAATTTCAAAAGTCATACACATACACAAATACTACACATACAAATACACATGGAAAACACGTACATACATCATACACATACAAATACATATAATATATACACAATATAAACATTCCACACACAAAATTAAAGATAAAAAAAAATGAAAAAGAACTTGCGGTTGTGTAATTTCGAAGTTTTCCAGTGAGGGTTCCACAATTCCGGCAAATAAGTGATGTTCCAAATTTTTTACGGTAGGAGCTCCAAATTCCAACACTAAAGCTGGAAATTACGGTCAGTAATCACTACAAATTCGAGTTTTTAGTGGGGAAAAAAGAAAAGTAAAAGAAAAAAACGACACATTGTTACCTGTCCCCGATGATGGGCGTCGCCTGTCGCCAGTTATGGGTAGGGCTTGGGCTTTTTCCGGCGTAATCGAAGATATGTGCAATTATTCGTTCGGTGCAAAGAATCGGTGTTGAGATGGGAAGGGAACACAGAACAGAAGACGAAATAAACTGGGTAATATTCATCCAGAGTATTAGCAGCGACGCGAGAGTATTAGCGGCGACAATGTTAATAGCAGCGACGCGTCAGTGGATGAAAGTTTGGCGCCATCTGTTTAAAGTATTAGCGGCAACACCGTCACTGCTATTGATGATGTACGAAACGACGTTCAAGCCGTTGGATTTGCAACCAGATCGACGGGTAGGATGTAATCTTAGACTTTCACGTGGATCGTGGTCAACGGGTATTAGCGGTGACAAAATGTTAATAGCCGCGACGCGTGAGTGGAAGAAAGTTTGGCGCCATCTATTTAAAGTATTAGCGGCGACAACGTCGCTGCTATTGATGATGTACGAAACGACGTTTAAGCCGTTGGATTTGCAACAAGATCAACGGGTAGGATGTAATCTTAGACCTTCACGCGGATCATGGTCAACGGGTATTACCGGCGACAAAATGTTAATAGCCGCGACGCGTGAGTGGAAGAAAGTTTGGCGCCATTGTTTAAAGTATTAGCAGCTACACCGTTGCCGTTATTTGTGTCGCTGCTACTGATGATGTACGAAATGACGTTTAAACCATTGGATTTGCAACAAGATCGACGGGTAGGGTGTAATTTTAGACTTTCACACGGATCGTGGTCAAAGAGTTTTTTTTTTTTTTTTTTTTTTGAAACGGCAAATCTAACCTACTCCTAAATACATCTTAAATCCACATATGTCTACAACGGGACTTGAACCCTCAACCTCAAGGAGGGAGGGCAACACCGGATACCGCTGGGTTACGGCGACAAATGCCAGTCGTGCTAATACTCATATTTTATATGTTTTGTAGTCACTCTTAATCAATAATTTGCCTATTCCATCGAAACTTTACTTTCTAACCCTTCAATTACCGGTCTTGGTACATGTCCTAATTGTAACTTCAATTCACCCTTATCGATTTGTAATGCAAATTAATTACGATGGTAGTACAAAAACCTTGAGACGTCATGGTGATGAGATGATGACATCATTAAGAGCTCACTGACATCATCATTAGAATGTGCACCAACTTACTGTCGTTTTATAGCGTGATCCTGCCCATATTTTGTCCTCTCCATTTTGGATTATTCTTCTTCTTTTATAAATATATTTTTTGGAAGACCTACAATGCTTTTATAATTTGTCCTTTATAAAATGCTGAAATGTGCTTTAGGATCTATAATATTTTGTTAGTTGTTTATTGATATAAAGTATATATTTCCACAAGAAAACGAGTAAAACGATGACGTACACCTCTAGCAACGACATAAGTACGCCGATATTGAGGAACTTTCTCAAATGACATCCCTAAAGACATTTGTAAAATCTTTAGGAAACTTTCAATGTCACCACAGACATTTGTAATCAAAAAATTTTGCGATCAAATTTCATTCACCACGAAATTTAGAGGAGCAATAGTGTCATCGTTGTGTAGATATTTTATTTTTTTTTTATGAAACTAAATAATGATTTTTTTAGAGGAATGACATTGTTTTAGAAACTACTTTTTGGAAATTACCTACAACGATTACATGTCATCGCAGTAGGTTTAACGTGAATTCCTCCTACTCAAACAATTGACCAAAAATTTGAGTTGGCCCATGGTTATGATATGTCGTCGGATACATCTCGACCCTAGATCTTTTTTTAATAACAAGACTTCATTAAAAAAAACAGCAAAAAGCTGGAATTAGAAGCTACACTAGATCGAGTTATCAACCCGTGAATCCCAAGACAAAGATGATATCTCCCACCTAGTTTTATTTTAAAGCCAAAAAACCCTAAAACTTTGACATCAAAAGCAAAAGGAAATGAGTTTTTCACTTCACTATTAAAATCAAACCGTTCATGTACGTCCATATAACCCATAAGAAGGCTCTAGAGCTCGAGTTCGAGTTCATGATATCTTTCTTTTGCTGCCTTTTTTGTGGATTAAGTTAACTCCAATGATGTTGTCCAAAAAATCATTATCAATGGAAGCATCCTTCCACCAAACTCGTAGAAGTGCTCCCAACTTCTCGACCTTGGATCTATAAGTTATATTTCTTCTTTCCATTATTTCAAATCATATGTATGTTGGGGTATAGGGGTGGATCCAGAATTTTTTGTGATGGGTAGCACAAATTTTTTTCCCAACAAAATATAATAGAATAAAAATAAAGTAAAATTACAAAAAATCAATGACTTCGATCCTTCTACATGCTCCAATGATATTGATTTTTTTTGTATTTGTTTCTTCCGGCGTCACTCAAGATAAGTCGGTGAGCCCATAAAAAAATAGATTATTAATTTAAGTATGAACTTGTTAAAAGTATATTTGATTTAAACTGTAAAACTAATCTTGAAAACATTGATTGTTTTTATTTTTGTCCAATTGAGTTCGGTTAAATTGTAGGTTAGTTGTGACAAAGTTATCTTAAAGGGGGTAAAGTGTCAAGTATCTTGAAGTTGTGTATTGAAAAGAAAAAACCAAGCACGCAGACCCTTTCATGGATTGGATTTGACCCAGATTTTGATACAAGAGTATTGTGCTTTATCACATTCTAACACACATTTTTTTATCGTATCTTCTCTCATAAATGCCAACAAACTCTAAATACTTTACAAAAAACTAGTCCCCACCTTCTACTATCTCCGGCTGTTCACTTCTGTCCGCCAGAGTTTTGCTAGCTTCGGTTCTAATCTTTTCTTCTTGTATCATATTAGCATCTTAAGGAGTAGCACATTAATTAACTAGGAGGAGCATATTTGATATAGAAAAAGTATCTAATTTTTTACACTTCTCTGGCAAAATTGAGGGGTAGCACGGTATATCCTAGGCTACTAGTTAGATCTGCCCCTGTTAAGGTATGAAGTCTTGTCCAACATGGAGTACTTAGAATCAAGTGGAGCATATAGAGTTGCAATGGTGCAACTTGGGAAATTTGGAACTCGATGGAGCACATGAGGTTCATGGAGCAAGTAACAAAGGAACGAGTCATCCGAGAAGGGCATGGATCATCTGATAAAGGAACAAATCAACTGTCAAAGGTCCGGATCGTTTGGAATAGGGTTTGGAGCACTTGGGAGTGAAATTGAGCAACTTGTGCACAAGTTGCACATTTTTTCCTGATCATGTTCATTTGATGATGGTCAATTGGTGATGGTCAACCGGTGATGGTCAACTGGTGATGGTTAATTGGTGATGATCAACTGATAATGGTCAACTGGTGATGGTCAATTGTCAACATGTTACACCATGTGGTTCCTTGATGAACCATGATAAACGTAATGACCTAAGTATGATATGAAGTCCTTTATGATGCTCAAGAGTGTTCAAGGTTTCTCAGAGGTTGGTGATGCTGATGAGGTTGAAAGTTCTAGAAGCGTCTGCATGGTACCTTGTGATTGGTTGGAAATTAAGGAATTCCCTTAATGGGCTAATTATAGATGGGCCTGGCTCATCAGAGTTGGGATTTCCCATGCTTGACTATAATAGTTTCATATCTCCATCATTGTAAGTGCACATAAATTTCAAGAGAGTAATCATTATGAGGTTGAGAGCACTCCATTGGAGTAGTTAGTAACAAATATATATTCTTTTATTTTGAGAGCTCAAGTGAGGTGTAACCTTTGTGTGTGATTATAATTCTTCTTAGAAGTTAATAACCCCCCCCCCCCCTATATCGTTCGCTCATAGATGTAGGTCACCTGACCGAACCAAGTTAATTATTCTGTTCACTTGATTTACATTTTTCATAAGTTTTATTTCAGCAATTTCATTGAAGTTTGTTTTGATATTTATCTGAAGTGCTTAACTTGTTTTGTTGCAACCCAACAAACTTGTATCAGAGTTATAGTTGAAGATGGGAGAGTTAATATTGAAAATTTCAATGGTCATGCTTTCGCTTTTTTGAAAATGAAAATCATATACTAACTCTACCAGAAGAACTTACATGAACCATTGTCCAAAAGTAAACCTGAACAAATGAAGCAGGAAGATTGAGAATTGTTAGATCGGAAGGCACTTAGTGTGGTGAGATTATCCTTGGCAAAGAATGTAGCATAAAACATTATCAATATGAATGCTACTCATGAGTTGATGAAGGAACTATCTAACATGTATGAAAAACCTTCAACAACGAACAAGGTTAACTTGATTCGACAATTTGTAAATCTAAAGATGAAGGAGGTTGGCTTAGTGACTGATAATGTTAATCAATTTAATTCAATCCTATAAAGATTGATATTAGTTGTTATTAAATTTAAAGATGAAGTCATGATGTTGCTACTATTATCATCTTTGCCTAATTGTGGGTCCAGTACAATTATAGGAATTAGCAGCTCAGCTAGGGGCACTAAGCTGACATTCAAAGGCATTTGTGATGTGATCCTTAATGAGGATGTACACCTACAGAGTTCTGGAAAAGCTTCCAATAGTCTTTTGAGTACTGGAGACAGAGGAAAGGAGTCAAAGAAAGGATGTGGGGGTAGTAGAAGATCAAAGTCGAGAAAGAGATGTGGATAGAACAACAGGAGGGACGTGACCTGTTGGAACTAAAAAGAGAGTGGTCATGTCAAAAGTCATTGCCCAATGCTCATGGCAAATAAAGGCCAAAATAATATGAATATAGAAGAAGATTTTAAAGGAGACACACTCATTTGTTTAGTTGAAAACTTAATAGAATCTTGGGTCTTGGGTTATGGTGCGTCATTTCATGCTAGTCATTCTAAAGATGTGATGCAGAACATCAGGCATTACCAAGGGAAGGTTGACCAATGATAACAAGTGTTTGGATATCTTGGGTGTTGGAGTTGTGGTTCTCAATATGACTATGGGTACAGATTAGACTTTAAATAATGTCAACTTCATTCTAGATCTAATGAGGATGTTGATATCAGTTGGGCAACTTGATAATGAAGGTCATCATGTTACATTTTGTGAGTACAACCAAAAAGTAAAGAAGGGAAACTTGATCATTGCTGAGGGTTAGAAACATGGTACACTATATATGGTGGAGGTTTTTCAGTATGGTGGTTACGAGGCATGCTGGGAGTGGATCCGGGTTAGGATCGGGAGCAGGAGAGGGCGATCAGGTTGGGTCAGCACTACCCGAGGTTATCAGTCAGAGGAGCACAGGCAAGTTGGATGCTAGGATTCGTGAGATCTTGCATGATGAGGTTGCCGCTATGTTCCGGGCCGAGTTGTCGGAACTGTTTGGGTCAGTCAATACCGCCATGGTCGAGTATTTTGATGAGCGCTATGCAGACGTGGAGGGGTGTTTCTTCACGTGTTCATGCCCTGCTGATCAGAGAGTGAGGTGTGCTCTGAACCTGTTGAGACTCGGGGCAAAGGATTGGTGGATATTGACCACGGGGTCATATTCGGATGAGCAGCAGGCTGCGGTTTTGTGGGATCAGTTCCGGGAAATGTTCAGTACCCATTATGTTCCACGGGTTGAGAGGGAGAGGTTGGATCAGGAGTTCCTAGAGATGAAGCAGGATACAGAGTCAGTGATGGAGATCACCAGGATGTTTACTGAGAGGGCGATGTTTTGCCTGGAGTTTGCTTCAGAGCAGGCTCAGATGTCCCGATATTTGAGTATGCTCAAGAGGGATATCAGGCAGTGTGTGTCTACGCAGAGGTGCGAGACTTTGTTGGAGTTGCAGGAGGCCGTTCGACGCCATGAGTTGGAGATTGAGCTACAATTGAGGGAGTAGAGCAGGCCTTGGCACAGTCGCAGCCGACGCCGAAACGATCCAAGACCGTTGATACTAGGTCGGGAGATCAGAGCAGTCGCACTTGTGGAAAGTGCGGGAAGGGTCACACTGGAGTTTGTAGGTCCGGTGGTGTGTGCCGCAAGTACGGGAGAGAGGGGTATTACGCAAGGGATTTCCGTCAGACAGCCCCAGTCCAGGATATAAGGATTTGCTATCAGTGTCATCAGACTGGTCACATGCGGGCCAACTGTCCACAGCTTGCTGCAGGACCGGTGCAGGCTCCAGCACCGCCTACTTTGAGGATTTCGGGTGGAGGTCAGGGTGGAGTAGAGCCCCCGAGGGCTTAGGGGTGTGTTTTTCAGCTTATAGCAGAGGAGGTCAGGGCAGAGCCGGATGCAACTGCGGGTATGTTTCCTTTTTGATATCTTGTTATCTTATGATTGTTATGGAGTATTGCATATGCTAGTCATGTTTGCATGATTTATTGTGCTGTATTGTTCGCCTTTTCATCTGGGTTATCTTTTGGTAGATGTTTTATAGCTAGGAGTTGTAGCTGGTTAGTATCCAAGGGATGGATGGTCAGGTTTGGTTGTGTGGTCTTGTTGTTGTTGGATAAGGTGTCTAAGTCCATAACTATTTCTGGTATGTACTTGACCCGACCCGGCATGGTCCATTTGGGTTGCATGGCACCATGCAATTGGATAGACTAAATGAGAGAAATAACACTTGGAGATTATTAATATATTATAAGTTCTAATATATTAATAATATTATTTGATTAGTTTGATCAAGAATTAATTTAGAATTAATTAAGTGATCAAAAGATAACTAATTAAATATATGGGTTGATTATGTAAATCATCCATATCTTGTATAGTGGGCTAAAAGGCTCCATGGACTATCAAGTTGGGTTCCACCCATAGGATGCTCCATGGATGCTCCATGGGAGTTACAAACCCATGGGTCATGGAAATGAAGAGTCATGACACATTAGGGTTTACCCTAGATGTGTCAACACTATATAAGTAACATATTCTCCACCCAAAATTGGCTACACTAAGAAATAAGAGGGCTTGGCCGATTTTGAAGAGTGTGTGTTCTCTCATAAGTTCTTCCAAGAGAATTTGGTGTTGTGTGAAGCATTTGAGGCATCACACTTGGGGTGCTAGGCTCACAAGGTTTCAAGGAACACAAACAACAACAAGGTAAGTTATTTTATCTATACTTTATGTTAAAATTGTTCCCCATGTATGCTAGATAGGAATATAACCTTGGAATTCAACTTTGCATGACAATTAGACAAACATAGATCCAAGGTTATTAGGGTTGCATGTACACTTAGGAAGTGTTAGAATGCTCAAAACCCATCAGTTGTTGGGTATAGCATTCGTGATGTGAGAAGTGTTCAGTTGGGAGTTGGACTCCCTTGGGATTCGAGATGTGCAATGTCGGGAGAGCAGTTTTGTGAAGATCACTCGTTCAGAGGAAAGCAGTTTATGGATGAGGAAGGTATGGGATAGAGATGATTGTTCTAGACCGGATGAGTCACTGGTATTTGGAGGTCAGTGTTCTAAGTGGGGGAGAGTTGGAAAATTCTCAGGAGGATCGACAAGTATCTGAGTTTGATTGGTTGTTTGGAAGTTGGCGGTGTTTCAGTCAGCCAAGAGTGTGGGCTGGTATGAGTAAGTGGAAAACTAGTGGGGGAAGGAAGCAGACCATGGA
The DNA here is from genome assembly GCF_052625555.1 of Lactuca saligna. NCBI lineage: Eukaryota > Viridiplantae > Streptophyta > Magnoliopsida > Asterales > Asteraceae > Lactuca > Lactuca saligna. The sequence goes on from NC_136417.1 coordinate 14,137,482, forward strand.
TTCAGGGTAGATAGTGTTTAATGTTAGGCCAGGGTTTGTCACACCCCCAAACCAAGGATGGCGGAAACATCTGGGGGTGGAGGACTTCATGTATAGTATCATAACCACAATTGCAATAGTAATTTAAGCAAACACAACCAACATATATATAATTGAAAAAGTTACATCAGTGTATGAGTTACATGTTTTCAAATCAATTACAATATGTTAACAAAAACATGATATATTGATGCCTTACGTCCCATCCTCAAAACGCACTTTGGTACCTGTTTATTGATTACCTGAGAATACAAGTTGTTTGAAAAAGTGTCAACACAAAGGTTGGTGAGTTCATAAGTTTTTGTTTTCGAACTTCATAGAAGTCTTTCCCTTGTAATTGTTATGTTTGTTTCAGAAAAATCCGATATTTTCCTTAAAATTTGTGTAATGTAGTCTTATAACCGAAGACCAAAATGTATTAGTAACCTCTCTTGCTAATAGAAAATGATATGTGTTTAAATTGACATAAACGCGTTTGAATTGAATGAAATTCTCGTAAATTCTTATGTTTGTTAATACTTTCTGTATATGTAGTCCTAAATCCCAGGAGCGAGAAGTAACAAGTATTGGCCATACTTAAAGATATAAATGTGGTTTCAAATGATGTGTAATCATAAATACCAAAACCGAACGTGTACAGTAATATCTGTATTTATTGACATAAAAAGTGATTTTAAATCGACATAAAACCCCTTTAGGTTTTATAAAAATACCGTAAACTTTATGTATTGTTATCTCCCTATGTGAGTCGCTATAATCATACTATGATTAAATGAACCTGCCACGACGTTTCTCAAGCGTCGTGAAACAGAAATGACATTTGTCACCCGTAGACCTGCAGGTCCCACTGTAGCTAGCAGCAAGGTGTGGGGTGTCAAACCCAATATAGATCTATACACAACTATCACGTTCTCCCTCCAGGAAACTCTGATTATAACTACCAGGAATTAGATCCCGCACTCGGACATAAGGAAAGAGATTGTTTCACAATTTAGGTTAACAAGTTTATGTGTGGTGTGCGTAAATGTAAACCTTTTTGTATGAATGTACCCTTTTTGTACGAGTGTGTTATGTGATGAATCATAAACTATACATATTATAGTTTATCCAAAACGTTTGTAATATATAAGAACTCTTTTATGAAAATGCGTTGGTGTTATAAATCCCTTAAACTATGCTTATTATAGCTTAATATACGTGTTCTAAATGAATGAATAATCTTATCATGAATGACTTAGTTTCAGTTTATGATGATAAACTAACAAGGAAACACATTCAATAATTAGAACTTAAGATTATACGCTTTGCTCAACATAATACAAAGTGTAATGAAATTTATATGCTGTTAACTAAATTTAACCTTTCTGCGTTGTTTTAGAAAAGTCATAGAAAAATCATACGAAGTCAAAAACTAAATCTGTAAATTCTGAGAGTTCCCAAAATGTGTCTAGTTTACTCATAATTTTTATCATGATTTTTAATGACCTCCAACATGGGTGAAAAAGTCCATAATCACAGACTGGTCCGGATTGGTGTTCGAAATGATAGGAAATTTTGTAAAAATCACCATAAATTGTAGAAAAATATTATGGAGATGTGCAAGTAGTCATTTTAAAGCTAAGAACTTGAAATACTTGCACCTTGTATAGTTTTGAAAACAAAAATGTTTAAGTTTCCCAAAACAGTCCGTGAATGGAGTTGAACTTTTCTGATGAAGGCTGTTAGAAAAGTTTAGTTATGTTCTTGGTGTTTTAACTTGTATTACCCCCCTGAAAACTTGAGAAAACATGAAAATGTAGGGTATGAACTCAACTTGAGTGATTTCAGAAGATGGATGATGGAGATATGTAGTATTCCACTCAAGAACATTAAGAGAATGTCTTGAAGGTTCGAAGATCTAACATTAATGTGATGGATTTTGTGTAAACAATCAATGATTGGAGTAGAATGAAGTGTAATAATCACAAGGAGGATGAATTATACTTACCAAGGGAAGGGTAAGGCTTGAAGATCAGCCTTGGAGTCTTGGAATAGTGAGATAAAGTTTGAGAGAAAAGTTGTGTTGTATCTTTGGTGAAATGAGATAAAATGAAAGAAGTGAGGAGAGAAGATGGGTTATTCCAGCTCTAAGAACATGGGAAGGGCTAATAATTGAGTGGGAAGGACATTGAAGTGACATAGGTATGGTGGGAAGGTGTGGCTGGTCATAGAGTGGGTATGGGAGTAGTTGCTTGTGTCATAAGGTAAAGTAAAGTCAACACTCTACCTCAATTATTCACCCACTAGATTTTTATTATTTAAATGGGGATTTTCATGAAAATATGATTAAATTATGAATATTTAGGGTTTATTATGTTAAAATATGGTTTTTGGAGAAAATCCCGAGTTAAAATCACGAAAAACGGGCTCAAAATGTGAAAAATATTGAAAATGGGCCAAAAATGTAAAAATTCCGAAGTCTGGCCGGAGGTTCGGCCTTCTGGTCATTGGAACCGAAACTAGAAGAGGGGGACCGAGAGGAGAGAAGAAGACAGAGAGGAGAAGATAGAGGACCGAGAGGCAGAAAGAGGACCGAGAGGTGAAGGGAGGACCGAAAGTAGAAGAAGGAACCGAGAGGGGAAAAGAGGACCGAGAGTAGGGGAAGTAAGACCGAGACTCGGTCTCTGCTCTTGGCGGGTTCGGCTCGGGGTCTCGATTCTCAGGTTTCAACTACAGGTCTCGGTTTCGGCTGGGGCAGCGAGGCTCGGTCTCGGCTGCTAGTCTCGGTTCTCTGGTCTCAACTCCAGGTCTCAGTTTTGGTTGCATAAATGTTTCGGTTCTTTGTTGCTTTCGGTCCAAAGAGTTCGGCCCTAAGAGGCTTCGGCCCTATAAATGGTTTTTCGGTTCTTTTAGAGTATTTTACTCGTTTTAACCCCGTTTCAAGCCGTTTTTGACCCGGTTAAGAGTCGGGATGGCCCGAGAAGCTATGAAAAGTTACGGGAACTTTTGAGAGAGATTTGGGAGAGATTTCCTATACTTTGAGAGATTTAGAAGAGATTTGACATTCTTGGAGAGATTTCTCATACAAAGAGATATTTGGGAGAGATTTGGCATACTTAGAGAGGTTTGGGAGAGATTGGACAATAGAGAGAGATAGAGTGAAAACGATTGAGAGAGGTTTCATGTGTGACAATTATGAGTGTGGGGCTCTGCAACGCAAGGTCCCTGAACTCCGTTAAGCCATGATTTAGGATCTTTCACACTCCCGATGAGTATGTAACATTGTTTCCTCATTTTTGTTCATTGTTTAGCACTAAGGCTAAGGAAAATTAAACACATGATTTTTTTTTTCAAGTGATGTTTTCTCATTAAAATAGTGAGTTATATAGTATTTACATAACACATACCCTAATATACCACATTTAATTGAGTTGATCAGTTTGACTTGATGACTTTGATTGACTTAGACTTGACCCGAATTTGACTATTGTCACAGGGTTAGACCATGGAAAGGATTTCGGGATCGGAATGGAGTTAGAGTTCGGAACCCCTTGAGGGCTAGAAGAGTATGTTCGGGAGAGAGAGTCCCATGAAGGATAGTTCGGGATGAGATGCGATAGTCTAAGCAGTCCGGGGAGACTGAAGGCCCGTGGGCGTACCAGTCAGGCCGAAGACTCGGAGAACGGTCCAGACAGGCTGAAGGCCCTGGAGGGCGGTCCAGACATGCTGAAGGTTCTTAGAGTGGTCCAGATTAGCTGAAGACCTGGTAAGGCGGTCTAGTCATGCTGAAGACTCGGTAGGTGTTGATAGATCTGTATGAGGAGATGGATTGAGTATGCTGCGGTGCAATGGCAACCAGTAGGTCCAGCCCCGGGTATTGATCATGTTAGTGGGAGGCGGTGCATGGACTCGAGAGTCCATGCAAGTAGATTCAGAGCATGTACGATGCACGGAGTAGCGGTTACTCTACAAGGGATAGTGTAGAGTGGGGTGTGTACACCGTGGAACTTGTCTGAAGCGGCGAGGTTGGCAAGTAGATTTCCTTGGATAAGGAAAGGGAAAGATATGTAACTTCGGGAAGGAGTGGTGGTTCACGGAAGTAGAACCAGTAGTGAGAATGGAGGATTGAAAGTATTTCAATTATGGTTGTTGACGCACTGTGAAATACTAGTGGTATGGAAGCACATCCGGATTGGGTGTCGGTTGAGGTTGCGGATGAATTTCCGGTGGTATAGAACCAGAGGAGTCCGGAAGGGATGCAAGGATGGAGCCTTGGATTTTCGGTATGGTTGTAATCAGGAGGTCGCGTATGTGGTGGTGATTCATCCTGGGAATGTCAGGAGGTATCATCAGTATGTGGGGATTTTCTAGCCCGAGGATGTTAGAGCAGGTTCATCATTTGTATGTGATTGCAGAAGAGAGCTCTTGGGAGTGCTTAAGAGCTGAAGGATGTGTCATCCTGTCAGCTCGGGAAGGAACGAATTGGATTCGAAAAGGGAAGCGGGATGAGTCCCAACAACTGGTACCGGGTCGTATTTTGGTGGTTCAGGGTTATATCTAATTCGTAAGAGTCAAGTGATTGTTGTGATTTGGAACGAGTGAAGTATCATGGAGTGGTACTCAGTTGATAAGTGTGGTTATTAGAGAATGAAGTCGGTGGCCGGCTTGAGGCGGTGGTCAGGACACCGCAGGGGAAGAGTTGGGTTTCGGGTTTCGGTGGTAGTGTTTTGGGGAACCTGGTTTGGTTAATGCCAGGGGGTGCATTGTGAGAGTAGTTTCTGGAGTTTGTGTTGCCGCAGGCTTCGAGGGCGAAGCCTAATTTAAGTAGGGGAGAATTGTAACATCCCGAGTTCAGGAGTGCGAGTTCAGGGTTCAAAGTGAAAATATGGATGGTCAACTCAGCAAGTCCATGGGTAGACTTGGCGAGTAGGGTCCCGATTCTGGTCGTGTGTTAAGTGGCCAACTCGACAAGTCGGTGGCTGGACTCGGCGAGTTGGTGCTGTGTGGAGAAAACCTTAATCCCGGGGGTTGAGTCCTATATAAAGAACATAATACCCTCTCCCCAGTCTCTTTACTCTCCCTTGAAGTCCAGAAACCCTAGCATTCATTTGAGAGAGAATTAGAGAGCATTTGGATCTTGAAGGAGTGTTTGTTGAAGAGATCTTTGAAGATTAAGAGGCTTGGAGGAAGGAGCTTTGCAAGGTTTTGGCTTATTTTTCTGTTGGAGTCTTCTCTTGAGGTAATGATTCGTTGCTTGAGCTATTATCCATCAAGATCTATCATTTTTGGGATTTTTGGGAATATATCTTGAGGTAATGTCGTTTTGGTTTCTCCTTGGGATCCCAAAAATGCTAATTCAGTTCTTCATATCTTGCAGTGTTTTTACCTAGCTTCTAGGCTTGAAATTAATTTGCAAAAAAGTAAGTTGATTGGGGTTGGCATCTCTAATAATTTGGTGGATTTGGTTACCCGTAATTTAGGTTGTGCCCCGGATTGCCTACCTTTTGTTCACTTGGGTGTATCAGTAGGTCAATGTATGTCCAAGGTCTCAGCTTAGTCCCCTATTGTTGACCGTTTTCATTCCAAGTTATCGGGGTGCAAGGTGAAAAGTCTCTCCTTTGGTGGACGTTTGACTTTGATCAAGTCTGTTCTAGGGAGCCTGGGAAGTTATTTAATGTCCATCTTCATGGCTCCTCTCTCGGTTCTTAAATCTTTAGAGATGCTCCGTTCTAGATTTTTCTGGGGTGCAGAGTTGGATGACAGGTGTATGTATTGGATCCAGTGGGATAGGGTGTTGATTGGTACAAAAGAAGGCGATCTTGGAGTTGGTAGTCTTTTCTCTTTTAACATGGCTATGCTTTTTAGGTGGAGGTGGTGCTTTTTTCACAACCCTAATCTTATTTGGGTTTTCTTAGTCAAAGTGATCTATGGGTCGGATGGTGGCTGTGGTTCTTTACTTCCAAAAAAAAGGTTGGATGAGTCCTTGGAATGGTGTTATCCGAATGATGTCCCACCTGAGGGATAGTGGTTTTGATTTGCTTTCTCTTTGTCTGATTCGAATTGGTGATGGTTACAAGATTTCTTTTTGGCAGGATACTTGGAAAGGGGATAGGCCACTTGCAGAGATTTTTCATAGGATCTTTGATTTAGATTCTCATAAATTTGCTTCAATTCGTGATAGGGTGGAGATGGGTTGGGATACTTCGTCTCTTAGGAGATTGCCTTGGGGTGGTATTAAGCAGGCTTAATAGGAGGCTTTTTTATTATGATGTAACAGCTTAATTCCAGTCTTGACCGGTTAGGATGGCTCTTGGATTCGTCTAACCACTTTACAGTTGCTTCAGCTAGGTCTTTTATTGACAATGGTATGTTGCCTATAGGTGGTTGCGTAACTTATTGGAATAATTGGGTTCCAATTAAGTTGAATATTTTCATTTGGAGATTAAGATTAAACGGGCTGCCTACTCGAGCAAATCTTTCTCATAAGGGTATTTTGTTAGATTCGATCTTGTGTCCAGTTTGTTCCACTACAGTTGAATCCATCGATCATCTGATTCTTGGATGTAGTGAAATGATTGATCTTTGGACTAGGGTTGCCATTTGGTGGGGTGTTCAGCTTCCTCATCATATTTCCATGGATTCGATCTTGTTTTGGTCAAACTCATTCGCTTGGAGAAGTGGTCAACGTAATGCATTTGATGCGGTGATCATAACTGCTTCTTTGTGTATTTGGAATTTATGTAATTCCATTATCTTTTGAACGGTGTTGCCTAGGAAATCGGTCATTTTTTATGATGTTGTAAAAAATTCTTATTTTTGGGTCACGAATAGGTGTAGTAAAACTAATATCTCATGGACTCCATGGCTTCATGATCCTGCCACTGCTTGTAATTTATTGTAGTTTCCTTTTTCTAGCTTCTTGCTAGTTTTTAATAAAATTCCTCTGTTCCAAAAAAAATTTGTGTAATTTATTCAAATAAAAAATAAAAAATAAAAAACAATTTTGTTTATTGACAGTTTCAAGAATGGTCGTCAAATAAAACTCCATGCATGCATTTTTGCTCGGAGCATATATATATATATATATATATATATATATATATATATATATATATATATATATATATATATATATATATATATATATATATATATATATATATATATATATATTCAATTGAGAAAATAAAAAAATGTTGGGAATGCGGAATCATTAACAGTCACTCATTTATTTTTTTCGCAAAAGCCTCCGTAACGGAAATGTAAAATGAATAGAAATGTGTTTTCAAACAAAACATGTTTCCTTAAACTATGCTAATCATTACCTTAATATATACAAAAACATAGTTTTTTTTTGTTTTTTTAAGAAGCTATTTTTATTGAAAAATGATTTTAAATATACCAAAATTCATGATGTTTATTCTCTACAAATAGACATCTATATTGATATAATTTTAAGATAAAAATAATTTATTTTTTTTATATTTTCAGCTATCGTTATTCATAAGTGAATAAAAATGCATCAAGTTTTATTACAGTACATTCGTTATTCACTTATGAATAAAAAATATGATTAATTTTTTTTACAATTTAAATATCATTCATATATGAATATAGCATATAATAAACATAGTATATTCATATTTAAATATTAGACGATGCATTTACTTGTGAATATTAACATAGTAGATTCACTTGTGAATATTAGATGATATATTTACTTATGAATATTAAATTGTATATACATGTGAATATTACATAGTATATTCACTTATGAATATTACACAGTGTATTCACATATGAATATTAAAAAGTATATTCACTTATGAATATTACAAGATATTTTCACAAATATTTATAATTTTATATGTTATTCACATATTAATAACATACAGACTTGCATATTTGTTTTGTGTTTTTAATAATCATATACTGATTCAGGTGAGAAAAACATATTCATATGTAAATATAACGTGGTAATTTAGTTTATGCATTTCATCAAACAGTTGGAAAACATACAAGTTAATTTTTTTAAAATGTTAAAAACATGAGACTTTAGCTGGTGGGGGAGTGTTCCTATATAGATGTTGATCTTGTTGATTGTAGGAAGCTATAATGTGGTGGTTTTTCATCATCGACGTCGTCATCTGCTCCTACTCCAACTTCACATTTTGTTCCCATTACACTAACGCTGCTTATTTTCTCTTAGCGGTTGTCGGAGAAGAACAAAGATGAAGTTCGAGGTCGTCGTTGTTTGAGATGGTGACGATAACCCTAATCGGAGTTGGATCTTCAACGATGGTGCTAAATCGTATCCTCTGATTAATGTATTTGGATTATTTACAAGTTTGCCACCATGCGTTTTTTTAAGCTCATTAAATGATAGGTTGATAATGGTTCCCTATTATCAATCTTTTTTTTTCAATTAAACTGCATATATATATATATATATATATATATATATATATATATATATATATATATATATATATATGTGTGTGTGTGTGTGTGTGTGTGTGTGTGTGTGTGTGTGTGTGTGTGTGTGTGTGTGTGTGTGTGTGTGTGAGAGAGAGAGAGAGAGAGAGAGAGAGAGAGAGAGAGAGAGAGAGGTACCCCATAAAACAAATCATCTGCAGTGTTTCTGTTAGTTCAAATAGGATTTGAACCCATCAATTTTAAATTATCATAAAAATGTCTCGATCCCTTAGACAATTAATGGTTAGGACAAGGTTGTGATATTCGTCATCTCTGACTAAACTAGTTGATGCTATGATTAATAGTGGAACATTAATTGAAAACTATGTGATTAATGAGTCGTTAGGCATGACTTTTTGTGGTGTAGAATTAAAAGAGAGATTTTAATCATAACCCCAGACGAGATTCTTCAAAGATCTACAATGGATTTATATTAGGGTAAAATTTCCATGTTAATTTGTACAAGGGATGTGTTGTAAATCTTTTGCTTTCTTTTCCTCTTTTGCTAATAAAGGAAATTGAATAGTAATCTTGCTATTGGATTTACTCCAAGTACAAAACACAATGAAAGTGATTGCAGTACCAGATGGAGGACCACAAACGAAGACAACTGAGGACCGACGATGAAACTAGCTATTCTTCTTTTTGTCACCAGATCTCATGTTTTAACAGAATATATATATACCCTACATTCCAATACCCCCTCCCCTCAATTGGTGAGCACTAGTGTCCGTGTATATACATACATATAAAGTCCTATACGCATGTGGGTATCTTCAGAGAAAGAGAGAGGTCGAGCATGGGCATTGGTATCATGATTGTTTATCTATGTGTTCAGACTTTTGTTGAAAGCCTTGGGATCGAAGGCAAAGGCTGAGATTTGTAATCATGATGTTTTTGAAACAACCATATATAATTATGTGCCTGTAATTGCAGCTTATCTATCTCCTCAACCCACCCCAAATATATATAAATTGGGAGAGGGCAATTAAGAAAGAGACATAAGAGAGATGACATAATTTATTCAGTTTGTTTACGTATAATATAATATATATATATACCAGTGAAAATGTGTAAAAAGTTTCACTGAAAAGAGAAAATAATACCAAGATAAAAGTGAATCTTTTTGTGTTCTTTCTGAGATTATATATATATATATATACATATATATATATATATATATATATATATATATATATATATGTGTGTGTTCCTCTCTCTTGCTTGCTTTTTTCAAGGGTTGCTTTAGAAGAGAGCTTGAAAGAGTAAAGAGTGCAGCAGAAACCTTGAAAAAGTATGGCTAAAAGTAGGAGAGAGGTATATCCATGTCCATGTATGTCTTAATCTTTACATGTATTCATGTATGGTATGTGGGTGTCACCTGAAACCCTGTTTCGTTGAAGTTAGGGATAGATTCTTTGGTAATTTTTTGCTTTTTTGATCCCTCTCATTTAAAAAAAACAAAGAAAGAAAGAAGATCTCCCTTCTTTTTTTTCCAGTTTAGTTTTAAAAAGTTGATTAAAAAGGCGTATAGAACAGCATCAACTGCAGTGTATCACAGTCTATCATTCATATAATTATGGAATCTACAAATTTTCATCACCAACAACAACAAGAACACCACCAGCCTCTTGTGGACTCTTCTTGTTATGGACTTGCTTGGTATCAAAACCCCATCCTGTAAGTTCCTCTCTCTCTCTCTCTCATACGTACACACTTAATTTTCTTGCTTATAAACGTAGGGTTTTTAATTCATACATATCTAGGGTTTTAATTCTCTTACATACTTAAAAAAAAAAAAAAAAAAAAAAGTTATTTGGAGAACATTTTAGCTTCTTATCTATGTTAAACCACTAGATCTCATTGTACAAATTTGTGCAGTAATGGTACGAGAAACAGTACAAACTCAAGAGATGTGAAGCAACACATAAATCATAGCATAGATCTCGTTCCTCCTCCCACTTTGCAAGACTTAGGATTACCTTTGAGTACGATGGAAAGTTTCATGGCGCATGAACTGCAACATCTTGCAAGAATCAAGGATGAACTCTCGCTCTCGAGATCTTATCCAGGACTCTCGGAAATGATCATAAGCAGCAGCCCAACATCCAGCATCGAAGATTTACACTTACATCCATCCCCAACCTACATGTCAAAGAATGATAATCAACGGATTCGATACGACAATGATAACAATCAAGAGATATTTCTCAAAACTTTTTCAAATGGGTGCCAAATAAAAAGTGATCATCAGCATATGAATCAAATACCCTTTTCGGAGGAATCTGTTTCATATTCTGATGATACTAATCGCTGTTATAGAGGGACGTTTAGCCAGATTCTTCCAACAATAAATATTTCGAGTTTGAATCAATCATCAACACCACCATTGGCAATTTCCTCAACCGCTTTTGATATCAACTTGCCAGCTTTAGATCCTTTTCGCTCTCCAACATTTGATGGGAGTTTTAGCTATCAACCTTCTTCCCTAAATGTTCATAATCTTGGAGGCCTTTTAAAAGACAAATGTTTGTCTTATGGTCTTGACCAAATGCATCAGCCAAATCACAGCCAAGTTTGTCATAGCAAGGTGAATTTTATTTTATTTTATTATTATTATTATTAATTTTGTCTTATGTTCTTTTTTTTGTGGTCAATTTATAGTTTCCCTAGCTAGTATTTTATATATTTAATATTACGTTATAAAGTCAGTCCAGAAAATAAGTACTATTCAACCTAAATTTGAGCACAGTATTCAACCTAAAATTTACCACAGATTGAATGCCTGCTGAAGAAGATGATGTATATCCATCTTTACTTTGATACAGAAACCTTCCATTCTTCGGTTTAATTAAATAATCGAAAGTTTAACCTAAAATTTATACACATGGTTTAAAATTTATCGTAGGTATTACCACCCTTCATCGTCGAAACTACAGAAGCGAAAAGGTCAGCCAGCAATTATATGGATGCAAAGGCCATTAAAGCAACTCCACCTAAGAAATCAAAACTGGAGTTGCGCCCTTCTTGCGCACCCTTGAAGGTGATTAAATTTAAATGCGCTTTCTTTTTTTTTTTTTTTTTACTTTTATAGTTTCAAGTATCGATCATATATTCATGGGTGTGCGTGTTTTGGTGAATCAGGTTAGAAAGGAGAAATTAGGCGATAGAATATCTGCTCTTCAGCAAATGGTAGCACCTTTCGGCAAGGTATAGTGTTATCTTTCGTCCTCTCATAAAGTTGCTAGCTTTCTCCTTTCTTGCACTAATTAAAGAACTTTTTTTCTTAAAATTTTCTGATACTGAAATATGCTTTGTCGCTTTTTCAATGCGAAATTAAAACACCATTTTGGCGACTAGAAATCGTTACAAAACATCCATATGCTATTATTCAACGATCCATGCTATATATAGAGAGAAGGTATATATATACACTTATATATATATGCACTTACATTAAACCCTAACATTTCGGTTCATAACATTGACTTAGTTCCTCCTATACTATTCTACTTATTTCTTTCTTTTTCTTCTTCTTTTTGACAGAAACAGAAGATATTTTCTTCTTTTTTTTCTACTTCGTGATTTCATGGTTCTAAATAATTGAATAAAGTAACTGCTCCCAAAAAATTAAGAATAAACAATGAAGGGAGAAACTTAAACTTCAATTTTGAATTAAGCAAAAATCTTGAAGCATCACTTGAGTTATGGGCAACTCAATTTTCTGGGGAAAAGGCACACGTCTTGCCTGAAAACGGGTTGCAGACCACCGCCCACTGTCTCTTTCTTTTCCTTTTTTTTCTTTGTTAACTCGGAACTTCTTTCTTTGATCCATACAAGCCATAGATAAATGAATAAATTAATTGTTATATTATTATCAATCAATAATTAATTAACTATGGTTTTGATAAACGTGATTGTGAGGATTTATGGGGAATATTTGCAGACAGATACTGCATCAGTGCTAATGGAAGCCATTGGATATATCAAGTTTCTGCAGAACCAAGTAGAGGTATACCTTTACCTATACTTAATTAATTCTTCTCTTCAAAACATTCTTCTTGGTTTCTGTTCTTCGTTAGGGCTTCCAAGCTTATATTATACTATTATTATTATTTTCATTATTTAAAAGGCAAGAAAATTTTATTAAAATAAACAAGCTATCGATGGATAGATTGGAATCAGTGACTCGACCAAGTTATATATATCTCTACCATTCTTATTATTAGTCCGTTTTTCCACCCTACAAATTATTCAAACTTCAATTTATTATTTAAAAACCAAATTTGTTATCTTTTAATTAACATCAAATATGTTATAGTTAATTAATTTCTTTCGGGTAGAAAATTTGACTCCTCTTTGTGAGTATATATATATATATATATATATATATATATATATATATATATATATATATATATATATATATATAACTCGGGGCAAACCCTAATCTACAGAATGGATTTAAGATGATAATAAAACGTAAAGTGATGTGTCGTTTATTGAATAGTATATATGAAACTCAAAAAGAATATTAATTTACACTTTTATGCCCTGATGATGCTGAAATTTCAGAAGTGTACCACTAGATAAAACTGTACAGTATGGAGCCCATACGTGCTTTTCACACAATCTTATGGCACAATGTAGGGCTCATGCTGATGCACACACACTCTCCACCCATGACCCTTTCTGTCTTCTCTAACTAAGAGTCTTAATTGCTAAGGATGCCATACATTTTTTCTCTACACTTTTAATTTATTGATACACGAAAGAAAAAAACATATAAACCTTAAAAGGTTTAAAAGAAATGCCAACTGACGGCATTTTTCATAGGTCTAAATTAACAATATATATGCTATAATTATCAACTCTTGATTGTTTGCAGACGTTAAGCGTGCCATACATGAAGTCAACACAAAAGGTCACTAGAACATCGACACGAGGGGTAAGTAACTTTCTGGAATTTATTGAACTCAAGTGCAGGCCTATATATATGTTTAACAAACTCGGTCTATATGGCATTGTTAAACTTTTAGAAAAAAACAATTCGTGAAACAAAAGATTGTTATCATGTAGTCATGTTCTTTTAAACGATAATATGAAACAAGCTAGCCGTCTAACTTGAAATTTTTGAAATCAACATCAAAGAAATTAATCAATAGAAATGTGCTTACATATTATTACATCTCAGGGTTCAATAAAAATTGGAAATGAAGAGATGAAGAGGGATCTTAGAAGTCGAGGGTTGTGTCTAGTGCCATTATCGTGTTTGTCGTATGTCACATACGGAGGTGGAAACATTTGGGCAACCCCCTAGCTAATAAGTTTGATGGGATTATTAGCTCATTATTGACTTGAGTCCTGAGTGACAAGAGCATATTGAGCATGGGAAATTATATATGTGGCTTTAGATCGATTGTTTAATTTATCTCTACTTTTTGTTAATAAAACGGAGCAAATTTGGTAGTCTTGTAAAAGATATAAACGAGGATGCACCATGTTTGATCCATATAGTCATGTATCCAATTTTTTTTTTCTCGAACAACACTTTTTTGAGAAAATTAGCTAGAGGGTAGCAAAGAGAACGAGACACCCATGGAATTACAAAGGAACCAATCCTACCAAGGAGGGCTATGAAAGGAAACCCTAGAAATTAACCCGGTTCAAGGATCTATTTTTACTTGTATTCGAGATCCAATAGAAAGCTAAAAGAACAAAAATAGTAGCACAATGTCATCTAGTATCTTTGAAAAGCATGTCATTTCAAGTATTCTGCTAGAATTAAAGCATGGTTTGGATCACCATGGTGAAGCAATGCTCTTCGAAATGACCCATATTTGAGAGAGTATTAAGTTTCATAACTATGCTCTAAGGCTCCATTTTAGATATGTGACCAGTTAAATCCAAGCTTGAAATGTGGACCATGTCGAGAGAGCCTTACCTATTGTTCAGTCCCATAATGCTTTCTACGTGAAGTTATACACATTTTTATCTTTTTCAGGTTTTGTTATTTGCATTGTGTTCAGCCATGAACTTTTTCGGGTTGGCTTAATTTTTTGCTTCCTATTGAAATAGTGATGCTGTAATCTGGATGGTCATTCATCAATATTATAAAAGTTGAATTTTTCTCTCCAAACTTTAATTGTGATCCCCAAATCCATGATATTCTTTTAATTTAGTTAATGCGGGATTAGAAGATTGTCTTGGATATTCTAAGAATCAACAGGGCTAATTTACGTTTAGGAGTTGTACACTAGCTACACCAAGGGTGTTGAGGTGGTCTTAACTACGAAATCATATGGTCTTTGGAGGTTTCAGAAATCTTGTGCTTTTGAGGATAATAGGTTGAGGATAGATTACCGTTTTTATTCTATTGTCGTACAATATTTTATATGGATTATTAACATGAGGTGTTGATGTAAGCTGGATTGGTTTATGGGGATATCATGTACGTATCTAGCTTTTTAACATTCCCAATTTGGCGTTTTGAGATAGCTTCTTGTTAGTTGGTAATAATAGTGTTGCTTTAAATAAAAAAATAAAAATAAATAAAAGAAGAGGAAAATATCCAATTTCTTGCTAGTCGGTGATAAACGTTTTGTTTCTCAAACAATGGAAAAACAATTTCCATCTATTGTCCACAAAGTTGAAATTTTACGTGAGTTAGAGCTAGCAAAAATGCAATCGACTAATAAGCGAGTTAAGAATTGTAAAGAACCATCATATATTTTGTTAGGTTTTTATTCAAAATTTTGTTTCAAAAACAAGATTTTAGCAACAGAAGACTCGAGTATTTTTTGAACAAAACTAGTTATAACCAACCATGAATTATCTTGAAAAGTTTGGAAAGAAAACAAACACCAAAGAATAAGAATAGTTTAACAACCTTTGTAGACTTTAGATTATCTAAGGGAGACTTGGAAGTTGATGGAGAATGTGAAACCTTTAAGACATCAACAAATTACCAACTTGATGTAGGATGCTAGTCCTTTTGATGTACTCTTAAGCTTGTAAGTAAAACACCCAAGTATTCTATCCAAGAAAGCAAATGCAAGCAACTTATAACTCTTCAAACAATGTAAGAGAGAAAGAGTGGGAGAGGGAGAGTATTTTTGGCCAATGCATGCGAGAGTGAATGATTCAAATGCAAGCCTCTAGTCTTAAGCATAAAGTAAAGTCATTAGCAATTAGGTCTTTACACTTTAAGACAACAATGTCCCTATGTTATGAACATGTGTAACATCTCGACTCTCATGTATGAGATTTATGGCTTAAAAGGTAAATTCCCCTTTGGAACTCGTCGAATTGATGGACTTAACTCGACGTGTTGGAAGATATTGGGTCGCACATATTTTTGGACCAACTCGACGAGTTGTAGAGGGAAAAGTCGACGAGTTGATGGTTGATTATGAAACCCTAATTTTTAGGGTCTTACACCCTATTTAAAGGCCTTATGGCCTCCTTATTCGCCCCCTCTGTCCAGAAAACTCTAATTCGAGCATCCTCTCCCATTTTGGGTGTGTATGAGCTTGAGGAATGATTCTAGGTGTTCTTTTGAAGGAGCTTGGAGTTTGAAGAGGTTTGATTGAGAGGAAGGCTATAGATCCGGAATCTTCTCTGTTGTTGCAGCCATTTTGAGGTATAAAGTTGATACCTTGATCATTTATTTCTTAGATTTTCTCCTTGGAAGTTTATTATCATTTTTGAGTCATTTTGGAGTCATTCTTTAGATTGGGCACTTCTTGAAGTTGTCACTTCAGATCTGGATGCTTTGTGGCCTTTTTGGGCTTAAAGCTTCAAGCTTTATCAAGTTATAGGCCCCCCTTTATGCTTTAGGCCATTGTTAAGCCTTCTTCGAGCTTTGAAGCCTCTTAGTGTCATGCATGGACGTAAAGTTAGCAACTTTACGTGGTTTTCCAGCTCTTGGGTACCAGATCTACATTCTTAAGGGTTAGAATGGATGAAAAATGATTGAATGAGTTCAGTTGGGAAAACTCGACGAGTTGTCTTGACAACTCGGCGAGTTGGCTCGCGTTTTCCTGCTTTTCTGGATACTGTAGGAACTCGACGAGTTGTCGTTACAACTCGGAAAGTTGGGTCAACATGGATGGTTGACTGTTGACTTTGACCATGGTTGACCAAGTTTGACTTTGATGGCATTTTTGGTATTTCGGGGTTTTGATAGTGTAATGTCCGTGTTTCTAGGCTAGGCATTAATGATGATGTAATAGTCTAGGCCAACCTTTGTAACTTATCTTGAAATAATAAAATGTATTATTTGATTATTATTTGTTTTATGTTTAATTATTATAATTTAATGAATTAAGGATAAAAATAAGCATAAAAAATAAATGTTATATAAACCCGATATCTATGAAGAAAATTGTCGTGGTTGAAATAAGGATTTCAAAGATATAAAGAATACCGAAATCCGAGTTATACCGAAGAAGTTATGACCTGTCGAAGTTTCGCAATAGAACCGGCACGACACTGTGTGGCGTAAAAGAGTGAATTTATGATAAAGTGTTTTTTAGCAATAGCAATCTAAACGAAAGTCGTGGTGTTCGTTAAACTGATAGCGTGCATAAAAAAATGTTCAAATTTGACTTCGTATTCGTATGAGGAAGTTATGAATTTTCTAAGATTTTGCATAACAGTATGCAGTCCGAAACTCGAATTTTAGATCGAGTGATTTTTAGCCAAAACAACCTTAACGCGAATCGGAGATCTCGTTGATAGTAATTCAACGGTAAAAAGACAGACGAAAACGGACGTCGGATGAAGAAGTTATTCATTTTTAACGGACTTTTCATGTCCCAGCCTATTAAAAATATAACTTTAAAAATAAAGTCAAAATTAGCTGACGGAGTCTAAAACAAAGTTGTAGAGCACGGTCTCACCTACACATGGATATAAGAACGTCAAAAACAGAGCTCGTATGCGAAAGTTATAATTTTTTTAATTTGAAAACTCGGAGTATGCCCAGTGTACTCGTGTAAGTGTTCTAGAGTCCGTCGCCTTGCCTACTCCTTCACATGAGAGCCACGTGTCGTAGCCTTAACGCATCCGAGCTGATCCACTCCGTAAGCCCAGCATACGAAGTTACGCCCAGCGAAGAGATGTGTGAAGCAGTACGCCCCGCGTACCGAAGTATTACGCACAGCGTACTAAGGAGCTTCGGCCTCCTATAATTGGATCTGAAGCCAGTCAATTTTTTGGTTACAAAATTTCACTCCTCTCACCCTCTACTTTCCTTTTTGCTACACTAAATACCCTCATACCTATTATATCATCCTAGCATCATAAGCAAGTCCTAGAGAGCCCGAAGATCTCGAGAAAAAAGACTTTTCGAGCCGAAACTTTGTCCGCGTAAAGCCAGGTTTTTGAGAAAACATCTCGATTTAATCGAAAAAGATTGTTTTAAGAGACGAAGTGTTGACCAATTGTCGTTAAATCAAGTGAGTGTATAGTCATCTTCATCACACACACACACACACACACACACACACACACACACACATATATATATATATATATATATATATATATATATATATATATATATATATATATATATATGAAGTATTTTCTATAAAATACGTGCTATGTGTAATTATATTTTGTGTTTATTTGAGATGGGTGTTGAATAGATGTTTTATATAAGTTTTAAACTGTGTGTGTGTGTATATATATATATATATATATATATATATATATATATATATATATATCTACAAATATGTTGGGTAAAACATGGGTAGATGAAATAGTTGATGTGTGTTAAAATGATGAGAGGCATCGATATTGTTGTTGTTTCAGTCATCTAGCGGAGTGTAGATGACGATCACGAACCTTTCTAAACAGTCCAGTGGAACGCTAACAGACTCGCAACCTGTAGGTGTTTGTGAACTTAATGTTCAATGGTGTACTCCATCCCCCACATGGCTGCCTTATTTGACATAAATTGCTGAGGAATCCCCTAAAGCAGTGTTATCACCTGTGACATCCCCAATTTCTTGGCCAAAAAAGACCGATTTGTTTATGCTTTGTTTTTAAAATCAGAGTAATTGTTTAAAGAAAATGGTTGCGTAATTTGTTCCCAAAACAAGATATAAGAAAAACTTATCAAAACATTTCTCAAAGATAATGTATTTTCATTCAATAATAAAACCTCGGGATGTCATGTTCCGATATAGACACATAATCATAAACAGAACATACATTCATTTACTCTAGTGAATAACATCTCCTTTAATCTCTCAGTGCAAAGCAGCTTCGTATCGATACTTGTGATACAATTAAACTGAGTGGGTCATGCTTGGGAGCCTGGTGAGCATATAGGGTTTTCAACCAACAATATTACATCATAAATATTAAATCATCAAACAATCAACCCAATTACCCATCCCCATTATCTCCATTTATTTCTTAAGTACCTTCCCTAAGGAATTATCCTAAGGGTCATCTCCTACATCGTATTTACCTCTCATCTCCTTACATCACATTTCCTTGTATGTTTGTTCCTAAGGACTTTTTCCTAAGGATCATCGTATGAATACGTAGTCACAACATCGTCTGGACTAGTAAGTCATAATAAGGGTTAGACTATCATCGCATGAATACGTAGCCACAACATCGCCTGGACTCGTAATTCATAGTAAGGTTTAGTCTATCATCGCATGAATACGTAGCCACAACATTGCCTGGACTCGTAATTCATAGTAAGGGTTAGAGTATCATCGCATGAATACGTAGCCACAACATCGCATGGACTTGTAATTCATCACCTACAGGTTATGAGCATGCTGGTGTTTCCACGGGGTCATCTAGAATAGTCCGTGGTCGCCATCTATACTATGGTAGATGACTACATCACCAAATTGCCACATCGTCGGTCAAGGTTATGGTATCTCCTCTCATCTCACATCACCTATTTATCATCACCTAATTATCATCACTTATTTCTCATCACCTAATTATCATCACACATCATCTAATTCATCTACCCATGTTCTACCCAACATATTTGTAGATATAAAATACATATGCATATTAACTCATTTAATACCTATATAAAACATCAATTCCACACTCATCTCAAATAAACAACAATATATAAACACATAGCATGTATTTCATAGCAAATACTTATATATATATATATATATATATATATATATATATATATATATATATATATATATATATATATATATATATGTTAGAAGAAAGTGATCACATACTCACACGTATAAACAACAATATATATACACACAGCACGTATTTTATAAAATACTTCATATCTATGTGTAAGATGAAAGTGATTATAAACTCACTTGATCAGAAGATGATCGGACAACACTACGACTTGTAGAAGTAGTATTCTTCGGTGAAACCGGGATCACTTCACACACCAAGTTTCTCGCGAGCAGAGTTTTGGCTCGGAAACTCTTTTCTTCTCAGGATCTTCGGACTTCGGGACTCGCTTCGGGTCTCGGGATTGATACCGGGGATTTTGGGGTACTTCTTTGCACGTAAATCGATGTAATATGGGTGAGAGATGAGAGAATGAGCAACCAAACTCGGCTGGCCCTTCAAATCTATTTATAGGGCAAAATTGGCCCTTGCCATGTCGTGGGCCCTTTTGCCACGTCGTGGGCTTAATCGTCACTGCATGCGTCATCCCAAGTTGCATCTGGGGGACTCCCGGAGGTGTCAGAAGACTTGCCACGTCGTGGCACTGCTTGCCACATCGTGGTCTCTGATAGTTTTCGGGTTTCGCACCCCGAACTTCAAAAATTCATAACTTTCGCATACGAACTCCGTTTTCGACGTTCTTTATATCGACACGAAGGTGAGATTATGATCTACAACTATTGTTTAGACTTAATTGGCTAATTTTGAATTTATTTTTAATATATTATAAGTATATTACTTATATATTATCTTTAGTAGGTCGGGATAGGAAAACTTCGTTTGAAATTCATAACTCCTTCATCTGAACTCCGTTTTCGTCTGTCTTTTTACCGTTGGACTACTATAGAATAAAACTTCAACTCTCATTTAGATCACTAAGGATAGATATCTATCTACCTTAAATTCATTATTTACGTCGCGTTGGGTCATGCTGGTTCTGTCGTGAAACTTCGACAGGTCATAACTTCTTCGTTATAACTCGGATTTTAACGTTCTTTATATGCACGGAAACCTTGTGACATATACTACAACTTGGTTGAGATTAATCCTTCTAAATAATCTTCCATAAAAAAGTCATTTTTGATGTTTATCGTCTCTAATTTGACTAGCCCGGATCTACGGGCGTTACATCACCCTAATGAAAATCTTTAGACTAGGTCCCTTGTGATAGGTGTTTAGGGACGTAAAGTAAGGATAACGGGAACGGGTAATCAGTGTTATTGTTGGTTGATGAAATTAATAAATTTATTGTTGGTTGATGAAAATTAATAAATTTATTATTTGTGGGTTGAAAACCCTATATGCTCACCAGTCTCCCAAGCCTGACCCACTCAACTTTTTATATTATAGGTAGTGGACCCAGAGCATAGTTGGATAATGATGAGGGATTTTAGATTATAGGCCAGTAGATATAAATAACTGTTGTAAGGCTTATAATATACTGTTTATGCTATAGGTGAGCATGGTGCGGTTCGGTGCGGTTTTTGGCCAAAACCAAACCAAAAATCGCAACTTCGGTTTTTTGAAATTTAGAAACCACACCTTTTGGTTTTTATGCGGTTCGGTTTTGCGGTTTTTTACTGCAGTTTTTTGCAGTTCGGTTTTTTTGCGGTTTTTTGTTAGTTTTTTTTTGTTTTTGTTTTGCCTTTTGACTAAAACTCAAGTAACTTGGCGAGTTACTTTGACTCAGATGAGGAGTGCTAATCATTTTTTGGAGATAAACCTATACCACCACCTGTTGGTTTGAAATTAAATTACATAACCACTCATCAACTTCTAATGCTTGAACATAATACAAATTTAATATAATATTTGGTTCACAGGTACACGTGATGATATCAATTAATGTATTTATAAAAATGATATTATCATCACTAGTACTCTTCATATTTAAATGTTAAAAAATGTCATAAACATTATTTGTTATTGTAACTACCACTGAATGTATGCTTAAAAATATACAATCACCCTCCGATAGATAAGATAGATATTTATATTTAAAGAAGTTTTAATTGTCATAAGTTCTTTGTTCTTACAAATATCAACACTTTATATATATATATATATATATATATATATATATATATATATATATATATATAAAGAGAGAGAGAGAGAGAGAGAGAGAAAGAGAGAGAGCTAGGTTCAAGTGTTTAAAATAAGTATTGTGTTATTGTATGCATAAATGTGAACCAATCAAAATTAAATAATTAAATAAATAAATAAGGGTAATTTAGTGATTTGATTAGTAACTTCTGATAATAATCTATATAATCATGGTATTGACTTTTAACCTAATTTCTCCAGGTTTATATCTAAAGTCACTCAATCTCCACCGATTACAAGCCTAGCCGATGATACAAAGTCGTCGCCACCATCGTCCGCCCTAAACACCTTCCTTCTTCTCGATTTTGTTTCTCTAACCTAGGACAATCGTGGTTACTCTGTACTTTTCAACTCAATCCTCTCTAAAAAAATCCAATCACTTTAGCGATTTCGGCCTTAACAGACCAACCTAGCCCTAAATCCTTTTGTGGCGTGTATTTGCTTAAGCGGAGAAAGAAATAGGAGATTGTGATATGGAGAAAAGACCAGAAGTTGTGGTGTCGATCCAAGGAGGAAGACGGGGCATGAAAGGTCAAGCAAGAAGAAGGATTTGGTTATGGGATCGTCTACAGCAAGTAAAACTTCTCGATTCTTTTTTTTTCTTTCTTCTTTTCATTCTGAAATCGAGGGGTTGCTTTGGAGTTGGGGCTTATATAACTTTTCCTGATTATCTGATGTATGCGTTTTCTGATTACAACTTCTCTTGTTTTATTAATTTTTGATTATCCAGAGGCAAAGATTTCTCAGCATAGTATTGAGGTTGTTTCTAATTGAGTTGATTTTTTTTCTGTTTTTAATGAGCGATGATTTCTACAAATTATTTTCTGAATTGCTAATTATAAGTCGTATTAATATTTGATTATCCAGAGGCAAAGAAGTGATCTTTATAATAGAAAGACTAGACATTTAGAGGGATTTGTCACCTGAGTAGCAGTAGACCAAATGTGGCCATGGATATTCCTTTGATTTTGTTTTTCTTTCCTTTGTTTTAACAAAAATTCAGTGGAGTGTTGATGAGTTTTGGGTTTGATTATTCTTGATAGAAATGGATAGGATTTTTGGGTTTAATGTTTTACAGGAAATTATTTGTTTTTCTTGACAGAATTCGATGTGGTTGGATTTCTCATTTGCAGGTATACATGAAATAAAGAACAATAATGTTCTTGTTTTCTTGGCTGGGAAGGGTACATATGATACTTACAACATTCTACTGGAATGGAATCTTGAATTATGATTATGTCAGAATAGAATCTTGAAGATGAACATTGTATGAGATGAAGATGAACAATGACCACCAATCTTCCAAAAAGAATGGATTATTCTAGCAGAACGAACCACGAAATTTGAAAGACGCCTCTTAGCAACATTACTCTTTTAGAATAAATTAGTGTACTTGTTAGATTTTGATGTTTTTTTTTCGATTTGAAAGTTTTTTAGTTTTATTCTTTCACAATAAATGTAATTCTTAGCAGTTATTACATGTGTTCTATAAGAATTAATATAATGTTTGTTTTAATTCTTCAATTGTTAGTTCGAGAATTGTTTATTCTACAAGATATAAGTTCAAGAATTTTTTTTATTATTTTATGGTTCTAGAATATTTTTATTTTTAAACATACTCAAACATATGCTATAAGAATTTTCAAATTAAAAACTTTATAATTCGTAAAATCGGATTTGTAAATTAATAGAATCTATGATCCCTTAAATTATGCAAATTTCCTTTATTAAATATATATATATATATATATATATATATATATATATATATATATATATATATATATATATATATATATATATATATATTAATTAACTAAAATACCCTTCTAATTAAATTAGATGATATTTTTCGATTATTTTTAATTCAATAATATGTATTAATCATTTTCTTAAAATAAGTAAATGATTGGCCCAGATTTATGAATACAATAACACAATAATTACTTTGAATAAAATAACCTAAGCCTATATATATATATATATATGCGCGCGGTGCGGTTCGGTTTTTTGCGGTTTTTACAAGACTACAAACCACACCACACCGAGTATTTTCGGTTTTTGGAAAACTAAAAAACCGCACCATCGGTTTTTATTTCGGTTTTGGTTTATGCGGTTTTTTCAGTTTTTTTGGTTTGCGATTCGGTTTTTGTTCACCTCTAGTTTATGCTTTTGGTCTATAACGGAAGATGACATCTTGAAGTTTTGTTATATAATGAAAATACATTTCTTTAATAAACGCTTTGATACATTTTTGTATCATATTTTGTTTTGAGGACAAATTTCGCAACATATTTTGGAATATTACTTTGATTTTATTTTAAAAGCATAAACTAAATTCGTCTTTTCTAGCCGAGAAATTTAGAGATGTCACAGATAGAAAGGGTCACATGGTGGTTGTAGGCTTTTGAGTCCGGAGCTGAGTTTTGGAGTTGGATTTTACCGGTTCAGCGCTACTTGTGAGGTGAGTGTTCCTCACTATACTTGTTGGGTCGAAGCTACCAAGGTCGTCCCTTTTGGATTGTTATCCTGATTATTGCATGACTGAGTATTGTCGTGATCTGTTAGATCTGTATCCTAGTATTAGGATGATGTTATGCTTAGTGATCTGTAAGATCTGCCTTTTTGTTTGTTGACTGGTTATGTGTTTAATTGTTATGTATATGTTGACATGTTTTATGCAGTTGGGTTGAGGTGAACCTGCTTTGTACTGAAGGCCAACAGACCCAGGGTGTCCCGGATAGACTGAAGGACAGTGGGGCGTACCAGTCCGGCTGAAGGCCCAGAGAACGTTCCAGATAGGCTGAAGGCCCGAGGTGGCGTACCAGTCATGTTGTAGGTTTTGTTAGCGTACCAGATAGATTGTAGGTCGGTGGGGGATTCCAGTCAGACTGAAGGCTCTGAATGCATGTTGTTTGTGATATTATTCTGGTTTTGTATTGTCATTGGTATTTTGGGGGAACTCACTAAGCTTTGGGCTTACAGTTTTGGATTATATTTCAGGTACTTCTAAGGATCACGCGAAGGCAAATGCATGATCGTGCACCTCCTCACATTGGTTTTTCATGATTTCTGAGATTTCTCTGATGTTGAACTTATTTTGAAAATAATTTCATTAATTTGTAACAAATGGTGGTTTTTGGATTTACTTAAAAATTTTAAAATTTCCAAAATTTTATGGATGTTACAAGTTAGTATCAGAGCCTTGGTTTGAGTGAATTGGAGGAAAATTCGTGTAAATCCAGTCTCAAACTAAGGAAAATATTTTCAAAATGATTTTCAAAATACTAAAGGAGGATGCGATGTGTACAATTAGTCGGAGCCAGTAAGTAGACCCTAAAATACCATGTTATTATTTGATATTGTGATATGTTAGAATAGCATGCTAGTAATAGGCTAAGCAGAAATTGCATGATAGAATTTCCTGATTATATGATGTCTGATAGCCTAGGGTCTTTTCTTTTATGAAATTGACATCATTAAAATAGTTTCTTAGTGTATGCATCATGGTTATATATAACTAAGATCTTATAGCCTAAGAATGTTTGATTTTGCCTTATTTCATATTCTTATTTGATGGAGGGCTTAGGGTAGGATCAGATATTCGAATGTTTATAAGGTCCAGTGTTATGTATAGCTAGCATACACGAGTGATGTAGGGTTGGTGGAAGTTTCATAGATGATTCATGAGGGGTCAGTCCACCAGTAGTGAGATGTTTAGCTTTTCCTCTAGGAGTGATGGTTGCGCGTTCATTTATGCTTATGAGTATTGTTAAGGTGTTGTGATGACCCTTGAGACAACACGGGTAGGTGTGGAAGGTAGTATGGGCCTGTACTACTGAAAGTACAGGACCCGTATATGTAGCAAGGAAGTCACAACCCCTCGGGCTTTGTTGGGAGTTGGTTCACCTTTATTTATGTGGATTATCTTATATCTTCCTGGTGTATTTTCAGTATGGTGAATACGAGGCGAATTGAGATTGGATCCGGGTTGGGATCAGGGACTGACAGTCAGATGAGATCGAATGAGTTGGATGCCAGGATCAGGAGGATCCTCCACGAGGAGGTTGTGGCCATCATCTGGCATCATATTTCGAAGATGAACGGGTCTATCAAGATTGCGATGATGGAGTTCTTCCATGATCGTTGCGTAGCCATTGCTGAGACGGCTGTTGATGTAGCCTTCGCAATCGTAGCAACTGTAGGTTTTGGGATAGGGCGGGGTTTTTAGTATCGGGACTTCGATAATACGAAGGCCCCAAATTTCGATGGAGTACAGGATCTGATCATAGCCATGAGGTGGCTATCTGATGTGAAAGGGTGTTTCTTCACGTGTTTGTGCCCTGTTGAACAGAAGGTCTTGCACGCTCTGAACTTTCTGAGGTTTGGAGGAAAGTATTGGTGGAGACTTGTTACGGGTTCGTACTCTGATGAGCAGAGGGATACGCTATCTTGGGACCAGTTCAGAGAGATATTTCGTACTCACTACATTCCTTGGGTCGAGCTGGAGATGTTGGCTCAGGAGTTTTTATACCTGAGACAAGTATCAGAGTCGGGGACGGAGATCACCCAGATGTTTACTGAGAGGGGGATTTTTTGCCATGAGTTTGCTTTAGAGCATGCTCAGATGACCCGTTATCTGAGCCTGTTCAAGACGGACATTAGACAGTTTGTTTCTACTCAGCGGTGTGATACTTTGATGGAGTTACAGGAGGGTGCTAGACGGCGTGAGCTTGAGATTGAGTTTCAGTTGAGAGAGCAGAGATAGGCTCCGACGTAGTCGCAACCGACACCGAAGAGGTTCAAGGTCGCTGATTCTAGGTCTCGAGCTCAGCGTGGCCGCACTTTTGGGAAGTGCAGGAAGGTTCATGTAAAAGCTTGTCGATCTAGTGGAGTGTGCCACAAATGTGGGAAGGAGCAGCATTATGCAAGGGACTGCGGCCAGTCCGCCCCGGTTCAGGGTATGAGGATTTGCTATCATTGTGATCAGGTTAGCCATGTAAAGGTAAACTATCCATTGTTCACCACTAAGTCAGCGCATGTCCCTGTGCCAGCTACATTGAGGATCACTGACGAGAGTCAGGGCAGGGCAGAGCCCCCGAGAGCTCGAGGTTGCGCTTTCCAGTTCACTTTCGGGTAGGCCAGGACAACACCAGATATTGTGACTGGTATGTTTCTATCCCTTATTTTATCGATTATGTTTGTTTTATGCTCATATGTTTGTACCCATGTTAGGTATGCTCCTAGTGTACTCCTTGCCTGCTTTAGTGTTGTTTGAATTAGTTGCGAGTCAGTCTTTTGTTTCTCAATCCTTCAGTGGGAAGTTTGTTTTGCCCATGGGGGAGTTGGAGTGTCCGTTGCGAGTTTCTATCGCCAAGGAACACGGGGTTTCTTCTTCTTCGGTTTATCAGGTTTGTGTTCTAGAGATCTTCGGGGTGTCCTTCCCGATCGATTTGATTTTGATTCCTATAGAGGATGTCTATGTGATCGTGGGTATGGACTAGTTGAGTCGTTTGGTGCCATGATTAACTGCGAGGACCATCGGATGGTAGTTTGAACCCCAAGTGGGGGAGAACTGATTACTTATGGATAGGGCACCAGGTTAGGTTCAGGGCTTTGTTTGACGGCTAGGGCTCGATAGTATATTCAGCATGGGATCAGGTGTCAGTTGTTGACGTTATGATTGTCATGCAGTTTTCTAATGTATTCCCAAATAAGTTACTCGATGTGCCTCCTAAGAGGCAGGTCGAGTTCAGGATTGACCTTGTGCCAAGTGTGGCCCCTATTTCCAAGGCGTCGTACCGATTAGCACCGCTTGAGATGCAGGAGCTATCATCTCAGCTATAGGAGCTGTTAGGCAATCAGTTCAACTGTCCGAGCAGTTCTCTGTGGGGAGCGCCTGTTCTTTTCGTCAAAAAGAATGATGGTTTGTACTGAATGTGCATCGATTATAGGGAGTTGAACAAGTTGACGGTGAAGAATCGTTATCCCCTACTGCAGATTGATGATCTCTTTGATCAGTTGCAGGGAGCATTTTGGTTATCCAAGATAAATCTGAGATATGGGTACCATCAGGTCAGAGTGAGGGAGGAGGACATGGAGAAGATCGCGTCCGGACTTGTTATGTGCAGTACAAGTTCGTGGTGATGCCGTTTGGGCTCACCAATGCACCGGCAATATTTATGGATTTGATAAACCGAGTATGCAAGCCGATGCTTGATTGTTTGGTTATCATGTTTATTGATGATATATTGGTGTATTCCAAAACCAGATTGCAGCATGAGGAGCATCTTTGCGAGCACCCCAGGTATAATAGCTTTTGAATGTGCACACATTGGACCATCAAACCACCCAATAAATCGACATTTGGATCCCTTCAAAATTAAAGAAACAAAAGAAAATTATAACATGTAATGGGAGATTTATGTTGAAATCCAAAAAAATAAATAAATAAATAAATAAAACATTTGCGTACCTTAGTAAGGCATCCTCAGAAGCATCTACTTGGATTTTTGTCAGCCCATGCGGTGCGAACTATGGCCATTTTACCACAAAAACAAAGCACCATTTTTTATTTTGATTTCCTGATGAAATCGAAGACAACCGCTTTGTTGAAGAAGACGTAGCTGAGAACGACGACAAAGATGGATTGTGATTTGTTCTTATAGGACTCTTTTGTTAATATAAAATAAGAAGTATAAATAGGGAATGACCAAAATACCTCTAATTTGACTAGTCAAACATAACTTAATAGAGGGAAAGAGATGGGAGTTAACCCTTTGGACCAAAAACGCAAGAAAATGAAAACTTTGGATTTGTGGCGTTAATCCAAACTTTTTTGGACTAAAGTGGTAATTTTGAGCAAACCATAGGAACCATTTGTGTCGGTTTTGTTGTTTATAAAGGATAAGCATAGTTTGGTTAAAGCAAACCGATAACCCATAGTTTTAAATTGTAGCTTTGATATAAAAATATTCAACAATAATTAATATTTATTAATATTGTAAATTTAAAATATCGACTTAAACCGTACATAACTAAAATAAAACACGCAAGATGTATATTTAGTGTTTGTTGTAAATCAAACGATTCGAGCCAAATCTAAGTTCGGCTTGTTTATTAGGGGCTCAAGCTCGATTCGTTTCGAAGGCTAATGGTACGAAGTTTGATATTCGTTTGTAAAGATTTATACATGCCAGGGTGGATCCAAGGGGGTTCCGGGGTAGCCCGGGATACCCCTCAAATTTTTTTCGGTAGTGTAATTTTTGTTTACGTATCCCTCAAAAAAAATTTGGTATAATGTATATATACGCATCCATCCACTTATAAACATAAACAAACAGTTGGTCTGCTGGTTAAGGCTTTGGCTTATTCAAGCAAAGGTCTTGAGTTCTATTGCTAAACACATGTAAACTCAACCATATCTTTCTATTATATAAACCTGTTATGCTCATGCTTTATTTGATATCTACTTTGAGTCTCATATCGATTCAAGTATCAAAATATACTTCAACTTCATGTTTATATAACAAGACTTGAGGTTAGCTAAGGATTCGATTAAGATTTGGGTTTAAAACCGAACCCGAACCCGGGAAACCCAAGTACCCCAGGAAAAAAATTAGGATACCCCTTTACTTTGATCCTGACTCCGCCACTGATACATGCTTGGGATTGGCCCATACTCTTCTCATATATGGTATACTCCAATTCTCTAATTTGGTATTTATTAAATAATTATTTATTTTAATATATGAAAAAATAATATATATAATTTTGTTTACGCTCGCAAACCTAATCAAGTTTAGTAATATAAATTCGAGCTCGAACTCGTTTAATAAATAAATCTAATGTTAAACTTAAACTCAGCTCGTTTCAAATCAAACTCGAGACGAGTAAATTCCAAACAACTTACTAAATAGTTTGGCTATTTGCATCCCTAGATAATAAATAATTTATAAAAGCTTATTTTTATGATAATAACCAATTAAGCACAATATCTATAAAATTACAACTTTTGTAAGCAAGTCGTAGATGAATGGACCACCGATGAAAAAGGGAGCACATATAGTTCACATTCAGAATGGATAATTTTACCCGGTCTGAAGTTTCAGCCTTATCCAGATGGTCCTCAAGCCGCAACTTCGAAACACGTGTACACCTCTTACGCAAGTTAGTTTAATCACCGAACCGCTGGCTGTAAAATTGCGTAAAACTTGTCTTGTTTTCGTTTGCTTTGCTTTCCTTTTTTCTTTTTTCTTTTTCTTTTTTTCTTTTTTTTAATATTATAATATTTATTCTCTATCTTTTCTCATGGTCGAAATTACCCTCCAAATACCACCTTCATATCTTTGGTGGATCAAATTACAACTTAGACCCCTTAAGTATCTTTATATAATAGTCCAGACCCCTAAAGTTTCGATGATTGTCTATTTACTTTGTGTTTCTTATTTAGGTGTCAACGGAATTTCAATCACCAAGGACCAAATTGGAAAAATAAATGTTTTTTTTAAATGTTAAATAGTCCAAATAGTTATAAATGGGTAATGGTCTATGTAGAATGTCCAAAAAATTATATCGAACTCAAACCATAGCCAATATTATTGAAAGGCAAGTAAGTTAGTAAAATGTTAATTTAAAAACTATCATCGTTACCTTGTATACTCTATTTTATCATATGTGGCCAAAACGTTGTTGATTACACCCTACATTGATTGAACTATTAAAATTGTTCAAAAAATCACCTTATGTGATTGAATTAATGTCGTAAATAGATAACAAATTAAAAGCACATGCGTCCCCAAATTTCAAATTTAAAACTCAAACATCATTCACTACACTCCATCATTATTTTGCAAACATTTCTATGTAGATGGCTTGCAAGTGTAACCATTTTGTCATTTTTGCATATACTAGTTGGGTAGAACTTTTTTACTTATGTGTCCGATAGTCAGGATGGACTTTCCTAATCTTTGCTTATGTTACTTTTTTTTTTTTTGCTTAGTTATTTCATCCGATCCTTAAGTACG
Source organism: Lactuca saligna (assembly GCF_052625555.1). NCBI lineage: Eukaryota > Viridiplantae > Streptophyta > Magnoliopsida > Asterales > Asteraceae > Lactuca > Lactuca saligna. The sequence goes on from NC_136417.1 coordinate 14,168,306, forward strand.
TTGTGCATTTGAAGTGTTTTGTTCAATTGGGGTGATATCCTTGCCAAGGTCTCACTTATCTTTTGCGAATTATGTTATTCCTCGTCATATCTTGGGATGACATAGGGACGAAGCCAATATAGGGTAAGAATGGGCATTGGTCCACCCACACAAAATTAACGTTACATATATATATATATATATATATATATATATATATATATATATATATATATATATATATATATATATATATATATATATATGTTAAATAAAAGGATTTAAGGTTATGATATTGCTTATTTCATTCAAAACTTGAAATTAATATAAGGACATACATTGTTGCAAGACAACATTGTGTGCAAATTAAATAAACAATTTATTTAAGAATGCATATATAGTTATTTTGTTATCGTTTTTATATTTTGTATATTATTTGGCCTACCCTAAAATAAAAATTATGCCTACGCCGTTGAATGACATGTTCAAGACGACCTCATGGGGGTGTTGTTTACCCCTTATAAATTATGTTGTTTTGAATCATACTTTGATATGATTTCATCGATGTGATGTTGCATCCTTGTCGAGGTGTCGTTTGCCCCTTGTAAATTATGTTGCTTCGAATCATACTCGGTTATGACCCTATCAATTTGATGTTGCATCATTTCGGAGGTGTCGTTTACCCCTTGTAATTTATGTTGCTTCGAATCATGCTTGAATATGATCCGATCAAGGTGATTTTGCATCCTTATCAGGATGTCGTTTACCCCTTGTAAATTATGTTGCTTTGAATCATACTCGGATATGATCCGATCAAGGTGATGTTGCATCATTGTCGAGGTGTCGTTCACCCCTTGTAAATTATGTTGCTTTGAATCATACTCAGATATGATTTGATCAAGGTGATGTTGCATCCTTGTTGGGATGTCGTTTGTCCCTTGTAAATTATGTAGATACATCTTCTTGTTCTTGCTTCAAATTTTATTGTCGTATGTATTATCGATTCTTTTATACATAAATTTTTCACAAGTTCTTTACGTGCCACGATCTAGGGACTTCCTTCCCATCTATTATTTGAAGGGTATATGAATTGTCTCTATTTGTTTCATGTATCGTATATGTTCCTTCCTATATTGGCTTTAACTTTCCCTTCGACTCTTATAGGTTATCCTTTTTGTTTCTTAGGACCTATTCATCGACACGGAAAGACCTACTACGGACTCGTTGCTTATAGAGGCTTTATGTTTGTGTTTTATATTGTTCTTGTCGAATTGCCGCTACTTCTCGTCTTTCCATGGATAGTTCCATGTTTGTTTCGACGTTTCATCATTGGTTATTTTGTCATAGTTTGCTATTCTTTCTATGAGAACCATCAATTCTAGCGGTATTACGGCTTTTGAACTGTATACTAAACTGAACAGCCCACACCATGTTAGGTAGTTTGTCTACCCAACACCTCTTCGCACTATCTAATGTTCTTGCTACTACTTGAACTATCATTCTGTTAGTGAGTTTTTATGACTATTCGCTCCGGGGTGAGATATCGATGTGAATCTGTAACGTCCGTGTTTCTAGGCTAAACATTCGTATGATGATGTAATAGTTAGGGTCAAAAATGTAACTTATTTTGAAGTAATAAAAAGGAATTATTTGAGTATTATGTGAATTATGTGAATTTATGTGCTTCATACTTGTTTATAAAGATATAATAAATTAAGAATGAAAATAAGTATCAAAAACAAAATTTTAGATAAACCTAATATCTATGAAGAAAGTTGTAGTGGTCGTCACAAGAATTTCGGAGATATAAAGAACGCCGAAATCCGACTTAAAACGAAGAAGTTATGACCTGTCGAAGTTTTAAGGCTAAACCGGCACAGCACCGCGTAACATAAAAAGAGAATTTTTGACAAATTACTTTTTAGCCTTAGCGACTTAAATGAAAGTCGTAGTATACGTTAAACCGAAAGTATGCATAAAAAGAACATCCAAATTTGACTTAGTATAAGGAAGTTATAAAATTTCTAAGATTTAGCATAGCGGTGCACAGCCCGGAATTCAAATTTTCGATCGATCGATTTTTAGCCGACACAACTTAAATGAGAATTGAAGATCTCATTAATACGAACTCAATGATAAAAAGACGGTCAAAAACGGAGTCCGTATGTAGAAGATATGAATTTTACACGGTCTCATTAATACGAACTCAATGATAAAAAGAGGTGACATCTCATCTTTACCTATATGATCTCCATGCTAATTACATGTCATGTATCTAAACCCTATATCCTAATCCTCCATATATTAACCAATTCATCTCTGCCTCTCTTCCCTTATTACTCTCGTCCGAGAGCACCCTCAAACACACACATTTTCCTTTCAAACACTATCCTTTTATGTCACTCTAGAAACATCAAGAAACTTTCTTCTTCTTCATCAAGTTGTGGTTTTTGTGACTGTGCCTTCAAGAACACTCCATCAAAGTTCATCTTAGTAAGCTACTTTCTATTTTAAGTGTTTAACTTCATATGATAAACCTCTCACTTGCTAACATTCTAAACCGTGAATCACGCTTCTTAGAACCATCTAAGTTCAAAAACCTTCTCAAAAAGCTTGCTAGGTCCAAGATCTTCTCATATCTTCACCAAAAACCGAATCAAAACCTTAAGGTGAGTTTATACCCCCTTGTTTTCGATTTTACAATGTTTTATGGGAGAATACAAGTTGCTTATGTGGTAGATATATGTATATATGCATGTTTATGTGTGTTTTCTTGGTATAAGTTGTGAATATGTGATGAAACATCATAAATCTCGAAAACTCTAACAAAACTTTGTGACATTTGTAAACTAAAACACTTTATACAACATACCATGAAGATGAAAGTGTTAAACATGTGAAGATTGTTGAAAAACTAAACAAAATCTTGTAAAGGGACCATTTTTGACAAATAAACAAAAGATGAGACCTTTATGGCACCTACCGTTTATCAAGGACTAAAATATTCATTTTTACATAAGAATGGGTCATTATAATATGGTTTTAGGTCATTTTTAGTCACTTAACTTTTGGTTTTGTGCTCATTTGGTCACTTAACTCTTTTTAAGTTTTAAAAGGTCATCAAACTTTTGCCTTTGTGCTCATTTGGTCACTTAACTTTTGGCTTGGTCATATTTAGTCACCTAACTTTTAAAATTGTGCTCATTTAGTCACTAAACTTTTAAACTTTTTCAAAAGCTTAGTGATTAAATGAGCACAATTTTAAAAGTTAGGTGACTAAATGAGTACAAATCTAAAAGTTAAGTGACCAAAACAAAAGTTAAGTGACTAAATGAGCATAAAATCAAAAGTTTGATGACCTTTTAAAACATAAAAAGAGTTAAGTGACCAAATGAGCACAAAACCAAAAGTTAAATGACCAAAAACGACCTAAACCCTTATAATATTCATGGTTTTAAAAAGGGCCAAAAGTGTTAATTTTCACATAATGGGCCTTAATGTGGGCCTTCACAGTTTATGGGCCTAAATTGTAGATTTTTAACTTTTATGGGTTAAATTGTCATTTAACACAAATTTGAGCCAAAAATGTAAATATACGGTTTAATGGGCTAAAATTGTCATTTTATTTGAATTTGGGCCTAAAATGTAGTTTTCACAATACTTGGGCCGAAAATGTCATCTTTATCAAAAATGGGTTGAAAATGTAAATTTTTATTAAACTTGGGTCGTAAGTGTTGATTCCTATAAAATTGGACGAAAATGCCAAGTTTCATAAATATGGGCCGAAATTGTTATTTTTAACAAAAGTGGGCTAAAAATATTATTTTATTTTAAATAAGCTCATTTATGTAAACTTTTGGTCTTAAGGGACCTAAAGTGTCAATCTTACTATAAATGAGCCTAAATTGTAAATTTACGAGCCAAAAATGTCATTATTACAAAAAGTGGGCATTTTATGTCATATTGGTAAACAATCGAGCTAAAATAAACAATGTTATAACATACGAACTAAATACATCAATTACATATTTATTATGCGTAATACTTACATTACATGTTTATTTGGGCCTTAGTGGTCCATTTACATGCTTATTGGGCCTGGATTATACATTACATGTTTATTGGGCATTAGTGGTCCATTTACATGCTTATTGGGCCTAGATTATACATTACATGTTTATTAGGCCTTATTGGTTCATTTACATGCTTATTGGGCCTAAACTATACATTACGCGTTCATTGGGCCCTAGTGGTCTTTCTACATGTTTGTTGGGCCTCATACATTCATATACATACTCATTGGGCTTTTCAAACATAAAACGCACACGGAAACATTATATAATATAATACAATATATGCGTAAACTCAGTCAAGGATGCTAGTGAGACATGTCGATTGACATCTCTCGAGTGTACAATCGTAGCCTGTAGTTATAACCAAAGTCTCCTGGAGGGAGAGCGAGAGTTTGTGTATAGATCTATACGGGGTGACACCCCACACCTGAGTTGTTCGCTACAGTTAGACTAGGCTAGTCTAAGGTGACAAACCTCACCTAAAATCCAGTCGCCCCCTGAAAACGCCACGACAGGCGAATTCGTCATAATCAAGTATGGTTAAAACGGCTCACCTAGAGATCCTCTCCAACATAATTTTAGGGAACACCAATAAAATCTTGTTGATACGAAAACATACATACACTGATATTCGGCCTTAGGGTTGAGACCACAACATTTTTATAAACAGAAAATATATGATTTTCTGGGGAAATACACAGTTACACAATACCTTCTACATACAATAGAAAATACAGGATTTTTAACCGGATTACATCTTTATTGTAACAGTCGGGTTTCCAGGTATATTATTTTATTTAATTATTTTGAATTATGAGAAGGAACTCGGCGAGTTGATGCGTAGAATCGCCGAGTAGGGTCGTGATTGTTCATCCGGATTCGCTTTGGACTCGGTGAGTCCACAATGTTTAATGAAACCCTAAATCCCCGGGTTTGGAGCCTATTTAAGGGCACTTATAGCCTCTCATTGTGGCTACCAATCCATTGAGAGAACCCTAAGTGAGCCAAATCTTTGAAAGGAAGAAGAAGACACTTTTGATCCTTGTATCTTTGGTTTAGCAAGAAGGAGGTGCAAAAGCAAGAGGGGAGGTGCGATTCTAGCAGTTCCAGGGATTCAGAGACTTCATTTTGAGGTAATGGTTCGAACCTCCTTCAGTTTGTGCCTTGGATCTAGACTCAAAGAGGTCCAGAGACCTTAACCCTTGGAGCTTTATGGATTAGTTTGGGGTTATTGGACTTAGGTTGCCATTTTTGGGACTAAATCACCTTTTGATGCCTTGTTGTTGTTATACAAACATCAAGTTTCGAGCTTTACGTGACATTCATGCTTGGGAAGGCCAGATCTTTGATTTAGGGAAACAATCTGACCTCAGGAGGCCAGTAGAGTTTGTGCATGGCATGAACTTGCCGAGTTATTCCTGAGACTCGGCGAGTAGGGTCAGGGTTTCACGTAAATTGCTCAGTGAGTAGACTTGCTGAGTTGGGGGATGACTCAGTGAGTCAAAAGGGAGTTAGAGGACTGGAGTTCAAGGCGACACTCGCCGAGTTGTTCTTGAGACTCGGCGAGTTGAGTCGCGGTGGCCCCGCGATTCATGCCTAGTATGACTTGTCAAGCATAGGGAGGGGCTCGGTGTGCCAAGCGGGACAAAGTGTTAAAGAACATGTGTGAACTCGCCGAGTCACCAGAGTGCACTCGGCGAGTAGGGTCAAAGTGTGACCATTGACTTTGAGGGTTTGGTCAATGGAGTACTTGTGTTGAGAGGGGGGTAAAATAGCCTTTTTCCTTCCTAAGGGTGCCAAAGGCAGGTTGAGTCTAGTCTTGAGAATTATATTTATAAGAGTATTTACTTTATGTGAATAGGCGAAGACTAGGCAATATTCCTACCGAGTCAGAGATTTACCGAGACGCCTGAGGTGAGTCTTCTCACTATACTTTACCTAGTGTGGTAACAGAGTTATGAGATAGAGTATTTTAGAGTTATATGCCAGTGTAATTGCATGTTATTTATGTGCTATGATTTATTGTGATATGTGTTATGTATGATTCGGAGTTACAGAGTTAGGACCTTCGGGTCCACAAAGTTAGGACTTTCGGGTCCACAGAGTTAGGGCAGAGGGCCCATAGAGAGTTGGGGCTGGAGGGCCCCACTGAGACACATAGACATGAGGGTCAACAAAGTTTTAGCCTCGAGTGGCTATTATGTGTTAGAGTGGTATTTTGGGGAACTTACTAAACATTTATGCTTACAGTGCTATGTGTTATGTGTTTCAGGTACCAGCGATGATCGCGGGAAGGCGCCGGCATGATCCTTACACACGCATACCGAAGTTTATATATATATATATATATATATATATATATATATATATATATATATATATATTGATCTTGGGTTTTGTATTGATACAATGTTGATATAATGATTTGTTTATGATTTCAAATGATATTTTATGGGTTTCAAAAGTGAAAAATTGCTCAAATTTTTACGGTGTTACAAGTTGGTATCAGAGCATTGGTTTGAGGGATTTGGATATATCTTCAGGCGTATCTGAACTCAAACTGGGGATTTGAGGAAACTTTTAATAATAAAAATAAAAATAATATTTTTTTGAAAAAGAGTAAAAGGAGTTTTGAGACAAACAGAGCAGAGTCGTGTGTACGATCAGCCAGCGCCCGAACGGTGATTTCCCAAAATACCCTCCTAATAAGTGATTATCAGATATGTTATGTATGCTATATGATGAGTTACGATATACATGCTTGAGTAGACTAGGTATTCTTATTAGGACTAGAGTGGCATGATATATGATGCCTTAGTCTAGGGGTTTTGCTGCTGAAGATGCTTAAGAGTGATTTAGATAGTAGCGAGGCGCTTATGAGAGTTTTGTTAGTGAGTGGCACATGATAGAAAGAGTAGAGTACTTGGGATTTGAGGTTCAAGGAGGAGGACTTGGGATGAATGCCAACACGGTATGGACGGTAGTATTGGGCCCGTACTACTGAAGATACCGGGTTGGTACGCAGCCCAAGTAAGAAACCTTTCGGCACCAAGGAACGAGTAGGGTGGAGTTATCGAGTGTATTTATACTCGAAAAGGGTCTCTAATATTCTTATGTTGTATTTCAGAAGGAGACCATGGTTGGGACGTGCCACACACCAGTGATCGGCAGTTCGAGCGATGATGAGATCTGTAGGATCATACAGGAAGAGGTGGCTGCGGCCATCAGGGCAGAGATACCAGAGATGTTCGGGTCTATCAAGACCACTCTAATGGAGACATTTGATGAGAGATACGCTGCTCTTTCTGAGGCTGTTGTTGTTGCGGCCACTGCAGCTATAGCTACGACTAGGCCGCAGGGTGGTGATGCGTTGTTATTCCGAGAGTTCAGCAACACGATACCACCGGAGTTTGATGGGACCCAGGACCCGATCGCGGCGATGAGATGGATTTCTGACATAGAGGGGTGTTTCTTTACCTGCTCATCTCCAGAGCAATTGAGAGTCTGGTTCGCGCTGAACCAGCTTTGCTTGGGAGCGAAGGACTAGTGGAAGTTTGTGACTGCGCACTTTACGCCTGCTGAGCTTGCTGCGGTGACCCGGGAGAGGTTCACCGCTATGTTTCGAGATGAGTACGTTCCCCAGGTGGAGAGGGAGCGTTTGGCCCAGGAGTTTCTGACCCTCAAGCAGGGTACTGAGTCTGTTACGGTGATTACGAGGATGTTTCATGAGTGGGCGATGTTCTGCCCAGAGCACGTGTCCTCTGAGCAGGCACGCATGAGCCGATATTTGAGCATTCTAAGGAGGGATATACGTGAGTTCGTGGCGAACTGGACGTACCGGACATTTGCCGAGCTTCAGGAAAATGCCCGGAAGAGGGAGACCCAAGCCAGGGAGGAGGCTGAGTCTCAGGGAAAGGATCGGTGGCCGGCTCAATCTCATCCGGCAACCAAGCAAGTCAAATCCGCTGATTCGAGATCTGGGAACCATAAGGGCCGCACTTGTGGCAAGTGCGGCAAGAGCCACGAGGGGATTTGCAGAGCAGGGTCTTGCTACAAGTGTGGCAAGGAGGGGCACATGGCCAAGGATTGCCCTAAGGGTTTTTCAGTCTGTTTTCATTGCAACCAGACTGGACACCGGAAGGCAGAGTGTCTACAGTTGCGGGGGTCAGCGCAGGGAGCATTTCTGGGATCAGCCCCTGCTGCGGTGAGAGCTGCGAAAGTTCAGCCTGCGAAGGTTGAAGCACCGAAGGCACGTGGGAGAGCCTTTCAGTTGACTGCGGAAGAGGTCCGCGCAGCGCCCGATGTCGTGGCCGATATGTACTCTTTCATGTATTCTTTTTACATTATGTGATGATTGTGCTTATATTATGTTATGCGTAGGTACCTTCCTTCTGAATTCTGTACCATACCAAATGCCACGGGAACCCCCACGTGGTCTTAGTCTACTGCCACGGGAACCCCCAGGGTCTTCCATACAAATGTCATACTAACATAACGCATAATCAATCGACAATCCACATATCATAAAATGGGTCGGCCTTGGTGCCTTAGACCCATTGGTATGGTGAGAAGATTTGCCTCACCAATGTTGAACTGATAAGCTAAGATCAGATATATCCCACACACTGCTCCTCCTCAACTGCCTATAATCAATATGTGATTAACTTGTCACAATCCCATAAATACCCTCAAAATCAACCTTATACGACCATGGTCAAAGTCATGGTCAAGGTCAACAGTTAATGTTGACCTCAACTAGCCGAGTGCATCCAACAACTCGTCGAGTTCCTCCCGAGTCCTTTCCACTGAATCCTGAGTCAACTTACCGAGTCACCTTAGTGACTCGTCGGGTTCATCAAATGCCCAGAAAACCTAAAGTCCATTCAGGCCAAAACACCAATCTTCGTTGCACTCAATCTGAACTCAAAAATAGGGAAGACCCTACCCTGACTCGTCGAGTCAACTAAGGGACTCGACGAGTTCCTTCAGCCACTTTTATGTCCATCCCTTTGCAGTGGGATCTAAGGTCCCAAACTTCATATCCAACCTCACCTAGTGCATATACCACGTAAAGTTGCAAACTTTATGTGCATGCAAAGCCTAACAAGGCTAAAACATAAAAACTAAGCTTCCTACAAGGTTTTAGTGCATGGAAAGGGTCTAGGTTGGATAAAGTGAGAAACTTTATGGCATTTGGGACCTAGAGAGGTCCAGGTTATCTAGGTCCGAGGGTCTTGTAGAAAGGGAAGTGTTTTCTTAGCTGATTTTGCTATGAAGCGGCCCAACACGGTTATCTTATCATTCAATGCTTACACCTCCTTGATTGTTCCCGGTGATGGTAACTGCATTAAAAAGTAAGTATTTTTAGTATTTGCTTTTACTTTTACTCGTATTTGCTTTTACTCCCTCTTTGGTGATCATGTGTCCCAAGGACTTGCCTTCTTCCACACTGAAAAGGCACTTTTTTTTTCAGGTTTAATTTCATGCTGACACTTCTCAAATTGTCAAACGTTTCTTTAATATCCTCCAAGAAGCGATTGTCATCTCTGTTTTTTATGACCATGACATCCACATATACCTCAATATTTATTCCTATTTGTGACTCGAAGATTTTGTATGCCACTTTGTGGTATGTTGCTCTGACATTTTTTTTAACCCAAAAGACATTTTTGTGTAACAAAATGTTCATCTATCTATGTGGAATGACATTTTCTCTCCGTTCCCTTTATGCATATGGATTTGGTGGTATCCTTTATATGTATCTAAAAAAAACTTTTCCACTTGTGTCCGTACAAGGATTCTATTTTTTCATCAATCGTCGGGAGCGGATAACAGTCCTTATTGTATGCCTTGTCTAAATCGATGAAATCAACACACATTCGCCACTTCCCATTGCCCTTCTTTACATGGATAGATTTGGCTACACATAATGGGAATAAAGACTCTCGAACTATTCCTGCACTTATTAACTTGTTAACTTTATCATGTTTTGCTTTGTTTCGTTATTTGGATTGACTCATTTTTCTGTCTGATCAGTTTTGTTGCTAGTTTGTCATTTAATTTATGCTCGATCACCTGTATCGACACACCAACTATGTTGGTTGGCTTCCAAGAAAACGCATCATCATATTATTTTAGTAAGTTAACTAGGCCATCTCGCAATAGGGTTGGCAATGTAAGTCATATGTGGATTCCCTGATCCGGGTATGTGTTGTTTATTATAATTGTTTCTGGTTTATCCATACTACTTGTTGTTGTTCCGTCATTAGATCATGTCTTTTTGCTATTATTGTTAATGTTGGTATTACCAATGGTTCTTTGTAAATAGTTATGTATTACTTCGATGTCATGAATCTTATCTGACCATGTAATGTGGAAGCGATTATTCGAATTTTTTTCATAGCGCTTCTTCGAAAAATAATGTTATATGGTGATGGTGGTTGTATGATTGTAAAATCTATCATTTGTATGTTTGTGGTGCATGTTTAAAGGTCTTGTAATGTCAATTTTAACAATATTACTCCTACAGGCCACATCGAGTGCCCTACGAAGCTTTTAAATGTGACTTGGGTTCTCTCATTTCCTTTCTCATGACCTCTGGTAGTAAAACAATGTTTGTACATTAATTTAGTTGAACAACCGTTATCACAATATATATTCAGTGAAATGCATATATCCTAGATGCAACCATATATTAGGATTGGTTCATTTCCTCTTATTGGTTGTTCACAGTTTTGTTGTTTAACAAATAACTTGTCCAAAGTCGTGTTATTTTCCTCATTGTTTGTTGTGATCTTTTCGTTTATTCTTTTATTTTGGTAGTTGTTGTCAGATTGTTCTTTTGAAGTAGTTGGGACTCCTTTCGTTTTCTGTCCCTTTCGGTTACATCGTTGCTGGAAACAATTGTAAATTGCGGTTTTAGGGAGACAATTATTGTGTTTTGGTATTGCTGCTGAAGGTTATTTGTTTCTTTCGTGAATGCATCTCTCAGTATGGTTAGACGGATGACGTCAATGTTGCTACGTAGCCTTCTGGATGCCTATTAATTGATCAAGAATGTCCTCTTCTAATGCACAATCAGGAAGGCACGCTACAAAAGGTAGCAAAATGCTAGGTTAGAAAGTGATACCGATGGATGAACCCCAATATTTCTCTCCAATGCCTAAGTTAAATGTCGATTAGGCGTTGATGTAAAATTGTTCCGCATTCGAAAACTCTACATCTTTTTCCTTTGGCGATGCTCAACTTTTATAAGCGTTTGAAAGTGCATCGATATAGGGTGTTACTCGGTGACTTGCATGATCCGGGTAAAGATAACTATTTGGTTTATAACGGTTTATTTGCTCACTATAAATATTTGTATGCTTGTGCTTTCCTTGGGGTATGTCCTCTTATAGGTCATTACCTGTTATATGGTGTTATTGGCCTAGAGGTTGCCCTTGCATCGCTCCTTTTAATTCTCACTATTAAGTTTGGTAAATCTCAGGCCAGTAGTTGCTTGTTGTACTCGGGTTGGTGATTGCTTATTGTACCTACCCGAGTACATCATTAAAGGGGTAATTTAGATTTTTTTAAAATTTGTTTAATCAATAAGAACAATATACACCACATAATATAGAAGTCAGAAGAAGAAAGAAGAAAAAGGCATAAAAGAGAGGACAGAGAACCTGCCTAGCGGGACAAAATGTTCTTGCCTAGCTGAACACAATGTTCTCGGTGAGCACGATGGCCACGTCGGGCACCACATGGACTGTTTAAGTGTGTGTTTTTGACCTCCCACTCAACACGCGAAGATGTATAGTGTATTAGGGGCATAACCATACAGGTGCAAGAGTGAGCTTTGGCCCACTCACACAAAATTAAGGTTACATATATATCTGATATGTAGAATATATATTTCTGTTAAAAAAAAAAGTTATGGTTGTGATATGATAGTATGACCTATCACATTCAAAACTTGAAATGTAGCCTTATATGGATTATACTTCATTTAAATTATTTAAATGATGTAAGACAATACCATTTGCAACTTAAGTAAACAATTTAGTTTAGAATGCATAGTTACATTTTATTATCATTTGAAGAATTTTGTCATTCTTTAATATTTTGTAAATTATTTAACCTATTCCAAAATAAAATCCTAACTACGCTACTGTAATGTATTTTTATATTTGTGTTATAATATTATAGTAGAGACTCATGTATTCATGTATATCAGTATATGTATCATCCTTAGTTTAAGGAAAATAATATAGAATTTACAAATAGTCTATTGGTATTAAAAGTTTAAAACAAAGGTAGGATGTAGAAATAAAGAACAAAATATACAAAAGAAAAGAAATTTGAGAGACGACTTTTACATTGGATTACATTCCGTACTTGAATCACAGCATCCGTTATTCCACCTCACGTTCCCGCGTTTATTTGTACTACATCAAAAATCAAAAACTAGGAAATATATGAAGGGTTCCTTGTAGGATATCAATATTTAATAAAGGCGTTAAAATGTAACTTTCCCTCGATAGTGACATTTTCGTCTTTTCAACACAAATAATTCACAAAGAGAAAAGGGGACACCTTAAAAGTCCTACTTCTTCCGTAAATATCCATCAACGCTTTCTCCTCTCTCTCCTTCAATCGCCATTAAAGAAGAAGAATCTCTCATCTTCTTCCATCTTTTCTTCTCTTTATCCTGTCCGCGTCATCTCCTCTTTAACCTTTCACTCTTGTTGGAACTATCGTTTTTCTTGTGAATCTCGAACTGAATCGTTTGTATTCGAATAATCCATGGCTACTTGATGTGCAATCACTTTGATCCGTTTGATTTCTGGTTCCAATTTTGATTGGAGGCGTTTGGATTTGGAAGTGTAGTGGCTACCTTCGATCGGTGACGGAAGGTTTTTCCTATTCTTTTTTAGTCATACTGTTAAGGTCAGGGCCCTTTTTTGATTATAATCTGATTTTGGTAATTAATTAATGCCGGCTTCTTGATTTTTACATGTATATGTGATGGTGATGGTGATGATGATGATCCCTATTTCAACAGATTTATGCAGATTGCTTGTAAAATAGTTCGAATTCTGTGTTTCATATGATTGCTATTAAGATAAAATGATCTTGTTTGTGGTCGCATTTAAAAAAAAAAAAAAATCAAAGCAAACATGAGCTTTTAGGCGTTTCGTTTGTTCTCCAGAAATTATTTCGTATATTTTGATTTTTTTGGTTTGAGGTTATGCTTGGGAAGTTATGATTCATGGTTTGTGATTGGAATTAAAGTAAAGCCTGCGATTTCATACAAAAACTAGGAAATATATGACGCATTGATTTGTTCTGATAATGAAATTTATCAAGAGCAATTTTGTCATCCATGTGATAATCGAGGAATACCTCAAATATACGTCAACAGTTCTTCCAGAAAAATTAAGAAAAGGAAATCATCATCCCACCTAACATTTCCCAAATCTGTAGCAAATCGATTCTAACAAGTTAAACACGGGGTAGTTGTCAATATCCATAGTGCACTAGATTGTTGTCTGATAGAGAACCATTTACACTATTTAATGCTTATTGATCATTACTTTCCAATAACGTACTATGATAGCATGTGATCAAATAAATATATCCAGAATTCAACATTTGTACCATTTTGTTTCTTGGGTCTGATCAAGAAATGATTTCCTTTTTTCATCAGATTAGTCTATTGAACGATTGTTTATATGTTTGGGTTTTGGTAACAGGCATGATGAGTTCTCTACAAGGTCCAGTTGTTTGCCCTTCTGTTCAAAGGAAGCAAGGAGGGATTCATCCAATTCCTGCCATTAATTCGAGTGTGACAAAGGCTAAAGGTCTTAGAAGTGGGATGTGGGGATTCAGAGGTGTTTACAGTCATCGGATTCATATCCATAATCAATCAAGATCAAAGACCAATTCCATTACATGCACTTTCAGTTCATCCTCAAATGGCAATGGTAGCATGGCAGAGAGTTTCAATGAGAATGACTCTGATTATGTTGATTCCAGTGTAGTTGAAGCTGGTAAGAATAAGATAAACAAAATCTATCATGTTGTTTTAAGTAAGTAATTTGAATTTATTTTCCTTTGGTTTTCTACACAGTTGAGGTGAAAAGTGGGCCAGAGGGGTTTATGATTAAGATGAGGGATGGGAGGCATCTAAGATGTGCTCATAACAATCCTCAAGGTGGCCATGTGCCTGATTATGCTCCACATCCTGCTATTGTATTGAAGATGGAAGATGGAACAGGGATTTTACTTCCAATTATTGTTTGTATGTGGATTCTTTATTCTCAAATGTGTTTGATTTTGTAGTTTTGGAAGATAGTTTTTCCGGATTTTTACATAAAATCGATTTTCATTTTCTTGTAGTGGAGATGCCAAGTGTATTGCTCATGGCTGCAATCCGCAATGAACAAATTGTATGCTGATTTTGACTTTTTTTGTTGACTTTTTTTCATTCATGTGTTTCTCTAGTGATTGAAATTGTTGTGCTTTGTTTTGTTTCAGGCTAGGCCAACTATGTATCAAGTGGTGCAGGAAATGGTTGATAAAATGGGATATAAAGTAATGCCCTGTTTCTTTGTTTTTTTTTTTTTTAATCAAATAAAGTGTTGTCTGAATAAAATATAAAATGATGTTTGATGAAAAATTGTTTTCAGGTGAAGCTTGTTCGAGTAACCAAGAGAATACAAGAGGCGTATTTTGCTCGGTTATATCTCACAAAGGCAAGAAACTTTTCAAATAACTAACAATTTAATTGATTATATAATTATAATCCAATTCTCATGTTTTTTGTAAACAAAATAATATGATTATTTTTATTATTGTTATTTTAGGTGGATGATGAAACAGATTGTCTTAGCTTTGACCTTCGTCCATCAGATGCCATCAATATTGCTGTGAGGTGCAAGGTATCACATCTTAACATTATTTTTTTACCTTTTATTCATCTCTTAAAAAAGTATATATATATATATATATATATATATATATATATATATATATATATATATATATATATATATATATCATTATTGGAAATAAAATATTTATTGTTAATGTTATTATCATTTGTGTGTTCATCAGGTGCCAATTCAGGTGAACAAGTTCTTGGCATATAGTGATGGGATGAAGATTGTTGAATCTGCAAAACCTTCATTTCATGGATCTTCTTCTTCAGATGGCTTGATATTTAAAGAACTCGATAGGTATCTATCAATTATCTCAGGGTTAGGTTTAGTTTATTAATTGATAGATTTCTTTTTTTCTAAAAATAAAAATAAAAATTGTAATGGTTACAGACCAAGTGGTCAGCCTTGCGTGGAAACCAAGGAGTTTAATCTTATTCGGAATATGCTAATTGCTGCGGTTGAGGAACGTTACAGAGATGCTGGTATGTTTTATAAATAATTAATGTATCAAAATATCATTATTATTATTATTAAAATGATAATCTAATCTTATAATCATGGTTGAAGCTCTTATATATTTTTATGGTTTGTTACAGCGCAATGGAGGGATAAGCTCACGAAACTTCGATCCAAGAGGAACTGGGCATAACAGGTAACATGACATAATATTCTTTTTTAAGTTTATTTAAAAAAAAAAAAAAAAAAAAAAAAACAGTAAAATATTGATGTTGAATTTGTTGCAGGAGGATGTGATGTGTGTACATAATTGGTCTGTTGTGTTGGTGTCTCAAGTAATTATGACGGGGGTTTGTTTAGTTGAAAATATGTATGTGTATGAAACATTGTAAATATGTGGTTATGTCGTAGGGGGCTATGCACTTTTATGGACGTTTATGTTTCATGTTTTGTTGATGATGCATATTTGCATGGTTTCGACATATCATTTTAAGAAATGAAATTTACACCAACCAATTTAGTCGGTTAGTTTTTTTTTTTTGGCATTCTCTGAGTTATTTAAGAATAAGCTATTCTGAGGTCTGAATAATTCAGTAAATAAGCTATTCTGGATGAATTTGGTTGTGAATGAAAACATGTTCGCTAAAGCTGTTGAATAGATATCTGTGTTGCGAAAAATACCAACAAACCATTAAAAAAACCGTAACTCCAAAAGTGTTTGGGATTGGTTTCTGAACACTAAAAGTGTTTTAGTGTTTTTAGACGATAGTGTTTATTGATTTTTAATGATTCTAAAATTAGCTTTTTAAAAAAAAACGTTTGAAATAAGCTTTTACGCTTAA
This sequence comes from Lactuca saligna, assembly GCF_052625555.1. Taxonomy (NCBI): domain Eukaryota; kingdom Viridiplantae; phylum Streptophyta; class Magnoliopsida; order Asterales; family Asteraceae; genus Lactuca; species Lactuca saligna. The sequence goes on from NC_136417.1 coordinate 14,184,581, forward strand.
AATCTTCTATTTGAAACTATTTTGGTTAAAAATCAAAAGCAATTTCAAAAAGTCGAGTTTAATTTGTTTTTCAAAACAGCTATTTTGAAAAATGCTTTTAAATTTGTTAAATATTTCTTTTTGATTTATTGGTTTTTCAAAAAGCCAATAAACTAATAAGTTGTATTGAAATACAATAACAAACACCTTAAATGAAACCATTAAAATGCTTAAGAGCATATGGTAAAATGCTTAAGAGCACACAATATAGGCAACGAGAAGTGATATTATTGTGGATGTGACTAACAACCCAGTCATACCGAGATGAACACCACCCCGCTTTCTAGTTAAGAGGGTGTTAAAGCACAACTCGTAACGACGACAAGCAAAAACAAGAAATATGATTGGCTTTTGATTTCATCAACCAATCGATTTCTTTCTTTCTTTTTCTCTCTACCTATTAGGCTAGGGGTGTTGCTAATAAGACACCCTTTAGATACCCTATTAACACTTTTATAAAAAAATCAATAAATAATTAACTGTTTATAATCAACTTTTCCGGAAAACAATGCAATTTCAGTCAATAAAAATATTTAAAAAAATTAATTAGGGTGTTCATATTATAATATATGGTGTCTTTTTAATCAACCTCTAGTTTAGGGGGAGTGATAACACTCTTAACACCTTTTCACATCATATTTTTGAATGTCACCTCATTTTTCTCTTTTAGCATCTAATTTTTCGCATTAGAGAGGGAGTCGTAACATTCATAACACTTTATTTTTTTTATTCTCTTTTTCAAATTTAATTAAATTATATATTTTTTAATACACAAACAATAATATTAAATAAATTTTATTTTTTTAAACCACAAGAATAAATTATATTTTTGACAAAAAAGCAATTATCACAAAATAAGATAACAAATCACATACAAAGTTCGTAGAATAATTATTTTGACAAAAAAAGACAGTTAGAATAAAAAAAAGAAAATGGATAGAACAGGTTATCTTTTTGTTTTTCATAAGAATCCTTCCAAGTATCTTATACAAACAGTATCACATCTCGAAAAAGATGAATTAATTTAAAACATATATAATCTCTCTTCTTCTCTATCAGCAGTAAAGCTAAAGCAATAAAACCTCTTTTCTTCTCCATGCTCTCCCGATTTGACAAAACCCATAGTATTTCAATTTGCAAATAATCATCTCTGTTACATATCATCACTTAAAATGTTTTTTTTTTTTTTTTTCCTAACATACCCATGATCTAAACGTTGAATTGATTATATCAGAAGCAAATCGCCGGCTTCAATAAGGTGAAGTTTTCTTGATGGATTTCTTTGAATTTTCATATATTTTTTTTTCATTATTCGGTAATGGATCCCAGCCAAACAACCTTCCACCAATCAAATTGCACAAACTCTTCTCTCTCATCTCGTCAGATACATAACGAGGGCTTAGTAGCGAGCCCCCTAGCAAGCACTGGGGGGCGGTATTCCAGTGAGATTAGCGACTGTAGCGATCGGGTTTAGCACCCCCAATCCGTTCAGTCTTAACATGTTATAACATATGCATACCAACCCACTTTTAGTTATTATTGTGTTGATATATGACGTGATAATTTTGGATGTTATAACATTGGACTCATACCTAATGCTCTAAAGAAAGACTCCTTTACTTGGTTAGTGGAAATTGTATCATAATTGTATTGTGTTTTCTAAGATATAGAGTACCAAAAAGAAAGGAAAATGTGTACCTTGTTTGAGTCCCTATGTCCAACCACCCGAGTCTCCTACTAGTCATTGTGGTAGATTTATTGGCTTTTCAAAACCAATAAGTTTAAAAGGTGTTTGGAAACATTAATTTTTTAGTGAAAAAAAACGACTTTTTAAAAAACTAAAAGTTCAAAGCTAATAAGATATTTGAGAAACAATCCTAAGCATATGTTTAATACCAATAAAAATATGTGTAATTTTTAATACCAATAAAAATATGTGTACTTTGTATGAGCTTTGATCTTCAACATTGAGTACAAAAATTACTTTTAAACATCATCTTAAGTTGAATATTAGCTTTTTCGACAGTGTGCTCAATTAATAACTCTGATTTTTTTTTTTTCTCTCTTGATTCTTCGTGTATCAACTTTTTCCTTCTCTACTTCATGAGTTTTAAAATTGAATTATTTTATTTTTTCTCTATCTTTAATATGTTTTAAAGGAACTTAGCTAAAGTTCGATTTAAGAGGTCCCTTTACACGGGTCTAAGTTTATATGGTTTGTACCGAACTTTTCAATAATTCATAGTTGTGCACAAAACGAGCCCGTTACACCAACAATATAAAATTGGTTTAGGTTGTGTTTAACGTGCTACAGATAACTGATAAGTTAGTTTATTTTTCGAGTTTTTTTTTTATATTATCGTATTTGGTAAGCCAAAAAGTATCTTATAAGCTAGCTTTTTGAAAAGCTACTTTGACTAGCTTTTTAAGAGGTTTTTTTTTTTTTTTTTTTTTTTTTTTTTTTTTTTTTTTTTTTTTTAATTCTCCAAATACACCCTTTAATTACTTATAGAAACACATACTCTTACATGTCATTTTATGTAATTTTATATATTTCAACTAGCTTTTCAGTTAATTTTACCAGACGTTATTTTTTATCAGCTAGCTTTTCAGCCAATACGCCAAACATAACCTTGATGACCTCATAATGTAAATAACTTTGTTTTCTTGTCCATATTTAGATAATCATATTTTTTATATATTCGTTTGACCAATAAGCTTGTTTGATCTGTTCAAAATAAAGTAATATTACTGGTAATTACCGATGATATTACCCTATTATGAACAAGTTAAAAAAGTAAGCACGTGATTACCTAAATATGGAAAAAAGCCAAACTTTATTACCCGTTTTGGTAATATTGGGTTCTTTATACTACGTGCAAGCAGTCATAAGACCTAAGGTTGTGTAGATATTAACTGGTTTAATTTGAACTGATCATTCTGAACTGATTGACTATATTGAATATCTAGTTAGATTGGATCGGTTTTGAAAAATTAAAATCCAATTAAATTGAATTGGTTATTAGATCACTCAAAAAATTCAATGAATAACTAAACCGAACCAATCTAAAGCTCACCCAATTTGATATCCTATTAGCGTCCAATGAATATCTAATAACCATTAAATGTTGTATCACTTTAATATTATCCAATATATATCCAATTACTATCCAGTTGAATTTAAATTTAAAAGTTTTTTTTAGTCGTATTACGGTTGAACTTTGAGATTTGGTCGTTGAAGTTGAAGGGTCATTTGTTAGTCTTATTCAGTGTACTTGTGTGTGGTTTTAGTTCTATTTATCATAATTATATTTGATTATTATTGGATATAAATAGATTAGATCTAATGGATAATGGATAACCAATCAAATATATCTAATGGATAAAACCAATCCAATCAAATATCTAATTGGATCGGTTCGTTGATAACGAATTGAATTGAATCGATTGATAAAATCCAACATCTAATGGATAATTGGATGGTATAGTTCCATCGAAATCTATTGGATTTCAATCGATGAACACTCCTAATAAGACCCATTGATATAAATGAATCGGGTATCGAGTCTTGGCTGTGCTACCAGGCAATACTGTTGAGTGGTGTTGTCATGCAGTGTTGCCACGTCGTGCTGATATGCGGTCAATGTTCTAAATAAGGTAAGTCATGATTTTCGCAGCAATGTTAAGCTTCAAACTTTTACGACTCGTGACGAGCTTTGTTGTTTATAAGACGTAACTTAAGGTGACAATTTTGTATGTATATATATATATATATATATATATATATATATATATATATATATATATATATATATAGAGAGAGAGAGAGAGAGAGAGAGAGTCAAGATCAAATAAGAAGGAAACTTTTGGTAGGAAGGTGAGAAGTTTTTTTCTACATATTTTTTTCACAAACAAACAAAATGAATCATTAGATGATTCATTTATAAAATGATTCACAAGAAAAAATTCTCAAAAAAACATCTCCATGATTTATTTATATAATGATTTTGTTGTTATTCACTAAAATTGTCATAAAAGTGATTTTTTTTCTTAATTTACTTAAAAATGAATCATAAAGATATTTTTTTGAGAATTTTTTCTTGTGAATCATCTTACAAATGAATCATCTAGTGATTCATTTTTTTTGTTCGTAAAAAAAATATATAGAAAAAAAACTTCTTACCTTCTTACAAAAAGAAATTTCTTACCGGATATATATATATATATATATATATATATATATATATATATATATATATATATATATATATATTCTACTGTTATTTATTTTTATATAAATATATGACTCAAGGTGACATTTAGTTAAAACGGGGCAACAAGTACAAACGTTTGAGCCATGACGTGGCATGACAGACTTTTTAGAACATTGCATGCTGCGTTGTCAAGCATATAAACATATATGAAGGCGATGGAAATAAAAACCAGAAAGAAAATAGTTCCTTCATCAATGACTCAAGCTTTCTAGCCACTAAGCTATAAAATATAGTTTATATGGTTTAATAATGATACCATTCTAGGTTATAGGGTTTAATAGCGATACCATATTTTTTTTGCAAAAATCGCGACTTTCATTGATGCCGAATACAACATGTGGAAAATGAGAAAACAACTCACAAATTCTATAATAGTGGAAATCTAATCCTATCTAAATATACATGATAAGTATACAATAAATACAATATCTCTAATAACTATCATCTCAAGAGTATTTTAAACCTAAAAAAATACATATTATAATTTGTAATGTCTAAATTCTAACAATTACTTATCATTATATATTTTAGTGGCGGAGCTAGGATCAAAATAATGGGATATCCCGAGAAAAAAAAAATCTTGTAATATAAAATAAGCAAAAATAAAAACCGCAATTTTATTATATATAAACTTCAACTTCTATAACAAAGTTTCGTTTTAAAGTTCACCTCTTCGTTCTTTCATTTTACGAAAACGATTAATTACATTTTATGTCTTAACATTCTCTAGTGCTTCTTTTTCTACACTACAAATCAAAACATCATTCATAAAATAATCACCTATTCTATTACGCAAATCGGTCTTCAAGAACTTCATCGCAGAAAAACACCGTTCAACGGTTGCGGTTGCGACGGGCAAAACCAAAATTAGTTTTAATAATCTATAAACCAAAGGAAAAGAGAGGTGCTTCCTAGTTTCTACCAACAAACGACAGAGGTCTGCAATTTCCTTCAAGTTGAAAAATCTCTCATCATGGAGCAAAGAGTGATAATAGATATCAAGTTGCTTATTAAGTTGCACCCTTTCTGAATCGTTAAAATCGTTTTTGTATATCTCGCTTAACTTTAACAACCTTGCTTTATCAAAACCAGAAAATGAGTCACAAGGACTCAAAGCCGCCATGTTCCCATCAGCTCCGTGCAAGCTTCACTAAATCTTTCCGTAAATTCTTGAATTTGAATATCCAAAATCGTGTTAAGAATCACAACTTCAAAATAATGTTGATTAGTCTTATTGGTCCTACGCTTTCGTGGGGTAACATAATATTCTGACATGTCCAAAATAATCGTGTTAAGAAGCACATACTTTCTTTCAAATTTGTGGAAACCCATCTTTTCTAAAAATTGGCAATGCTTTCTTTGTCCCTTTTACTAACGAACCCGCTTTCAAAATGTTTTGATCTTTTTTTTGAAGATGCTTTGACAAAGTATCTGTGAGACATAGAATTTCCAACATCAAGTGTAAAAGAAACACGAAATCAAGTGTTTTGAAATATGACAAAATACCATTTGCTTGATTACGGTTAGATAAAGTAGACCCATCCTCTCTGACAAATTTAAGGACCGTAACAACTTCTGCAAACAAATTCAACAAACTTACAATCATTCTAAAATCTGAACCCCATCTAGTATCACCAGCTCGAACAAGAGAAATCTCTTGTCTCAACCATCTTCCTGTTTCAATTTCACCAATACCAATTTCGGCTGCCACTCTTTCTTTTTGCATCTATCGTATCATATCTTTTCTCTTACAAGACCCACAAACGACATTAACCACCAAACCTAGTTGTTCAAAGAATTCTTCAACATCATCATGTTTCTTTGCAACCCCCACAACTACTAATTGAAGTTGGTGTGCAAAACAATGTATATAATGTGCATAACTATTTTCATTTAAAATCAAAGATTTCAAACCGTTGAATGCACCACTTATATTACTTGCTTCATCATAACCTTGCCCCCTCACCTATATATTTGAAAAAATTAATAAAAAATGTAACACATAAAAATAAAATTAATATCATATTAAAGGAATAAATATTTTATTATTTCTCACCTGATCGATAGTCAAGTTGTTGTTGGAAAAAACAGTATCGATGGCGACTTTAAGAGTCAAAGAGGATGTATCCAACACGTGAACAACTCCGATAAATCTTTCATTTACAATCCCAACTCTATCAATATATCTTAAAACTATAGCAATTTGTTCTTTTTTGGAAACATCACTAGACTCATCAACTAATATACCGAACACATCTTTACCAATTTCATCACAAATAGACTTGATTATCTCTTTTGAAAAACAATTGACAATATCTTTTTGAATTGTCGGAGAAGTCAACTTTTCATTTTTTGGAGCATTTTCTAAAGTAACATTAAAAATCTTCTCCTTATCTTCTCTAATCAAAGATCAGACTTCAATGAAAAGTTCTTTATTATTAGACTTTTCCGTCTCATCGTATCCACGAAATGGTAATGCATTTTTCAATAAAAATCTACAACTACGGATTGTAACACGTAATCGAATTTCATAATTACTTTGCTCAAGTTTCATTTGCTTATGCAAAACTTCACCAATAAATTGGTTTTTTCTCAATAACAAATGACACTTTTCTTCGGCCTACGGTGAGAACTTCGAATCTCACCCATATGTTTTCAAAATGATTTTTTTACTCCAATTGTCAAAGCCTTCGGTTATAAATGCATCTTTTCCACTTTGACCCCCTACCATGTCTCTAAAAAAGTAGCAATAAAAACAATATGCCTTCTTTTTTTTAATGCTATACTCTAACCATGGAAATTCCGTAAACCATTCCACAACAAAACGTCTTTGCTTCTCATCAAATAAGGTAAATTCAAAATTATGCCCATTTGGTTGACAAGGTCCTTTAATCAAATATGCCCTCCTTATTTCATCCCTTTGATTAGGATTATAAGATGTAATCTTTGGCCTCTCCCATGGGTCCGTAGGAAGATCATTCAAATCAAAAAATTGTGGTACTTTTGATTTTTGAGTATGCTTATTAGATTGTGGTTCTTGTGGTTTTGGAATATGTTCATTAGATTGTGGTTTTTGTGTATGTTGATTAGGTTGTGGAACTTGTGTACTTTCATTAGTCCTATTTTTTTTGAAGTTCCTTCACCATAGTTGTCTCCAACATCTACCTGTCTTTTGAAAAACTTGTTAATATCAACCTACAATCAAAATATATCAACATTCAACTCTAATTTTATAACTTGATTTCAAGTTTCAACAACAAATAACAATCCGCTATCAAATTATCAAAATATATGAGCTATAAACTTGATTTCAAGTTTTAACAACAAATAATCACTAATCAGTGACCCTAAGTCTCTAATTTAATAAACCTAATTGGTAATTTCTATTTTTTCAACACAATGCCAAAAAATTGAATTTCACTTAACCAAAAATAATCACAAAATTTCTACTTACTTGCTTCATTGTGCACTACTTTGATCAATAATCACCCACCACCATCCACCGAGGGATTTAGCCGGAAAACACCCACTACCGGCCACCGATCAGTGACAAAAGAAGGAGGACAACAGAGTAACGACGAGTAGCAGGGCAGGGAGGGAGTTAGAATTTGGAAGTTACGCTAATTAGATGCTGAGAATTGCCGTCAATTAGTTTTGTGGTATTAGGAACTTGGGCTTTTAAGTTTGGGTTAATTATTTATTGGATTAAACATCTACAATAATATTACAAAAAAAAGTTAGGATAACCCAAAATATATTTTATCTGCAATGTAAATAATAATTTTCAGAAACAATTTATACTATTAAAATTTTTTTGGGGCCTCGCGTGATACCCATGATGCTTTATTGAATCCGTCTATGATATATTTAATGTTCATTTTTGACTTTTGAAGTTTTTATTATTTTGACTGTAAATATTTTTATTTGTGTTATAAATTACTTGATAAAACTTATAGAAATAAAAAACATTTAAAATACAATTTATTCATATTAAAAACAAAAATATTTAAAATCAAATTGAATAATAAAAGATTGAAAAATTCAAAACAGACATAATACAATAGTATAATATCTTTAATATATATTAATAATTTAATATTTATACATAATATCTTTGGATCATGAAAACCTAAAGATGCTTGTTCGCATGCGCATATTCCAATAAGATCATCAAAGGAGTCGCAATTTCACCCCCCACGAAACTTAATATGCATTTAACACGCAAGCCATTTATAGTTATAATATTTTCTTCATGTAAATTTATAATCGACGTTTATTTTTTTTTTTTCAGTTATAAATCATCAATACTTAAAATTAGTAATTTTAATTCTGACCAACAAATATGTCTTTAAAAAGGAATTAAAGATGTCCCTCCCATATAATTCTTTCTTCTCTAGATTGTTTTCTAATATGTTTATACCATATTATTTAATTCGTGTTAATAATTATTTCCAAAAATCTAAGGGCAGAAACGTTATTTAATGAATACTCCCGCCAACTTGAAAAGCAAAGTAGAAAAAAAAAACAATAAATAAATTAATGAATGCGTAACGTCTCCACAAGGACCAAAACTCACACTCTCACCGGGGACGTTGTGTGTTTTTCCACCGACGGCCACCGTGGAAACTAATCTTACCGGAGAAATTATCGGCATGTCTGAGGGAGACGAACAATTTGTTCCTCATCATCGTGAGTGTATCTTTCATCTTCTATTTTTGTAAATGTTCCTACTTCCTAGTAAATTTCTGACGCATATATGAATACATATTATATGTTTACTGTGTTATGTTAAATTATTGGTTTGAATTTCAGTTAATCTTGAGATAGGCTTTTGTTTCAATCTATTTTTTAACTGCTTGGCTGAGAATTTTGATGGTTTGTGCTTTTTAGTTGTACCCAATTATTTTCCACAACATATCACACTTTTCAGAAAAAAAACAGTAATGGTGTTAATCTTATTACAAGTGATTCAAATATAAAAGCTATTGATGTTGATTTTCTGCGAATTTTGCATCTGGAAAAAGTACAAGATTTGAATTTGTAGATTTGAAATATGAAACTGATCGAGTAAGTAGACTTTGGTTACACATTTTAACTCCCAAGATTCCTGGATCTATATGAGGTATATTTCATTCGAATTCAATTACTGAATACGAGGCTTTTCTTTAGGGTTTTTAATTACAGAGAAAGACTGCACCAAACATATAATTATTTCCTTTTCTAATGAACGTATGATTCTTCTACAAAGGGAAAAATCATGCCATGTTTGATGTTAAATTTGATTGTAGATCTAAATATGTTACGCGTTTGTATTATGTTGCAGGTTGGGAAGGAACCTCTAGTTACTATGAATGCAACGAACAAAACTCAGACTTTGAAATCTCCGGAGAAGAAAAAAGAAGTAAAATGGGAACATTAAAGAACGCAGCAAAGAATGCATCAAGTAGAATTCGACACTCTCTTAAGAAGAAAAGTAAGAAGAAAAACAATAACGAACTTTCCATTTCTATTGAAGATGTGCGTGATCCCGAAGAGGTAAATTCAGTAAATAATTTCCGACAAATCCTGGTAGCAGAAGAGTTTCTTCCTCCACAATTTGATGATTATTTCACAATGTTGAGGTAAACTAATAATTACTAAATCCAAATCTCTATCCAATTATGGACTTATTGTATATATATACTCATGTATCACAGGTTCTTAAAAGCCAGGAACTTTGATATTGAAAAATCAAGACATATGTGGGTTAACATGCTTCAATGGAGGAAAGCATTTGGTACTGACGATATCTTTGAGGATTTTGAGTTCAATGAGCTGAAAGAAGTTCTGGAACACTATCCTCAAGGCTACCATGGTGTAGATAAAGAAGGAAGGCCTATTTATATAGAGTTATTAGGAAAAGCTGATCCAGATAAGGTTATGTTAGTGACAACATTGGAGAGATATGTAAAGTATCACGTGCAGGAGTTTGAAAGGACTACTACAATCAGGTTTCCTGCTTGCTCTTTAGCTGCACATAAACGTATCACTTCTGGGACAACAATTTTAGATGTTCAAGGCATGGTATGCTCTTTAATTCTCTATCTGAAAATAGTCTTTTATTATCAGATTTATAAATTTTGTGATTTTTTATAATGTTTCAGGGTTTGAAGAACCTAACTAGGTCTGCTTTAGATGTTATCAGGAAGTTGCAGCAAATCGACAATGACTACTACCCTGAGGTATGTTTACTTTTACTTTTTTTTTTTTTTTTTTTTTCCTTTAATTTGAAATGTTGTTTTTGAGATTTAGTATTTTGTCTCATGGAAATGAAATTTACAGACACTTGGTCGCATGTATATTGTCAACGCGGGTTCTGGATTTAAAATGATATGGAAAGCAATCCAAAACTTTCTTGATCCCAAAACTAGATCCAAAATTCATGTAAGTTAAAATATTTTAAAACATCTCTATATGCGAATGTACTCATTTTTTACATTTTTGGTAATTCTTTTATGCTCAGGTTCTTGGCCATAAATATAAAAACACCTTGCTTGAAGTAATTGATGCAAGGTGAGTTATCATATTGCAAATGGTGCTCGTAGTTGTTATTGTTATTACTGTTGTTATTGTTATTGTTATTATTGTTACTGTTATTGTTATTGTTATTGTTTTTTAGTGAGCTGCCAGAATTTCTGGGTGGAAGTTGTAACTGCAGAGTGCAAGGGGGTTGTTTGCAATCTGATAAAGGACCATGGCAAGACCACAACATATTGCAGGTGCTTTATTGATACTGCTGTTACTGATACTGATATTGATAGTGATACTGATGTCTTGAACTTGGTACGTGCATGAAGTTGGTTTCTAGTGGCAAAGCAAAATGTTGCGTCCAAGAACTCTCAACATTAAGTAGCGAAGCATCAACAGCAGAATCGGCTTCTGAAATCGAAGAGATTGCTCATAAAGGTACAAAACACAATAAAGATCCAATATTGGCTCCTGTTTCTGAAGAAGTAAGTGTAACCTTTATAATCATTTATTTCGTTTATATTTATCTTAATAAGTTAGTATTAATGCTTTGTTCCAGTACGAAAAGGATATTCCAGTGGATAAAGTTGTGGACAAAAGATTAAAGAAAGAAGCTTCTCATCAAGAGATAGATGTAATTCAAGGTCCACAAATGGCTACATCAAGATTTCATGCTCATATATGGATTTCACTCATGTTCTTTCTATCCATTTTTGCTTTCGTTCGATCAGTTGGAGTTTCAGTATCTAATTTAGCCATAAACAGTATTCTTTTAATAAGAAGACCAAATATTGAGGCAGAATTATCATATCTTGTGCAAAAAGTTTGTGAGCTTGAGGAAAAATTTAACAATTTGCAGCTGAAATCACAGGAGTTTCCTAATGATAAAGATGAACTACTCAATGTTGCTGTTTGTCGTGTAGATGCTTTAGAAGCTGAGTTAATTTCTACAAAACAGGTTAGTATTTTTATAAAAATGAATTGAAATACCAAAATTCACATGTTTTTTTGTAAGATTATATATCCCTTAAGTGTTTTCCATTCTTTATAGGCATTACATGAAGCTCTAATGAAACAAGATGAACTTCTTGCTTATGTTGATGGACAGAAAGGAGTTGAGTCTAGGGTATGTTACACAGGACATGATGATTTTATACTGATAAATGAACATTTATATTCTTAAAAGATTTAGTGATTAACGTGTCTTTGATGTAGGGAAGAAACTTTGCTTGTAAGATGGCATGTTTCAAATAACAATCCACCTCATGGATCTCAATCACATTTTCCATATGTAAAGATTTGATGTATGTGTAAAGGTTTGGATTTTGGAACCAAATGCTTTATGAAGTTTTTATAGGAATCATTCATTTGTGTATTGTGTGTATATATGTATTTGTTAACGTAAATATATGATTAATATATATATATATATATATATATATATATATATATATTTTGTTTTGATAAAAAGTAATGATTATGTTACTAGTTGTAAAGTAAGTTTCATGTGTTCATCTTTCCTGTCATTTAAATTGATATATGAGTACTCAAAACTTATCGGATCTTGACCATTCTTGATTCTATAGACTCATTAATGAGTATAGAACGCAATCCCATATCAAGTTCACACCATGGATCATGACATTGACTTATGATTACTTAAACCTCTCAATAGTTCAAATTGGATTATTTTTTGAACCACTATTGCTTTTAAAGAAAATATATTTTGAACCATTTAACTTTAACATTTTTAAATATACTCTCTAGAAAGCTAACTTAATCTCCTAACGAAATGAACAAAATTTCATTAAAATCCGATAAATATAACCCAAGTTGTGCCTAATTGAATCGAGCATAGAAACACATCAAATTGGCACTGTTTTGTCTAAACATTACAAGGAACTTCTCAGTCGTTGACTATAAAAGATCCGACGGTCGGTATGTGAGGATTACGATCCGTGTGATACCTCTCTCAACCAATCAAAAAACGGATACCAAAAATATGTCCATGCTCCATGTTATTTAAATCACCATGTATTAATTCATCGTCGTCATCATCAGTGCTATTAACTTCTGTTAGTATTTGCGTATACAGATCTCGATTCATTTCTCAACTTTCAGATCGTAATCCTAGACCAATGGCCACAGAAGAACCAATCGTGCCAACGGAAGAGCCAATTGTGGAGACAGAGGTGATTGATGCGGCGGAAACTGTCGCAGCGGAAGACAAACCTTCCGGTGAAGCAGCTGAAGTAAAACCAAAGAAAGCATTGGCCAAGCGTAAACCTAGAAATCCTTCTCTGCATCCTCCTTACTTCGAGGTATAAATTGATCTGTATTCTTGGTTAATTTATTGGTTACGATATGAACTTATCGATCTGATTGTTAAATGTTAATGTTAATCGATCGTGATTCAGATGATCAAGGATGCGATCGTTACATTGAAGGAGAAGACAGGTTCGAGCCAGCAAGCGATCACAAAGTTTATCGAAGGGAAGCAAAAGAATCTTCCAGCGAATTTTAGGAAAAGCTTGTTGACTCAGTTGAAGAAATTCGTCGCCGCTGGTAAGCTCGTCAAGGTCAAAGCTTCATACAAGCTACCGGCTAAAGCTCCTAAGGCGAAGAAGACGACTGCTGCTAAGCCCAAGGCAGCCGCCAAAGCCAAGCCAGCTGTTAAAAAAGCACCAGCTAAGAAAAAGGTCGCCGCCAAGCCTAAGCCGGTTGTCAAGGCTAAAACCATAGCAAAGCCGAAAGCAGCTGCAAAGCCTAAGCCGGCATCAAAAGCAAAAACAGCCGCCAAGCCTAAGTCGGCTACTAAAGTTGCAGCGAAGCCAGCTGGAAAACCTAAAGCGGTTAAGGCTAAAACAAAAACGCCTACAAAGTCTGCGAAAGTGGCAAAAACGTCGAAGAAATCCACTCCGGGAAAGAAAACAGTTGTAGCTCCGAAGAAGGCAGCGACGGCGACGAGGAAGGCCAAGAAGTAGATCTGAATTATTATGTAGGGTGTATGCCTGTGAAAAATGTGTAGTTGAGGGTGTGTATGGTATTTTTCCAAACCTACTGAATAAAAAATCAGATTAAATTACATAATTTGGGTTTGTGTCTATTTCGAAATTCATGAATTTAGGCAGACAGTTAATTTTCTAAGTTATTATCTACGAATAGATAAAGTCAGGATGGGGATGCTGTTAATCACAAATACAAATTATATGCAACTTAAATTTCAAAAGTCGAACCTTTTACATAGTACGTTAGAGTAAACTGTTGGGTAATCTTGATGGGTTAAGTTGGGTCACGGGTACGGGTTTGAATGGGTTGGGTCGGTTTCCATATGGACAAGTTGGATAGGTCAGACTTAATTTAATAATGACCTGGTTTGAAGGGGTTTCAAGATGTGGACTTATAAGTAGTCCTATGTTTGTGGTTCTTAGCTGATAGTTTATTCCTGTGGACTTATAAGTAGTCCTATGTTTGTGGTTCTTAGCTGATAGTTTATTCCTGTTTCTTAGCATCTTTACTAGTATAAGTAGAGTAGAATTTCTTCCATTTGTATGTACATATATTTTCTGTTTTCTATGAAAGGGATAATCTAGAGAAATGGTGTGTTTATGAATGTTTTTCTTGGATCTGGACCAACACTTGGTATCATAACCCTAGGCTCATAGTGTGGGATGTAGAAGAAGGGTTGATCAAATGTTGATGAAAGCAACAAGTTGTGATTAGCACAAAGAAGCATGCAACAAGCAAAAACATTTGATCAAGAAAGAAAGAAAAGAAGCAAGAGAAAGCAAAAATCGAAGCAAGAGACAACAAGATTCGAAGGATGACAGCAAGACCCAAAGAGTTTTTTGCAAGAATGATTGGTGGAAAGAATGTTGCAGGAGAAGAAGTATGGCAGGGGATCAAAAGTAGTTGTAGCTCGTGAGCAAGAGCCTCCAAGTTCATACCTGGTTCATAGCAAGAAAGAAAGGGCTGATTACAACCGTATGTAATCAAATGGAGAGGATGAAAGCAAGTAGAAAGCATGAAGAAAGGCTGCACAACAGCAAATTAGAAAGAAAGAAAGAAGAAAGATAGAAAGAAAGAAAGAAAGAAGAAAGAAGAAAGATAGAAAGAAAGAATGAAAGAATGAAAGCAAGCAACAAGTCCGATCATGTCTGTTAATCAGAAGAAAGATGCAGCATCAGAATTTTGTTGTTTGTTAGCAGGCAACAAGTGATTAACAAGCAGGAGAGGGCCGGTTTGCAAGAAAGAAAAGCAAGAAGGGTTGTTGCATAGTCTGTAGCAAGTAGCAGGCTAGACAATCATAGCAAGAAGAGAGTTTCGGGTTTGTAGCAAGTAGCAAACTAGAAACATAATGCATGAGACAGCAAGAAGTATACTTCTTGAGCAAGATAGAAGAACTGTGTGTTCTTAAAGCAAGTAGCAAGAAAAGCAAGATCAAGTTCATCAAGATTACGGGGGTGAATGTTGGGTAATCTTGATGGGTTAAGCTGGGTCACAGGTACAGGTTCGAATGGGTCGGGTCGGTTTCCATATGCACAAGTTGGATAGGTCAGACTTAGTCTAATAATGACCTGGTTTGAAGGGGTTTCAAAACGTGGACTTATAAGTAGTCCTATATTTGTGGTTCTTAGCTGATAGTTTATTCCTGTTTCTTAGCATGTTTACCAGTATAAGTAGAGTAGAATTTCTTCCATTTGTATGTACATATATTTTCTGTTTTCTATGAAAGAGATAATCTAGAGAAATGGTGTGTTCATGAATGTTTTTCTTGGGTCTGGACCAACATAAACTGCAAATTTAGTTGTGGTTTGCTGATCGATGTTAACTTTTATTTTTGTGGTTATGGTCTTTTTGCCCACTTTTTAATGTGGAATTGATCTTGAGGATTAACACCTGTTGGTATCCATTTGTTAACACCTGGACATCGAGAAATCCAGGTCGTTTTCACTCATGCCCTAAAATGGTAAAGTGTATTCCCAAATATCAAATAGGTTTTCTTAAAATAATTATTTCTAACCTAAAAGCTTTTTATGAAATTGTAGGATTCAAGATGCAAATTTATTGGGTGGGTCAATATGTGCAAAGTCAAAGGTGTAATGCTAGTGTTCTAGGTAATTTTCAATTTAGCATTGATTCCTTAAAAAGTTTGTAAAATTGGTCCCTACGCTGGGTGTACGAGATAGGTATGTTGAGTTTAAAAAAATTAATTAGGGTGTTCATATTATAATATATGGTGTCTTTTTAATCAACCTCTAGTTTAGGGGGAGTGATAACACTCTTAACACCTTTTCACATCATATTTTTGAATGTCACCTCATTTTTCTCTTTTAGCATCTAATTTTTCGCATTAGAGAGGGAGTCGTAACATTCATAACACTTTATTTTTTTTATTCTCTTTTTCAAATTTAATTAAATTATATATTTTTTAATACACAAACAATAATATTAAATAAATTTTATTTTTTTAAACCACAAGAATAAATTATATTTTTGACAAAAAAGCAATTATCACAAAATAAGATAACAAATCACATACAAAGTTCGTAGAATAATTATTTTGACAAAAAAAGACAGTTAGAATAAAAAAAAGAAAATGGATAGAACAGGTTATCTTTTTGTTTTTCATAAGAATCCTTCCAAGTATCTTATACAAACAGTATCACATCTCGAAAAAGATGAATTAATTTAAAACATATATAATCTCTCTTCTTCTCTATCAGCAGTAAAGCTAAAGCAATAAAACCTCTTTTCTTCTCCATGCTCTCCCGATTTGACAAAACCCATAGTATTTCAATTTGCAAATAATCATCTCTGTTACATATCATCACTTAAAATGTTTTTTTTTTTTTTTTTCCTAACATACCCATGATCTAAACGTTGAATTGATTATATCAGAAGCAAATCGCCGGCTTCAATAAGGTGAAGTTTTCTTGATGGATTTCTTTGAATTTTCATATATTTTTTTTTCATTATTCGGTAATGGATCCCAGCCAAACAACCTTCCACCAATCAAATTGCACAAACTCTTCTCTCTCATCTCGTCAGATACATAACGAGGGCTTAGTAGCGAGCCCCCTAGCAAGCACTGGGGGGCGGTATTCCAGTGAGATTAGCGACTGTAGCGATCGGGTTTAGCACCCCCAATCCGTTCAGTCTTAACATGTTATAACATATGCATACCAACCCACTTTTAGTTATTATTGTGTTGATATATGACGTGATAATTTTGGATGTTATAACATTGGACTCATACCTAATGCTCTAAAGAAAGACTCCTTTACTTGGTTAGTGGAAATTGTATCATAATTGTATTGTGTTTTCTAAGATATAGAGTACCAAAAAGAAAGGAAAATGTGTACCTTGTTTGAGTCCCTATGTCCAACCACCCGAGTCTCCTACTAGTCATTGTGGTAGATTTATTGGCTTTTCAAAACCAATAAGTTTAAAAGGTGTTTGGAAACATTAATTTTTTAGTGAAAAAAAACGACTTTTTAAAAAACTAAAAGTTCAAAGCTAATAAGATATTTGAGAAACAATCCTAAGCATATGTTTAATACCAATAAAAATATGTGTAATTTTTAATACCAATAAAAATATGTGTACTTTGTATGAGCTTTGATCTTCAACATTGAGTACAAAAATTACTTTTAAACATCATCTTAAGTTGAATATTAGCTTTTTCGACAGTGTGCTCAATTAATAACTCTGATTTTTTTTTTTTCTCTCTTGATTCTTCGTGTATCAACTTTTTCCTTCTCTACTTCATGAGTTTTAAAATTGAATTATTTTATTTTTTCTCTATCTTTAATATGTTTTAAAGGAACTTAGCTAAAGTTCGATTTAAGAGGTCCCTTTACACGGGTCTAAGTTTATATGGTTTGTACCGAACTTTTCAATAATTCATAGTTGTGCACAAAACGAGCCCGTTACACCAACAATATAAAATTGGTTTAGGTTGTGTTTAACGTGCTACAGATAACTGATAAGTTAGTTTATTTTTCGAGTTTTTTTTTTATATTATCGTATTTGGTAAGCCAAAAAGTATCTTATAAGCTAGCTTTTTGAAAAGCTACTTTGACTAGCTTTTTAAGAGGTTTTTTTTTTTTTTTTTTTTTTTTTTTTTTTTTTTTTTTTTTTTAATTCTCCAAATACACCCTTTAATTACTTATAGAAACACATACTCTTACATGTCATTTTATGTAATTTTATATATTTCAACTAGCTTTTCAGTTAATTTTACCAGACGTTATTTTTTATCAGCTAGCTTTTCAGCCAATACGCCAAACATAACCTTGATGACCTCATAATGTAAATAACTTTGTTTTCTTGTCCATATTTAGATAATCATATTTTTTATATATTCGTTTGACCAATAAGCTTGTTTGATCTGTTCAAAATAAAGTAATATTACTGGTAATTACCGATGATATTACCCTATTATGAACAAGTTAAAAAAGTAAGCACGTGATTACCTAAATATGGAAAAAAGCCAAACTTTATTACCCGTTTTGGTAATATTGGGTTCTTTATACTACGTGCAAGCAGTCATAAGACCTAAAGTTGTGTAGATATTAACTGGTTTAATTTGAACTGATCATTCTGAACTGATTGACTATATTGAATATCTAGTTAGATTGGATCGGTTTTGAAAAATTAAAATCCAATTAAATTGAATTGGTTATTAGATCACTCAAAAAATTCAATGAATAACTAAACCGAACCAATCTAAAGCTCACCCAATTTGATATCCTATTAGCGTCCAATGAATATCTAATAACCATTAAATGTTGTATCACTTTAATATTATCCAATATATATCCAATTACTATCCAGTTGAATTTAAATTTAAAAGTTTTTTTTAGTCGTATTACGGTTGAACTTTGAGATTTGGTCGTTGAAGTTGAAGGGTCATTTGTTAGTCTTATTCAGTGTACTTGTGTGTGGTTTTAGTTCTATTTATCATAATTATATTTGATTATTATTGGATATAAATAGATTAGATCTAATGGATAATGGATAACCAATCAAATATATCTAATGGATAAAACCAATCCAATCAAATATCTAATTGGATCGGTTCGTTGATAACGAATTGAATTGAATCGATTGATAAAATCCAACATCTAATGGATAATTGGATGGTATAGTTCCATCGAAATCTATTGGATTTCAATCGATGAACACTCCTAATAAGACCCATTGATATAAATGAATCGGGTATCGAGTCTTGGCTGTGCTACCAGGCAATACTGTTGAGTGGTGTTGTCATGCAGTGTTGCCACGTCGTGCTGATATGCGGTCAATGTTCTAAATAAGGTAAGTCATGATTTTCGCAGCAATGTTAAGCTTCAAACTTTTACGACTCGTGACGAGCTTTGTTGTTTATAAGACGTAACTTAAGGTGACAATTTTGTATGTATAAGACGTAACTTAGTGATCAAAAGAGACTAATTAAATCCATGGGGACTAATTATGATAATTAGTTATATTTATATGTGTTGGGCTTATGATCCATGTTGGACCAAGTTTATGTATGGATACATAAAGAGTTGGGCCATATGAACCATGGATCATAAAACCCTTGGGTATGGATTATGGGTTATACCCATGACCCTTGGAATCCTACATATAAATAGGTTACTCCATAGCCAAAATCACCACTTCTTTTCTTAGAGAATTATGGAGGTGTTTTGGTGCATGGAAGTCTCTCTCAAGAGCCACCTTTGTCCTAGGTGTGTTGTGATTCCATTTGAGGCATTTCATACTATTGGTGCTAAGCTCTTAAGGCCAAATACATCAAGACTTCAAGCCACATAAAATGTATGTTTCCCTAACTCGTATATTATATGGTTTATGTCAAATGCATTCTAGTTATAGGTTTAATTCCTTGGAAACCATTTGCATGTATAATTAGTGAAAACATAGATCCAAGGTATTTAGGGTTGTATGTGCACCATAGGATGTTGTATTATACCAAAAGCCAACAAACAAACCCTTTCTTGGTGAAAGAAAACTTTGTGATTATTCATGTATTTCGTTTTCTGTTTAATATTTACTTTGTTTGTTTGTTTGTTGTTTCTCACACTTGAGTGCTTCTGATCGATACAAAGTTTAACTTGCACCTATGATCTGAGCAAACCTTAAAGTCCCCGTATCCATGGAGGAGTCCGATGGACCCTTGAGGAGCACAACGAGAAACTTCTAGATCAAGAACACTTCAATGATAGCCCACTTCTTTCCCGAATGTAGCCCTAAACCTTGAACGAAAATCTAACATCCATGGACTATAGATTACTCTGACCCATCATGATGAAACCATAAAAATTGGACCATATGATGATTCACCAAGCAGAATACTCAGTTCTCCCCCACATAGGGTTTGGACAATCATCGACTGACGTCTGCAACCCTAAACCCTCAAACCAGATTAACCATGAACATACCTGACTTGACTATTAGGATGCATATCACAATACAAGATAATCCTAAGAACAAGAAATCTCTGAATCTCTAATGTAGACTTTAGAGACCTTTCTCCCAAAATCACCCTTTAAACTTACCAAAATTGACCAAAACACCATTGGATAGATTTAACACCTTCCGAATTTAACTTACTCACATGAAACATTACACTTGGATAGTTGATACACAACCTCATCCTCCCATTGAAACTTCAAGAATCCCCTTATAGATGCTCAAAACACAGCTCTGACAAACTGAACATTTCCATAAAACTCTTCTGCCCAGAATAAGATCAACTTGATGTCTCCCCGAATACACCAAATCTCCTAGAATATGTGTTACATATTCCACTAGCGACATTGACTTCACCTTGTCCATTGAACCACAAGAACCACCTAGTCTCAAATATGCATTTGCTACGACACAAATATGATTTACTGCGAACCAGAATTCACCTTCCTTCAGCAGTTTTGTTGAGGAGATCACCATCTCCTATCTTAACCATCGACTAACACACAATCACCCTCTCCTCCCTTAAGCACAGGAGGTAAGAAAACACAACCCTAATGCAACAAGTAACATCCCTTGCCATCAGCTGAGTACTCAGCTTTAGGCTGCAATCCTTGAGTAGATCATCACAACAACTTCCTCTTGAGTCTCGCGACTTAGATTGGCACTACATCGAGCAAGGTCCTCGATGTCTCTGAATCATCTAAACCTTACAGTTTTGAACCAACTAGACCCAAACTACCACAGACACTCATGACTAAAAAATTATCGGTCGTATTCTATACAATTATAAGTGACAAGCCAACAGTGATAAGGATGACTACAACTAACGCTAGTGCTAAACTATACTATCTACCCTCCACCACCTTCATAGAAACCTTTATGACACTTCTTGATCCTTGTATGGATCTTGTGCTTTCAATAGTATGGACCCCTACTACCTTCCACACCTATCCGTATGTGTACCAAGAAGTGTCTCAAAGTCCCTACATCATTACACCATACCGGTATCAATCTCAGATACCTGTTTCACCATAGGCACACACTACTACTCATCCTCGACTATCTCCTTCTAGTATTCTTCTCACGTATGAGCATGAACTAGAATGCTTTCTAGAAAACCTACCACTTCAAAGTGTATCATGTTGGATTAGGTGTCTAAGCCCATAAATATAATTGGTATATACTTGAATTGATAGTAGCATAGTCCTTTTGGGTTGCCTTCATACTAGCAACTAGATAGGATGATTAATTGAGAAAGAGGAAGAATTTATTAATTTGATTAATAAATTGAAATAAATGATTTATTAATATATTATATGAATGATATATTAATTAGAAATCATATTATTTAATTAACAGTTAATAAGAAGTTAATTGGAATTAATTTTGGGATTAATTGAATTAACTAAAAGTACAGTGGATGTTTGGTAATTTTTGATAGTTGAGGAATGAAGCTCTAGAACCCTCCTAAAGAGGATTAGATAAAAATCTTCTAGAGAAGCCCTAGAATTTTCATCCAAGGGCTTGTAGATGGAAGGTTTGAGGCTTGCTTGGTCCTTAAGCAAAGCAATTAGGGTTTCTTACTCTTAACCCTATCTTTGTCTCTAGGTCACCACACTATATAAAGACCCATACCCGTATGAATTTCGGACACTAGAAAACCTAGAGAGTTGTAGCCGAAATTTGAAGCCTCCTTCTCCTTCTCACATATCATCCACTTGCTAAGTGTGTTTGTGATTCATTAGAGGTATTACATTTCTGATACTTGCTCTCAAGCTTCAAGATCTACAAGGTTTTTGGATTGCCATTACTACATAACAATGAAACGTTTGTATCCTGGTCATGAGCAATAGGAGATCATCACCTATTACCAAGATTGGTGTTTATTATTTAATGCTTAGTAATGGGATATGTTTAGATTTGAACAATTTATGCTACTCAATCGTGAGACATGACAAGAAATATCATTTCATTTCATGCTTTGTATAGACAAGGTTTTAGATATTCTTTTGATAATGAGAATGGATCTATTTATGCTTATAATAATGGTGTATTTTATTTTGAAGTTTTACCTTGTGATGGCATGTGTGAAACTATGATCGTTATAGACAATTTTGGTAATAGTGTTCTTCAAATTGATTCGTCCAATGTTTTAGATAAAGCATTCTTGTGGCATTGTCGTCTTGGACATGTCAACAAGAAATGCATTGCCCAACTCCAAAAGGATGGAGTGCTGGAATAATTTGACTTAAGGTCAGATGATACATGTGAATCTTGTTTACTTGGAAAGATGAGTAAATCACCTTTCAGTGGTTCTTGTGAAAAAGGTGAAGGATTGTTGGATCTCATACACACAGATGTATGTGGGCCCTTCAGATCCACCACAAGGGATGCAAATCGATTCTATGTGACTTTTACTTATGATTATAGCAGATATGGATATATCTACTTAATTAAGCATAAGTCAGAAACCTTTGAAAAATTCAAAGAGTTCAAACAAGAAGCTGAGAATCAGTTGGGTAGGAAGATCAAGATGCTCAAATCTGATAGAGATAGTGAGTATCTTAGTATCAATTTCCACGACTACCTCAAGGATGTGGAATAGTTTCATAATTGACACCTCCTAGGACATCACAACTTATAGATGTGGCTGAGAGGCGTAATTGAACCTTGTTGGACATGGTTCATTCCATGATGAGTCAAGCTTCACTTCAAATCTCGTTCTGGGGGAATTCCTTAGAGATTGTTGTCCACATTCTTAATCTTGTCCCAACAAAGAAGGTTGCCAAAAACCTCACAAGATGTGGATAGGGAAGGTTCCTTCGTTGGTACATATCAAGGTTTGGGGATGTGAAGCTTTCATTAGATGAGACTCACGACATGCTTGAACCTCGCAGTGAGAAATGTATTTTCATCGGCTACCCTAAAAATCTTTTGGATACTTGTTCTACAGACCTAGTGATAATGTGGTCTTCGTGACACGAAGAGGTGTCTTTCGTGAGAGAGAGCTCATAGCCAAAGAGGATAATGGGAGTACAATTGATCTTGAGGAAATTCAAGAGTCAAATGATGAAGGAACATATGAACCTGTTATGGCTCAACTTGAGGAAGAAATTCCACTTGTACCAATTAATGATTCAGTATCTCTTATACGTTCTAGTAGAGTCAACATTCTGCTTGTGTTGTATGGTTTTCATATAACAACAGAAGGTGGTATATTTATCACTGATAGTATATTAGTAGATTTGGATGAACCTGCTAACTACAAGGAAGCAATGTCAGGCCCTGAGGCTGCCAAGTGGATAGAGGCAATGGGCAACGAGATCAAGTCCATTTATGACAACCAAGTTTGGAATTTGGTTGAAAATGTACCAGGTTGTAAGAGAGTTGGGTGCAAATGGATCTTCAAGAAGAAGACCGACATGGATGGAAAGCTGCACACTTTCAAGGCTTAACTGGTTGCGAAGGGGTTTACTCAAAACCCAGGGGTTGAGTATGATGAGACCTTCTTAATAGTATCTAAGATTAAATCTATTAGCGCAACGTTAGCTATATCTGCATTTCATGACTATGAAATTTGGTAGATAGATGTCAAAACCGTTTTCCTTAATGGGAAGCTAGCCGAGGATGTTTATACGAGTCAGCCATAGGGTTTTGTGGATGCTAAGTACCCCAATAGAGTGTGTAAGTTTGAGAAATCAATCTATGGATTGAAACAAGCTTCTCACAGATGGAATCTTTTATTTGAAAAGAAAGCTAAAGATTTTGGCTTCTTAAGAAATGAGGATGAATCATGTGTATATGCCAAAGCTAGTAGGAGTATAGTAAAGTTCCTAGTGTTGTATGTTGCTGACATACTCCTTATAGGAAACGTCATTCCGATTTTGCAAGAAGTTAATTCTTGGCTTGAAAAGTGTTTCTATGAAGGATCTAAAAGAGGATACCTATATCCTAGGGATAAGGATTTTGAGAAATAGGAGTAAAAGACTAATTGGACTTAGTCAGAGTACATATTTGGATTAAGTGTTAAAACAATTTAGCATGGAAAATTCCAATAAAGGAGAGTTGCCTATCCAAAGTAATACCAAACTGAGTAAGACTCAGAGTCCGAGTACTGATATTGAGATAGCAGAAATGAGAAGAGTATTATATGCTTCCGCCGTTGGATTGATCATGTATTCTATGACATGTACTCACCCTGACGTGGCTTTTTCTTTGAGCATGGTTAGTTGATATCAGGGAAACCCAGGTAGAGCTTATTCGATAGAGATCAAGAACATTCTTAACTATTTGCGAAGAACCAAGGAATGGGTCCTTGTACTTGGTGGTAGTGATGACTTGAGAGTAACTAGGTATAGTGACACCAGTTTTTAGACACACATAGGCAACTTTCTTTCTCAGTCTGGGTGGGTTTTTATACTTAATGGAGGATCAATAACTTGGAAAAGTTCCAAACAGAAGATTGTGACTGATTCTACTTGTGAATCAGAGTACATAGTTGCAAGCGAAGCATCGAAAGAGGCCATATGGTTGAAGAAATTTATCAGAGACGTTGGAGTTGTTCCAACTATAAAGGAGCTAATGGCGATTTTATGTGATAATGAAGGAGTGTTTGCCTTAACCAAGGAACCAAGAGATCATGGTAGATCAAGACATATCGACATAAAATATCACTTTATCAGACATCGAGTAGAAGAAGAACACCTTTTCTTGAAGAGTGTATCATCAGAAGAGAATCCTGCAGATCCCTCACAAACGGTCTGAGTAGGGTTAAGCACATTTAGCATGCAAGGAGCATTGATCTCAAATATGATATTAGTTTTAGTAGTTAGATAAATATTTATAAACTTGTGACAATGTAAATGTAATTGACATTTGATGATTAAATAATGGAGATTTATTTATGAATATTGTTTACTATCTTTTATCAATTATTTATTATTTGTTTCATTTTTCATGTTTTACTTCCCAAGTAATTTGATTATTCAAACATCCACAGTCGATCATACTTTGGAAGTAAGTAATGAATTAAGGTTTTCATGAATTGGGTTGTAGATTGTGTAATGGTTTAGACATAGCAATGGTTTACAGTAAGATTCATGAGTCCTTTTGAGATGGATAATTTCAGTATTGGATTAACCCACGCTCAGAGAATTATAATTCTGAGACGATAATATCCTATAATCTTTAAACAGAGATATATGAGTTGTTTAAAAGTTGGTTGTGGATTGATAATGTGTAAATGCATCAGTAAATTGATGTTACAAAAACGTATTATTGTGTATGATTTGATGAGTAAATATTACAAGCATATAAGTCAAAGTTGATTTGTTCCTTTTGCCCACATGGGAAAAGTGGTATATTGGGCCCCTCGATGATTTGGTGTTGACTTATGTGTCGGGCCCGGTCTGGACATAATTGATGTGTTCAATTGTAGTTCTTTGTCATTAAAAAACAAAAATTGGGAAACAAACTGTTGGACAATAATAATAATTCAGTTCCACATCATTTGTACATACGATATCTTGCAAAACAGAGGATTATATGATCATTTCTCTTATGACACATTACTGACTATGTAAGAGTTCGACAACTGCTTTGAGTGCTACAATTTGCTAATTAGTTTTTGAAGTTATACTGACATTTATAGTTATTAGACTTATCCAAGTGGGAGACTATTGGATTAGTCGTCTAAGCCCATAAATATAATTGGTATATACTTGAATTGATAGTAGCACAATCCTTTTGGGTTGCCTTCATACTAGCAACTAGACAAGATGATTAATTGAGAAAGAGGAAGAATTTATTAATTTGTTTAATAAATTGAAATAAATGATTTATTAATATATTATATGAATGATATATTAATTAGAAATCATATTATTTAATTAACAGTTAATAAGAAATTAATTTGAATTAATTTTGGGATTAATTGAATTAACTAAAAGTGTAGGGGATGTTTGGTAATTTATTGATAGTTGAGGAAAAAAGCTCTAGAACCCTCCTAAAGAGGATTAGACAAAAATCTTCTAGAGAAGCCCTAGAATTTTCATCCAAAGGCTTGTAGATGGAAGGTTTGAGGCTTGCTTGGTCCTAAAGCAAAGCAATTAGGGTTTCCTAGTCTTAACCGTAGCTTTGTCTCTAAGTCACCTCACTATATAAAGACCCATACCCGTATGAATTTCAGATACTTGAAAACCTAGAGAGTTGTAGCTAAAATTTGAAGCCTCTTTCTCCTTCTCACATCTCATCCACTTGCTAAGTGTGTTTGTGATTAATTAGAGGTATTACATTTGTGATACTTGCTCTTAAGCTTCAAGATCTACAAGGTTTTTCGATTGTCATTACTACATAACAATCAAACGTTTGTATCTTGATCCTTAATATGTGATTTTTTATTATTATACATAGATATAGGGTTCGCATGTTGTTGTTCATATGGTATGTTCAATTAGAGAAGACATAGATCATATTAGGTTTGCATGCACACATAGGATTGTATGTTTATGCCAAAGCCCATCATATAGCATACCCAAACGGTTAGAAAGAAATCATAAACTGCTTAGATTCCCAACTTAGACTTCCTCATTTATAAGTGCTCGCATTAGCACACTCTATCACTCCCCCGATATCACTAGGAATACTCACCCACACTGCTATTAGTTGTGAAAGAAACTTCTACCAATGTCAACCTACTATCTTACGAATACAATTACATGCAGTAAGGATTAAATAGACCTTTAACTGAAAGATCCTGTACTCGAACGATTGGAATAAAAAAAGAGTTGTACAATTGGCCAAATCAAACATTCTAAAACTATTTAAT
The DNA here is from genome assembly GCF_052625555.1 of Lactuca saligna. NCBI lineage: Eukaryota > Viridiplantae > Streptophyta > Magnoliopsida > Asterales > Asteraceae > Lactuca > Lactuca saligna. The sequence continues at coordinate 14,211,707 of NC_136417.1, forward strand.
TGTTATGGAATGTAACTTAATGTATTCACTTAATATCTAACTAAAATCAATATGTTTTTCACATAGCACAAAGCAAGCAGCATTTAAGCATCATAAAGATTAGGTAATTCTAACAAACAGTTCCAGAGGATCCTTGGACTACACATTTATCACCAACATCTCACATAGCACACACACAAATGCATCTTTCCTCGCAAGCACTTTAGCATGCAACCCTGGTTAGATGCTTATCCTATCTTATATCGTACACATCGTACTATAACACATATAATAGCAATTCAATCACAACATATAAAGCAAGTATGCATATTTTGGGAAATCACTTTCTGAGCTTTGTATGATTGTACACATCATATATTCTCTTTTCATCTATTGAAATGAATCTTTTCCGAAAATGATTATTAAAGCTGTTAGTTCCATAGTTTGAGTTTGGAATCCCACAAATGTTCATCCAAATTCCTCAAACCAGGTGTAACGCCCGTAGATCCGGGCTAGTGAATTTAGAGGCAATAGGGGTCGAAAACGACTTTTTGACAAAAGATTATTTAGAATAAATGATCTTAACCAAGTTGTAGAATATGTCTCAAGGTTTCCGTACATATAAAGAACACCGAAATCTGAGTTATAACGAAGAAGTTATGACCCGTTGAAGTTTCGCGACGAAACCAGCACGATACCGAAAAGCGTAAATAGTGAATTTACGATAGAGCAAGATTTAGCCTTAGCGATCTAAACGAAAGTCGTAGAATATTTTAAACTAAGAACATCGATAAAAAGAACGCCCAAATCTGACTTCGTATGAAGAAGTTATGATTTTTCGAAGTTTCGGATTAGCAGTGTACAATCCGAAATTCGAATATTAGATCGAGCGGTTTTCAGCCGACACGACCTAAACGAGAATCGAAGATCTCGTTAAGAGTAGCGTAACGAGAAAAAGATGGGTGAAAACGAACGTCGGATGAAAAAGTTATGAGGTTTTAACGGACTAATCCTGTCCCGGTCTGTTAAAAATATAAAATTTAAAATCGAGTCAAAATTAGCCGATGAAGTCTAAACGAAAGTTGTAGAGTATGTTCCCACCTTCGCGTGGATATTAAGAACGTCGAAAATGGAGCTCGTATGCGAAAGATATGATTTTTAGAAGTCGGAGTGTAAAATTTCGAAATCTGCGAGAGGTTGATGACGTGGCTGCATCTGAGCCGTTGCTTGCTGACCAAGGCTTCGCTTCGGATCACGCCACGTCGACTCGCATCTACGCCCCGCGTCCGCGGCTGGGTACGCCCAGCGTACTTCGGTTCTTATCCCTTCCAAATGCGAGACAACTGGAGGCTCGCTGGTACCCTTATCCGAGCATTACGCCCAACGTAGCCAAGGACTACGCCCAGCGTAATCCGAGGCCTCGCTTGGTATTAAAGGGGGGTGAGAGTCTCCAACTTTTTCACACATTTTCTCACTCTCTCTCTAAGAACTTTATCTCTCTATCTCCTTTTGAGTTCCCTAAAGTCTAGGTGAACCCCTATCACCCTAAGGATGCCCTGAGGCTCCCAGAGTCCCGAGAAAAAGTAGTCTTTCGGTTTCGAAACGCTGCTCCAATTAAGTTCCGGTTTTCGATAAAATTCACTGTAAGTGTGCTACGCCTACACAATTTTTAATATAGCTTTCAAATAATTATAGGAATGTTATTAGGTCCTTAAAATAATTATTTGGGTTATTGTTATGAGTTATATTGAGTGTTATTTAACGCTTATATAATAATAATAATAGTCAGACTATTAATTTGTCGCGGTTATCGTTAGACTAAACCCTAGTGGTATTGGTACTAGGTTTAATCGAAGGAAAGTTGTTTTGAGAGCATCAAAGCACTGTCCGAGTGCTGAGTCACCACTTATCAAGTGAGTGCATAGTCGCTTTCATGAACATGATTTTAATACAAGTATTGATGGAAGTATTAATTATATGTTTATGTGCGAGTTAATTGATGCTGCCTGACGTGTTAAAGAACATACCTGATTATATTTGATAATTTAAGATAAAGAGTAGACCTAAATTAAATATGAGGAATATTGGGTAGTATATTCTTACGAGTACAAGTGAGTTATACTCAGAGAATAGAATTTAGTATATGTCATTTATCTGGGAGTATGGATTAGACATAGTCATTGTCCCTAGTCCGAGAGTATGGATTAGGCATAATCATTCATCATTAATCCGAGAGTATGGATTAGTCATTGTCCCTAGTCCGAGAGTATGGATTAGGTATAATCACTCATCATTAATCTGAGAGTATGGATTAGTCATTCATTCCTAGTCCGAGAGTATGGATTTGGTAAATTCGCTCATTTCTGATCCGGGAGTATGGAGTACGTAAAACGACTAATCTTAGGTCCGAGAGTATGGATAGCCTCATTGTGAGGATCGACGGGGTGGGATAACAGTTGTTTATATATATGGTGAAATTGTATATTTTGTGAGTTTTAAACTATATATATGGTATAACATTGTGGGATTGAAATCCCTGTGTACTCACCAGGTTTCCCAACCTGACCCACTCAGTTTATTTACATCACAGGTGTTGATATGAAGTCACATTACACTGAGAGATTTAAAGAGATGTAGATCACTAGTGTAAATAAATGTAAGTTCTGTTTATGCTTATGTCTCTGTATTAACGATGACATCCCAACATTTTAAAATGAATAGAATACATTTCTTCGAAAATGTTTTAATAACGTATTTATCGTGTTTTTTTGGGAACAAATTCCGTAACATTTTTATTAGAAGAAGAACTCTGATTTTTATAAAGCATAAACAAAATCGGTCTTTTCTGGCCGTGAAAATGGGGATGTCACACCAGGGCTCTGATACCAACTTGTATCGTCACAAAAATGTAGGAAATACTTTTTTGTTTCTAAAATAATATAACATCCATTTTTAATAAAGTTACATTCAGGATAAATCATTTTTCTATAAACCATTATTCAGATTTCAGAGTTATAATGTAGACAGTGCAAAATCTCGGATCATAAAGCTGTTGATATGTGCGTATAGTCACACCTTCTGTAACAAACCGTTATTTCAAACCTATGTAATAGTGTAGGTCAATTTGTACTTCTTTTTAAATTAATAAAGAGAAATTTTGGCATACTGTGTATATTTACATAATTAACCCTCAAAAATAAATTATTAAATAATCTCAACTGGGATGAACCAAGTGATAAAGATTGTAACAAGGTTTCAAAAAATATAAAGAACACTAAAATCTGAGTTATAATGAAGAAGTTATGACCAATCGAAAATCCACAACAAAACCGGCAAAACACTGTTCATTGTAAAAACTGAATTTTTAATAAAAGGATTTTTAGCCTTAACAATCTAAATGAAAGTTGTATTTTATGTTAAACCGTGAACTTTCATAAAAAGAACGCTAAAATCTGACTTCGTATGACGAAGTTATGATTTTTCTAAGTTTCAGTATAGTAGTGTACAGCTAAAAACTCGAAATAAAGATCGGGTAGTTTTTAGCCGACACACCCTAAACGAGAATTTAAGGTCTCGTCATTAGTAGTACAACGGTCAAAAGACAGACAAAAATGGACGTCTGATGAAGAAGTTATGAATTTTTAACGGATTATCCTGTCCCGGTTTGTTAAAAGTAATAATATTTAAAATAAATTCAAAATTAGCCGATGAAGTCTAAACGAAAGTTATAGAGTATAATTTTACCTACGCGTGCATATCAAGAACATCAAAAACGGAATTCGTATGCAAAAGTTATGAATTTTACAAGTTTTTGGCACAAAAATAAAGAAAAATAGGAAAAATCGGGAATTTTCGCATGAATAGTACATGCCACGTCACCCTTGCATGCGAGCTTCAATGTGGCAGCTGCTGATTGGACCGAAGCCATACGTGGCACCTCCTAGTTGGACTGCAGCCGAGGTCCACTTAGAAGCAGACAACTTCGCATGAGATGCCCCTCACACACCCCCTTCGCATACGTGCCCTCCTCCCATTGGACCGAAGCATGGTCCAATCCGAGCCAGCCAGCAGCGAGCCTCCTGTCCAAAGAAGTACCCTCCCTTCGCCACCTGTCCGACACGCAACAGCCTCACATGGCCTCGGATCCGAGGCTTCGGCCTATATAAGGCATGCGAGGTTTCTGGCTAATTTTACACTTTTCACCCTAAATTTCACCCTCTTTCATATTTTCGACTTCCATAAGCTCATATACAACCCCTAAAGCCCCAGTATCAAGTCTCGAACCCTAAGCAAGCCTCGAAGCCCCGAGATTCTCGAAAAGTAACCTTTCTCCTGTCAAAACTCTGTCCGATTCTCCTTCTATCAAGTGAGTTCATACCCCCGTATTTTCATAATTTCTACTGTTTTAGGGGGGGGGGGGGGGGGATATAGGTGTAACACAAGAACTTTGTGTTATAAATAAATGATTTCAAATCACGATAAAACTATTTTATTGCATCAAAAATACTCCAAATATTGAACTCTTTTATAAACTTATATTTTTCCCAAATATTCATATTTGTGTGTGTGTGTATATATATATATATATATATATATATATATATTAATATAAATAAGATTTAAAAGGCTTATGACTAATAACTCATTCTAGGTCATTTTCCTTGTTTGAATGTGGACTTATAGTACCGGTTGCTTGTCCGAAGGTCGTTAAATTTTACTTATATATAAAATTGTATATGTATATAAATATAAAAGTTATTTCGTCAGTTTAATTACCCTTTGTAACATGTTGAGCAAAGGATTACATGCAAAAATAGTTATTTACCAATTCATAAAGTACATATAAATTATAATAGGTATAATTTATGATACATAGAACAATTATTCATGATTCAAGTATACTAGAATACACTATTTTACATGAAACAAGGGTTTTGATTCAAAACAAAACAAGGGTTTACACTTGTCAAATACATGTTCAGAATACTAATTCAAGAACATACTGTCAATCATTTATTTCAGAATGATTGGGTTTTCATATCTAATATACATGTAACGTTTATATGCTTTTTATGAGACATTCAATTCAGGTTGTTTAATTCATTTCAGACAATCAAGCTAAAGTACTAACATTATAACCAGAATCTCCAATCCGGGGATCGAAACAAGTTGTGTGTAGATCTATATTAGGATTGACAACCCCACACTCAGGTTGCTAGCTACAATCATGCATACACGCCAATGAGTGGCAATTGTTATCAACAATTTAAACGCTCACAAGGCGTTTGTTTCAGGTGTTCATGTCTTAGTATGGTTATAATAACTCATTAAAAAGATAGTAACAACACGTTAGTGTATAAACAACTAAACGTAAGTACATCTTCAAAGTACCAGTTTACAAAATACAAAGTACAATGGTATACTACGGTTTTCAGTAACAGCTGGTGAAGCCAGACACACTCTCAGTTACAAATTTTACAAATACAGAACATTGGTTTACAAAATAGAACGGTTTTATGGGAATAAAACTACTTTTCATAGACAACAGAAAATATGGGATTTTTTGGAACAGTTTTCATAATCAAGATACAAAGACACCCTTTCAAACATAAAGGCTTATGCACTCACTCAACTTATTGTTGATACTCTCTTTTCAAATTACTTGTATTCTCAGGGAAATAATAATAGGTACTCTCCGAGGTTTTTGAGAAGATGGAGCCATTATGAGTCATATCTTCTTCTTTTGTATAACTATTTTGGTTTCAATATACAATGATTGAACACATGTAAATACTTATACTTTTGAATACAATGGTTGTTTGTACTTTGATTACTATAATGCATGTGTTGTGATACTACAAATGAAGTCCTCCACCCTCGGACGTTTCTGCCATCTGGTTTGGGGGTGTGACACCTTCGCAGTCCGATAATTACCGAAAAATATTTAATTGATAACTGTAAGCACAAAGCTAAGTGATTTCCCCAAAATATTTCATACATCACAACATAACAACCATCTATGTGTTATTAGCATCCTGGGGACTATCAGCAGTCCAAATAGGCTAACAGCACGCCCTGTGGATTAACAGAACACCACCCGAGTTATCAGCAACCTTGGGGACTATCGGCAGTCTCATGGACTTTCTGTAGTCCAAGAGTTATCGACAACTCAGTTCACATATAGCAGTAATCAACAGACAAGACCCAACTGGTCAACATGCATATACTACTACACAAGCAATTATAGTGAGATGAATCACCATTTTTGAAAAGTTTGAAAATACACCCTCATATTATATGTAACATTAAAAAGTCTAATGTTACTATATATATAAGACAAGTAAGTTGAACCACTAGTACGCTTCATTCACTAAGCTAATCTATAAGGGGGGGGGGGGTATAACGAAACTGCCTATAAAATGTTAGTTGAATGGGTGCCCACTCTCACCCCACTGCTTCCTTGATTGGTGGATCGTCGTTTACCGAACAAGTTTGATAGGCTACTTAATTCTCATTAATATGTATAATGAAATTAATAAAGTAACTAAATGCTTTTCATAAATTCACAATCTTAGTTACTTTAGAAAAAATGTTAAATTGATGCTATTCCATGAAATTGCACATTACACTTTATATAATTCGTTAGTGGAGCGTGTGTGGTTAACCGGCACACTAATATGGACTAATAGAGGGTGGTGACAATGGGTGTCTCATAAATTATCATAGATTGATGGAGCGTGTATGGCTAACCGACACATTGATCGGATGATAAATGATATCGAGAGTACCAAGAAAATTTGCATGGTTATTCACATCTTGTTTGTGATCCTCGATATCCTAGTTACAAATGGAAGAGCATAATTGAGATTAAACATGTCATTGAATACTTCAATCCCACAAATGTTCATCCAAATTCCTCAAACCAGGGCTTTGATACAAAATCGTATCATCACAAAAATCCAGGCTATACTTTTTCCTTTTTAACATAATACAACATCTATTTTTAATAAATTTACATTCAGGATAAATCATTTTTCCATTAACCATTATTCAGATTTTAGAGTTATAACAAAGAAAGTGGAAAATCTCGAATATAGCAGTCCCGGTGGGCTAACAACATGCCCTATGGATTAACAACACTCCACCCGAGTTATCAGCAACCTTGGGGAATATTAGTAGTCCCATGGACTTTCCGTAGTCCAAGAGTTATCTGCAAGTCAGTTCACATATAGCGGTAATCAACAGATAAGACCCAACTGGCTAACATGCATATACTACTACACAAGCAATTATAGTGAGAGGACTCACCTTGCATGTAGCAGCTAAACACCATAAATCTCACCCAACAAGGACTGTTCCTACATAGCGAATAACATCAATAAAGAGCACCCCTCTTAGTCTACACTCCAAAACCTTTAGTTTCACCAAAAGTCAACCCATGTTAAAAGTTAATGGTCAAAGTCAAAGTCAAAGTTAATAGCCAACAATTCCAACCATTGAGCCTCATGATGTGAACAACCCTTGGTCACATCGTGAGGGTACACTCAACTCGATTTCGACTCGACTCACTCCAACTCAGCCAATTCGGTCATGGATAACCCATTGGACAAACCTTACGACATGAACATTCCTATCTCACATTGTGTGTATAAAAGGCACAATAGACGCAGGTTTTTTCATGGTCACGTCATGATTACAATATGAATCAAAATTTCATTGATTTGACTCCTTAATCCAATAAGTCATCCACTCCAACTTTCTAGAAGACTTTATCCATTCCAAAGCACCATAAAAATAATTGATTTTTGACATGAAAATCGAATGCATGACTTAAACACAAGCTAGGTATTTTACCCCTAGCATGGACTTATGATTTTTGTTTTGGGACCCAATTATTAATTGGGTGTTGTTTTTATGGTTGACAGTTTGAGAACCTGTCATCCAGCAGCTGGAGTTTTGTCTATAGGACTTCAACAATGTGAGGTGAGTTACCTTCCAATAGAAGTGGGTGTAAGGCACCAAGGCCGACCCACTAGTAAGAGATTGTAGTAAAGATGATTTTCTTTGTGATAATTGTCTGGTATGTTGCTATCTGATATGCTTTATTTGCTAGGATGCTATGATACATGTGTTAGTAATGATAAGGGTGATATAGTCCCTAGTAACCGGTTGAAAGATATCGAAGGGGTAGATAGTACCTATGCATGCCTAGAAGTATGATCATGATATGTTATTATGTGGTAGTGGTAGGTGGTAAAATAGTCCCTGGTTACCGGTTGAAAGATACCGAAGGCAGTTACCGATTGAAAGATACTGAAGGGGTAGACAGAACCCATGCATGCCTGTCAGTATGTTTATGATATGTTATTATGCGTTCAGTATGTTTATGATATGGTATTATGTGATAGTGCTAGGGGTGAAATAGTCCCCGGTTACCGGTTGGAAGATACCGAAAGGGGAGGTTAGTTCCCGATTACCGGTTGAAAGATACCAAAGGGGAGGTTAGCTCCTGGTTATTGGTTGAAATATATTGAAAGGGAGGTTATCTCCTGGTTACCGGTTGGAAGATACCGAAGGGGAGTTAGTTCCCTGGTTACCGGTTGAAAGATACCGAAGGGGAGCCCCGCTCCCAGTTATGCCAGACGGTTACTAGTTGAAAGATACCGAGGGATAGGCATTATGTGGTATGTGGTATGATGGGGGAACTCACTAAGCTTCGTACTTATGGTTTCATTTTTGGTTTCAGGTACTTTGTTTTCAAAGGAAAGGAGGCATATCGATCGCAGCGCATCACACTATGCTTTTCCACACATGAGATCTTTGGGATTACACTCTGATATTATTTTATGATACTATGTTTTGATTATTGACATGAGATATTATTATGGATGTTTTTAAACTGTTGGCCTATGAATTGTTAAACTAAAAACAAAATATTTGGTCTTGAATTTTTGGGATGTTACAAGTTGGTATCAGAGCCTTGGTTTGAGGGATCTGGGCACACTTTCGGGTGTGTCTGGACTCAAATTGAGGACTTGGTATGAAATTTTTTAAAAGTAATATCATTTTATAGAAAGGATTTCGAAAAGAATTTGAAAAGAGAAATGAACTTTGAAAAGAACAAGGTATGTGATGTGTGCAATCAACAGAGCTCAAGTAAGTTTTCCCCAAGATACCCATACATGTTATGTTATGATATGATATGTTTATGAGAACTACATGGTAGATTAGGGATAAGGATCTAGGAAGGATGCCTTATATGCCTCTTGTATGTGCTTGTATACTTTCATGCTAGTACTGAGCAGTCAGTGCTAGGATAGCCTCTTTAGGTTATGTCTGATTGTATGAGCCTTAGAATCTCATGCCATGATAGATTCCTGATAAGAGGACATAATGACTTGATTGGAATATGTTGGTTAGATTTTCCATTGTCTGAATGCTGCTTGCTTTGTGATTTGTGGAACTCTTAGTAATGTGAGCTAGCTATAAAGTGAATATGCTAAGTCACATGTGACACATGATGGATAATCTCAAAGTGATAAATTTGACCCTATTACACAATTCTTGTTTGAGTCCAACCATTCTAAGGATGTGTATTTTACTCGAAGGGTTATTTGATCTCTATTGCATGTGGCTATATTCATAAGGTAGCTAGTTGACATTACTAGGAATCTTTCAGCAGCTGAGAATTGGGTGGGTTCGGGAACCTAGGAAAGCCGTGGATATGTTTCAGTGGGTTAGTAGTGAGGTTTAGTGAGACATGGGTGCATCAGTTTGAGGAAGTGACTTGGAGGATTCGAGAGGATTGTCAAGGAAAGTATGGATAGATGTGGAAGGTAGTGTAAGGGACTTCTCCGAGATTGCGGTTCCTTTGACCCAAATGTCCAAGAAGTCGGTGGCCTTTCGCTGGGAGCCTAAGCAGCAGACAGCCTTCGAGACTCTTAGGCAGTAGGTTTCGGGAACCAGGTTAGAGCTCCAGTTAGGACTCAAATTCAGTTGTGTGTTAGGTTGAGTGCGTGTCTATCCGGTATGGAAAGTGTTGTAAGACTGCGGGGGTAGCCGTAGCATTCACTAAGGATCAGGTAGTATGGAAATTGTTGTAAGACTGCATGGGTAGTCATAGCATTCACTAACAGTTAGATAGTTTGGAAAGTGTTGTAAGATTGTGGGGGTAGCTGTAGAATTCACTAACAGTTAGATAGTATGGGAAGTTTTATAAGACTACGGGGGTAGCCATATCATTCACTACCAATCAGTTAGCATGGATAGCGTTGTAAGTCTACGGGTGTAGTCGTAGCATTCATGAGGTTGGCAGATAGTGATAGAGTGTCGTGAGACTGCGGGTGTAACGGTAGCATTCACTAGGTTGGTAGATAGCATGAGCGTGTTGTTAGAACACAGAAGGAACAATAGTACCCACCAGTTCGAGTGCAACAGTGAGGATAAGGAAATCCACGAATTGGATTTCGGAATTACCCAGATGGACTAGATCTAGTTAAGCCAGTGATAAGGCTGTTGGAGCGCCACTACAGTTATGAGACCAGGGAAGCAATGGACCGTATGAGATTGCTTGTGATATAAGGCTACCATTGGTCAGGTAGTAATCACTTTTAGCCTTGGATTTGCTGACGATAGGACTCAACGCATGGACCCGACCGGTTTGATCAAAAGTTTTTTAGAGCCACAGTGGCATGATAACTAGTGTAAACTAGTTCTAGAGAAGGATTACGTTCTGAAGTCGTCTGAGACGACTAAGTGGTAGTCCTTTGGCTTTGCAGCTGGGTCGGAACCCAATATTTCAGATGATTGGCGAATGAATTGAGACCAGGGATGTCTTGGTAGATTTTGGAAAGTAGCAATGGGGCAACATAATGCTTCACGCAGTTCAGTGTTTGGGCAGTTTCAGCATTTGGCAGTGTTAGTATTTGTGTTTTAGGTTGCAAGTAGGGACGAAATAGTTTGTTGATTGGGAAGTGACAAGTCACTCACATCGGGATTAGCTGGGCCTTGGCCAAGTATAAGTGATCTGTAGGGATAATTATGTATGTGATCTTATTTTATAGTGGGAACCTTGAGGTATTAGAAGTTGAGTAGTTACTTCAGAGATAAACGGACTGGAATAAACGATAATGATTTAGTATGAGTGGTCTGTCAGGGAATTAGACCATCTCAAGACAACATATTTCAGACAATGTAGATATGATCTTGTTGCGATGAATTCGTTCACCTGAGGATTTTAGGTCTTTGCAAAGATTGGTCACGACTACCCTGGGAAGGCTAGGGTGTACCCAAGATGGTGACCATATTACTAGAATGGTTCGGGGTGTAAGGAATGGTAAGGAATAATTTCGAGGACAAAATCTAATTTAAGTGGGGGAGAGTTGTAACACCCCGTTTATTAAATAAATAAGTAAATAAATTAATGATTGTAATCAATAATTATATAGCAATGTGTTGGTCTCGAGGAGCTAATTGTCACAATTTTAGAGATTCGGGGTTAAAAGTGTAAAATCCAGATTCAGATTGTAATTATGAAGACAGGGGCTGCTTGGTAACAATTAGGACAAAATATGAAAGGAATTATGGAAGCAAGGGATAAAATGTAAATTCTGGATTGATATTGTAAAGATTTATGGAATCAGGGGTAAATATTGGATTAAATTTGAAAAGATCCTAAGGGGAGGGACTAGACTTGTAACTACACAAAAGTTTTAAGGTGGACGGGGTTTATAACTCGTCATCTTCTCCATACCAAACCCGAAACCTAGTTGCTATGTCTCAGGCGCCACCACCTGTTTTCTTTTATCCTCCGATCATCCATGGTTGCCAACGATTGCCACCCAGCCAACGTCGCCGCCACCAATGAGAGTCGTCGGCCATCCAGCTCCTTTGTTGCTTCCATCGCCAGCAAGGATCACGAATAGTCACCGTCATGTTCTACCAGCAAAGCTATGAACCGTAAGGATCGGCGACCCGCTGCTCCCGTGGACCGGTCAGACCACAACACCCTCCTACATCTTTTTCTACTACTGCATGGTCGCCGTAGCCGCCATTCTGGGTGGCTGTTGCGGCTGGTCTCCTTCTCCAACTGTCGTGCGTCACGACACGTGTGGCTGAGATCGGTGTGAACTTCGGTGTTGAGCTCACGACGAGCATGTTCGTGTGGACGTTTGTTGCTTGGCTGAGACTCAAGAAAGTTTGCCACCACCGTGAAGTGGTGGTTGTCAACACAAAACACCGCCTACCGCCACTTCTACATCCTCCTAACTTCGCCAACCGCCACCAAAAGGGTGGATGTGCTTCTGTTCCGAGCAAAGCAAGTGCGTGGGTGTGTTTTCCATTGATAGTATGTGTTGTGGGCGTGTTTTGTCTAGCCGATAAAACCAAGAAAGCCACCACCACCACCGTAAGGTGGTGGCATCCACCTTGTACCACTGCCAGCCACCACAAGGGTAGTTGTGTGTATGTTTATCATAGTCTATGTGTTTATTTTAGGGTATTGCATTGTAAAATTGTAGTTGGTGATGAAATAATGAAAAGAAAACTCATAACCACCACCGTGAGGTGGTGGCTTCCGCCTCTTGCCACCACTAGCCGCCGTGTTAGGTGGCAGTGTGCTTGTTGTGTTTTGATTCGTTGGGATGCTTGGACAAATGGACTAAAACCCTTATGGGCCTAATGAAACCCTAACGGATCTAAGGACTTAGCTTTTGCGCCTATTGGGTTGGGGTTGGGTTGGAAACCTTAATTAGGGATTAGAAAACCCTAATTTTGGAATCATGGGCGTGGACTTATCGGGAACCGCATTTTGGGCCATTGGAATTGGACTATGTATTAAGGCCGACTACACCATATTATTTGTCTAGTATAGTGATGGACTTAATGGATTAAGTCCTTAATGGGTTAAGTTAGAAACACTTAACCCTAATCATCATGTTATGTGAAAACCCTAATTTCACTTGGGCCTTAAGTTGGGCCTTTCTATTGGGTTTTGGTGACTGGGATATTGATGGGCCATCCAAGAATAATCATATGTACAAGAATATTTTGATGGGCTTTAGGGTAAGGCCCATATGTGAGGTATGGGCCCAATTTGGAAATTGGGCCATTGATGGGCCATGATTAGGCCTTTATGACTATGAGATATTGGGTCATTAGAAATGCCCAATGTTGCACTGGACTAAATGGTTGGGCCTTAGAATAAGACCTTGTAAAGGTTTGGGCCCAATTTGGAAAATTGGGCCATATGTTGGGCTTTGATTCATAGTTTAACTTTTGGGCCTTTGGATTAGGCCTTAAGTTGAATCAAGCTAAGATAGGGGTAAAGAAGTATTTTACCCCAAGAATGGACTTATGGTTTTTGTGTTGGAACCTATTTATTATTTGGATGTTGTTTTGATGATTGACAGTTCGAGAACTTATCATCTAGCAGCTAGAGTTTTGTCTACGGGACTTCAGCAGTGTGAGGTGAGTTACCTTCCAGTCGAAGTGGGTCTAAGGCACCAAGGATGACACACTAGTAAGAGAGTGTAGTAAAGATGATTTTCCTTGTGATAATTTTCTGGTATGTTGCTATCTGATATGCTTTATGTGCTAGGATTCTATGACACATGTGTTAGTAATGGTAGGGGTGATACAGTCCCTAGTTACCGATTGAAATATGCCGAAGGGGTAGATAGTACCTATGCATGCCTAGTAGTATGATCATGATCTGTTATTATGTCATAGTGGTAGGGGTGAAATAGTCCCTGGTTAATGGTTGAAAGATACCGAAGGCAGTACTGGTTGAAAGATACCTAAGGGGTAGACAGAACCCATGCGTGTCTATCAGTATGTTTATGATATGTTATTATGTGATCAATATGTTTATGATATGATATTATATGATAGCGATATGGGGTGAAATAGTCCCCGATTACCGGTTGGAAGATACCGAAGGGGAGGTTAGCCCCCAGTTACTAGTTAAAAGATACCGAAGGGGAGGTTAGCTCATGGTTACCGGTTGAAAGTTACCGAAGGGGAGGTTAGCTCCTGGTTACCGGTTGAAAGATACCGAAGGGGAGGTTAGTTCCTTGTTACCTGTTGAAAGATACCGAAGGGGAGCCACGCTCCCAGTTATGCCAGACGGTTACTGGTTGAAAGATACCGAGGGATAGGCATTATGTGGTATGTGGTATGATGGGGGAACTCACTAAGCGGTATGATGGGGGAACTCACTAAGCTTTTTGCTTACGATTTTCATTTTTGGTTTTAGGTACTTTGTTTTTAAAGGAAAAGAGTCGGCTCAATCACAGTGCATCACACTATGATTTTCTGCACATGAGATCTTTGGGATTACACTATGATATTATTTTATGATACTATGTTTTGATTACTGACAATTTGGTTTTGACATGAGATATTATTGTTGATGTTTTTATACTGTTGGTTTATAAATTGTTAAACTAAAAACAAAATTTTTGGTCTTGAATTTTGGGATATTACACTTTGTATCCATAGAAAGGGCATTGAAAAGCCCCATAACCCTATATAATTACTTTTGGCTTAATACATGTTGAACTAAAACCATAATCCTTGCAAGAAGCCCAATATATAAATTATCAAAATTTACCCTTTTTCTTTGAAGCACAATTCGATGGCTTTAATCACTTAACGCATTATTATCAACATCTGATAGGGTCTAAACTCTATTCCCTTGAAGCCCAAGACCTTTACTTGATGATTTTATGGTCCGCTATCCCGATAATAGAAACATCTAAAAACTAGGTGTTACAATCTTTTTCTCCATTCATACAATTAGATTAGCCCAAGTCTATTATCTATTCATCAAACGTTTTCGTTTTTCCTTCTGTTATGGTTGTGAAAGCCATTGCATTTTGTTCCCGTTCTTAAGTAAACAAAGTTTTTGCATCCCAAGTCTCTTCATCTTGTGTAGCAACAACATTACTTTGGTCTACTAGTTCAAATATGCAGTTCCTGGTTAAGTGTCCTTTTCTATGACAATTATAGCACTTAAACGACCCATGTTTATTAAACAAACACCCATTGTATTTATTTTCTTCTTCCTTTGTGCCACCTTGACGTTTGGTTTGAATTATGCTTGTATTTATTCTTACCTTTGCCTGCATAGAGAGCCTCTTACTCTGTCTTCACGGTAGGGATGAGAATTTGGCTCGAAAACCCGAACCGAACCGAATTAGACCTGAATAAGCATATCGATTCGGTTTTCAGGTTATTTGGCCAGGGTTACCTGAATAAGGGCTTATTCGGGCCAAAAGGACCGAACCAAATTTGAAGTGTAACAATTTTTATTTTATGTTTCAGCATGTTTGCAAATTTTTAGCCAACTTTGTCATAACGTCTTCGTTATTTATCAGATTAGCCCGATTTTTTTTTTCAGCTTTTAGTTCACAGTTTAAACTATAGTTTACACTATTTAAATGCATTATTTGGTTGTAAATTCAATGAGATACAAACTCCTAAATAAGAGGTATTAAGTTTTTTTTTTTTTTTTTTTTTTTTTTTTTTTTTTTTTTTTTTTTTTTTTTTTTTTACAAATAATAATAATAATAATAATAATAACATTTACTTTACTATAATAGATCCTACATATGTTTGAGATGTTTTGACCCCCGCAAACGAAGATTTCAACATTTGTAAAGCTATGGTTGGATTTCTCAAGAAATTCAAGGTGAAAGCCGACATAGTATCGACGTCAACAAAACAGATGACACATCGTTTTTTTTGGAGAAATATATGATGTGTACAAACACAAAGTCTAACTCTTTTTGCACCTTTGAAACAATTATATATACTTTGTATTATTTTTAATTAACAAATTTGTTTCTTTAAAAGATTTGTTATGAAATTATAAGCTACAAAAGTCATACAAAATACAATATTTATAATCACATTGTAAATGTTATTTGAGTTATTCGGATTATACAATCATAATACGATTTATCCAATTCTTTTTTGTTATAATAGGTCCTTAATCATTATGTGCATGTTATTTGAGTTATTCAGACCGGAACCGAACCGAACCGAACAAAATAATATTTGAAGTAAACCGACCTCGTATTGCTTATTTGGTTTGGTTCTCGGTTCATACAATTACCCTTATTCGGTTCTTGGGTTATTCGGGTTCAGGACGGTTCGGTTTAGTCCTGACCTGAATAACATCCCTACTTCAAGGTAACACCACTCATCTGTTTTACCAGAGATTCTTGTGCAACTAGGATATTCTCAAACACGAGTATTGAAGGTTGTATTGGCCACCCTTGAACACCAATAACAAAACTTATGAATTCGGGCTTGAAAGCATAAATAATTATCTTTTTGGCCCTTTTTTTTTTTTTTTTTTTACCAATAGGTGCTTCAAGATCCAATTTCGTAATCTTCCTACACAGTTACATCACCTTATGAAAGTATTGGGAGACAGTTAACTCCTTTTGTGAAACAGATAACAACTCATTCTCAAGAAACTGCAATGTTGTATCATTCTTCTTAGAGAACTAAGTTCATGTCTCCATAGGAGTAGTTGCATCCTTGATATGTTCAAGTACTTGCTCTTCTATGATTGTCTTCCACACGAACAATGCTTTTCCTGCCTTGATTATCGACTTGCGTAAAACACCATTATTATCTTCAACCTCTAGTTGTCTTATTTCTGATCCTTTCACAACTTCCCACAGGTCTTGACATTGCATGTAAGATGATACGCAAGTAGCCCATATGTTGTAATTGTGATGATTAAGCTTCTTTACACAACACCGCAATGTAATAGGCTCTGATAGGGTACCAGATTGATGACTTTGAAGGCTGGAAATACACACAAATGCACAAAACAATTTGATTAAGGAGAACTAAGTCTGAGAAGAGGGAAAACAACAATTACATAGAAAGTATTTTTTCTACATATATTTCTAAAAGATAGGAATGGCAATGGGGCGGGTTCGGGGCGGGGCATGGATTCCCAAACCCACCCCGATAACTTTCGGGTATCTTATCGGGGCGCCCCATTGGGTTTCGGGTTTCCCCGTCGGGTTTCGGGTATCTTATCGGATTTACAACAACTGATAACGAAATCTTTATTCTCTTTTAGGGTACCCCAATGTCTTATAGAATATACATGTTCTAGCAACTCTTTTAAATTAAAAACATGATGCATCACTTTAATAAAATAAAGCGGACGTTATATAAAAAATTATTTGATTTAAGTTTTGTTTAATACGTCAAAACACATAAAAATGATCATTAACACCAAATTGTTAATAACTAAAAAAATTGTCCACGATAAGTATTTTATATTTGAACGTGTACAATTAACAACAAATTTTTTTGAACATATTATATATATATATATATATATATATATATATATATATATATATATATAATCGGGGCGGGGCGGGGCGGGGCGAGGATAACCCACTCCCTGCCCCGAACCCGATAAAAAACCCGATAACGACCCGTTACTCGACCCGAAATGATCGGGTTTCGGGTTTCCCCGTTGGGTTCGGGTTTTTTTGCCATCCCTACTAAAAGAGAAAAAGCTATGTATATGAATGGCTTACAGGAAAAACTAAACGTGCTATAAAAAAAGAACTACACTACATGCTTGACTGCCTCTAGATATTAACTACCCACATCAAATAGAAAATAGAACTAGTCGAAGGAAAGACATAAAAACATAAATAAGAAGTTTTAGATAGAGCATGTGTATATCACATCTTGGGGTTGCATGTCGATATGGTTAGTGTGAGATGCTAATGGATACTAAGGAGGTGTTTGGCTTAGCTTTTCAAACTCCAAGAGTCCTTTTTGGAAAAGTTACAAAAATCAGGATTTTCTAACTTTTCCAAAAAGTTGCTTTTTCTTATGTAAAAACTTCAAAAGTAGTTTCTAAAACTAATTTGCCAAACATCTTTTGCTTTTTTTTTCTTTTCCAAAAAGAACTTTTGGTTTTGAAAAGTTAAGCCAAACACCCCCTAAAAGTGCTACACGACACACTATACGTTGCACTATGCAGGATCCGAAGAAGAAGCCGCCGTGGATATAGCGAGAGGAAAGAGAAAAGAGAAAATATGAAGGGTTGTGATGATCAGTTGATTTGTATTTATTTATTTATTTGGATTTTCCCCCAAAATCAAACTTATAAAATTGGCATACTACCATATATAACCTTTTGATGTTAAACATGGGCTTTAACAAAACTAAAAAGTCACATAACTTTTTATGTTACACATGGGCTTTAAATAAAACTAAAAAGGTTTATGTGACAACTAAGGGTGTTAAATTTTAAAGCAAAGAAGCATCTCTTAACGACTAACATCTCGATGTGTCACCCTCACATACATTCGAGGACCATTTTAATCATTATATAGAAGATATTTTAGTTCATAAGGCTCACGTTTTTTGAAAAAAAATATCTAATTTATCATTGATCATATCAATGAACTTTTCATACAATGAAAAGAGAATCAAACAACATATTTTAAACGTTATAATTCACGCATTTAATGACAAACCAAATATCATTTTACGCCATCTTAGGCATCGAGCTTTTTTTTTTATACTATATTAATATACTAGGTGTGAGACCCGTGTATTACACGGGTTTATTGAAAAAAATTAATATCAAATCGAAAAAATTTATGAATTTTTAATGTAATACTTTGTTGGCAAGATTTAATTTTCATTAGAACACAAGTGGATACAAATGATTTCTATTTATTAGGATAGAAGATGAACATGACATCATATTTGCATTTTTATCCCTTAATAGTAACATACTTTCACTTGTATCACATAATAGCATCATACTTTCATTTTCATCCTATGATAGCACAACTAAAAAACCATTATGCCTTTTAAAAAAATTACCATTATGCCCTTGCACTCTTAACATATGAAAATTAATAGTTTTAACATATCTAGGAACATAATTCTAATTTTCAACAAAATAAAAACTTACTTATATTTATGAATGGACACGACATCATATTTGCATATCACTTAACGTCATCATTTGTATCACATAATTGCATCATACCATTATACTTGCGTTTTCAACCAATAACAACAACATAGTTTTTGTTTTTATATAATAATTAATATATATATATATATATATATATATATATATATATATATATATATATATATATATATATATATATATATATATATATATATATATAACTTTATGATCGTTATATATAAATAAGATTTAAAATGATTACTGACTTTGAACAATTTTATTTTAGTTCATTAATAATTAGATAAAAACATAAAAGTTAGAATAATATTTTTGATAGACTCGTGATAACAAACACAATCATACAGGGTAGTAGTTTAATGTTATTTTAACAATCCTAAAAATAAGGTCAACAGAACTACATGTACGAAAAAATGGTGAAAAACTATAGAAACACACTAACGCAAATGAATTAGCTTTGTTAACATGACGTCTAAAAAGTATGGATGAAAGTGAAATACCTGCAATAAAATTTTGCAAGCCATTTAAATATCAACAAATTATATTCATTTATATATCAATAAATTATATTCATAGTTATAATTGAATGCACAAAGCAAATTAAATTCTTGCTAAAAAAATATTGTGAACCATTTATATATCAATAAATTATATTCATAATTATAACTGACTGCACAAATTAAATTAACTTCTTACTAAAAAAATCTTGTAAGCCATTTATATATATTAACAAATTGTCTTCTAGAAATAATTGTACCATTCTTGTTAATTTTGAAAATTAAAACTCATTTAATTTAATCACTCTCAAAAGTAAAAATGTGGACATTTTTTAGATAAATACACTCAATATAGTCTTACTGATGAAAAGATCAACGTGGAAGGAGGAAGTTTTGCAATTTAATTGATAGTAAACAATCCATGAGCAAAAATGCAAATCATATAATTATAAGGGTTTTTTTTATACTATTTTTTTTTTAAAAAAAAAAAGCTGCTTGCAGTGCTTCACAAAGTGTCAATGGGATTCAAATAAAAAAATTGTAGTCAAAATAGATTTAAGAGGTTTTTGATATTCAGATGTCATCATCTTATGATTTAGACCATGCAATCAGGTTCATTAGAACTTATTTACAAAAAAAAAAGGAAACACAATATAGATCATAATGATTAAAAAACAACCTTTTCATCCATGACTAATGTTAATGTCTCATTTATATGTAAAAGTTATTTAGAGGATGCTAAAGGTTATCTCACATCATTGAAAATTAATTTGCAAAAAAGAAAATCCACCACATCTTGATGTATAATAGATTGTCATGAATGGCCACCATGGCACCTTCAAACTTTCTCAATTTAAAAAATACATGTGATAAAGAAGAAAAGAACCGAATCATCAGTTATTTTTTTCCCTGCATATATGATTATTTGTCAAACTTCTATCTATTTTATCCAAATTAATATCATCGAATTAGTTGTTCGGGACTGAGTTATAGATCGAAACATCATGTAGTAAGGAGGGTTTACGTGCTTGTTGTCAACAATGACAAAGATGGTGAGATAGTGATGAACAAAGTGAAAGGGTCAGCTGTTTCTTGTCGGAGAAACAAAGACAAACCAGGAACGAAGATTAGAGATCAACACATTTGTGGGAGATGATGAAGTAGGAAACGATCCCTTTCTAATGATGGTGCAGCGTTCGTTCCATTCACTGTAAAAAAAAATGAATCAACTGCCTAGGTCTGCAAGAAGATTTTAAGGACCGTCAAACAAAAAATTGTATAAAAGAGAGTGCCCCAAAAATGAAAACATAAATAACACATCATCTTCCTGATCGAAGTAGGACAACCTGCTGGTGGTTCATCCTTGGGTTAAGTTACAAAAAAAGTTTGAAGTGAGAGCATGGTCTACAAGAATAGCGGCAAATTAATTTATCATCTCTAGCGGACAACACATTCAGAAAGATTGATTCAAAGGATATAACATCACATACACAAAGATTAAAAAACAGAGGACCACTGTGGTAGAGATAAATCAGGTAATTGCATATGACAATTGAAAGAGAAAAAATTCCATGATTAGAAGAAAAACAAAATTCAAAATTTGAAGTTATACTAAAATTAAATCGTTATAATAGTCAACATTCCATATATATTATACACTAACATTTATTCGAATTCAATGTATTAATTGTCAAATTGAGAGGCATTAAAAGTTGCAGTCAATTTCCTTTCAATATAGGCTAAAACTAAGGAATATTTAACTGATTATATAAAAATATTAATATTAATTAGGTGTCATTATAGGTTAATGACAAGTGGAATATTAAATAAATAAAAAAACTCAGAAAACGACATGTGTCCAAGTATATGGAAAACATGACATGTGTCACAAATCATTTTCATTTATTAGAATAGATTTTTTTTTTATCGATCATTTAGTTCTCTAACTAGGTTTTTATTTTTTTATTTTATTTTAACCACTTAAATATATATTAAATATATATTAAATGATAAATATATCAAAATATATTTTTGTAATTTACGCATCATATCCTTTTATTTTAATTATATTCTATTTCAACCATTTTAATTATAATTTAGTTTTTAATATTTTTTTATTTCTCTACTAACTAATTATTTTTATAAACTATTTAATGACATATCTTTTCTGAAATATAAATTGTATAATGATAATATAATATTTTTATTTTATTTTATAAATATAACATAACATTTTATCGTATTTTACATATATAAATAAAGATTTAATATACGTTTGTATTAAAAAGTGACTTGTGTTTAAACATGAATTAATTAAGTGAAATGATTTTATAAAACAATATAGATGGATAAAAATTAATTAGTTAAATTTTATTAAAAAACTATTTGAATAAGGTTAACCATTAAAGTTTACGCAATTAATGGAATATTAAAATGACATTTGGAGTTATAATATAGTTTAATAATTAGAGGTGTGATAGTTATTTTTTAGATCTATTAGCTATTTTAAAACATATTTTAAAAACCTTTTTTTTTTATCTTTGTAAAATATAATATTTTTTCTTTGAAATGACATTTTACTCGTTTAAATCCTCTTGTTTTATTATATACTTTAGCTATAACTTTTATAATATTTTGATTTATCGACCTATTCATTAAATATATAAAGTAGAATATATATATATATATATATATATATATATATATATATATATATATATATATATATATATATATATATATATATATAGAGAGAGAGAGAGAGAGAGAGAGAACCCTCTTTAGAAACATTACTCTGTAGGGGATTCCTCTTTCAAAATAAATAAATAAATAAAATAAACAAACGTTACTCAAGGGTTTTTTTTTTTTTTTTTTTTTTTTTTTTTTTTAAATGTGTTTGATTCCACCGTGAATGTAACCAATAAAAATAGGATTGGTGTGCGTCCCATGTTACCTCCTCAAACAACCCACCATCACATGCTTCTGTCATCCTTTCATAACCATGTGCACAAATACTTCCCCTCTTTTCGACAATCTCCATTAAAGCATGACGTTTCCCCTTTTAGTTCCTTCTCCGTTAAAACTAAAGAACCCTAGAACCCACCAGAGTGTTCGTTGTCTTGATTCGATTAATGCTTGGAGCCTCCCCTTAAGCCACTGCCGCCCTAGGTAGAAGCTAGCTCATCACACCGAAGAACAAGGAAACCCCCACGCAGCGATGGAGAGCGAAGATCGCTCCAACGAATCTCTTTTCAAATATCTTCCGATTCCGACTCAACCCCCTATCACTAGCTAATTCCAGCACATCAACCATTCTCCTCCATTCTCCTCCACTGTCATCTTCATGTTCTTAAAATTTGTATCGATCATCTGGATTTGTGTCGTCGGCAGTTTGTAATGACCCAATTTTCAAAGTAAAATTTTCATTTCACAATAAGCAAACATGATGTCATACATTATGAAATCCAGTTATAATTGTTTTCAAAACATAAGTCAAATACAACTTTTATTCCAAACATCATAGTGTCAAAAAAGCCAGTGAGAGAGTGCACGTCATGCCATCACGCCTTGCCCTTGGAATATGAAGTACCTGAAACCATAAACAAACCTGTAAGCACGAAGCTTAGTGAGTTATCTAGAACATACCCCACATACAAACCACATAACATGCTAGCTATAAAAGCTACATCTACCAACATACAGATATCAATCAACTATAAGGTTACATCTACCACATAACACATATCATTTAGATATAAAGCTACCTCTACCACATAACACATATCAATTAGCTATAAAGCTATGTCTACCATTAGCCACAAGGCTATCTCTACCCTTAGCCATACAAGCTATCTCTACCATTAGCCATACAAGCTATCTCTACCATTAGCCATACATGCTATCTTTACCATTAGCCATACAAGCTATCTCTACACCCGCAGATCTGGGCTAGTTAATTTAGTGACAATAAGCATCAAAAATGAGTTTTTTATGGAAGATTATTTAGAAGTATTAATGTTTTCCAATTGTTAGTATATGTTACAAGGGTTTCGTACATATAAAGAACGCCGAAATCCGAGTTATAACGAAGAAGTTATGACCCGTCGAAGTTTTACGGCAAAACCGACATGACACCGGAAATCGTAAAAAGTGAATTTACGATAAAATAATTTCTAACCTTAGCAATATAAGCGAAAGTCATAGTATATGTTAAACCAAGAGCGTACATAAAATGAATGTCAAAATCTTACTTAGTATGAGGAAGTTGCGATTTTTCTAAGATTTAGCATAACAATACACAACCCGGAAATTCGAATTTTAGATCGATCGATTTTTAGCCAAAATAATCTAAACTAGAAATGAAGATATCGTAAATAGGAGTTAAACAAAAAAAAAGAGAGTCTAAAAACAGAGCTCGTATGCGAAAGATATGGACGAAGTTTAGTCCTTACTTTTCGAGAGCGACAAATTCGATACAGTTTTGAAAATCTAAGATAGAATGAGAATTAGCCAACGAGATCTAAATGAAAGTTTTAGTAATTGTAAATACCAACATGTGTATATAAATAACATCTATAATAGAGCTCGTATGTTAAAGATATGGACGAAACTTAGTCTCTACTCTTCAAGCGCGACGAATTCGAACACAGTTTTGTAAATCTGAGATACAATGAGAATTAGCCGATGGGGTCTAAATGAAAGTTGTGGTACTCGAAAATACCAACGCGTGGATATAAATAACATAGAAAATGGAGCTCGTAATTAGAAGATACGGACGGAGGTTAGGGGCTACTCTACGATAAAATCCCTATAAATAAAGGATGAATCCTTCATATTTTCTTCACACCATAAGCCTTTATTTCTCTCTCTAACTTCTGTCTAGCCTCCCTAAACCCATCCCAAGTCTAGGAAACCTCCCTAGAACAAGAAGGAAGCCCCGAAGTGCCTGACGGCTCCGAGAAGAAAAGCTTTCGGCTCGGAAACGCTGCTCCAGCCAAGCCCGATTTTTAATAAAAACCCGCTGTTTTGTTGAAGGAAATTGTTTTAAGAGTAACGAAGCGCTGTCTTGTTAGGGTGCAAAGTCATGCTTGGATGAGGCTTTACCCACTTGTATGTGTAATGAGTTTCCTTTCCTTTATAAGGTAGTGAGTGGCACTCATTTTATGTAAGGGAACACTTTGAGAGCATTAGTTTAGAGGGAGAAATTGCAAGACCGATTTGTACTCTTTCTAGGAAAACTAATCAGAGCCTAAAAAGAATTATTTACATCTTGTGTTCTTGATTTTACATGATGATTCATTATATCTTTCTAATTCCGCACACGCCATCATAATCTACACCACATCAATTGGTATCAGAGCGGGTGTTCTTGATTGGATCAAGAATTGATCCTTGATGGCTATCTTGATTTGGTAATTCTTCATGTTATTATTGATCTTTGTGTTTAGAGAGTGTTTTGTGTTCTAGAAATTGAATTTTTCCTTGATTTGATCCATAATTTGACTTTCTCTCTCTAGAAACCCTATTCGAAATCACTTTCTCTCTCTAGAAACCCTATTCGAAATCACTTTCTCTCTCTTGAAATCTTCAAGTTTTTGTGATCATGGTGAATTTGCCTTACAATTCTTGGATTGTGATCGTTGAAGATATCAAATACAAAGTCAATAAAGATCAATATTATGGGTTGGTGTTAAACAAATTGATATTTTAGAAAACTATGGTTTCTTATGGAGGATTGAAAGATGATCATGGAAACTTGATATTTCAACCACTTTCTGAGATTAAATGGTTGGCTGATATTACACGGTCCATATCAAATCATAGTAATGATAAGAATGGAGAAGAAAAATATTTGTTCAAAAAGAAATATGTTTCTCTTAATGAAGACACAAATGATCTTCGTGCTCTTAAGTTTGTTGAGGTTCTTGACAATGGAGTTCAATGGGATGTTCTTGATGTTCAAGAAAAAGGAGTTCAAGTTGATTCTCATGATGAAAAAGTTTTTTGTTCAATTGGAGTTCTTGTGATATTGTGTGTTCTTGTGATTCGTTTGAAGAAATTATTCCGTATCGGAAGCCGGTGATCCAAGAAATTCACAAATATCAAACTCCCAAAGATTTGATTCAAACTCACAAAGTTGATGTTGTGGAAGGTGGGTTTGTTCATGATATCAAGTCTTCAAGATGCAAAAAGATGAGAAAGAAAAAGAAGAAGACGATTAATAGGAAGAACAAGCGGGTTTATTCATAAAAATCGTCAAATGTTGTTGTGAAATCGAAATCCATGAAGCAAATTTGGATTCCAACGCAACAATCTCCTAATGTTGCATTGAATTTGAAGTTAAAACCCAAAAGTGTTGGTGGTTCTTTTGAAGATGTTCTTGGATCATTGAAGAACACGAAGAACGAGTTTTACATCTCGCATAATGGGTGGTACAATGTTCAAATTGGAGATTTTCTTGTTCCAACAAAAGAATCAAGATCTTCTAAATTTGATTTTTTTCGTTGCAAACGGTACTCAATTCGTAAAAAAGGTATCTCAAATTCTCAAATGGATTCCAAAACATCCATGCTTTTGATTCTTTCTTTTCATTTTTCGTTTTTTGATCGATTTGTCTCGTTGGATCAAATTTTTCTTGAAAAACCCCATTGATGATCCAATAATTTTTTTTAAGATCAAGCCAAATCAAAATTTGTATCTGTTACTATTCATCAGATTAAACCCAAACATTTACCCTAAATTCATTTTGGATTCGTTTCATTTGATGTAGCCCAAATAATCATATTGGTCCATTACTGTTCATAAGTGATTCGTGAGCCTAAAGAATAAGTACTTTGTTCATTCTTCATCACACGCTTAAAGTGCTTGTACTCTAAAAAATTATTGACTTTCTTCAAAGACCGGTGTTCATACGATGTTTTAGCAATTCTGAAAATCAATTAGAATTTCATGTTCCTCAGCTCTTGTGAATCGATTCAATATACTGTGTTTATTGACAGACATTGATTATGATCAAGATATCGATTATTGGTTCGATTGAACAGTCAAAATCAAAAGTCAACGTTCATGTACTTGATGAATCAAACATGAAATCGAAAATTAAACTATATTTGTAGATTGAATGATATTAACTTTGGTTGATCTCATGATTTCGAAGGAATGTAATTGTGATTTGGATGATTGTTAATGTCAATGAATTTGGGTCCGATATTTCGAAGGGTTACATGATCGATTTGGGATTACTGGATGTAATTTCGAAGGGATGAATGATTTTGGGTGTCGATTTTGGTTTCCTATCAGTTAAATGGTCTATGGTAATTGCTTTAGTATGAAGTCTAAAAACGAAGCCCTGCGGGTCCTTGTTTAAAGGAATGTTAATTGTCGATGTGCAAAGGATCGATTATTGATTTTGGTTGTTAATCAGTCAAGAATAGATTTGATGATTGTAATCTAATTTCGAATCTTTGGAGTAGATCGGTTAATATCGATGCTTGGGTGAATCAAAGTCGAAGATATGAAGTTAGGAGTCTGATGCTTTTGATTTTGTTGGTTTGGTTAAAGTTGATGGTTTGGGAACGAACAGATGAAGCAATTTGATTGTTGCTTTGGGTTAGTAACAAAAAGCGAAGGGTTGATTTTGGTGTCAACATGTGAACGAATGAAGGTTGTGTAAACGAAATGTACTGGGAGCGAAGATTTCAAAAGGAATCGATGAACTTGGAATTTTTGATTCAGTGAGGAATTGAATGATTAAGACTTGATTTAGAGGCTTCGAATGCCTTCGATTTCTTTAATCAGTGAAATTCTTTTGTTGATTTGGTGCTATGATTGAATCTAATGAACGGTGATGTTGGTTTCTAACGAAGGGTTGCTTTGAAATTAACGAAGGGTGCAGATGATTTCTAATGAAGGGGTAATTAAAACTAACGAAGGGGAAGGAAAACATGAAGTTTCGAAAATGGTCCCTGGTGTTTCGATAGTTTTGCATATGGTCAAAGTTTCGTTAGTTTTAAAGAAAAACGAAGAATTTTCGAAAATAGCCCCTGAAATTTCGACAGTTTGGCAACAAGTACCAAAATTTGAAATTGGGCTAATTTTCTGAGAAAATGAAGATTTTACAGTTTTGGTCCCTGCAATTTGTGCGAATTTACGCTTTATGCCCTGGTTCAGAAATGGGCTAGAGTTTCGCATATTTGGCTGTTTGTGGTGCAACGTCCCTGCAGAATTCAGAAAATGACAACGTTTACCCGGTTTTTGAAAAATCTTGCAACTTTCACCCAAAAAGTCAAAAATTTTCATAAATTGGAAATTTTTTTGAGGCTTTTCGTGATTGTTTTTCCGTGCAAGATTTTTGGTGATTCATTTTTGGTACACATCAAGGGGGAGTAATGTATTGTTTATTCCTCGGGCGCTTCTCATCCTTAATGGGTTTTTAAATAATTTTTTGATTATAAAAAGGTGGAGAATGATGGGTATTCGAAGCGGGTTTCTTGGATATCGTTTGTGGATTTGAAGACCGGTGTTAATTCGAGGGGGAGTTTTGGTCTTGATCGCACTAGCTCATTGGAAACTAAAGTCGGGGCATCCAATCCTAACTTTAAGGGGGAGGATGTTAGGGTGAAAAGTCATGCTTGGATGAGGCTTTACCCACTTGTAAGTGTAATGAGTTGCCTTTCCTTTATAAGGAAGTGAGTGGCACTCATTTTATGTAAGGGAACACTTTGTGAGCATTAGTTTAGAGAGGGAAATTACAGGACCCATTTGTAGTATTTCTATGAAAACTAATGTGAGCCTAAAAAGAATTATTTACTTATTGTGTTCTTGATTTTACATAATGTTTCATTAGATCTTTGTAATTCCGCACACGTCATCATAATCTACACCACATCATGTCTGAGTTCGGAACACCACCTTACTAGGTGAGTGCATAGTGACTTTCATTTTACACATAGATACGAAGTATTTTATATAAATTACATGCTATATGTGCATATTATCTGAATACTTGCTGTCTATGCTAGATGAAATTTTTTATACATGCTTCGAATGAATTAAACTGTATATGTATTTTATATCTACAAAATATGTTGGGTAAAACATGGGTAGATGAAATATGAGTCGGCTGATGAGATGAGAGGTGATATAGACCATGAGATAAGGGTGAGAGGTGAACAATAAGAGAAGCCTTTTACCCAAATGATGGAACCGTCATCTAGCTGAGTATGGATGACAACTACAAACTATTCTAGACAATCCAGTGGAACACTAGCAGGCTCGCACCCTGTAGGTGTTGTGAACGATGTGTTCACCCAGTGTACTCTAAACCTTGGAGACTATGCAGACTTAGTGGCTAAACCTTGGCGATCATGCAGACTTGATGCCTAAACCCTGGTGACTATGCATACTTAGTACCTAAACCCTGGCGACTATGCAGACTTAGTGCCTAAACCCGGTGACGATGGACTTCGTGCCAATTCCTTAGGATAATCCTTAGGAATGAATGAATGAGTAATAGCTGATTTCTAGGTTAGATCCTTAAGAGTAAAGAAGATAACGGGGATGGGTAATTGGGTTGATTAATTGTTTGAAGATTAAACATAATAATTATATTATTGTGGTTTGAAAATCCTATGTACTCACTAGGTTTCCCTACCTGACCCACTCAGTTTATTTATATCACAGATGTTGATATGAAGTCACATTACACTCATAGATTAAGGAGATATAAATCACTAGTGATAATGAATTTAAGTTCTGTTTATGCTTATGTTTCTGTATTGACGATAACATCCCAAATGTTTTAAATGAATAAAAATACTTTTCTTCGGAAATGCCTTGATAACATGTTTATCATGTTTTACTGGGAACAAGTTCCGCAACATTTTTATTAAAAGAGGTACTCTGATTTTTTATAAAACATAAACAAAATCTGTCTTTTCTGGCAGTGAAAATGGGGATGTCACAGTTGGTATCAGAGCATTAGATTAAGTGAACTAGGAATAATGATTTATTTCTAGACTTAAACTTAGAATGCTAAGCGATGATCGTGAGGAGTGTGTCTAATATATTTTAGGAAGTACACCCGAATACACATAATCACTATCTTAATTAAGGAAGATGCCTAAGATGCTTTTATGTCCTTAATAATTTGTGATGCTTTATGCTATCGTTTGATCAGATCTATGGTCTGTTGCCGACCGGATCTAGAAACTTTATGTGTTTAGATTTCTAAATGTTTAATTACGATATTATAACTGGCATGTAATTTTTCGAGGTAATAAGGAGGAATACGTGTCTAAACCTTCCTCTATCTTTATTCTCGTCTCGATAAACCAAACGACTACTTTGGTGTGCAGAACATCATGGTGAAGACTTGTAGTGAATTGAGTAATTGGAGGATATGAGAGGGCTTATGATACTGAATAGTACCTATCAAAAGATATCGTAAGAATGATATCTTGACTTTAGAATGCGTCTAATGAATAATACGTCTAGTATGGGATAAGTACACTTTCAATTAGCAGAAAGAAAGATTTTTGGTATAATCCATGAAGTTATCCTATCGTCTAACATTTCCATCACCAACTAAGTTGAAGAAGAATTGATGATTGGAGATACGTATGGAAGAAGTCCTAGTAGAGTCTAGAGAAATTTGTATGATTGTTTGGACACATTTGTATGTGTTAAAACTGTTTTTATGATAATAACTTGGAGAACTACGAGACAATACTTGGGACGAGTATGTGTAGGTGTGAAAGGTAGTATAGGCCTATACTACCGGAAGCACAAGACTCACGCTTAGATTAGGGAAAGTCAAAAGGTTACCAAGAAGCTATTAATTGATTCCGTTTTATTCAAGTATATCGTTACCATCATTTCGGTAATGACTAAGAAGATGATTGTTATTCCAACCCTAGTGATCATATCAAATTGAGTCTGACTACGCTGAGTATGTTATGTGGTTCAAAGAACCAAGTTCGATGTAGCATCTGACTTAAGACGAAAGATTGAAATAAAAGATAATCAAAACGATCAGTAGAGGTATCGAAAAAAGTTGTTTGTAGCTAGAAATGCTACCTTTTAAGATGAGATTAGAACATGAAGGAAAGTATAGTCTGTTCTGGAAGACTCTAAGAGACCTGAGTCTAAGCGTTGCAACATACGATGATTGGTCATTAGAATGTGACACATTGTTCCATTATAATAATGAAAGAACTTATCTTAAGTTCGTATCCAGTGAGGATCGAGATTGTGACTTGAAGGTCATAATTTTGAGTCTAACGTGAGATAGGGAGCAAGTGCAAGATCGAGCACCGCCTGCAATCAAGGAGTCCGAGAGTTAGATACTCATTCGAAGGAACAACGAAGTTACAATTATTACCTAGGATGAAGAGATAATGTATGGAGTCATTATACTTCCCTGTTTCGTTGATGATTCTATAATGTAATCATCTTAATGGGGAGATAATTGTAACGCTCGCAGATCCGGGCTAGTCAATTTCGAGAAAATTAGCATCAAAAATGAGTTTTTGATGGAAGATTATTTAGAAGTATTAATCTTTTCCAAGTGGTAGTATATGTTACAAGGGTTCCATAGATATAAAGAACGCCGAAATCCGAGTTATAATGAAGAAGTTATGACCCACCGAAGTTTACGGCAAAACCGACACGACACCAGGAATCGTAAAAAGTAAATTTACAATAAAATAATTTCTAGCATTAGCAATCTAAAAGAAATTCATAGTATATGTTAAACCAATAGCGTGCATAAAAAGAACGTCCAAATTTGACTTCGTTTGAGGAAGTTACGATTTTTCTAAGATTTAGCATAACAGTGCACAACTTGAAAATTCGAATTTTAGATCGGTCGATTTTTAGCCAAAATAATCTAAACGAGAAATGAAGATATTGTTAATAGGAGTTAAACAAAAAAAAGACAGTCTAAAAACGGAGCTCGTATGCGAAAGATATGGACGAAGCTTAGTCCTTACTTTTCGAGCGCGACGAATTCGATACAGTTTTGTAAATCTAAGATAGAATGAGAATTAGCCAACGGGATCTAAATGAAAGTTTTAGTAATTGTAAATACCAACATGTGTGTATAAATAACATCGATAATCGAGCTCGTATGTTAAAGATATGGACAAAACTTAGTCTCTACTCTTCAAGCGCGACGAATTCGAATACAGTTTTGTAAATCTGAGATACAATGAGATTTAGCCGATGGGGTCTAAATGAAAGTTGTAGAACTCATAAATACCAATGCGTGGATATAAATAACATAGAAAATGGAGCTCGTAAGTAGAAGATACGGACGGAGGTTAGGGGCTACTCTACGATAAAATCCCTATAAATAAAGGATGAATCCTTCATATTTTCTTCACACCATAAGCCTTTCTTTCTCTCTCTAACTTCTGTCTAGCCTCCCTAAACCCCTACAAGTCTAGGAAACCTCCCTAGCACGAGAAGGAAGCACCGAAGTGATCGACGGCTCCGAGAAGAAAAGCTTTCGGCTCGGAAACGCTGCTCCAGCGAAGCCCGATTTTCTAATAAGAATCCGCTGTTTTCTTGAAGGAAATTGTTTTAAGAGTAACGAAGCATTGTATGAGTTCAGAATCACCACCTTACCAAGTGAGTGCATAGTTACTTTCATCTTACACATAGATACGAAGTATTTTACATAAATTACGTGTTATGTGTGCATATTATCTGAATACTTACTGTCTATGTAGGATGAATGATTTTATACATGCTTCAAATGAATTAAACTGTATATGTATTTTATTCTACAAAATATGTTGGGTAAAACATGGGTAGATGAAATATGAGTCAGATGGTGAGATGAGAGGTGATATAGACCATGAGATAAGGGTGAGAGGTGAATAATAAGAGAAGCCTTTTACCCAAATGATGGACCCATCATATAGCAGAATATGGATGACAACCACAGACTATTCAAGACAGTGTAGTGGAACACTAGCAGGCTCGCAACCTGTAGGTGTTGTGAACAATGTGTTCACCTGGTGTACTCTAAACCTTGGCGGCTATGCAGACTTAGTGCCTAAACCTTGGAGATCATGCATACTTGATGCCTAAGCCCTGGTGGCTATGCAGACTTAGTACCTAAACCCTGGCGACTATACGGAATTAGTGTCTGTTGTATAGACCCTGGCGACTTTGCAAACTTAGTGCCTAAACCCGATGACGATGGACTTCGTACCAATTCCTTAGGATAATCCTTAGGAATAAATTAATGAAGAATAACTGATTTTTAGGGTAGATCCTTAAGAGTAAAGAATATAATGGGGATGGGTAAATGGGTTGATTAATTGTTTGAAGATTAAACATAATAATTATATTATTGTGGGTTGAAAACCCTATGTACTCACCAGCTTTCCCAACCTGACCCACTCACTTTATTTATATCACATGTGTTTATATGAAGTCACATTACATTGAGAAACTAAGGAGATATAAATCACTAGTGATAATGAATGTAAGTTCTGTTTATGCTTATGTTTCTGTATTGACAATGACATCCCAAATGTTTTAAAATGAATAAAAATACTTTTCTTCGGAAATACCTTGATAACGTATTTATCTTGTTTTACTAGGAACAAATTCTACGACATTTTTATTAAAAGAGGTACTTTGATTTTTATAAAGCATAAACAAAATTGGTCTTTTCTGGCAGTGAAAATGGGGATATCACATGCATGCTCCATATGCTCTCAACAACCCATTAAGACCTTTCCAAGGGTCTTGATCCATGCATGAGGTTAGAATACTCATCAAGATTGCATTTTTATGAAGTAGATAGACCAAAGGACCTCAGATCTATTCTCTCTAATCTCTAGAGTTTCTCAACTCCCAAGAGACAGTCCAAAAGCTCATAAGAACACCAAACAAGCACTAATCTAGATCTCAAGCTATAAGATAACAAGGTAGAAAGTTTATACCTTTTGAGACTTGCAAATGAGCTGGAGAACCTGGATCCAAAAGCTCTTCCCTGGTCAATGAAATTCAAGATGATCACTCCTCTTCAAGAACACCAAAATTCACTCCAAGATGGACTTAGAAGCTTACACTCTCACTATTAGGGTTAGGGTTTCTAAAAGTGGTTTAAGGATGAGAAGGCGGTTGACCCTAGAGTGTGTAATGTTCTTTATATAGTGTTACACCCTAAAATTTAGGGTTTCGTGACTCTGGGCTTACGTTGGGCGTACTTCTAGTACGCTGGGCGTACGTCTCCAATCACCCTCCACCATTTACTCCATCTATGTTGGGCGTACTCTCAAGCTGGCCACGTTGCATGCATTGGGTCATCTTGTGACTAATTTTCCATTAGGTAAAATCGACAATAAATACAAAGTGTCATAACTCCTTTATTCCAAGTCCGTTTATGACGAACTGTATCTCCATGAAAAGGTGGCGGGAAGACCTACACTCCCCTCGATACCTCCAAGCCTAAAACCTTTCGGATAAATCCCGGGACCCATAAAAGACCGAATCGCCCCTACCCGTTTGGTTTCCGAGGCCCCAACCAAGTAATTTCAAATAGGGTGTTACAAGGTTGGTAAATTCTCCTCAACTATCATCTCAATGTTCCTGAAATTTGTATCGATTGTCTGGATTTAGGTCATTGGTGGCTAATATGAAGTAACTACTTGCAAATTGGCTTTGATTGTTAGATGGAGGTTTGTTTTGCTATGATGTTTTCACGCTTCATTATCATTCGCTTTCTATTAGTTTGGTATATAATTACCAATCATCTTTGTTTATACATGAAAGTGCCATTGGATTTATTGGGTTGAGATTTTCAATAACGATTTGTCCCATATACCCTCAGTTGTGGGATGATCTTAAACGAGTGTATTGATCCAAATATGTATCTTTGATTTTGAGGTTTAATTTACTCTTGTTCTTTTTTTTCATTTTGTAAGTTATTTTCAACATTGTGTGGGTTTGGAGAAGAATGGATGGCGTCAAGTTGAAGACCAGTAAACTGTCTTAGTTTCTACTCATTAACATTGGATCCAAATAGATGACTTAAGTATCAGTTACAATATCTTAAACAATGGGTACTCTGAAACCGAAAGAATTGATGAACCCTTGAATGTTTTTCAAGCAATGTCCAAGAAAGGTATTGATCCTAATCTTATAACATACAATATACTCATTGGTGGTTTATTTCATGTGGACAGACTTGATAAGGCACTTATGCTTCCTGTTGAAATGAAATCTCATGGTTTAAATCCAGATATTCTGAGTTACAATACTATATTAGATGCACTTTGTAAGAACATAAGACTTGATGAAGTGCTAAAGTTATTTAAAAATCTTGATGGTGATGGTGTTGTTCCTAATATTGTTACATGTAATTGTCTGATTGATGGTATCAGTAAATCTGGGGAAACTGATCATGCATATGAGTTCTTTTTAGGTCTTTCTGCTAGAGGCTTAAAACCTAATGTTCGTACATATAACATAATGATTGATGGATTCTTGAAAATGGGTGAACTTGATAAAGTAAATATGTTGTTTCTTGAACTGAAAGAAAATGGTTGTCTTGCAGATGAGATTACATATTTCTTGAAATGAAAGAAAATGGTGGTCTTGTAGTTTTTGAAAAGATCAAACTAGGTACCAAGATTTTTATTTTTAATACTAATGTGAAGCTTCTTTATGGTGTCTATGAGGTAAAATCCAAAGGGGGAATGAACTTGGAATCTGCTACGTTTGGTGGAGTGTTTCCAACACATGTAATATCTTTTGTTTATAATTTTATATAAAAGAATCATAATCTAAAATTCTGTCTTTGTATGTAAGATTCAAGATTTACAACGAATCTCTTCCACTCCCCTTTAGTACATTCAGACATGCCATTAAAGAAAATTATCAAGGATCAATGTTTGCACCATAACTTAATAGTCAACAGGTAAACACAATTTCTTCCTTCCATTCTCCCAAAATTTCCCAAAACTTGTATAATACCCATTTGGGGTATTTTCGTAAAATTGTAGGTGAGGGCACTTTTGTCATTGTTTCGTCCAATCAGTGCACGATACCCTACAACACCTAATGGTGCACCTGAACCACAGAGGATACCTACCACAAATAATATTAATGGATGGATTAACAACTCTTTAACCACACCTTTAGAAAATACATATACACAACCCATTCATAATCGTCCTCAATTGGGTCAGGAAAATGAGCTAAACCTAAACCCACATTCATATAATTGCCATCCAGCTGTTGCCCCAACCCATTAGACCCCACCTCCACTAGGTCATCCGTATCATCAACCATATCCAAGGTAGTAATACTAAACTTGGGTTTTGAAGATTTGGCTTCGATATTATTGTAGATATGCATTATTTTTTTAATTCATATA
Organism: Lactuca saligna; assembly: GCF_052625555.1. NCBI lineage: Eukaryota > Viridiplantae > Streptophyta > Magnoliopsida > Asterales > Asteraceae > Lactuca > Lactuca saligna. The sequence goes on from NC_136417.1 coordinate 14,247,579, forward strand.
ATATTTATTTTCTACTAAATCTAGTTTTTATGGATTTAAATTGTTTAACTTTATGTAAATGATTGTTAATTTCTGAACTTTATTTCAAAATATAAATCAATGAGTTATGTAAAATATATTATATATTCACTGGCATATGATTTTGATAAACTTTCTTGATAATTACTTATTATATATATTTACTAGGACTAGTAAATAGGTTTAATGTAATAAGTTCAATATAATTCAATTAATTTTTCCCATTTTGTCCATTTCTTTTGTGTATCAAATCCCTTAAAACGAGGATTCTTCCCTAGTTAAATGTATATTCAGTAACATATATATTATTAAAAAATAATATTTGAAACATTCAAAATACAAAAAATATCAAATTGTAAAAAGTATATTAATTATTCTTATATAATATTTTATCAATTTTATTTATTCAGTATTAATATCATCGATTGTTATTTTTTGAATAAGCGTATTGTCTCGCATTTAACAATATTTTGTTTACATAAGGTTTTACCACTTAGACAATCACCATTGGAATATATGTAGTCTACAGGTCACAATTAAGCTGAGTAGGATGTCATGTGATGTCGTTGTCTTCATATGATAAAGTGAAGTTATTGGATATGGTCTTTCTCACCACGTTGCCACATAATTAAGCATCAATTTTCTCTTCTCTCCAGTAATCCTAGAATGTTGACGTTGTCTCAAGGCCATGTAATCCTCCATATGTTTGTTTAGGCGTATTCCTTTCACACTAGTAGAAGATTTCAATAGAAAACAATATTCTTCTATTATAAAGTAATTGCCTTTGTTTGGGTCTATTTATTCTTCAGTCTCAATAGAAAAAGACTACTCTTATTTACAAAATGTTATATTTCAAAGCATCAATATGATAACATGTTACAATAAGAAATACATCAATCAAGAAAACATTCATCTTTGCCAAAAACTTGAAAAGATCCAAATCATTACAACATTGAACAATCAATAAAGATGAAAACTTCATGCACAACTAGTTTTCTATCATAGAAATATGTAATGATCTCAAGCCATGCAAAATATCGTACAAATGACATCCTCAATAAGATAAAATGTCCATCTAATTGGGTAAACGTTTCAAAGGATAATATCTTGATAAGAAAAAAATGAAAGTACAATGTTATAATTATATGCGTTTTAAAGTACAATTTCATTATGTGAAAAAAAAAACTAAAATGCAATCCTAGAAATGTTTCAAAGTATAAAGTTATAAAAAGTAAAAGAGGAAATGATATAAGTTAATACATTTTCATCTATTTATTTATTATACCAACCTAATTTCACTTTTTTCTATTGCACATTTTAATTTAATTTTTTTTAACCATTATAGCAATGCCATCAAAATACAATGTGAGTTTCATTATTATAAGTTGATAGGTTTTTTAAAATACAACTTCATATTAAAAACCAAATAAAAATACAATGCTATAATTTTGATAGTTTTTAAAAGTGTGGCACCTTACTAACAAAGATTATATTGAAACAGAAAAATGGCCATGAACCCCTCCAGTTCCAAATCGAGTTAAAAGGATGGAAGTAAAAATCCAACATACTAGGAATATTTCATTTCAGGACCCAAATCGATTAATCGGAAGTTCATGTGCCAAAAGCCTATGAAAACCAATGTAAAATGGCCAATGACATAGCATAATAAAATGGTTGAGTAGCTAATTAAAGAAACATAAATGTAACTGGATGTGACCCATATATAAGGTACTTACTCACATTTTCTATAAAGGATTATAAGCATAAAAATAGCTCCATAAACTTGCTTCTTTTGCAAATCATGTGGTACCCAATATAAAAGACTTGACCATTTTCATGATAATCTACAAGTGTAATTGTCTTGATACATTCCTTTAATCATGCCATGTAATCAATTATAACAATTGAATTCATAAGAAAATAGGAATGCTAATAGTAACATATGAAAAATCTCTAAGAATCATTCTTACCTCAAAAATGGAGGAAGTTGTACTACAACTTAGCTAAATGGGTAACTGATGTGTGAGGATTCTACCCACTACTAAATGGGTAACTAATGTGTGAGGATGTAATTTGAATGAAACTGTTATATCTAAAACCACTAACTTAGCTATAAAGATTTGAATTAGATACTACTCAAAACTGGATCATGGCATGACTAATTTTTATCTATTAAACTTTTAAACTGTATACTATAAACATGCTTCATAGCTATATCATAATTTCTATCTACAATGATATGCAACATCCTCGCTAAATGCTAAGGAGAATACAGGGTACTGAAAAGAAAATAATATTATCATAAGTATGAATAATAAATAAACTAAAAAATAACTAAACTTGAAATAGTAGTTATATTATGTTAGTTGAGCACAAATTAATCAATCAATCATCTGAAATTAAACATGGAACACCTATGCAATATTTTGAAATATTTCATCCATATTCTATAAACCGATTTATGATTTTCGATTAGAGGAACCAAATAGATAATTGATAGGTGCATTTTATGCACCTATTTTGCATGTTTATTTTCGTCTTTTTATAGCATTCTACTTCATAATTCTTGCATTTAGTTGATTATTAGGACAATTACATATTTCATTAAGAATGCCTGGTACTTCACTATTTTTTGATTTATTTTGCAGGCATTATGGAGCATGGAGCGTTGAGCTTTAGAACATGAAGAGAAGATGAACCGGTCATTCCATGGTAGAAAACATGAAGATGGAGCCAACAGTGAAGACGTTTTGGAATTTTAGCAAAAAGCATGGGCCATGCCAAAAACACATGGTCAAGACAAATGGCCATGCCAAAGAAAAACACATGGGCAAAAGGCATGGCCATGCTAAAAACGCATGGCCTTGTGGCAAGTCACGTGAACTTTAATAAAAGAGGAGGAGACGTCATTTGGAAGGACAGAACAGTTTTGGGAGCAGTTATTGGTGATCTAGGCCAATTTTGGGAGAATTCTTGGAGCTTTTGAGAAGACTTAATCATTGCAAACATTTAGATTTCACTTTTGTAAGGATTAAACATTCCAATTCCATCTTATTCTTGTTTGATTTGTTCTTAGCCATGTGTGGCTAAGAAACCCTAGTTTCTAGTTCTTGTTCAAAAAATGTTGATTGCTTGACTTGAAGCATATGATTTGATGTTTGATTTGTGATTCTATTCTAGTGATTATGTTTTTGTTTAACTAGAATCCTTGAATTTGATTTGTGTTTGATTGGCCACTTTCATGAATTGAATTTTTGTGCAGTTAATTAACTTTTAGGGCACCTAATCGTTCTATTGAGTTAATAATTGGTAACAAGCAATAAGTTTTCTTATTGTAAAACATATATCACATGTTTTCACACTTCCGAGCGTATGAGAAGAAATGAACATTGTTAGGAAGCTTGTACAAAACTTAATGCAGTTTTTCAATACAATCTAAGAGCGTGTTTAGGTTGAATTAGTAAAGCTAGGTCTAATCAAAGAGCGTGTTTTGGTTAGATAATTTGGCAAGCGAGAGTTATTAGAGCGTGTTAATATCTTTCAGTACCAACATAGAATAGCAATCTTGAATTACATCAAGTCATAATCAAGTTGAACAACAACATTGAGAACTAGAACTAGAACCATTCAATCAATTTGTTTACAAATCTATTTCATTTTGCGCATGCTTTTAAAGTAGATTGTTATTTAGTTATTTACTTTTGCAAACAAACCCCTCTTTGTGACCAAAGTACCTTGTGCAAAAAAAGGTATAGACTTTTGTCCCGTGTCTCTGTGGTTCGACCCTGCTTGCCTTGTACTACTTTTTAGTGCATTAAAGCACTGTATTTGGAGTCTATTGTACCCCTTTTATTTGTTGGGTCTGACACACCTAACAATAATATTGCATCAATAGCATATATCAAGTACAAAAGCAACATTTATGAATCCTCGTCTGTGTTAAATATAATCAATCGATAACAATAATAAGTAGAAGTAATATACATGATTGATGTTTACTTCAACAATTGTCCGTTATGTAGGATTAGGGCTAAGTTTTGCTTGCGAAACTATGACAAAATTTGGAAGAGCCATCCTTTACTTTCCTATAGAAAATCTGATGATTAAACAATAATCCTCATAGATCTGCCAATGAAATGGTAATAGTCCTACAACGTTTACACGAGCTTGGACATTGGATAAGTGAATGATGGCTGGCAATGTAGAAAGAAGAGTTTGTATTAAAATCATTAAAGATATCAACATAGAGTAAAATTTTGGGTTGTATAACTACCAATGGTTATATTGTTGAGGATAAGAGCGAACTCCATTTTTCTTGACAAAATGGATCATTTGAATTGAACAACAAGGGCATATTTTAATCTTAAAATTGAACCATTGAACTTTATACCACTCTGATCCATAGTAATTAACTTACCTTTTTTTTTGCAAATTCCTCCTCTACTCGTTGAAACCTCACCGAATATGCATGAATCCTAGCATAATGGACAATAGACCTTCTATAAAAAAAAACCCAATTACTCACTACGGATGAAGAAAAAGCGATGAATCAATAAATAAGGGAGTAGAAACTGACCAATGTTGGTGAGAAGTTTGAAGGACTCGAAAAATACCTGTAATTAGGGATGAAGTGATCGTTCTCACTCAATAGCCTCTCTATTTATATGCATATTTCTTCAAAGTTAAGACCATTTTAGATGTAGGAGGAAGTGATCGTGGGTGGTTCGTATGGGAGGTTTAAGGTGTATTTGTGATATGCAATTGACTAGGAAAGAAATTGGGAAGGAGAACATGATGATCAATTGATGTTTAAGGGCCCATAATACAACAAGGGTAACAATCGGATGTTAGCGAATGTAGGCGATAAAAGAGGATAGATCGAAACAGCAAGGTGAAGTTAGGGATCGTACGATTTTCAGGAGGTGGAAGAAAAACTACTCTATAATTATAAATATGGACTTAACACAGTTAAGATTAAAAGTAGAAAAAAAATTCAACAATTGACCTTCATCAAGTGGTTATCCACTCACCGTTGACAATAAAATATATAATTAGATGTCATGATAACCGAGTAAGAGGTTGGTAACATGATAAATGCCATAAATAAAGAAATCTTGTCAAATTTTGAGCTTTTCTTTAAGAAGTAAAGCTATAATAATAGAATCTAACATCCATCTTTTGGAAGCTAGCTTTTGATTCAAAACAACCCACATAAAAATATCATCCACATTTGAAAATGAAGGAATGTTCAAAACACTCCTAACCCAAATGAGATACCAAAGAGCATTGACAACATCACACCCCCAATGATAGTATGAAAGTTTATCTCCGATGCTTTTATGGAAATTGAACACAAAACAAAGTCAAAATCTTATGCACCATATTTGTATGATTTGGATGTCTATCCAAACATAGTATCCGACATAAAATGTTAACTTTTGTTGCGATAATCGTGTTATACTGAGTTTAAATAGAAGCACGAGGCAAAACGACATCATCTATATACTTACGAGTATCATAAACCGTGAAACTAAGTAACAGGTTTTGCCACAAAATATAAGTTATTTTTTCATAAAAACCGGTCAACGGAAGCGTTAAAAACAACAAGTCTGTTTTTAGGTTATAACAAAACCGAACCATCAATGATCCATTTATAGACGTTAGAATGAAATAAAAACAACCAAAGAGTGTTTTATTATGAAAACCTTTGAAGCCTTTGAACCCACTTGGTTTTGGGGTGTTGATGAAGATAGCAAAAATTCAAGAATATAATTTCTCTATGTGTATTCACCATCAATAGTAAGGCACTTGGAATACTATTTCCTTCTTGTATTCTTAAGTGTCTTAAGCTTCTAAATACTTAACTCAAATAACCACTAAAGGAGAACCCTAGAGGGCTTATAATTGACCAAACTTGCTTCAAAAGAGAGAAGGGTGTAGGAAGAGAGCTAATTTCATTCATAATAGAGAAAAGAAGAAAAACTAGTCAAAAAATCATGAAAAAGCTTTCCTTTTATACTCTCTTGCAAGAAATAGCTTTATATTATAACAACATAAAGTGTTGGTAGTCTTTTAGAAGCATGAGGTACATAAGAAGAAAGTTGACAAGCAATCTCTCTTCTTATAATTATAATTTTGGCCATGCGTCTTGAAATAAGGAGAAATCTTTAATTTTTATAAAATCAAAGTTTATAAAATATAAACTTTGTCTTTTGGTAAAATACAAAAGGATTCAACTAGTCCAAAAGGTTTTGCATGAGTTATTAATTCATACCATATGAAATAATAACTAGTTATACTCTCTTATAATTATTATTTTCACAAAACAATAATAATTCCATAATTAAATACAAGAAATGATATTATTCATTAATAATCATATTAATAATAAACGTAAAAAATGTGCCAACTTGATAAAGGTGTGACCATATATGATTATATATTATTAGAAATATCACTCCATAATGATTCTTAGGCATATAGATTCAACAATCTCCCATTTACACAAGATTCATTACAGGTTGACATAGATACTAGCTGATGTCTAGCAATGATTTACTACCCCTAAGAACATATGATGGGTTCCATCTCATCAACAGCCCATTCCATGAGCTCTAAGCTACATTTGGTACTAAAGGTGTGGTATCGGTAATTCCTTTGTCTTGGACATCATGTTGAACATGAGGTATTGATCGCCATCAATCTCATTTAGTGTTTAAGTTTTAGTAAGGCCTTAGATTCTAAGTCTAAATGAATAATAGGGAACATATCCCATCTTAAGTACATACCCTATCATTGTAGTTCATTTCTTACCTAACAATGGCCCTTATAACTATCTTTTACGGAAGACAATTAAACCAAGTCAAAGCACAATAATTCCTACACTTCAAGTCCCAAATATGTATCTCAAATCTAAGAATATGGTGGTTGTCGAGGCCAACAAAATTAATAACCCTAAATCTTTTACACTAAAATAGTGTATAGTGGTAAATGTGTCGAATCCACGGAGATTGGCTCAAATTGTTACTCAATGAAAATCTCTTTGCAAAGATACTTGTAAAATGACAATAAAAGTAAAAATGAGGGTTTTGGTCTTTTAAAATACTTGAAATAAAACTAGGATTAAACTAAGATTTAAATGGACAATTCAACAAAAACAAGAGTTTGATGTAAAATCAATAAAAGTAAGATGGTTGACTTATGGTGTCCTCACTTTGACTTTTGATGAAAATATCATTAAAATCCAACGGTGTAATACTTGTTTTAAATCCTTAATTTGGCTATAGTAATATAAGAAGCTTGAGATTACATAGACTTTTCTTATTTGTTAAAATAGTCAGAGAAGCTCATAACAATTTCCTTAGTCAAAGTCACAATTTCCATTAAGCAAGTAATTAGTGAAAGTCAACTAGCATTAAGAACCAAAAAGTAACCAAAACCAAGAGGAGTCAAATGATTTCACTTCCATGTTGGAGAAAATGGTTTTATGATTGTATGAAGCAAAACCAACACAAAATCATTTGTTTGCTTTCTAAGTTGAGGATCCTTTACTTAATCAAGAATTTACCCAACTAATCACTATAAAAACATTTAAACTAATGAATAAAAACATACAAGTAGTGATAAGATGTTAAAACAAAAAGCATTCTCATAAAGATTCAAGAACAAGTTCAAGGAGTCTTCAACATTCAACAAAAATTCAAAGGATTCCACAAAAAGTCAACCAAATTTAGTTTAGCCAAGCATGGATAAACTCAAGAAACAAAATAAGAAAAGATTGTACCAAACATTTAACAAGATTTAGAGATGAAAAGATGATGTTCTTCAAGTGTTCTTGGCCTTCAAAACCTTCAAAATCTCCAGAGAAAATGCTCAAAAGTCGGATGCGTAAGTGTGTGAAAAGAGTCTGTGATAACTCAAACTAAAAAAAATGTCTAAATATATATAATTTGACTATATTATTAAAATAATATAATGGTGATTAAGTAGGAGTAAATAGAAAAATTATGGAAATTTAGTTCCAAAACCCATCACTTTGATTAGTGTTATAAATTTGGACTTTTGGGTTAACTAGAAAGGTTACAAACTTGGGCATTATAAAAGGCATGGGAAATGGAGTGTAATGCCCACAAAAAAGTGCAAGAAAGGTTGGGGAAACAAAAGAGAAATCAGGGTTTGAAGTTCGTGAAGGGTTTCAAAGCTATTTTAGAAATTAAGGTATGTCTCTTCGATTTGAGTTTGATTAAGTTGTTTGAGTAGGTTTATAGGATTTGAGTATCTATTTTGGTTCAATCCTATATCTCTTTTCGGCCAAGGAATAATCGAATTCGGTGAAAAACAAATGTTATGTTTTGGTAAAAGAAATTGTGAATTTAAACTTGCTTTATAATAAGTTATTCAAGATTTAGTATATGAATATGTTAGTATGAAATGGAGATGATTAACGGTGGTTTTATAAATTTTATTTGACAACAGTTTTTAAGTTTTACTGTGATAAAATGGTCGAAAACATTTCTATTGTTCGGGTAAAGAAGAAAAGAATCTGGATCTTTTGTTGAAACGGTTACTTTGATGTTTCAAATGATAAAAATGATATTTACATAAATGGTCCCACTATTGTTGATAAGTTGACAATTTTAGTTTTTCACAAATAGTTAACAAATGTGTTACTTGTATATCATAACAAAAGATATAAAAGTAGTCCCTCCAGTTTTTATAATTTGATAATTTTTAGTTTTGTACACCATCACATAAATGGTTGTTATTTTAAATTTGCTACTTTATATTAATGTTAATATTACTTATTGTTATTATTCAAACAAAGTCTTTGTTTTAAGGTTTAGTTATTTTGACATTTGACTATTAAATCTTTTATGGGTAAAACCTCATTAAATGAGAATGACGACACGAAAAGAAAATAAAGAAAAAGATAATAATATTTTTATTAAAGTTGTTACGCACATTCTAATTAATATGATGAAATAATTATTGATTGACCGAAGAAGACATATGTGTGATGTAACCAAAACAAACACATAAGATGTTTATAGGATTAAACCTTAGAAAATAAATGTTGGTTAAATGTAGGGTGCATGTCTGCGGGTAGCGTGACGACATCCGGTTAAGACTAACGCCATCAAGGTGAGTTTTTCTCGTGTTCTGTGGTTGCTCGCACATAAATATTTGTCATGCGTTTATTATGTTGTTTTTATTTATTTATTGACAGTATGTTTTATGATAAGTATGGTTGCTTACAAAATGTTATTTTGGATTTGTTATCTACGGTGCGTGTTTTTTTTGGAGGCATGTTTAGTGGGAACGGGTGGGTGTTTAATCGCCGTGAGCATGACGGATGTGTGTGATCGGCGGGGATGGGAATTGAGATTTATACTCATTTCCTTGGATATTTAAAATACTTGAGTACAATGGATGATAAGTTGTCTCAAGGAGAAGGGAAATGAATCTTTGGTTCTTTCTATGGATAATTAATCGTTCCCCTAAATTATGTCATCGGGTGATATATTTGTTGTATGATTTATTGAACATATATGATAAAACTGTTTGTTTTTAAGTGATGAACATGTATGTGTAACACGAACTCACTAGGCACTAGGCTTACCCATTTAGAAACTTTAAATGTGCGCAACCAGGGAAGTATTTAACAAGTGGTAGTAAGAAGGCTAGGGAGAAAGATTGATCGACAAGACGACAAAGGATTTCCGCAAAGACGTAACACCCGAAGCTCTTCGGTTGAAGACTTTATTTTATTTTATTTTGCTTCCACTGTAGTTTAGTCTGTAAGTAAGTTCCTAATTGATCTTGGGAGATGTTGGAACAATTATTTGTTTTTTAATCTATATATGAAAATTGGGGTGTTACAAGTTGGTATCAGAGCGTGGTTTAAGCAGATTAGGTGTTTCCGTAAACACTTAAGCTTAGACGGAAGGAGCGAGAAGTAACCTAACAACTAATTTAGACCATATCTTACTAGTAGGCATCATCTCCTCAGGGATATCAGAGAGGCTTAGTAAGGTAACACTAGATCGGGAAGACATTCTAACTTGGAGCCGATTTTTCTGCACCCAAAGAAGAACTAAAGACTCCCGTAAACCCTATTTCCAGTTGTGGGTGCGGTTAGGTTTGAGGTAGAGGTAGGCGTAAGGGAAGAGGTCTAGGAGTCATCATAGCACCGGTGTGAGCACAATTGGTGAAATTGAGCTCTAACTCCAATCAAGGTTGTGGTCCGAGTCAAGATTGCGGACAAGGTCGTGCAACAAATATGGTTACGCGAGAATAATTAATTGACGAGATTGATCAAGATACGCAATCTACATTGTCAAATGTAAATGTTCAGGACCGAGATGCACTATAGAATGTGAATGGTGGTAACAAGGTTGATGAAGAGGAAGGCTATGGATATGGTATGTCACTACAATTTCTGACCCTAGTGTTGCACTACGATCGGGAAGATGTAAATGACAAATGATGAGGTAATTGTTACAAGACGTTCATGACTTGTAAACCACAAACGTGTCGCGGGGACGTTGAACAATCATATCATCAATGTGGATCACGGAGATAGAGGAAACATTAGATACCGGTAAGTGTGGAAATAAGGACAATGTGGTTTATGTCGTGACGATGTTTAAAAATGAGGCTTGATACTGATAGGGAGGGTAAAAGCAATTAGGGTGTCACATACAACCAATAGGATCTCATGGGATGAGTTTGCAAGAAACGTTAGATAGATGTTTTGTCCTCGAACGACGATCTAGCAGTTAGAGGAAGCATTCTTGAGACTGGAACAAGGAAATGTGACAGTGATATACTATACTAGCACCGATAAGGATGAAGGAATTTGTTTAGCAGTTGGAGGATCTGCTTGATAAAGTTTTTATTCGATATAGTACATCATCATGGGGTGCACTAGTAGTGCTCATCACGAAAAAAAAGGGACAATATATATGCGCATGGATTACCAAAAGTCAAAGAAGGTGTAAGATCGTTACGAATTACGGAAGATTAATGTTGTCACTTATTCACTAAGTCGTATGTAAGGAAGGAACTAAGTGAGATTTATTTGATGATGATTGATGTAACCTTCGGTGTATTGGGTGGACTGAAGAGGAGTCAGAAGAATCCTCGGTAGAGGAGAAGTGGAAAATTTTTTAGAATTGTTTTCCTAATATATGATGACACGTTTAATGAGGACATGGGTGTATGATAGTCGGGAACATAACTAGTGTAGTGTGACCGGCAGGAGATAGGAAATTGAGACGTTACTCATTTCCTTGGATATTTAAATGCTTGAGCACAACGGACGGGTTGTGCCAAGTGGGAAGGAAAGCGGACCATTGGTTCTTTCTCTGGATATATAAAATGCTCCCTTAAACTGTATCATCGGGTGAAATATACTTGTGGGAAAAGTTATTAATGAGATCATTCGCTTGTCTATTTATGATCAGAACCTTAATTTTATATCATCATATCAGAAGAGTTTACAATGGGAAATGGATTATCTATTGATGAAGTTAATGAATGTGGAGATAAAACTCATGAAAGCACAATGAAAGTAACGGTGTAGGGAAACGTATGAGATAATAAGACCAAATACCCTTATTTGTTTTTTTAGTTCAAATTCCGAGGACGAAATTTTTCGAAGGGGGGAAGTTTGTGATAACTCAAACTAAAAAAATGTCTAAATATATATATAATTTGACTATATTATTAAAATAATATAATGCTGATTAACTAGGAGTAAATAGAGAAATTATGGAATTTTAATTCCAAAACCCATCACTTTGATTAGTGTCATAAATTTGGACTTTTGGGTTAACTAGAAAGGTTACAAACTTGGGAATTATAAAAGACATGGGAAATGGAGTGTAATGCCCACAAAAAAGTGCAAGAAAGGTTGGGGAAACAAAAGAGAAATCGGGGTTTGAAGTTCGTGAAGGTTTTCAAAGCTATTTTAGAAATTAAGGTATGTCTCTTTGATTTGAGTTTGATTAAGTTGTTTGAGTAGGTTTATAGGATTTGAGTATCTATTTTGGTTCAATCCTATATCTCTTTTCGGCCAAGGAATAATCGAATTCGGTGAAAAACAAATGTTATGTTTTGGTAAAAGAAATTGTGAATTTAAACTTGCTTTATAATAAGTTATTCAAGATTTAGTATATGAATATGTTAGTATGAAATGGAGATGATTAACGGTGGTTTTATAAATTTTATTTGACAATAGTTTTTAAGTTTTACTGTGATAAAATGGTCGAAAACGTTTCTATTGTTCGGGTAAAAAAGAAAAGAATCTGGATCTTTTGTTGAAACAGTTACTTTGATGTTTCAAATGATAAAAATGATATTTACATAAATGGTCTCACTATTGTTGATAAGTTGACAATTTTAGTTTTTCACAAATAGATAACAAACGTGTTACTTGTGTATCATAACAAAAGATATAAAAGTAGTCCCTCCAGTTTTTATAATTTGACAATTTTTAGTTTTGTACACCATCACATAAATGGTTGTTATTTTAAATTTGCTACTTTATATTGATGTTAATATTACTTATTGTTATTATTCAAACAAAGTCTTTGTTTTAAGATTTAGTTATTTTGACATTTGACTATTAAATCTTTTATGGGTAAAACCTCATTAAATGATAATGACGACACGAAAAGAAAATGAAGAAAAAGATAATAATATTTTTATTAAAGTTGTTACGCACATTCTAATTAATATGATGAAATAATTATTGATTGACCGAAGGAGACATATGTGTGATGTAACCAAAACAAACACATAAGATGTTTATAGGATTAAACCTTAGAAAATAAATGTTGGTTAAATGTAGGGTGCATGTCTGTGGGTAGCGTGACGATATCCGGTTAAGACTAACGCCATCAATGTGAATTTTTCTCGTGTTCTGTGGTTGCTTACACATAAATGTTTGTCATGTGTTTATTATGTTGTTTTTATTTATTTATTGACAGTATGTTTTATGATAAGTATGGTTGCATACAAAATATTATTTTGGATTTGTTATCTACGGTGTAAATTGTATGACAAAAAAAATATCAAAATGTATTTTTTTTAAACTATATGTAAATTGTATGACAAAAAAATATGTCATGTATAACCATTTAGTTGGAGGTTATTCATTTATATGACAATTTATTGGTGGTTATTAATAAATTACAAACACTCCGTTAAATGATGTTGTAGAATAATAGTTTTTATTATAAGTAAAGTTTTTAGTATTAAAATCGGTGGTATTTAAATTTTAAATTGTCTAAAATTTACAAATTTATCTTTTATTTCTAGTCATTTATTAGAATATAAGATATTATAGATTAAAGATATTATTATAAACACTCTATATAAACTTGATTCATAGATAAGATACACATAGTATTTATTTTAGAAAAAAAAAAATGATAGTATCATCTACGTCTTTTATTATTATTATTTTTTTGTCCAGATGCTATAATGCTTTTTTTAGGAGAGGCTCTAATAGTTAGGAAAAAAATCTACGTATTGATTTGAATTAAAAGCCAAAGACCCAAACAATATAGTATATAATAAATTTAAATTATTTTTTCTGTATCCAAGAAAATAAGAAATAGAAAATATAGGTTCATTAATAGAAGAGGATGTTTATAGGTTAACACCCAGTCAAAAATGTTTAAAATATGATGGGTTGTAAGGCTGGAGGGAGCGGTGTCACCGAAACCGCACTTCCTCCCCAGTCACATAAGCGTCATGTCACTTTTTACTACTCAAGTGTGGTTTCTTGCCACATTTTTCATTTTTCTTTATTTTTTTGTTTTTTTTAATATTTTAATTTAATAAAACTTCTTTTTTTTTTTGAACTATTTTAATTTAATATAACTTCTATTTTAATAAATAAAAACATAATTCTTAATTACTTGAAAATTATAAAAAAAAAAACAGTACATTGCTTACAAAAAAAAAAAAAAAAAAAAAAAAAACCACACACATGACATTTAAATAATCCTAGATACTTAAAAAACATAAATAAAATAACTAAAGGAAACTACATAAAGTCGTTCTCCGAGAACTCGTCTTCGGGGTTATCCGGTGGATCCAAATTAAGGTTAATGTTTTGAACCCCGTAAATGTGTTGTACCAAGTCATTGCGAAGATTGTGAATGTTTCAGTGCAACGTATCTCTGCTCTCTTGTTTATATACTCTCCGCCATCAATTTCTATTGGCTGTGTCTTTGGTATGATTTTTTCCTCGTCAAACGCACATATCACTCTTCCTTCGTCTTCAATAATTATGTTATGCAATATAATATATGTATACATGATTTCTTGAAGTTTTTCCTCGCCCAAATAAGCTGTTGGTTTTTTCAATATGAACCACCGTTTCTTCAGAGCTTCAAAAACACGCTCAACATCCTTCCTAGCTCTTTCTTGAGCTCTCTTGAATTTCTTTCGTCTAGTACCATGTGGAGCTGAAAACGATTTAACAAACACAGCATACTCAGGATAGATTCCATCGACCAGATAATAACCATACTTATATGGCGTTCCACGCACTTGAAAAGAAGAATCTGGTGCGAATCCATCGTATATGTTGTTAAATATTTGTGAATGGTTAAGAACGTTGATATCGTTAATCGAACCAGGAGAACCAAAAAAAGCATGCCAAATCCACATATCTTGTGATGCAACTGCTTCAAGTATGACCGTTGGGTGACCATGATCACCTTGGGTAAATTGCCCATGATATGCTGTAAGGCAATTTTCCCATGCTCAATGGCGACAATCTAAGCTTCCTAGCATTCCAGGAAACCGATGCATACTAGCATGATGAGTTTGCAATTGCAGGATGTCATTACGTGTAGGCTTACGTAAATATTTTGGACCATAAAACTGAATCACTGTTTTGCAGAAAAAATGGAGACCGTCTCGTGCTATCCTAGCAGACATCCTAAAACGTTTGTCTAACGCATCAGGCGGAATGCCATATGCTAACTGACGAAGTGCGGCCGTGCATTTTTGTAACGGAGTGAAACCGAGTGTACCTCTAGCATCGTAGCGTTGTTGGAAAAAACTGCACTCCCTCGTTACATCTTCAACTATACGTTCGAATAAACCTTTGAGCATTCTGAAGCGCCTACGAAAATAATACCCTTGGTAAGTGGCATTCTCTGCAAAATAGTCTTGCATCAAACGTTGGTTGGCTTCTTCACGATTTCTGTAAATATATCTTCGTGTTCTCTGTTGAGAACTTGCAGTTGTGTTGTTACATACAACGTTGTATGTTTGTTCCGCCATTTGAACACACGCAATAACGGTATCAAAAATAGTCTGAAATTCTTCAGAAGATGAAGAAGATGATATTTTTGGAAGAGTGGTGATTTAAAAAAAAAAAAAAAAAAAAAAAAATTGAGAGAGAGGAGATTGTTTTGTGAAAAAAAAAATTAAGTTGATATGTGTATATATAGGAAAGAAAAAGCAAAAGAAAAAAATAAGAAAAGAAAATTGCCAGAATATTGCATTCAACGGTCAAAAGATGACCAACCAATAAGAATTCACGGTCTTCAAGGGCCGCACCGCGGTCTTAACCGCAGGAAACCGCACCTTAGAGGCGGTGTTCCATGATGAAGTGGCAGCTAACCGCGGTTTGGGACCGCACCACACCGTGTAGCCTAATAAGGCAGTCTATATATAATTCTCATTTTTATTTGTTTTTTTGAAAAATTGTCTTGCAAACACAAAGTCAAAATAAGCTATCATTAGAAATAAATCTCATATATATATATATATATATGGAAAAGTGAATATACCCTTAAAGGTATATAAGCTTAAGTACCTAAACTTACCATAGTATATCGTTTTGTATTATATATTTAAATTGTAATTGTCTAATTGTTCTTATAATTCAACTTATAACTTGATTACTTCTAAGATCTTTATAAATTTCACATTTATCTTCCTTTTACATACTTTTCATTTTCAACTATAATATATATAGCCTAGTAGGTGTTCGACAAAAAAATATGATATAAGAGGAAGATAATAGTGAAATTTCAAATATCTTCAATGTAAATCAAGTTAGGGGTTGAAGTTTAAGAACATTGTTATAAATATATCTAACAAAACTACTAATTATTGTAAGTTTGGGTACCTAAGCTTATATACTCTTAAAGGTATATTCACTTTTCCCATATATATATATATATATATATATATATATATATATATATATATATATATATATATATATATATATATATATATATATATATATATATATATATATATATATATATATATATATATATATAACATTAAATGCCTACATTTAGTTTTCTCTTTTATAAAAAAATGTTTCAATTTACATATTTTCTCGCACCATATGAATAGCCGAAAATCTTGTTTTATTCTGATTGAGAATTTGAGTTTATATATATACTTCCAAAAGATGAAACAAACATCTTTACTAGAAATTGTCTAAACAATAAAAGCGATGCATATCTAGCTAGTGAATGCACATATACATTTGTGATCTTGATTTGCTAATAAATGGTTATCATTAACATGTATAACATCTGGTTGGTTACTTGGTTTAGTGCATTTTCTTTGTTGTGGTTTTTCATTTTTAATAAATTTGATATTACAAAAAGAACATTTCTGAATGTTGGGTATATATATATATATATATATATATATATATATATATATATATATATATATATATATATATATATATATATATATATATATATATATATATATATATATATATATATATATATATATATATATATATATATATATAGGGTAAAGTGAATATACCTAACAACTTTATATAAGTTTAGGTATCTAACCTTATCAAACTACGTCATTTTGTATTAAATTTTCATTGCAATTATCTAAGGTTCTTAAACTTCATCCCTAAACTTGATTTACTTCAAAAAAATTTGGAAATTCATCATTATATTTCTCCTACATCCTTTCATTTGTAGCGGTAGGATACGAAACCCATAAGGTGGTATCCAATAGAAAGACGTGATGTAAAAGAAATATATTGGTGAAAGTCCAAAGATTTTGAAAGTAATCAAGTTGTGGGGTTGAATTTTAAGAATCTTAGGCAATTACAATGTAAATATGATACAAACCGATGTAGTATTATAGAGTTAGGTACCTAAGTTTATATAAGGTTGTTAGGTATATTCACTTTACCCACATATATATATATATATATATATATATATATATATATATATATATATATATATATATATATATATACTAGCAGCGTACCCGCGCAAAGCGGCGGTGTGTGTAAATTTTTTCGGTGATATGTTTCATCTACAAAAATGTTATGTTACAAAAGAAAGTACATGTCGAAGACAAAATAATCAAACTATGGTGTTATTTGGGAGATGAAGTCATTTTTTATTCCTAGACGGTGAGCTTTATAGCAGACGAGGGAACAAAGAGGTATCTGCGATTGGAGGGATATTTAAATTAACATGCTAAATTTAAGGATATCGAAAAGGGTTCAAAATTTGAATGAATCCGGGATTTGAGGGAACCATATCAAATTGCTGAGAAATATAAGGAGATTTGATGATAAATATTTGAATTCAAAATGTGGTTAAAATTTAATATTATTTTATTAATAGCTAGTTGTACTATCAGTTTCATCATTTGGACGTCTTAAAAAAATATTATTATTATAATCAATCTATTTTTAGAAATAGTTAGATTTCTTTTATAAGATAGTAAAGATATATATATATAAACACAGAGAGATACACACGAAGACGCAGGAATCTTTATTTGGAACATTAAGTTTATTAAAAATAATAAACAACAATAAAATAAATGAATAAAAAATAAAATAAAACAAAATCTAGTTTTTTTTTTATACTCTATTCCTCACTATAGACATTTCATTCGTATCAAATCCTCTCTCTCTCTCTCTCTCTCTCTCTCTATATATATATATATATATATATATATATATATATATATATATATATATATATATATATATATATATATATATATGGAAAAATTCAAAAATTCTTTTTTTAAATATTATTTTCAGAACTTGAATTAATTAAAAAAAATTAGAAAATAATAAAAAAAAGTCAAAAAATTTGTCTAACGGTTTTACAAAATTAAACCGTCTCAAATGAACCTAACCTTATATATATATATATATATATATATATATATATATATATATATATATATATAAAAGTGTTCTTTCCCCTCCTTTGGTATACATTATGGGATCATTATTAGCTGGAAACGAAAAT
This sequence comes from Lactuca saligna, assembly GCF_052625555.1. Classification (NCBI taxonomy): domain Eukaryota; kingdom Viridiplantae; phylum Streptophyta; class Magnoliopsida; order Asterales; family Asteraceae; genus Lactuca; species Lactuca saligna. The sequence continues at coordinate 14,265,902 of NC_136417.1, forward strand.
CATGAGCTATATATTTGTTTTAGTGTCGGAGCACAAAATCATACTGTTGCTATTGATGTCACATGCAATTGTAACGACTTAATTAATGTGTAACATGCTTAAAGTCGGTCTCAAGTTTAGGAGTGTTGTAAGCTCACAAATTTAAAATAACACGGAACACCTCTAGTATATATTTGTATTTATTTGGTCTATAATTTATAATTTAAAAGTAGTTTAGTATATATTTGTATTTATTTGGTTTATATATACCCAACATCCAGGCAGGTGCTTCATCAAATTTAGCTTTATTCTTTCTGCTCGCATTCAAGATAATAACACACAAATCATGCAAATTCTTCACATGAACAAAGGAGAAGGAGAGACCAGTTACGCCAAAAATTCAGTGGTTCAGGTAAGTAGGTAACCCTACATAATCAGTAATCAAATCTTTTCATGAATTTACGATGTACCTACAATTTACAACAACAAATGATCGCAGAAGAAGATAATATCAGTTGCTACTTTAATGGTGGAAGCCGCCGTTGTTAATATCTTGAGGGAGATACAGCCGGAGAGCATGGGGTTTGCGGACCTAGGATGCTCATCTGGACCCAACTCCTTGACCGTGGTCTCTCAGATGATCCATGCGGTGGATGCTACTTGCCATCAGATGGGTCGATCTTTACCTGAACTAAAGGTGTTGCTGAACGATCTCCCTGGCAATGACTTCAACCATGTGTTTGAGTTATTGCCAGAGCTTTACAGGAAACTGAAGGATGATTATGGTATTCATGAAGGCTGTTACGTTTCGGGTGTGCCTGGTTCGTTTTACGGCAGGTTGTTTCCTGTCCGGAGTCTTCACTTCGTCCATTCTTCTTCAAGCCTCCACTGGCTCTCTCAGGTTTGTTCGTAATCTAACAGTGCAAACTTTGATCATCGAGTAAGGTTTGTTACATAGAAAGAAGAATATATGTAACTAAGTAGGTCATGGTATACAAACGTACATATTCTAATAGACCAAACAGAAGTATACGATGAGAGACCAAACAGTATACGATGTCGAGAGACCAAACAGTAGTACTCAGAAATCATATGATTAGGATTTAGGGGACATTTATTATTGGACCAGTCATCCACAACGACTTTGCATGGGAACCACATATTACTATACACATAATATGATTAATACAACTCAAAATCTAGGAAAGTTCGCACTATCAATTTAATTATCGTGTATTTTTCAACTTGATTAAACTATTAAATTAATTTTATCATTCGAAAATACTATTTCCTTCGAGCTACTAATATCGGTAAAATACAAGAAAACAAAATCATATGCTAATTACACTTTATCAATTTACACTCTGCTTCCGAGTTCATTAAAGGAAAGAAAAGAAAAAAGAAAGGAAACCAAAAGAATAAAGTATTCCGTGCTCCCGAGTTCAAAAAAAAGTAAAAGAAAGTATTCATTTTAGGTGCTTCCGAGTTGAAAGGAAAAGAAAAGAAAGTAAAAAAAAAAAAAAACAACTATATTCTTTATGTTATTGAGTAAATATTAAGTTGTTACAACCCCACATCCCCACATCCATAAATTCCAACCTTTTGTAACAACAGAGTAACAACACAGACTAACCAAAAAAAAAGCAGAAGGTAGAAGTCGTAACAGAAGGCACAAGGCAGAAGGCATCATTCAGTTTGTAACAATCACCCAATAACAAAATCATAACATAAATCAAGTTTGTAACAAACAGAAGGCAGAAGCCGATCAGGTAGAATAGATGACAGAAGAATAACAAAAAAAAAAAAAAAGAAGAAGAAATTGCAAACCAGTTTGTAGTTTGTAACAGAGAAGAATACGATCAATAAGGTAGAATAGAAGAAAAGAACGTATCCTTTTATTATTAGGATAAAGGGTATTTTCGTCATAATCCAACATTTTATCTTCTAGACGTTTCTTTCTCTCCAATTCCAACCATTTTGGGAGGAAAGTTTGGAACGACACAAATCCTCTCAAATATGTTCTCTTCTTCTCTTCTCTTCTAAAAAAAAAAACAAGAGAGCAACCAAACTTCTCTGTTTTCCTTCCAAATCCTCTCACTTCCATTCTCTTCTTTCGTTAAGTGATACTCAGGAGCGGGTGTTAATGGCTAAACTCTATTACTAAATTAATAAATATACTTAAACAAAACGATAATTATACTAGCTAGAATTCTCATTATTATTGTTAGGTGATGTTTCTTTTTATAAAAAAACATCTTCAGGCCTCTTATTGGTGGGCGGTGCAACACACGCATAACACTTTTAATCTCGCAGTTGTTTGTTTTTTAGAAGTATTCAGAGTAAAAAACATATGTGCATGTTCTGTTTGACGCAATACTTGTATTGTCTCTTCCACTCTCTTCCAACCATTTCTTCTTTCTTTTTTCTTACTGAAATGTTGATTATATGTTGCTAAAATTTTATTTTACTTTTTTTTTTGTTTATTATTGTTGAATTCTTTTTTTTATGATTTTTTATATTGAATAATGATAATTTCTTGATGAAATATAATTATTTTTCATTAAACTATATTTTTTTTATTGAAATATCATTACTTTTTGCTGAAAAATCAATGTCATACATTATTAATTTTTTTGTATTAAAAAACTATTTCGATTTATAAAATCAGTTTATTTTATTTTTTTTAATATCTGCAACAACATGCAAATGTTAAAAAAACAAACACACTTCTTATTAAAATCTGCAGTCATTTAATACACCTCTTTTATTGTAAAGTGTTGCAAAAGTGATCCGCAGACTTTATGAATTTTTGTTTCAAAAAAACAAACAACTTAGTGTTGTTATAATTATAGTTATAATAACTATTCTTATTTTTTATTTGTTATTACTATCATAGCTATAAGTATTATTATGATTATTAATATCATAGTTTTTTAGTTTTTCTTAAGAAAAAGTTAAATGGGGTAAAAGGATAAAATGATAAATGTTTCTTTTTTATATTTTTAAGTTTAAATTATCGGATAATAGAGAAAAATAACAGTTTCTTTAAAAGTAATTAGAAATACTTTATTACTTTAACGTGAATTAAAAAAAAATTAAAAAAAAAAAAAAAAAAAAAAAAAAAAAAAAAAAAAAAAAAAAAACCTTCATTAGTAAAATACAGAAACCTATGATGTAGTGATGTTCTTGATTTTGTCCATTAATTAGATTGGTAATATATGTAAAGATTCCGAAATTAATTTGATTAGGTACCATTAAGTTTAGGAGCCGGTGCTGGAACCCATTTGAATAAAGAGAAGATATACATATCCAAGAGTAGCTCCACGAGTGTAATAGAAGCATACCAACAACAGTTTCATGAAGATTTCTCGTTGTTTTTGAGATCGCGTGCCAAAGAAATGATTATCAAGGGACGAATGGTTTTGTCATTCATGGGTCGGATGTCTCTTGACCCTTTTGCAGACGAGGCTTGCTACCAATGGGAACTTCTAGCTCGAGCTTTAATGAGCTTAGCCTCCCATGTATGTACATTTCTCCCTCTTAAATACACTACTAAAAATTGATGCATCAACCACATGTTCAATTTGTTGCAAAATTGGATCATTAGCAACAGATTAACACATGATTTTATTGAAAGAATTGCAACGGAATTAGATATACGTTGTTAATTTTCTGTCAATCAATCCCTAATTCCTATTTCAGTCTGTATCTAATGCCAAGACTTCTAGTAGTGACATGCATGCACACCAGGATCTTCGGCTTTTATGTTATACTAAAGAGTTACTATGTGTATATATTGTTGTAGGGACTTGTTGAAAAGGAGATGATAGATTCCTTCAATGCTCCTTACTATGCACCTAGCCCGAAAGAAGTGGAAAGTGAGGTCGACAAAGAAGGATCATTTGTGATGTGTGATGTTAAAGCGTTTGAGATAGAATGGGATGTTAGTGATTCGAGAACCCTTAAGGAGTCAACTGGCCATCGAGTGGCTAAGACTATTCGAGCAGTAGTGGAGCCAATGTTGGAAAGTCATTTCCATCTTGGGACCGACATGATGGATGATCTGTTTCGAAGATATGCTACAATCATCGATGATTGCCGTTCGGAAAGAAAATTCAAGTATACTAATTTGGTTGTTTCTTTCATAAAAAAAGGTTGATCACAATGTGTTCCTCTTTTTGTCTTGGAATTGAAGGAACTTTTTTTTCTTTAAAAACAAGAAATAAATTTACAGACCACCAATAATTAAATTAAATAATACAACAGCATCATAATTCATAACTTACCAAAAAGTCTTCTTCATTATTTTGTTGTAGACTCGGGACCACAATCTGACAACAGTTTCGAATATCATGTTTTCAAAATTAACTTAATAAATGGAATAAGAAAATGTATCAAAAATTGTACAATAAAGTTTGCAACATGTAGGTGGATCGTTCAGTCTCATGAGTCCTTCACATCATCTATTTTTCTCGTGTTAAATGTTGGTTATCTATTTGTTCATATTCAATACAACAAAAAATTCAATTTCGCTATAGAAAAATTTCATACTAAAAATTTGAAATTCTATAGCTAAACCTAAATAAATATGGAATCTACTACGAAGTTTGTCAATCAAATTTCGTACATAATTATAGTTCCATATCAACTTTAATATGATGTTTATATCGTTGTGTGCAAATCAAGTTTCATTGCATTTCTTTTGCAAGTTCTGGAACAACTTTTCCATAACAACTTTTTCGTAGCAATGGGTTCCATAACAACGAGTTCATTGAAAATTCCATAGCAATAAATTATGTATCAATGGTTTTCGTATAAAAGTTTATAACAATATGTTTTGTAGCAATATTCAATAAATTCAAATTATTCATTATACTACTTGTAGCAATGAATACAACTATTAATATAAATTCAAAAGTTACAACGGTTTTTATTAGAAACGTAAAGAACTACCCAATACACCAAAAACTTAACGTAGTTCAAAATCAAAAGTAGTTTGGACCAAAGTACTCAAGGCTATAATAAATAAAAATAACAATATACAATTTAATTCTCCATTGCATAACCATACTTATAGCTACAAAAATATCCTAGCACAGCGTAGAAAGCACCAAAGATGTTCTAGGCCCTAAGCAAAAACAAAAAGAAATTAATGCCCTCAAATTAATAACAACTTTGAGATAAATGGTATAATAATCAAGCAATGCAGAGAGTCTCATTTTAATTGTATGTATGTGGTGGGATGTCAAGTCCATCAAACAAATTACACAATTTGTTTCCAAATAAAACATAATATAATAGTAAAATGATGTATCCATCATCGGGAAAATGGTTGTATTCAATCACCAATGCAATCTAAAAGAACTAATGTAAATAAACTAACTACAATTAAACTAAAAAAATGAGGGGGGGGGGGGGGGGGGATGTTAAGATTGCTTGAAAACTAAAAGACTTGAATAATTAAAAAGCTTGCAATTAAGCAAGATGGTAAGATACTAAAATATTGGAGAGATTTGGTTAACCAAGATAATTCAACACAATGAACATTTGTGTGTTTACCATTAGGATTCAATATGAAGTTTATCATTCATACCAAATTGGTTATAGCAATCATGAAGCATGATATGCCAAGATTCCTCATAAGTTGTATGGAGGTTGGGGAAAAGTAACACCCTATTTTGAAAAGTAATCAGTTGTGGTTTCAGAGGTCCAGAGTATAAGTGGTTCGGTATTTTATGGGTCATAGGTTTTTATCCGGAAGGTTTTAGGCTTGGGGTGTGGCTAGGAGCGTAGGGCTTTCCACCACCTTTTCGTGGATATAAAGTTCGTCGGAAATGGACTTAGAATGAATAAGATATAGTAGTTTGAAGTTATTGGCATTATTGGTCCTTAATGGAGAAAGATGGCAAGAAAGGGTCATGCATGCAAGGTGGTAAACACGTGGGTACGCCCAACGTAATCTAGTTTACACCTAGCGTATAAAAGTAAATGGTCGCGGGAGCCTTAGGCGTACGCCCAGTGTACGTCTAGAGTCCAGAAACCCTAAATTTTAGGGTATGCCACTATAAAAGGAATAATAAGCCTCAAGGGTCAACCTCTATTTCACCCTTGGACAACCACCACGGAACCCTAATCCTCCCTTGAGTGTTCTTGAAGCTTTGGTGGTCATTAGTGAGTATTTTGGTGTTGTAAAACCATCTTCCAAGAAAGAAAGGAGCAAAGCAAGGTGGTAGATCAAAGAAGTTGTAGATTTGGGACTTTTGCCTCTTTCCAGACCCTTTCAAGGTATAAAGTTCTGAGCTTGATGATTGTTTTCTTAGATCTCTTTTAGGAGGAGTTTATGGACTCTATTAGTCCAAAGATGGATCTTTTGATGAAAACTCGTGTTTTAGCTTAGGGTTGCCACCCTTAGAGCTAAAAGGGTCCCATAAGCAGTAAAGTCTCCATCTTGAATGTCTTAATGGGTTCATGCATGAGATCTAGCCATTTCTATGGAAGTATGTTGTTACATATCAAATTTGGGCTCTTTTGGTGGGTTGCAAGCCACCAACTAGTTGACTTTATGGAGTAAGACATTAGTGAGGACTTGGATATGTGATTGTAGCTTCTGGAGTTGAGTATTAAGCACTTAATGGAAAGTGACTTAATATGGAATTACATTGAGCATACGTACAGGTACGCCCAACGTACGTAACATTTAGCTTGTACGCTTAGCATACATAGGGGTACGCCCAATGTACTCATCAGACTGGGTTGGACGAGTTTTGGGCCTCGGTTTGGACCATGTAGTGGATTTTGGGTCTGTGAACCTTATTAGGCCATCAGGAGTTAGTTAATATCTGCCAAGTATATGCTTTGGGCTTAGGGTAAGGCCTATTAGAGGAATTAGGCTCAATTTAGCAAATTAGGACATTAGTGGGCCACTAGTGGGCTTAGGAAGCCCATTTAGTGTTAGGCCTTTTTATATTATCATTATAAGCCTTAGTTGGACCAAGTTGGGTTAGGGGTAAAATGGTTATTTACCCTAAGGCGAATTATTATTTTGGACTAAGTAATATATTTGGCATTGATAGCTCGAGGAGTTGAGAGATCAGCAGTGCGGGGATCTGCTCGCTAGCAGCAAGGGGTTATTTGTAGGATTTTGCAGTCATCCTTGCAAGGTGAGGTATCTCCAGTAGAAACGGGTCTAAGGCACCAATGACGGACCTTTTATGTATGTTAGTGAATACCGGATTTAGATCTGATGTCGGGCGAGGCCCGAGGAAGGCTTATATGTATGTTTCCGAGCTACGGTTTGATGTCGGGTGGTACTCGAGGCAGTGGTGTATGTGTAGTTATACTTGTTCTCTTGTGATACTTTTATGTGCCTGGTAGGGGGATGAGCGTAGGCGGGGGCCCATATCTCAATACAAGCTGAGTGTGGATGGGGTTCCATATCTCATTAGTAGCAAAATAGGGGCAGGGCCCAAGATAGGCGGGGCCTTGAGGTTATTATGTTAGTATATTATTTGATCATATGTGTATCAGGGGCGAGGCCCAGAGACAGGCGGGGCCTAAGAGAAACAAATATGTATACCGAGTTAGGCTCGATACCAGGCGGGGCCTGATGTCGGGCAAGGCCCGATGCAACGAGTGGGGACCCAATATGTGGTTATGTGTATGCGGTTATACGCATGTCGTATGTGGTAGGTTGGGGAACTCACTAAGCTTCGTGCTTATGGTTTTCAGTTTTGGTTTCATGTACTTCCGGTAGCGGAGGGAAGAGCTCGGGATGATCGCATAGCACACTCCAAAAAGTTTTAGTCTAGGGTGGTTTTACTCTTATAATTAGAACATGTTCTGAAACGATACTCTAATTTGATATATCTATCTTTCATTATGGTTGTAATGATTCGATACTTATGGTTTTATTAATGCTTTAAAAAGAAATTTTTGGTCATGATTTTTGGGATGTTACAAGTTAGTATCAGAGCCTTCGTTTGGAGGTATTCGAGCATACTCTCGAGTGTGACTGAACTCAAACTAAGGGCATGGTATGAAAATTTTCTAAAGAAAATCATTTTTATAAAACGCGTTCTGAGAAAATGAAAAGAGTTATAAAAGAGAAAAGGGTGTGGTGCATTCAGTCAATTGAGCTCAAGTAAGTTCTCCCAAATTACCCATACAAGTTTATGTTATGGTATGATTATGAGAACTGCATGCAATATTAGGACTAAGGATCTAGGAAGATGCCTTATGTGCCTGTTATATGTGTATGAGCTTTATGTGTTGCATGCTAGTACAAATTCTTGAGTAGAGGATAAAACAGTATGATTGGATTATGTGGTTAGACTTTCCCTTTTCTCTGAATGCTACTTGCTTTGTGCATTGCGTGGCTCTAAGTGATGGGACTTAGCCATTAGGTGAATACATCAAGTCACATGTGATTAGGGTTGAATAATCTCAGAGTGTTGGATTTGGCCCTATTGTGCAACTCACGTTTGAGTCTAACCATCGTAGGGACGAGTCCTTTACTAGAAAGATTATTTGAGCCTCATCACATGTGATGGTATTCAGGTAGTGGCTAATTGGCATTATAAAGATACCTTCGGTAGCTGAGGATTGGGTGTAGGTTGGAGGTTACCCTAGGGCAAGCCTAGGATGAGAGTAGTGTTGGGAGCAATAGTAGTAGTGAAAGGTACTTGGTGGAGTCGAGGCAATTCTCGAGGAAAGTATGGATAGATGTGGAAGGTAGTAGGGGCCCACCATCCGTAATCGATTTGAGAAGGGCTAAGATAAAACCGGGGAACTTGTAGTGAGTAGGTGATCCCTCAGTAGTGATGAATATTCTAATGATAGTTATGTTATGTTGTAGAATGGTGGCATTGCATGAGAGACCAGTAGGCGGTTAAGGCGTTGGCGAGGGATTAGGCTTGGGTTCAGGAACCGAGTAGCTCGGGGAGCAGATGAGAGAGTTTATATCAACTGATATTACATACAGTATTCTAGATCAAACTCCTGTGATGTTTGGTTTGGTCAAGGAGGGTATACTGAAGATTTTGGATGAGAGGCTGGGAGCCTTCCACGCTGAGATGGTGGCCATGATGGGGGCGCATACGCTGACATTTTGAGAGTTAAGAGCTTGTGGAGCTCTGGATTACCATGGGGCCAGGGACCCCATCGCTAGCAGGTGGTTGGGCGATGTTGCCAACGCTTTCCGTACGAGCCGGTGTCCCGAGGGGGACAAGGTTCGACTTGCCACCTGTCTTCTAAAGGACAGAGCGCATGATTGGTGGGAGGAGGTTGGCCACACTATTGGGGATGATGCAGCGTTGGAGGCGATGACATGGAGTGATTTCTTGGCCAGGTTCAGGGCCGAGTTTGCACCGGTTATTGAGGTGCAGCAGTTAGCTCAGGAGTTTGAGGACCTCCAGCAGACTACGGAATGTGGCGAATGAGAAAATGAAGACGGCTTGGTACCACGGGATGCCGAGGAGCGACATTAGGTAGCTTGTGATCCGGTACACCTGCAAGACGCTGGAGGATATGATTGCTTGAGCCAAGGAAAAGGAGATTGACTTAGAGGCAGACAGAAAGAGAAAACCAGTTGGGGTGCAGACATCCGCGGGATCGGGCAAGAGGCCCAAGACCTTAGATTCTAGATCGAGGGGTCATCAGGACCGTAGCCACTGTGGGAGGTGCGGTAGGATGCACGAGGGTGTGTGTAGGAGTGGCAATGGGGGTGATTCTGTTTATTTCAGGTGCGGCAAGATCGGTCATTATAGTAGGGATTGTACTGCTACCACTACCCAAGGATCAGATTTGATCTGTTTTCATTGCAGTCAGCAGGGCCACAAGAAGGCCTAATGTTTGAGTTTACTTTCAGCAGGACAGGTGATAGCACCTGCCCCTGCAACCTTGAGGATCACTGAAGGCTGTCAGAGCCGGGCAGAGGTGCCTACGGCAAGGAGTAGGGCGTATGAGTTGGTTTCAGAGGAGATGCGAGCAGCCCCTGATGTGGCAGGTGCGTGTCTTTCCCTTTCCTATCAGTTTTTGTTTATGACTTTATTGCTATAGTATTGCATCGATGTTAATACATATATTTCAAAATATTATATATTTCCAACCTATGATTAAGTTATATGCCATCTGCATACCTTAGGTATTAGAATAGTGGTTCAAAGATGTTTCCCTTTAGAGAAGGTTATCAGGATGCAGTCACTGTAACAACTGTGAGTTGGGCTCGGGAGGCATTTTGTTAGTCTTTAAGGGCGGTTCAAATTCGGTATTGGTTAGTTTCAGAGCACTAGCAATGGTGAGCGTTGGCTGTCAGCAGATTGACCATTAGATGGAGAGAAGGATTGGGAATCCTTTCTAAGCTGAGAGTTGTAGGGGTCTAGTTGAATCGAAGTGGGGAGTTCGACCTCTATATTCAGGAGCTAAGGTAGGAGTGCAACTTGGATGCATTCACATCCTTGTTGAAATGGGAAGAAACCGAGGTAGACGTTGGGTAGAGCATCGGGGAAGTCGGGGGTTTGAGAAACATCCCGACATGGAGTTCATGTATTCATAGTAATAGAGGACTGGTTTGGGCAAGTAGGTTGATTTTTTTCTCGGTATCACACGAGTTAACCAAGATGTTGGACCGTGGAGTGCTCGTTGTTAAATATGTCCAGGCTGATAGCCAACAATTAGATAGTACAGGAAGGTGTTGTAAGATTACGAGATAAGCCGGAACATTCATTAGCAGTTTAGCTATAGGCGTGTGGGCGAGGGCCCGTATCTCCTATTTAGTGGGGTGTAGGCGAGGCCCGTACCTCCTAGTAGCTGGATAGAGATCAGGGAAGGATAGTTTGTTGAGTTTCAGGGTGGAGTTGGTCTTGCATAGCCCTAGAAAGGTGAGACCTATGGGGGAGGCCACTCCGAGATATAGTTTGGGTGAGACCTGTAGGTGAGGCCCATGTGAGTATAGCAGCACAGGTGGGACCTGGTAGAGACCTTAGGGTCAAGATATATGATCGAGGATTCTAGGATCTATAGATCCATGGGTGGCAGTGTGGATGAAGTAGTTTCGGTAGCTGAAGTCCTATGTGGAAGTCGCTGAGAGCGATTGAGAGGGTATTCAGTGGTTCAGTAAGCGGTTGGAATCTGGAAACCCAGTTAGGGGATGAAAAGGTTTGGGCCTGGGAGGTCCCGTCATCCGGGAAGGTAGATAAGTGACAGTAGGATGCTCAGGTAGAAGTGGTGATACGAGGATTCTTGAAGATGGGTAGTTTGCGAATCAGAAGAGCGAAGACACTTACCATTAGATTGGATAATCTCAGAGTAATTGATTAGACTTTGTTGCGCAACTCTCATCGGATTCTAACCGTTTAGGGATGAATTTTTCACTCGAAAGATTATCTGAGCCTCTTGGCAAGTATGAGTATTATCCATCTGGTCGCAATTATAGAGGGTGTTTTGATGGTGGCAAAGCTGATCAGTGTGAGAAGTTTTGTGGTTGAGCAGTTATTCATTGAATTTCATCATGGTAGTGTAAGCGGTCTGTCGGGAAGATAGCCCCTTATATATTTCAGATCTCGGAAAGGAAAAAGAAGTTCCCCGTAGGGCAAGTAGGGGAATAGTTGCGGGTAGAGCATGTGAGGCGTATGCAGGTAAGTAACGGTAGCAGACTTCGAGGATGAAGTCCAATTTAAGTGGGGAAGAGTTGTAACACCTCATTTTGAAAAGTAATCAGTTGTGTTTTCGGGGGTCCAGAGTATAAGCGGTTCGGTCTTTTATGGGTTATGGGTTTTTATCCAAAAGGTTTTTGGCTTGGGGTGTGGCTAAGAGCGTAGGGCTTCCCGCCACCTTTTCATGGATACAAAGTTCATTGGAAATAGACTTAGAACGAAGAAGATATAGTACTTTGAAGTTATTGACATTATTTGTCCTTAATGAAGAAAGATGGCAAGAAAGGGCCATGCATGCAAGGTGGTAAACGCATGGGTACGCCCAACGTAATCTGGTTTACGCCTAGCGTATAAAAGGAAATGGTTGTTGGTGCCTTAGGCGTACGCCCAACTTACAGGAGGTACGTCCAGCATACATCCAAAGTCCAGAAACCATAAATTTTAGGGTATGACACATTATAAAAGGAATAATAAGCCTCAAGGGTCAGCCTCCATTTCACCCTTGGACAGCCATCACAAAATCCTAATCCTCCCTTGAGTGTTCTTGAAGCTTTGGTGGTCATTTTTGAGCATCTTGGTGTTGTAAAACCATCTTCCAAGAAAGAAAGGAGCAAAGCAAGGTGGTAGATCAAAGAAGAAGGTTTAGATTTGGTACTTTTGCCTCTTTCTAGTCTCGTTCAAGGTATAAAGTTTTGAGCATGATAAGTGTTCTCTTAGATCTATTTTAGGAGGAGTTTATGGACTCCATTAGTCAAAAACAATGGATGAAAACTCGTGTTTGAGCTTAGAGTTTCCACCTTTAGAGCTAAAAGGGTCCCATAAGCAGTAAAGTCTCCATCTTGAATGTCTTAATGGGTTCATGCATGAGATCTAGCCATTTCCATGGAAGTATGTTGTTATGTTCAATTTTGGGCTCTTTTGCTGGGTTACAAACCACCAAGTAGTTGACTTTATGGATTAAGACATTAATGAGGACCTGGATTTGTGATTATAGCTTCTGGAGTTGAGTATTAAGCACTTAATGGGAAAGTAACTTAACAAGGGATTACGCTAAGCGTACGTGTAGGTACGCCCAGCGTACGCACCATTTAGCTTGTACGTTTAGCGTACATAGGGGTACGCCCAGCGTACTCATCAGATTGGGTTGGATGAGTTTTGGGCCTCAGTTTGGGCCATGCAATGGATTTTGGGTCTTTGAACCTTAGTGGGAGATCATGAGTCAGTTAATATGGGCCAAGTATATGCTTTAGGCTTAGGGTAAGGCCTATTAGAGGAATTGGGCCTAATTTAGCAAATTGGGCCACTAGTGGGCTTGGAAAGCCCATCAAGTGTTAGGCCTTTTATATTATGATTTTGAGCGTTAGTTGGACCAAGTTCGATTAGGGGTAAAATTGTCATTTTCCCCTAAGGCAGATTATTGTTTTGGAATAAGTAATATATTTGACATTGATAGCTCGGGGAGTCGACAAATCATCCATTCGGGGATCTGCTAGCTAGCAGCGAGGGCTTATTTGTAGGATTTTGCAGTCAGACTTGCGAGTTTAGGTCTCTCTAGTAGTAACGGGTCTAAGGCACCAATGTCGGCTCGTTTATGTATGTTAGTGAATACCGGATTTAGATCCAATGTCAGGCGAGGCCCGAGGAAGGCTTATATGTATGTTTTTGAGCTACGGTTCGATGATGGGTGGTACCCGAGGAGGTGGTGTATGTGCAGTTATATGTTTTGTCTTTGTGATACTTGGTGCCTATTAGGGGATGAGTGTGGGTGGGGGCTCGTATCCCATCACTAGTTGAGTGTGGACGGGGTTCCATATCTCATTAGTAGCAGAATATGTTGGATTAGTGTCTAAGTCCATAACTATTTTGGTATGTACTTGACCTGATGGTGCATGGTCCTTTTGGGTTGCCTTCACCAAAGCAACTTGATTGGAGAAATAAATAAAGAGAGAAAGGTTATTATGATTTATTAATATGTTATAAGAATAATATATTAAAGGAGAAATCATATTTGTTAATTAATATTGGTCAATAATTAATTAGGAATTAATTTTGTGATCAAGTGTAATTAATTAAACTAGAGGGGCTGATTTGTAATTATGTGATAGTTACAAAATAAGGTAAGCATTATCTTATTATTAGGGTGAACGAATTTAAGGTGATAAGGCCTTAGAATTCGACTATGATAAGGATTCAAGGATTATCTTATGGGTTGCTTTGTGGATAAGCAACTAGATAAGGATAATGACTGAAACCCTATCTCTACACCTATATAAACACCCCTTGGCTCATGAATTTGTGTATCCCTTCCCAAGAAGTCCTAAGGACGAATTCTAACCTCTCTACTCTCTCTTTATACCTTCTCCATTTTCTCTTGGTGTTTGTAAGCCATTAGAGGAGTGACACTTGTAACTCTAAGCATTCCAAAGTCAATTCAAGGAGATTTGGGATTGTTATTGCTACATAACAATCAAGGTAACATTATAAACTCATTCTTATGTTAATATGATTACTTAATGCTAGAATTAGGGTTTATAGTCTTGGATTCAAAGCATGTACAATAGAGAAACCTAGATCCAAGCATTAGGGTTTGTATGAGCACATAGGATGTCTTATGATCAAAACCCATCAATGGTATTAGAGCCTAGGATGGTTACAATTGTATTGATGTATTGTATACCTAAAAATTCGATTTTTGATGTTTTAGAGGCTGGACTCGCCGAGTCCATAGCTGAACTCGCCGAGTCCAGGGTGACTCGACGAGTCCAGGCTTGACTCGACGAGTCAACTCGTCAGATAGTGCTTATCTCGGGATTTCTTGCTGTTTTTGCATATGGATAGTTACCTTATCATGTTAGATCAATATTAATCTGATTATATGATATATTTGACTATATTTTTGATCTAATTGAATATATTTATCAATTAATAAGATAATTGTTTCCTTATAAGATAATTGATTAATTATTTTGAGTAAATTGATAAATTGTTTTGCAAGAAATCATTTAACAAATCAAATATGGATAATTATGTAATTAAATGTTAGTTTAGATTATTTGTTATTTGATCCTTGTTGTTATGAAAAGTTTCATATTTTTCCCTTTAAGTTTTATAGTTTAAATTTGAACCCAAAAGTTTTGAAGTTTTGAAATTTAAATAGTTAAAACCCTAATGTTTTGAAAAAGGTTTCAAAACTTGCCCTCAAGTTTTGGGATTTAAAAGTTGATTAAAAGTTAATTAGGAATGTTAAATTCTAAAACCCTAGTAATATTTTGAAAAGTTCAAATACACCCTTATGGTTTTATTAATTAATTAAGGAGTATAATTAAAAGAGATTTAATAATCCATAAAAGTTTAACCATTTAATTGAATTAAAAGTGTAATTGTTAAAGTTAACCACATAGTATTTTAAAAGTGTAAAATGTGCCCTATACTATATATAACATTAAAAGTCTAACATTATATATATGTATAAGTAAAAGTCAGTCTTACCGTTAGTAGGCCTCATTCACGAAGCTGGTCTATAAGGGGTGTTTAAGGAAATTGCCTATAATATGGCGATTGAATGGGTATCCACTCTTACCCACCGCACTCTTGACTAGTGGAGGGTCGTTAGCCGAACGGGTAGGATAGGACGAAACCTTCCATTATAAGTATAATGAAATACAAAGTAACTAAATGTTTTTCAAATTCCCAATCTTAGTTACTTAGGAAAAAGTGAATTGATGCAATTCCATGAAATTGCACTTTGTGCCCTTGCTAAGACGTTAGTGGAGCGTGTGTGGTTTACCGGCACACTAAATGGTTCTAAGCAAAGGTAGAAAAGGGTGACTCAATGTTTGTTATAGTCCGGTGGAGCGTGTGTGGTTTACCGGCACATCGGATAGGTGACTGTAACATGTGAGGGCACCATGTAAGTTTGCATGGTTATTCACACCCGCTTTGTGATCCTCGGCATCCCAGTCACAAACAAGAGGGGCATATCGAGATTTAAACATTCCATTGAAAGTTCAATGAATCTCAAAGGATCTAGGAATTTTCATAGATTTAAAACTTAAATTTCTTTTTCGTTTTTCGTGGTGGAAATTAGTGAATCATCATTCACTTACCTTCAAATATTCTGCAATTAGGGTTACAGCATCCCTCTCCCGAGTTGTAGAATATTGTGTTGGGTCCTAGCCTTAGTATTTCATTTGGGTGATTTACTAAGGACTCAATCTATCAACTAACTTGAATTCGTTTTTCTCCCGTTTTATAGATGTCAAAGTTCGACAACTATGGTCTTCCCAAATCCCGTGGAACAAGCATTCCACATGAAGATGATATTCCACGATTCGATCGAGGAACAAGAGATCATGCTTCACTTCCTTCTCCTCCTCCAATTATTCTCCCTAACCCACAAGTTCAAAGGCTTGAAAAGTTCAAGATCACTCAAGCCCTTTTGGCAAGCGAACATAAAGAAGGAAAGTCGGTGTGTGCACACGTCCTAGGGATGAAGTCACACATTGATAGGTTAAGAATGTTGGGATCCATTGTCTGTGAGGAAATGGTTGTTGATTGGGTTCTTCAGTCACTTCCTAACTCATATAGTGAGTTCGTAAGAGAGTACTATATGATGAACCGCGACGTGACCCTTATAGATCTCACCTATATGCTTATTGCTGCTGAATCAGCAATGGTTTGGCGCAATAGAAAAGCAAAGTTGATTGGTGAATCTGCCTTCGAGACCTCTATGGATATAGACAATGGCAACGAAAGACATGCTATGATTGAAAAGATTGATCATAAGAGAAAGGCGATGTCTGAAGTAGTTCCATGTCCTGTTCCAAAAGGAGTCAATTTGCTTTTATTGCCAAAAGAAGGGGCATTAGAGACGAAGCTGCCCTATTTACCTAAGAGATATAAGAGATGGGAGAGTCGAAACGTATGCCTCTAATATAGGTAAAATCCATTAACTAACTCTTTTGAGCTTCTATTCTAGATTCTTAACACATAATGTGATAAGATTACAATTGATGTCTTGTAAGATCGAAGAAAAGAAAGGAAGCTTAAGGGAAGAAGTGAGCAGAATCTAACCGTGAAGGAATGGATTTCGATCACGTTTCTCGAAGATTAGATTCTTGAGGTACTACTTAGAGTTAGAATTAGATTGCTAAGAAAGATGTATTAGCATAAGTTTTTCAATGAGTTGCATTGTGAAGGACAAACTTTTCCGCAATAAAACAAATTTTGATTTTAAATTTTATTTATTTATCCTTACAATGGCGTGTATGAAAAATTGATGTTAAAATTATTAGCAATAATGGATTTGTTTCTTATTGTGTTATGGAAAGTCAAGAATTTACCAAATAGGGAGAGTTTCTCATCGCCCAAGTTTCAATTGGACAGAAACTTGGAATCATGCAACTTGGTTGCACGATGAATGAGAAATTTCATATTTTAGAAATTAGACTAATTCATTGACAAAGTGTCAAGTGAAGGACTAGGAAATCAAGTACACAAAGTTGCGTGTTGATCAAAGTCCACCATAAGAGTAACAAAGACATTCGTCATGATTTACCAAAGGTTTAGTAAATATGATTAAGTGTAATTCTGAATTGATTGAAAATGTTTAAATCAATATCAGAACGAATAAGAAGAGTCAAGTAGGCAGAAAGATAAAAGTTTCTCCATTCTAAGAAGAAGGGAGAGTACCTTTTATGCTTTATGATAGATCTTAATGATTAAGAACCATATCTCAATTGATCCTCCAAGTAAGTCTTAGTACAACTGTATGTTTGAGAAGAGGAATCAAGAATTGAAGAAATGGAAAAAATCAAGAAGTCTATCATACTTCGTTCCAATAACATGTCTTAAAGTTAAGATTGTGGAAATGAGTGAAAAGTATTAAAGGTTTATAACATTCATAAAATGTGGAAATTTGTGATGTCTTGAATAAGACAAAGACCAACTTGGACCAATTTATGAAGTGTTTTGATAAAAGCTACACTAACTCTTGAATATTTGGTTGTCAACAAATGTTTATTGACAAAAGAATCTTATATGTCAAGGAGTCAGTGGGAGTCTTAATGGTCTTGAAAGGTTTCAAGAACAAATCAAATAAACCTTATCGATCATCACTAGCACACGAGTTGAGGTTTACAACCTATAGTGTTGAGAATATTTTGATTCTGTGTTGTTCCAATTGAGTTAATTATGCATGTGAGTCCTATAAGTTCTCATTTTGAACGCATAAAAGGCAAGGCACCTTAATCAATGAAAGGTACATTGATAGGAAAAGGTGAGCTGCTTAACTACTTGGAAGACGTGGCGAGCAGCTGTACTACCATAAGGCAAGAAATCAAGATTAAGAAAGTTCGGTCCATATGAGTTTGAATTTGTCGTAAACTTTGGTTTTAACAAATTCACATGGATAGGAACACATACACCGTTTAAATCTAAGTGTCATAAGATTTCCTCCTTCATGAAAATGATTGTGAGGAAATGATTTCACTAAGAAAGATTTTAAGAAGATAGTGATTGCAAAATTGCATTCTCGAATTCGATTATGGTTACGGTATCCCTTTCCATAATTTGAATTGTGAGGTTTGGCAATTAGTCTTAATTGTTGAGACACACATATGAACTATCTAAAGGCAAAGGTGTATAAGTTCAAGAAGCCTTGATAAAAGATTATCAAAGCATTAAGTATTAGAAACATGGACTTAAGAAATTCAATAGGTATTGTTTTCTGAAAGTTAAGATGTTTATGAATACATGTCAAAGCTAGTGGGAGCATTAGTGTTATGTTTTATAATAATCATCATGATAGTAGGAGCATAAATGTTATGATTGTATGATTATTAAGGTACGTATTGCAAGTTGGCAATATTAATTATAGAAAACAAGAGTTATACCTTGCAAAGTCATAAAGTTGTTTTGCTATAATTAAGGGAGAGAATATTATGCTTTATTTCAAATCTAAAGGCTTAGGTTGAGAAATGTTGATAAATTTAGTCAAAGGTACATAGTGTGTTCTTAAAATTTCGATTATGATTACGGAATTCCTTTTCACAATTTGAATTTTGAGAACATAGCAAATAAAACATTATGCATCGTGTCCCATACGCTTCGGGTATAGGATCGATGGCAAATGCTTTAATGTTTGACCATTCTAAAATTTTCCAAATGTCTAGCGCATTTAGAGGGAAAAAGGGACTAGAATCGGTTTTGACTAAAATAATTAAACAACTATCAAAGGACAATCCAAAGTTCGACGAGGATTGGTTGCTTGTGAGTAGTTGGAAGCATGGTTTTGAATGGACCATATCGACCTTATTATGAATAGCAAAGATTCTATTAAGAATAAGTTGTCATATGGAAAATATGGAAGCGTGTCCATATTAGGAAGTAAATATTGAAAATCTATGACTAGATTAGAAACTTTTATGCAAAAGGATGTTCAAAGGAATGTACTTTGAGTAAGAGACATCATATCTAAGGAATAGTCTTGTAACAATCTCCGATAGAAGATTTTGTAACATCATTAGCAATAGTCTTTGTGACTTTGGTGCAGTGACATTACGAAAGGATTGTTGCATAAAGTGTTAGAATCTAGCATATTCTATAAGTAGCAAGAATTTGATATTCTTACACTTATGAAAAAGGATTTGGAGTTGTAAAATGAGAATGATTGGAAATGTGCCCAATGTGATCTATTTCACAAAGTAAGAACCATAGGTAAACATTGCGTGCATGCTAGGAGCATGGGACAAGTGTAATAATTCAAGTAATAAGTTGATTACCCGAAACGACAAATAATGAGTAATCGATATGGTGATAAATAAAAGGAGTTTTATTTATACTCAAAGGGTTGAGGCCATATGGGATTAGTATTATTCTTGTGTTTCACTTTGCATGTTTTGACTTCCAGAATAATTGAGTTTATTAAGAATAATCGAATTATTCGAACGGGCCACAGTCATTCATATGTTGGAAGTAGATATGAATGAAGACTGTCATGAATTGGTGTGTGGATTGTCTAAAAGAGTATTAGACACAAGCAAATGTTTGCTGCAACGTTCATGAGTGCTTATGAATATGATTTGAGCATTGGATTAAACCCACACTCACTTGGATTACTCCATGAATTGTACCACGAGTAATTAGTGAGACGATAACATCTTATATTCTTGAAACTGAGATGTGTGAGTTGTATCTTGCTAATCGGTTACACATTGATAATATGTAAACGCACTAGTAACTTGGTGTTATAAAACATATTGTTGTGTGTGATTTGGTTAGTGAGTGCAAGCAAGCATTGTATCAAAGTTTATCCGTTCCTTTTATTCAAAGAATAAAAGCGATATCTTTTGGGCCCCTCGATGGTTTAGTGATGACAAACGTAAATGCTCGGTCGGGCTAGGGCTAATTTAATTTGTTCAATTAGTTTGTCGTCATAAATCAGAAATCGAGAAGTAGTACAAAGAGAATGATTTGAAATCATATCTCATACGATATCTAGAATGGAGGAATATATGATCCCTTATCTAAGGACACGCGTATCTGATAGGATCAGAGCTGACAGCGGCTTTGGAAAGCTACGATTGCAGATCAGGATCTGAAGTCATACGCATAATAGTTATTAGACTTATCCAAGTGGGAGACTGTTGGATTAGTGTCGAAGTCCATAACTATTTTGGTATGTACTTGACCCGATGGTGCATGGTCCTTTTGGTTTGCCTTCACCAAAGCAACTTGATTGGAGAAATAAATAAAGAGAGAAAGGTTATTGTGATTTATTAATATGTTATAAGAATAATATATTAAAGGAGAAATCATATTTGTTAATTAATATTGGTCAATAATTAATTAGGAATTAATTTTGTGATCAAGTGTAATTAATTAAACTAGAGGGGCTGATTTGTAATTATGTGATAGTTACAAAATAAGGTAAGGATTATCTTATTATTAGGGTGAACGAATTTAAGGTGATAAGGCCTTAGAATTCGACTATGATAAGGATTCAAGGATTATCTTATGGGTTGCTTTGTGGATAAGCAAGTAGATAAGGATAATGACTGAAACCCTATCTCTACACCTATATAAACACCCCTTGGCTCATGAATTCGTGTATCCCTTCCCAAGAAGTCCTAAGGACGAATTCTAACCTCTCTCCTCTCTCTTTATACCTTCTCCATTTGCTCTTGGTGTTTGTAAGCCATTAGAGGAGTGACACTTGTAACTCTAAGCATTCCAAAGTCAATTCAAGGAGATTTGGGATTGTTATTGCTACATAACAATCAAGGTAACATTATAAACTCATTCTTATGTTAATATGATTACTTGAATGCTAGAATTAGGGTTTATAGTCTTGGATTCAAAGCATGTACAATAGAGAAACCTAGATCCAAGCATTAGGGTTTGTATAAGCACATAGGATGTCTTATGACCAAAACCCATCAGAATAAGGGTCGGGCCCAACATAGGCGGGGCCTTGAGGCTAGCATTTATAGTATAACAATTATGTTAGTATGTTATTTGATTGTATGTGTATAGCGGGCAAGGCCCAGAGACAGGCAGGGCCTA
Organism: Lactuca saligna; assembly: GCF_052625555.1. NCBI lineage: Eukaryota > Viridiplantae > Streptophyta > Magnoliopsida > Asterales > Asteraceae > Lactuca > Lactuca saligna. The sequence continues at coordinate 14,287,096 of NC_136417.1, forward strand.
AGAGAAACGAATCGGTATACCGAGCGGAGCTCGATGCCAGGCATGGCCTGATGTTGGGCGGGGCCCAATGTCGGGCAAGGCCCGATGTAGCGGGCGAGGGCCCAATATGTGGTTATGTGTATGCGGTTATACGCATGTAGTATGTGGTAGGTAGGGCAACTCACTAAGCTGCGTGCCTTCGGTTTTCAGTTTTCGTTTCAGGTACTTCCGGTAGCGGAGGGAAGAGCTCGGGATGATCGCATGGCACACACCAAGAAGTTTCAGCCTAGGATGTTTTTACTCTGATAATTAGAACATGTTTTGAAACGATACTCTAATTTGATATATCTATCTTTGATTATGGTTGGTATGATTGGATACTTATAGTTTTATTAATTCTTTAAAAAGAAATTTTTGGTCATGATTTTTGGGATGCTACAGGAAGCCCACAACACACCTTCTTAATAAAAATTAAGGATCCAATTGAAGCAATTGAACCCAAGAAGTTGATTAGCCTTAAGAATGAAGGAATTCCCAATTCCCAGAGGATGTCAATGCTTACACATCTATAAAGGAGCTATGATTCATAAGTTAGAGATGACTTCTACCATCATAAAGCCCTTGTTCTAAGTAAATTCAATGATTTAATGCTAAACCAAAGAAATAAACCAACAATTGCTTATTAAAGTACCATGCTCATGATCAAAGAATTAAAAAGCATAGGAAATATGAACTAGAATCATAGATATAAGATAAATGATAAATAAGCATAAATCATTCAAAAACCCAAAAACATTCAAAGGTTTTTGCCAAAGTTAACCAAAATAGATAAATTAGCCACTCATGGCAAGAAAATAACAATCACAATAGTCTAATTGCATCAAGAAACTAACAATTACTTTGAAAGATAAGAAGAATGTGTATCTAAGCTCCAAAAATCACCTCCTCTGGTCTTTAATGGTGTAAAATCGAAGTCATGCTGAAAGATCCAACCCCCCAAGATAAATGGTAAACCAAATTGTAACGCCTGTAGATTCGGGCTAGTCAATTTAGAGACAATAAGCATCAAAAAATGAGTTGTTGATGGAATATTATTTAGAAGGAGTAATCTTAAACAAGTGGTAGTATATGTTACAAGGTTCCCGTACATATAAAGAAAGATGAAATCCGAGTTATAACGAATAAGTTATGGTCCGTCGAAGTTTTACGCCAAAACCGACACGACACCGGGAGACGTAAATAGTGAATTTACAATGGAGGGCTTTCTAGACTTAGTGATCTAAACAATGTTGTAGTATACGTTAAACCGAGAACATACAAAAAAAACGCCCAAATCTGACGTCGTATGAGGAAGTTATGAATTTTCTAAGATTTGGCATAGTAGTGCACGACCCGAAACTTGAATTTTAGTTCGAGCGGTTTTTGGCTTACACGACCTAAATGAGAGTTGAAGATCTCATTAATAGGAACTCAACGGTAAAAAGACAGACGAAAACGGAGTCTGTGTGAAGGAGTTACGGATTTTTCGCGGTCATTTAACAATCTAATCTTCTCATACCGTTAAATTTAAGATCGGTCGAGAATTAGCCAACGGAGTCGAAATGAAAGTTGTAGATCTTATTTTTACCTACGCGTGGATATAAATAAAGTCAAAAATGGAGCTCGTATGTGAAAGTTACGGATTTTAGAATTCGGAAGTGTGCTGTGTGAAAATGGGTGATGTGGCATAATCTTGGCCATTGCTTTCTCCCTAAGTCTTGCCACCAGATGGTGACATGTGACACCAAGTTCAGCCATATTTCACCCTATAAATAGAACATCTCCCACCCTGATTTCTTCACACCTTTTCCATTCTTTCTTCTCTTTACTCCCTCCTTAGAACCTCTCTCTAGCCCCGAAACCCCCCGAAAAGCCTATGGAAGCTCCCTAGTACGAGGCAGAAGCCCCGAAGTGCTCGATGGGTCCGAGAAGAAGAGATTTTCAGCTCAGGAACGCTGCTCCAAGCAAAGCCCAATTTTCTATAAAACCTGTTGTAAGTGAGCTACGTCAATGCTATTTTTAACATAGCTGTTATTTAATCATAGTAACATTATTAGGAACTTATAATAAGTACTTGGGCTATTATTATGGGTTATATAAGTTTTGTTTAACTCTTATATAATAGTAATAATAGCTAGACTATTAATTAGTCTCAACGAATAATAGACCAAACTCTAGTGGTAAAAATACTAGGTTTCGTCGAAGGAAATTATTTTTAAGAAGCGAAGCGTTGTCTAAGTTCGGAATCACCACCTTTTCAAGTGAGTGCGTGGTCCCTTTCATCTTACACATAGATATGAAGTATTTTATATAAACTAAATGCTATGTGTGCATATTATCTGTATACTTGCTATCTATGGTGGATAAACGATTTTATACAAGTTTTATATGTTTTAAACTGTATATGTATTTATATCTACATAATATGTTTGGTAAAACATGGGTAGATGAAATATGAGTTGGATGATGAGTTGGGAGGTGATATAGACCATGAGGTAAGGGTGAGAGGTGGACGATGTGAGAAGCCTTGTTCCTAAATGTTGGCCCCGTCATTTAGCAAAGTATGGATGACAACCACGGACTATTCTAGACAGTCCAGTGGAACACTAGCATGCTCGCAACCTGTAGGTGTTGTGAACGATGTGTTCACCAGTGTACTCTAAAAACCCATTGACATGTATTGTGAGTGGACTCTCGAAAATGATTATCAATAAACGAGATAACTCTAGCAGATGTGCTCGAAGGACAATACTGGTAGCTGCGCCTCACATAGAATGTCACAATTCTGGCAGCTGCGCCTAAGTGATAGAACAAGCAGTTGTGCTTGACAGTTGTGTCATTGACAACGATGGACTTTATACCTATTCCTTAGGATAATCCTTAGGAATGAATGAATGAGAAATAGCTGATTCTTAGGGTAGATCCTTAAGAGTAAAGAAGATAACAGGGATGGCTAATTGGGTTAGCTGTTTGATGATTAAACATAATAATTATATTATTGTGGGTTGAAAACCCTATGTACTCACCAGGTTTCCCAACCTGACCCACTCAGTTTATTTATATCACAGGTGCTGATATGAAGTCACATTACAGTGAGAGATTAAGGAGATATAAATCACTAGTGATAATGAATGTAAGTTCTGCTTATGCTTATGTTTCTTTATTGACGATGACATCCCAAATGTTTTAAAATGAATAAAAAGACTTTTCTTCAAAAATGCCATGATAACGTATTTATCATGTTTTACTGGGAACAAATTCCGCAACATTTTTATTAAAAGGGGTACCCTGATTTTTATAAAGCATAAACAAAATCAGTCTTTTCTGGCCGTAAAAATGGGGATGTCACACAAATGACCAAAATGCCCAAAAATGGATAGTTGCACGGGTACCCGCGCACGTTAGAATCCACTCACGCAAATATTGTTGGAATGCTATTGGCTCATTTTTCCTCTACTAACCATTCCACTACTAAAGATTCCCTTGGTCCCCTACATATCCCACATGATTCAAATTAACCAATCATCTTTTAGCTTCAAATATGGATGCTCCAAGCCCAAAATAATAATCCATGACCCATCTTCACCAGCCCATTTCATCCAAGTCTTTAGCTTTTTAAGCCCAAATCTCCTTTTATGGATTGGCAAGGCCCAATAATGCATCGAGAAGCCCACTAAGCCCATTCCAAACTAATCCACAACCGCAACAAGCTCCAAAACCCTATAAAATATCTCATGCAAAATAGAAAGTCCTTGGTATGGTCCATGATAAAGAAAATAAATAAAATATACTGCAATATTAATTAAAAGATCAAAAAATACTAAAATAAACTAATAAAAGTAAGGAAATAAAATAAGCTATCAAATCACCCCAAGCTTAAACCTAACTTGTCCTTAAGTTAGAACAAGACTAAAGTGAGCTCGGGATGAGCTAAAATAAAAAGGAAAAAAAGAAAGATACCATAGAACTTGGTCAACATCAGTCAACATGGTCAGAATCAGTCTTTCATGGACCCTACGCATCTTCAAAATTTTCCCTGCCTTGGAACCATAAACTGCATTCTCAGCCACTTTATGGGCAAATAGATCACGGTTGGATGTAGTCGCAGTGTGCAAGACAAAGGAAACAGAGATCTGCCCAGTGGGGGTACTTTAAATCACATATGCAGATCATAATGTATGAAGGAACGGCGCCTCGTCACACACGATGATTCCTACATTTTTCAGGCTAAAGTGTATAGTAACGAAATAAGGTTTTGTAGCACGGCCTCCGGGAAAACATCTGGTTTTAGAGGCTTCTCCCTTGTACTGTCCTTTCCAGTCTACCGTGTCATCTTCATTCTCTTCTCTCACCAAAATCAAAAATAAAATAAAATAAAATAAAAAGTCTACTTAAACTAGACCAAAACCTAACAACTTAAATCTTTAATCTTGAACTTTTGTTACTTGGTCTTCAGTCTCTTTGTAGCTCGATCTTCTCTCATCTTTTTTTTTTGAGAGAGAAGTCTTGAACTTGGATTCTTGTTCTTCTTTTTGTGTTGCTCTTTTTCTTCATTTTTATTCTTTGTTTTTGTTGCTTTTATTTAATCTTCTTCATTGTTTCTTTGTCTTCACTTTTCCAATTTCTTCAAATTTTTGTGCTTTCTTCTTGGAAGGTCTAAGGAATTTCACCATGTAACATAGGACTCCAATAGTGAAAATGGAGTAATAGATAGAGGCTAATAAGAATATCTAATGATCATTAACAATGTGTCAAGATCTACTAAAAGGGTGGGGTATGAATAAAAAATGGGTGTTACCGAAAAACTTGGTCCCAAAAGATGTGAATTGGGGGACCCATTTCAAAGTTCATCAAGCACCTCAATGCAAGGTGTGATAAACAAAATCTATCTAACTATCTACTCTAGACCCCTAGAAAAATGTTGACCTATCTTAAAAAGGTGGCGAGAATCTAACTAAGAAACGCTCGGACAAGAGTCGGGAGTACTAAGGGTTATTCCCCCCCAAAACCAAGATGTGATTCTTCAATGTCTTCAAAATACCTTACCGGGCTAATCATTGCTTGCACACATCGGTTTGACTAACCACATCCCTCTGCACCTAGATCTAATCAAGCTACCTGCATCTGACCCTCACACAAGCAGTCTCAAAGTAGTCTGTGAGGCTCAAAATGTGTCCCATTTATTAAATAAAAGGAATTCCAAATCAAAACCCGTGACCAATCTATGATTCAATACTTGTGACTCAACGTTATGGTACCTGTAGGGATGAGAAGACAAGAGAGAACAAAAATGCATGAACTTAAACTAAAATGTATCTAAAAAGTATGAAAACTAGAAAAGAATGAAACAAAATATGCAATATTTTTGAAATTTTTATGCAATTTTTAAGAATGACCTAAATACAGTGTTTGAAAACCAGACCGGACCGGCCGGTTCGACCGGTTCAACCGGGAACCGGTAAGGTCACCAGTTTTTTATCAACCAAAAACCGGCTGCCAATCAAACCGTTAAAAACCACCGGTTTTGATGAGAACCGGAAAAAACCGGTTTGGTTCAACCGTTAAAAAACCGGTTTATTGCAAAGCATTGTCTCTTATATCTAGCTCAAAAGAGCGAGCCAGCTCAAAGGAGCCAGCCAATTGAAACGAGGCTATATGGGATTAAACTGGCACGGATAATACTCCCTTTTATAGATGGAGTTTACCTTCTGTTTTTGTTTCACCTATCGATGTGGGATGCTCAATACTTCCATTTTCTTTTACAATTTCGGATGCCTCAATATTTCAACGTTCTTTTACAATTTACACATATTAAATATGTATATATATATATATATATATATATATATATATATATATGTGTGTGTGTGTGTGTATGTGTGTGTGTGTTATATGTACATATTATATTAAATATATGTAATGTGTGTTTTTTAAATATATGAAGTGCATACGTAGTTGTGTAAAAAAACAAATATAATATTCATGTGTTGTGTAAAAACAAATAGTGTAAACATATATATATATATATATATATATATATATATATATGTATATGTGTGTGTGTATGTGTGTATATATATATATATATCCGGTTTTTCCGGTTTTTGAGACCGGTCCAACCGGTCGATTCAATTGAACCATCGAACCACTAAGACGTCCGGTTCGATGTCCGATCCGGTTTTCAAAACCTTGCCTAAATGAGTTACTCTAAATGCAACTATATACAACCTAAATGCAATAAAAAAATAAAATATAAGAATACCTCACCCCAAGCTTAAAATTAAGGATTGTCCTCAATCCTTAGGATGAGAGTAAGGAAGGATCATACCAGGATCAAGCTTGAGGAGGCCCGCAAGGACGGTATGGAAGCAACACATGGGTCGCACAATAATGTGTGGGTGGAGTTCTTGGCCGCCTAAATACAAACAGGTAAAATCTTGGTCGCATAAAGCAAACACATGCAATGACTCAAAATTTTCTTATGAAGTGGCAGATTTGCGCGGGTACCCTGGCAGATGTCTGCGCGGGTAAGGGGCAGTCTCACAGATCGTTACGCGGGTGGGTTTCGGTCTCCCAAAATTTGCATGGGTGAGGGATCAGTTGCACACGCATATCAGATTGCAACTCGTGTTAGAAGAATTTTGGAGCTCGGATTTGCATGACTGGGGCTAGGTCACACAACATTTGCACGGGTACCCGCACAAGTTGCAGATTTTGACACTTTTTGTAATTTTTCGCTCCACAAGCTCCGGTTTTCTTCCATACTTTACCAAGATCATTGCTAAACCTCAAGATGATTATTTTTGACAAACTTCAAGCCTAAAAACATCCAAACTTCAAGTGGATATTATTTATTCACAATGCATTTATTTAACGCCTTTGCCAAGACATAGTCCCGCTTTCTTCAATCCTCATAAATCGGAGTTTCCAATGTTACATTGTCGAATCCTCCCATGTGAAAGTCTTCATAAAATGGTTTCAAATGGTGCCCATTCACTTTGAATATTTGATTCGTTTCCAAATTCCTAATTTCAACCGCACGCTGATCACACACTATTATAACAATAAAAGGTCTATGCCATCGAGATCGCAATTTTCTTGGGAATAACTTTAACTGTGAATGATAAAGAATAACTTTTTGACCCGAAATAAAGTGTTTTGGGTGATGCGCTTGTCGTCACATGCTTTTGTCTTCTCTTTGCACCTTTTGAACCTTTTAATTATCTTCTTCTTGACCACTTCCATCATTGGATGATTCAATCTTCTTTGAGCTTCCCTCTTAGGCTTACAATCATCTTCCATGAGTATCTTTTCTGTGCATACATGAGGGCTTATCGCGTTTATTTTCTCAATCACATCAACCTGATACAATGGAGAAATGTTGCTAGGGTACCCCGTTGCTTCAAAGATGTTAACGTGAATGGTTTTCTCCATCAAAATCCATAGTTATCTTTCCTTTACGGACATCAATGATCGTGTCAGCAGTATGCATGAAAGGTCTTCCAAGGAGGATTATAAATGATTTAGAAGGAGTCTTCTCTTCAAGATCAATGACATAAAAATTCGTAGGAAAAACAAGCTGATTAACTTGTACTAACACATCCTCCAACACTCCTCTTGGAGACACACTTGACTTGTCCGCTAATTGAATGATTACTCCACTTTCTTCCAAAGGTCCAATATTGAGAGATTGGAAAACCAAATATGGCATCACATTGATTGAGTCCCCAAGATCTAACATAGAACTTTCGACATGAAAATCACCAATGGTACATGTGATAGCAAATATTCCCGGATCCTTGCATTTGGGAGGTAACTTCTTTTTTATAACCGTAGACATGTTATCATTGAATTGAATCTTTTCATTCGTTTTGAATTTCCTCTTCTTGGTGCACAAATCATTGAGAAATTTTTCATAACTTGGAATTTTCTTAATAACATTTAATAGTGGAATGTTGATTTGGACCTTGCGGAAAATTTCAAAGAATTCATTTTCTTCCTCTTTTTTCTTTGAAATGGCTAACCGGGAAACAAAGGGTGGTGGTATGACAAATAGCTTGATGGTTTTGTTGGAAGATTCGGGTTTCTCAATGTTTGGAACAACCGGTTCCTTTGGATGAACTAAAACCTTTGTAGGTTCAACAACAATAACCTCATCTTCTTCTTTTCTTAAAGTCTTTTGGGGTTGCTTTCTCTAAGTGTTTTCCCACTTTTCAAGGTGATTGCACTCACATTAGGATTCTTCTCGGTTTGAGATGGAAGTTTACCCATTTATTCTATCTTATTGAGAGCGGTGGCCAAGTCTCCAATTTATGCTTGAATGTTTGAGAATGTGTTCTTAGTCTCTTTTTGAAATTTAATTTGGCTCTGAGCAAGAGAAGTAACAAGTTCTTGAAGACTTATTTGATAGTTACCACTTGATTGGCCTTGTTGATTAGGTTGTTGGTAATTTGGAGGGGGGTGACATGTTTGTGGATATGGAGGTTATTGTGACGGGTATTGTGGATATTAGGATCTCTTCATCAAATTTGGTAGGTTTTGCTTTGGTGGGTAAGGGTTGCTTGGGTTTTTCCTCCAATTTAGGTTGTAAGTGTTTTGAAAGCCCATAGGTCTTGGTTGACCTTGATATCCTCCCATGGCATTAAAATCCTCCGGTTCACTTCCAAGTGTGGGAAATTTATCCGTATAATGCTCTGTCATTGCACAAATACCACACACCATTAGTTGTTGACCACTTCCCACCACCATTTGACTTAACACTTTAGTCAAATCCAAGAGCTTTGATTCCAAGTGTTGGGTGTTTCTAACTTCACCAACCACTTGTGGAGAATTTCTCTTCATTTCATTTCGAGTTCTAAAGTTCCTTTGATTTTGAGAAATGGTTCCAATGAGTGATCTTATCTCTTGAGGTGTCTTGTTGAAGATGTCACCACCACTTGAAGCGTCAATCATCCTTCGATCTTTTTTATTCATACCATCATAAAATTGTTGAAGAAGTAGTTGTTCGGGTATGTTTTGTTTAGGATAACGTGTACACAAGTTGTTGAATCACTCCCAAAAATCATGAAAAGTCTCATTCTCCCCTTGACGAATCCCTAAAATGTCACTTCTTTGGCTTGATATCAGGGAGGTGGGATAGTGTGATATCCCCATTTTCACGGCCAGAAAAGACCGATTTTGTTTATGCTTTATAAAAATCAGAGTACTTCTTTTCATAAAAATATTGCGGAATTTGTTCCCAGAAAAATACGATAAATACTTTATGAAAACATTTTCGAAGAAACATATTTTATTCATTTTAAAACTTTTGGGATGTCATTGTCAATACAGGAACATAAGCATAAACGGAACTTACATTTATTTACACTAGTGATCTACATCTCTTTAATCTCTTAGTGTAATGTGGCTTCATATCAACACCTGTGATATAAATAAACTGAGTGGGTCAGGTTGGGAAACCTGGTGAGTACATAGGGTTTTCAACCCACAATAATATAGTTATTATGTTTAAACACTCAAACAATCAACTCAATTACCCATCCCCATTATCTTCTTTACTCTTAAGGACTTAACCTAAGAGTCATCTATCCTGCATTCGTTTATTCCGAAGTCCCTTACTTCCAGGGTTATAGGACTGGCACTAAATCCATAGCTGCCATTGTTCATTCATAAAGCACTAATTCCATAGCTGCTATAGTCTATTCATCGGGTACTAAATCCATAGCTACCAGTGTTTATCTAATAGGTACTAAGTCCATAGCTACCAATTCCTAACAGGTACTAAATCCATAGCTACCAGCGTCTAACTAATAGGTACTAAGTCCATAGCTACCAATTCCTAACAGGTACTAAATCCATAGCTACCAACGTCTAACAGGTACTAAGTCCATAGCTACCGGTGTTTGTCCCATAGTCACTAAGTCTATAGCTTCCAATGTATACTCACATAATCTTGTATCTCTCATCATTCACCTACCCATGTCTTACCCAACATATTCGTAGATATAAAATTCGTATACAGTTTAAAACATTTAAAACATGTATAAAAACGTTCATCCAGCATAGACAGCAAGTATTCAGATAATATGCACACGTAGCACATAGTTTATATAAAAATACTTCATATCTATGTGTAAGATGAAAAGGACTATGCACTCACTTGAAAGGTGGTGACTCAGCACTCGGACAATGCTTCGATACTCTCAAAACGATTTTCCTTCGATAAAACCTAGTACCAATACCACTAGGGTTTAGTCTAATGGTAACCGCGAAAAATTAATTAGTCTGAATATTATTATTATTATATAAGTGCTAATAACACTCAATATAACTCATAATAATAGCCCAAATACTTATTTTAAAGTCTTAATAACATTACTATATCGAAACATAAACTATGCTAAAGATAGGGTAGGCGTAGCTCACTTACAGCGGGTTTTCTCGAAAACCGGGCTTCGCTGGAGCAGTGTTTCTAAGCTGAAAGACCCTTTTTCTTGGGACTCTGGGAGCCTCGGGGCTTCCTTCGGGTGCTAGGGGGTTTACCTAGGCTTTTAGGGGGGTTAGGGAGCTTAGAGAGAGAATATAAAGAGAGAAAGAAGAGGGTTGAGGGGTGAGGAAATGAGGGAACCCGACACCTCTACTTATAGGGGTGCTGACTAACCTACTCGCCGAGTAGGAGGACCTACTCGCCGAGTTGGTGCATGTGGCAACCTTCTGGTGGTGCCACATCACCGCCTATCGCGTATCAGCCTTCAAACTTAGAAAAATCACAACTCTCGCATACGAGCTCCGTTTTTGACGTTATTTATATCCACATGTAGGTAAAATCAAGATCTACAACTTTCGTTTAGACTCTGTCGTCTAATTCTCGACCGATCTCAAATTTAACAGTAGGAAGCGTTTAGACTGTTAAATGACCGCGAAGAATTCGTAACTCCTTCATACGGACTCCGTTTTCATCCATATTTTTACCGTTGAGTTCCTATTAATGAGATCTTCAACTCTCATTTAGGTCGCGTAAGCCAAAAACCGCTCGAACTAAAATTCGAGTTTCGGGTTGTACACTGTTAAGCCGAATCTTAGAAAAATCATAACTTCTTCATACGAATTCAGATTTGGGCGTTCTTTTTCTGGATTTTCTCGGTTTAATATATTCTACGACTTTCGTTTAGATCACTAAGGCTAAAAATTCCTCCATCGTAAATTCACTATTTACGCTTCCCTGTGTCGTGTCGGTTTCGTCGCGAAACTTCGACGAGCCATAACTTCTTCCTTATAACTCGGATTTCGGTGTTCTTTATATGTACGGAAACCTTGTGACATATTCTACAACTTGGTTAAGATTATTTATTCTAAATAATTTTTTGTCGAAAAGTCATTTTCGACCCCTTATTGCCTCTAAATTGACTAGCCCGGATCTGCGAGCGTTACAGATAGAACTTGATATTGAAGGATTTGAGTAACTTTTGCAATGTGTGAATAGATTCCGGTGATAAGTTGAATAACCACTCTCTGGCTTTATCTTCCAAGGTGGGCATGAAGGCGGTTAGCTTGAATTCATCCAATGTCACGTGTTCGGGGAACATGCTAACACATATCATATGAAAGGACTTCAAATGCCTTTAAGGATCTTCTCTATCCAAACCATGGAACTTAGTTAGTTGATGTATGAAACTTGACTTCAATTGAATTCCTCGGTGGTTTGCAGGATAAATAATACCAAGTGGTGTGTGAGTAACATCCGTATCCATCATTTGTCTAAGTGGAAACTCATGAGGGGGATTGGGTGGACTGGGGTTATTGGGATATTATTGCATGTAATTAGGATGTTGCTGGTAAGGTGGGTATGGGTATTGTTGATGATTGTACATTTGTGGTGGATAAGGTTGGTAGTTAAGATATTGGTTGTAGGGGGTTGTTTTTGTGGGTACATTGGGTTTTGGTACATTGTAGGGTGTTGGTAATTAGCTTGATTTGGGTAATGTATTTGTTGTTGAACTTGAAAAGCATTGTTTAGAGGTTGGTTATTTTGGTATAAGTTTTGGTTTTGTGGTTGTGGTGGTTAATAATCGGGTTGGTTTTGAGGAGGGGCTTAATTCCAAGGTGGCATATCTATGAAAAGTTTTTGTTGTTGTTCTCTTGGTTGTTGTGGTGGGGTATTTGCATCTTGATGTTTGGGTTTGGGTTGGGATTGTGGGGTGGAGTGTGATTCATGGCTATGTAGTTTTCAAACGGAATGTATTCAAAGGAATGAACAACAATTGGAGAACTCGACTTGGTGTTAGTATCACTTGAAGTATGAACTTGATCTTCTATGTTGATTATTGGAGAAGAGGAAGAAGCTTGAATGAGTTGTTGTTGCTTTACTTGTTTGGCTAAAATTTTCAACCTTTTTACTTCTTTTTCAATCTACGGATTGTAGAGTAGTTCACCGATTCTTGTAGACCTACGCAGAAACAATCAAATAACAATAACCAATTTCCCCGGCAACGACGTCAAAACTTGGTGGGATGTCAAGTCCACCAAGCGAATTACACCCTTGGTTTGCAAGTAAAATGTAATATAACAGTAAAAAGGGGTATCAATCCTCGGGGAAATAGTTGTATTCAATCACTAATGCAATCTAAAATAACTACTGTAAATAAAATAACTAACTACAATTAAACTAAAAGGGGGGGGGGGGTGTTATGATTGCTTGAAAACTAAAAGACTTGAATAACTAAAAAGCTTGCAATTAAGCAAGATGGTAAGATGTTCAAATATTGGAGAGAATTGGTTAACCAACGCAATTCAACACAATGAACATTTGTGTCCTTATCATTAGGATTCAATATGAAGCTTATCATTCATCCCAATTTTGTTATAGCAATTGTGAAGCATGATATGAAAGATTCCTCATGAGTTGTATGGAGGTTGGGGAAGCCCATAACACACCTTCTTAATCAAAATCATGGATCCAACTGAAGCAACTGAACCCAAGAAGTCGATTAGCCTTAAGAATAAAGGAATCCCCAGTTCCTAGAGGATGTCAATGCTTACACATCCATAAAGGAGATATGATTCATAAGCTAGAGATGATTTCTACCATCATAAATTCCTTTTTCTAAGTAAATTCAATGATTCAATGTTAAACCAAAGAAATAAACCAACAATAGCTTATTAAAGTACCAGGATCATGATCAAAGGCTTAAACAAGCATAGGAAATATGAACTAGAATCATAGACATAAGATAAATGATAAATAAGCATAAATCCTTCAAAAACCCACAAACATTCAAAGGTTTTAGCCAAAGTTATCCAAAATAGAGAAATTAGCCACTCATGGCAACAAAATAAAAATCATAAAAGTCTAAATGCATCAAGAAACTAACAATTACTTTGGAAGATAAGAAGAATGTATATCCAAGATCCAAAAATCGCCTCCGCTGGTCTCTAATGGTGTAAAATCGAAGTCATGCTGAAAGATGCAACCCCCTAAGGTAAATGGTAAGCCAAATGACCAAAATGCCCAAAACTGGGCAATTGTACGGGTAACCGCGCACGTTAGAATCCACTCGCGTAAATATTGTTGGAATGTTATTGGCTCATTTTTCCTCCACTAACCACTCCACTACCAAAGATTCCATTTGCCCCCTCCATATCTCACATGATTCAAAATCTTTTAGACTCAAATATGGATGCTCCAAGCCCAAGATAATAATCCATGACGCATTTTCACAAGCTCACTTCATCCAAGTCTTTAGTTTTTTAAGCCCAAATCTCTTTTTATGGATCCGCAAGGCCTAATAATGCATCGAGAAGCTCACTAAGCCCATTACAAGCTAATCCACAACCGTAACAAGTTTCAAAACCCTGTAAAATATCTCATGCAAAATAGAAAGTCACCGGTATGATTCATAATAAAGAAAATAAATAAAATACAATGCAATATTAATTAAAAGAGCTAAAAATACAAAAATAAACAAATAAAATAAGGAAATAAAATAAGTTATCTGTATGTCGTAAACTTTATTGAATTGGTAAATAGATATGAAAATATTTACACAAGTTTTTCTGAGTTATCGCAAAAACACTTTCGGCATATCATCTAATGTCATTAAGCAATCAACAAACAACAAAATATAGAGAAAATTAAGGAAAAAAGAAAAAATGGAGGAAGCCTTTTACTAAAATGGACATCTTTTATACTTAAAATTTTCTTTTCAGAAAAAGAGAAGATCATAAATTCGTACTAGTAGCGTCATATTTGGTAGAATCAAAATTGGTCGATGCCACTGCCTTTGTATTACTTTCAAGTAGGAATAATTGGTAATGGTTATGTTGTTGATATGGTCTTAAAGCTAAAACAACATGTGCAACATTCAATGTTGATACATTAGATAACCAACATGCTAGGACATTGTTGTTATCTTGTGTCATTCAGAATCTACCTTATCTTATCATATCATATATATATATATATATATATATATATATATATATATATATATATATATATATATAAATAAGGGAAAATGACACATATAATCCACGAACTATTTAGGGTTAACTCATTCAGTCCCTAATGTTATTTATGTATCTTTTAAGGGAACAAAGATTGTTGTCGTGTCTAAAAACATCCTTTTTAATAAAACCATGGTTACCCTTTATGACAGCTCACGTACTTTTACATTGTAATAATTAAAAACAATATGAGGGGCCCACAACTAACTCTCTCTCTCTCTCTCCTTCTCTCTCTCTCTCTCTCTCTCTCTCTCTCTCTCTCTCTCTCTCTCTCTCTCTCTCTCTCTCTCTCTCTCCATACAAATTATTTACCAACGAGATAACACCTTCGTGGTTTTCCACAATATTACTCCTCCCCACCCATGACTAAAGATCAATGCTGCCATCATCGTTTATTAATTCGGAATTCAATAGAGATAGATTTGTATTCAGATGCCGGCGGCGTGTATTCTGACCAACAATGTCTTTAAACCCAATTTCGTTCAATTCACGAGTATAGCTTTTGAATTGAATCGGACGTGGTATTCTAGATGCATGGCTAGAGTCAAATCCTAATTGAGGTGATGTCAATATTTTACTAAAGTTGTTGTTCTGTGTAGGAGGAGTAGCAGTTCTGGATCTGCTCTAAATCCTAACGTCAATGTTAAAATTGGGTTCATGGAGAGGAAGCAAACATACACTGGAAAAAGGTCTTTAGAAGTTTTTACATAGGTAATTAGGTTCAAATGTCCTCTGATTTTGGGATGACGACGTTGTTCCTTTTTCTGGTTGAGGTGGTCGAAAACGCCGCCCACCGCTACTACATTTTCGTGTCCACCCAACGTAGTAGTAGTACTAGAGTTGGAAAATGTTCTTTGGTCGCGGTTTCTGAATTGGATGGGTCTTTGCCTTCGGCCATCATTGGATATCCGAATAGTGGTGGCCGTTGTCGTCACCGTTAAGATGGAAAAATTCCTAGCATTAGCCACCAGAGCAGATTCATTTTTCTTGAACCGAAGATGATGAATGTCGTCGTCCCTCATGAAAAATATTTCGATTGCGTTGGGAATTTTTCTTCATGGGAGACTCTCCTTTATCCAAGATGATTGTGTGCTCAATCTTTCATTTTCCTTTTCTATTCATCCTCTCATAATCCCCTTGTTCCATTTTTAGAGAGAGACAGAGAGAGAGAGAGAGATGAGTGGGGCCCAAGTTTTATCTATCTATTATCCAAACCGGCTAAAATAAGTAAACAGTTTTAAAGAACAGGTTACCCACAACTTAGTTCCCTCATAAAGCCATAAAAAAATTTAGTGACTAAAAGAGTAAACCCTAAAAAGTTCGTAAGCTATATGTGTCGTTTTCCCATATATATATATATATATATATATATATATATATATATATATATATATATATATATATATATATATATATATATATATATATATATATATATATATATATATAGTAATGGGATCAATGACGAACTTGATTGAAGGAGCGAACCAACAAACTAAGAGAGTTGATGCAAAATCATATCTTGAATCGATTAATTTTTTGATGAATTTCTTTTATTCCTCTCAATTAAAGGAATAACCAAAAAACTAATTTGTAAATCATTTTTCGATTACTGAGACTGAAAACTTATTAATTTAAAGTAAAATTTAAAAAAATCTTATGGATTTCATTGATGCATTGCTTTTTTTATTTTTTTCACAATTAGCTTCAAAATCAGAACCATTATGTGATTCGATGAGTTATGTTGTTTTAATTTTTGACAAGAAGAAAAAAATTGATGCATGTGGTTCATCCAGTACTTGTTTATTTTTCCTATTAGTTTTTAGTTTCCACGAATTCTGTTTTTCCTTTAACTAAAACACTCTCTTTGTAGATTTAAGTTCCATAAGTAATTCAAGATCATTATCGTTTCATCCATTTTCCTTTTCTCATGCTTGATACATGATTTAAAAGATGGATGAGAGGTTTATGTGTTTAAAATGACTGAAATGCCACTAGTGTTAGTTGAATGGTTCTCGGTGTTGAATTTGGACATGTATTGTGTGTGCATGGTAACAAAGCTTTCGAATAACGGAACGTAGTGATGGATAAGTCGTGAGGACATTTTGATAATTATATCAGATTAATTACATTGGAAACTAATGAACCGATATAGACCTGCAATAATTTTGATGAAGAAAGGAAAACCAGATTTTGCAGCAAAATTTTGGCTGCAATGACGCATAGCTGTATTAGGGAATTGAATTGTTGTTAAATTGTTGTAAACTTTGAAGTTGTCATCTTGCATTCATAGTATGTAACATATGCATATGTTCTATGCATAGTTGCACTAGTTCAATGTACAGTGTATCGGTTTACTATAAATTAGTAATCTGCATTTAGTAATTAACATAAATATATGACGTATAACTTTATAATTACATAATTTGTATTTGATATAACTAATTAACAAATTTCCTATTTGATCTTTTATACATATGTATTGGATTTATACATAAGTTTTTTTACATAGTTTCTTAAAATTAAATGCACAATACACAATGACTAAGTGCAACAAAAAAAATATGCAATAACAATGCATTTTTTTTGGTATATATTTTAAATATTAGTTTCGAAATATAAGGAATATTGTTACTGATTTTGGAAAAATATAAAAAATAATAAAAGTATATATATTTTCAAATCAATGAAAAATATTACTTATATTTCAAAATTAACACTTTGAAAAAAAAATGAATTTTTAATGCATATTCATATATTTTTGTGTATATGCACATTTAAAGAAAAAACATATGCATATGCACATGTATATTTAAAAAAATATTTTTAATATCTTTATATGCATAATAATAAGCATATTTATACACAGATGAATAAATATATGCATATGCATATAAATAAGTTTATGTTTATGTATACATATGAATAAGTATATGCATATGCATAAGAATAACTATGTGAATGCGACAATTAAATATATAGGAATATGATTATGATTATGTGTATGCATATACATATGTACATTGTACCACCATTGTTTCCATTTTTGGCACTTTGGTCCAAATATAAGGCATTTGGCATAGAACGTTAGGCGTTCTATGATGGACGCCAGACGTTTGCACATAGAGACCAAACCCTAATTTTTAGGGTTTGCGCCTTGTTTAAAGAACATTATGGCCTCAAAACCTTTCACCACTCTAGCCTCCATCCTCATTTTTAAAACTCTAAGTGTGTATGAGAGTTTGAAGCCTTGTGCATCTTTTTGGAATCATTTTAGTGTTCTTGATAGAGAAGGAAGATCATTTGAATGTTGGTGTTTCTCTCAAGCTTGTAGATCTGGACTCTTGGCATCTTTGAGCATAATTTTGTGGTATAAAGTTTTGAACTTGATCATCATATCTCTAGATCTTGCTTATGTTAGAAGTTTATGTGTATTACCTCCCATTTTCTTGGTCTTTTTGGGTTGAAGCTACCTTAGACCAAAGGAGTTGTCCTTTTGGGCGTTTTAGGGTAGACTAAGTGATTAAAGTGTGATCTTGGACCTTCTTTAAACTCTATGCAAGTTTTGAGGTGTCTTAATGGGTTAAGGAGTTGAAGTTTTAGCTTTTGGACTCATTGTAACCATGCATGATCATAAAGTTTACAACTTTATGGATTTATACATTCTATTAACTATGGATTTGAAGTTTGAACTTGATATCTTAAGTTGTTAAGTTATTGGTTTAGAAATTGGTGAATAGAAAGAAAACTCTAGGAATTTGCATGTGAACACTCAACATTCAGACGCAAGGCGTCATAGAGAGGAAAGACAGGTGTTATGTGTAGAATCCCAATGGGTTGATTTTCGGCCTTGGACCATTAGGGTTTTGGGCTTAGTTTAGATGGGCTTATATATTAAAGGTAAAATGGTATTTTGCCCTCATCTTGATAAGGAATTGACTAGACCATGTGTTTAGGTTAAACCCTAAACATTGGTTGGGATTGTTTCTAGTTTTGGTTTAGTGTGAGGAGTAGTGTTCACAGCGAATCGAGTGTTATTCCAGTAAAGATGAGTCTCCTCACTATACTATGGGTTGAAGGCGCCAATGTCGGCCCATTAGCGAATCGAGTGTTATTCCAATAAAAGATGAGTCTCCGCACTTACCCATTCCTCAGTTGTTGAAAGATTCCCAGTAATGTCAACTAGCTACCTTATGAATATAGCCCCATGTAACAGAGATCAGATAATCCTTCGAGTAATAGAATCATCCCTAGAATGGTTAGACTCCAATGAGAGCTGTGCACTAGGGTCAAGTTTATCACTCTAAGATTAACAAGCCTGTGCCACATGTGACTTAGCATATTCACTTAATAGCTAGCTCATATTACTAAGAGTACCACAAAGCACAAAGCAAACATCATTCAAACAATGGAAAATCTAACCAGCACATATTAGACAAATCAGTATATCCACACATACAACCCACAAGCAGGTAACACCTGTCGCAAACCTCATCCTAGGCTTACCCTAGGGTAATTTCCGACCTGAAAACTGTCATAGAACTTTTGGCCCATATACCACAACCCCTGCTGACCACATCCACCTACGCTGTTGGCTGCCTTATGCATGCAAATTATACACAGAACAGGATCTAATAGATTGTCGAATAATAGACTCTACCTTAAGACCGTAGAAAATAAGGTTAAATCAGCTATTCTAAGGCTATAAGATCCTAACCGTATACAATTTTCAAAACATACACATTGTAGTTACAAATACCAATTATCATTCTCATTCCAGCATGACATCCAATATCCTCATGGCTACAAGCATCACATATCAGGCCAACCTATTGTTGACTACTCAGCACTAGCATGCAAATTTATCAGTTCATACAACATATACAGGTATCTCCCCTAGCCCTAACTATCATGCGATTCACAGGTTCATAATCAAATCATAACAGATAATAAATATGGGTATTTTGGGGAAAATTACTCGAGCTCGATTGATTGCATGCACCACACCAAATTCTTTACTTAAAACATTTTTCTTTTTTTAAAAGCTTTACAGATCGTCAGTCTGAGTCCAGACACACCCGAAAGTATGTCAAAATCCCTCAAACCAAGGCTCTGATATCAACTTGTAACGACCCAAAAATCAAAGGTAAAAATTTCATTTTTAATATAGCTAAAACATTGGTACCATCTACTCTAACAATTCAAATCATCATTAAGTAAAACATTTATCAAAGTTCATTCCAAAATCATTCATTACGGAAATCATAGGTGTGTGCACTACGACCAATCTGAACACTTCGTTTCCAAAAACGATGATACCTGAAACCATAAACAAAATCTGTAAGCACAAAGCTTAGTGAGTTTCCCAGAGCATACCATACACACAAACCACATATCACATATCTTATTGCTATAATAGCTATGCGTATCACATTTTCCTACTAGCTATAAAAGCTACATATAACACATAAGTCATGCATACAAAACCTGTAAGAATGCCATGGGCTACCCCACATGGTCTTTACCTAGGACTGGCATGGGCTACCTCACATAATCTTACATCTAATGCCATGGGATACCCCACATGGTCATTACCTAGGACTGCCATGGGCTACCCCACATGGTCTTACATCCAATGCCACGGGCTCCCCTTAGGGTCTTCCATGCAAGTGTCAACAAGACAACTAGCATAACACATATCATATAATCACTAGCATACCACTTAGCATAAAGCAAACTATCATACCACATATCTATACTACAGCTAGTGTACCATATAACATGAAATGGGCCGGGCTTGGTGCCTTAGACCCATTGGTATGGTGAGAAGACTCATCTCGAATGCAGAAGCATACTGAAGAAATTGTTTGTTGCTACCTCGCCAACTTCCTGAGCCGCCTCTACCAAACAATATACCCAATTAGCAATTGGGTCCCAAACCATAATCGTTAATCCATGCATGGGGTAAAACAACCAATCTACCCCTGGCCCAGTATGATCCAAACTTAGGCCCAATTCCAAAACAAAATCCCAACACTAGGTAGGCTTTCCAAGCCCACTACTGGCCTATCAATGGCCCAATTTGCCAAATTAGGATCAAACCCTCTAATGGGCTTTACCATAAGCCCGAACATCTCCTTGGCACACATCATCTGACTTCTGATGGCCCACTAAGGCCCAAAGAACCAAAAATCCATTGCATGGCCCAAACCGAGGCCAAAAACAGCCCAAACCCACATCTGATGACTAAACTGGGCGTACTCCCACGTATGCTAACCGTACTAGCCAAATGGAGTTTGCGCTGGGCGTACCTACATGTACGTTTAGCGTACTCCTCCTGTTAAGTCCTTTTTCCATTAAGTGCTTAATACTCCGTCCAGAAGCTACAAACACAGATGCAAGTCCTTATTGACGTCTTAAACCATAAAGTTGCTTACTTGATGGCTTTGCATGACCCACATAAGCTCAAACTCAAAAAATGACAATCTACTTCCTTGGAAATGGTCTTAACTCGTGCATGAACCCATTACTTGGTGGCAACCCTAAGCTCAAACACGAGTTTTCATCATAAAGGTCCATTCTTTGGACTAAAAGAGTCCATAAACTCTTCCTTAAAGAGATCTACGAGAACAATCATCAAGCTCAGAATTGTATACCTTGAAAGAGTCTGGAAAGAGGCAAAAGTCCTAGATCAACAACTCCTCCTCTGATCTATCATCTTGCTTTTCTCCTTCTTTTCTTGAAAAATGGTTTTATAACACCAAAATGCTCACTAATGGCCACCAAAGTTTCAAGAACACCCAAGGGAGGATTAGGGTTTCATGGTGGCTATCCAAGGGTGAAATGAAGGCTGACCTTTGAGGCTTATCATTCTTTTTATAGTGGCATGCCCTAAAAGTTAGGGTTTCTGGACACCGGACGTACGTTGGGCGTACATCCTGTATGTTGGGTGTACGCCAAAAACACCCGCGACTCTATGACCTTATACTCTGGGCGTACTCACACACTCACCACCATGCATGCATGGTCCTTCTTTGCCATCTTTCTCCCTTAAGGACCAATATTTCCAATAACTTCAAAGTGCTATAACTCCTTCATTCTGAGTCCATTTCCGACGAACTTTATATACACAAAAAGGTGGAGAGAAGCCCTACGCTTCTAGCCACACACCCCGGCTCTAAACCTCTCGAATGAAAACTTCAAAACCCATAAAAGACAAAAGTGCCCTAGCCAGGGCCTCTGAAATCCATAAACAAATACTTTCAGAACATGGCGTTACAGCTTAATAAAGATCTTATATTGCTATCAAAATTTATGTTATTCATTTGTGTGTTTCACTTTTGCATGTTTTGAACTTACTTCTAGAATATTAAAACAATAATAATCACACCACCACAACCGGTCACACTCTTGGAAGGGATCGATAGATTAAAGATTGTGATGAGTATTAGTTGATTGTCAACCTAGTTTGGACATTGCATAGATAATGCCCAATACTTCTCACAAACTCAGAAGCGTAAAAATATGAAATTATAATTTACACCAAAGTTAATATCATCATAAAACTAATTTCATGTTGTCACTTAATATTAATTTTACAAAATATTTATGGATTTTATAAAATTGAATGATAAAAAAAAAAACCTAGTTCTAATCTAAGTGGCAACCATGAACCAAACATACAATCAAACTCTTTGTTAAAACTACAACTGCTAGATAGATAGTGAAAAAAAAATCAACTCACTGAATAAAAAACATAACATCAAGTAGTCAACAAAACAGGAAATGAAAGGGCTTTAGTCGGATATGGATAAAGCATGAATTTCAAAGTCTAGAAATGGAAATTATAAGATTAAGTCAACTTACAGTTAAAAGCATAATGCTTCCAAATGATTTGCCACAAAATCCTTAGGTATAAATCACCCTTTGTTGCTTGGAATGAGAGATAATGTGCGTAATGTCTAAAAGTCCTGAAATTGGTCATAAAAGAAAACGACCAAAATGCAGTTACACGAGTGACACGGCCCCATGTCAATTATGCCTTCTTTGACACGACCTCATGTTGATTGAAAGCATGTTGCCTTCTTATGACCAATCCTCAAACTATGTTGTTGAAAATGGCCCAAATATTCACTGGACACGACCCCATGTCTAGTTGCAGAGCCAAGAACAAACTAAAGGGGTAGCACCAAAAAAATCCACGTAATAGACAATAAGAAAAAAATAAAAATTGTCATTTCATTAGACATAAAAAAGTGTCAAAGTTACATTTTAAAGTTCATCTCTTCGCTCTTTCATTTTCCAAAAATGAGTAATTATATTTTCAGTTTTTACATTCTCAAGTGCTTCCTTTTCTACACTACAAATCAAAGCACAATTCATAAAATTGTCACCTATTGTATTACGCAAATCAGTCTTCAACAACTTCATTGCAGAAAAAACATCGTTCAACGGTTACGGTTGCAACGGGCAAAACCAAAATTAGTTTTAATAATCTATAAACCAAAGG
Source organism: Lactuca saligna (assembly GCF_052625555.1). Lineage (NCBI taxonomy): Eukaryota > Viridiplantae > Streptophyta > Magnoliopsida > Asterales > Asteraceae > Lactuca > Lactuca saligna. The sequence continues at coordinate 14,310,125 of NC_136417.1, forward strand.
AAAAGATAAGTGTTTCCCTGTTTCCACCAATAAACGAGAGAGGTCCGCAATTCCCTTCAAGTTGAAAAAAATTTCATCATTGAACAAAGAGTGATAATAGATATCAAGTATCCCATTAAGATGCACCTTTTCTGAATCATCAAAATCATTTTTGTATATCTCGCTTAGCTTCAACAACTTGGATTTATCAAAACTAGAAAATGAGTCACAAGGACTCAAAGCTGCCATGTTCTCTATCAGTTTCGTGGCAACTTAACTAAATCGATCCCCAAATTCTTGAATTCTCATATCTAAAACCGTGTTAAAAGTCACAACTTCAAAATGATGTTGATTAGTCATATTGGTCCTATGCTTTCGTGGGGTAACATAATATTCCGACATGTCCACAATTCCAATACTATGTTTTTCACAAAAAGCACATACCTTCTTCCAAATTTTTTGAAACCCATCTTTTCTAAAAACTAACAATGCTTTTGTTGTCCCTTTTACTAATGAAGCCGCTTCCAAAATATCTTGATCTATTTTTGAAGATGCTTTGACAAGGTATCTGCGAGGCCTAGAATTTCCAACATCAAATGTAAAAGAAACAAGAAATCAAGTGTCTTGAAATTTGACAAAATACCCTTTGCTTGATTACAGTTAGATAAACTAGACCCCTCATCTTTGACATAATTAAGTACCTCAACAACTTCAGCAAACAAATTCATCAAGCTTACAAGTGTTCGATAATGTAAACCCCATCTGGTATCTCCAGTTCGAGCAAGAGAAATCTCTTGATTCAATCCTCTTCGAGTTTCAGTATCACTAATAGCAATTTCGGCTTCAACTCTTTCTTTTTTAATCTCCCGTATCATATCTTTTCTCATATAAGAACCAGAAACCATGGTAACCACCAAAGTTAATTGTTCAAAGAATTCTTCAACATCATCATGTTTCTTTGCTACCGCCACAACCACTAACTGAAGCTGGTGTGCAAATCAATGTATATAATATGCAGAACTATTTTCTTTTAATATCAATGATTTAAAACCATTGAATGTACCACTCATATTACTTGCTCCATCATAACCTTGCCCCCTCACCTATTTATTTCAAATAATTAATTAAAGATATAAGACATAAAAACATAAATAATAATAATAATAATAATAATAATAATAATAATAATAATAATAATAATAATAAATATTTTATGAATTCTCACCTGAGCCATACTCAAGTTGTTGCCGGCAAATACAAAATCGATGGCGACTTTAAGAGTCAAAGAATATATATCTAACACATGAACAACTCCAATAAACGTTTCTTTTACAATCCCATATCTATCAACATATCTCAAAACTATAGCCGTTTGTTCTTTTTTAGAAACATCACTGAACTTATCAATTAATATATCAAACACATCTTTACCAATTTCATCACAAATAGATTTGATTATCTCTTTTGAAAAACAATTGACAATACCTTTTTGAATCATGGAGAAGTAAACTTTTCATTTTTTGGAGCATTTTCTAAAGTGACATTAAAAATCCTCTCATTATCTTCTCTAATCAAAGATAAGATTCCAATGAAAAGTCCTCTATTTTTAGAATTTTCCGACTCATCATGACCACGAAATGGTAATATATTTTCAATAAAAATCTACAAGTACGGATTGTAGCACGTAATTTCCGTTTTCTTATGAAGGGCTTCACTAATAGATTGGTTTTTTCTCAATAGTAAATCACACTTTTCTTGTGCCTTTTGGTGATAACTTTGAATATTACCCATATGTTTCCGGAATGATTTTTTTACTCGAAGTGTCAAAGCATTCAGTTGTAAATGCATCTATTCCATCTTGTTGCCCTACCATGTTTCCAAACAAGTAGCAACACAAACAATATGCTTTGTTCTTTTTAATGTTATACTCTAACCATGGAAATTCAAAAAACCATTAAACAACAAAACGTCTTAGCTTCTTACCAACTAACTTTGATTCGAAAGTATGCCCCTTTGGTTGACAATGTTCTTTAGTCAAATATACTCTCCTTATTTCATCTCTTTGATTAGGATTATAAGATGTAGTTTTTGGCCTATCCCCCGGATCCGAAGAAAGATCATTTAAATCAAAAGTTTTTAGAACTTGTGGTATTTAACTAGGTTCATTAGGTTGTGGTCCTTGTGGAGCTCGTGACCTTTGAATAGCTTCATTAGGTTGTGGTTCTTGTGGAACTTCTGGTTTTTTGCTAGGTTCATAAGGTTGTGGAACTTGTGAACTAACATTATGCTTATTTCTTTTAGAAGTTACTTCACCATTGTCATCTAATTGTCTTTTGAAAAAATTGTTACTAGAACCCTACAATCAAAATATTTCAACTATAATCTTGATTTCAAGTTTCAAACGCAAATAATCACTAACTATCAAGTATTAAACCTAAATCTCTAATTAAACAAACATAATCGCTATTCATTAATTTTTATTTTTTCAAGTTTCGACAATCAATATAATGCCAAAATCTCTGATAAATATGATGGATAATAAAGAACACAAATATAAGAAATTTGGTATGTTTTATTTTTTTTCTTTTTAGTTTGATTCACCTCCAAAAAAAACGTTTGTGAGACACAATATAAAAACATTTATGTATTAGTTGTCCAACGTCTTGATGACTTAATTCATATATGGCTATGAGCGTATGACCTAAGAACGATTCCTATCATAATTAAAGATAAACAATAAAAATACAATAATTGATATAGTAAAACCAAAATGTCAAATTGAATCAATTAATTAATAAGAAACATTGGCAATTAATAAAGTAAATTAGCTTACATGCTTCATTGTTTGCCGATAGACACTACTATTGCAATGATTGAGAATGACGATAATGGTTGGGCAGTAGAGCAAAGGTAGCAAGAGGTTCGATCGAGCCTTATGTTTTGTTTCACACGTCAATTTTTTCTTTTAAATAAAAGGGTACAAGATTTGGATTGGGTTATTTCTTATCATTAAATGATTGGGTTTATATATTTTATGCTATTTTAAAAGATTTGACCATTAAATTTGGACTTTAAATATTTTAGATTTATATATAAGGTAGCCTGTATTTTTACCGAAGTAGCACCGTAATATAATTTTATTTAACGAAAAATATGTATTTCTAGACGAAATTTAAGGGGTCATACGGGCTACCGTGTGCAACAACGTAGATCCTCCCCTACCCGTGTCGAGTTGCACTAAAATGACACGACCCATGTCAAAGATGACACGACCCATGTCAAAAGTTTTGTGTTGAAATCTTGTTTTCTTTGATTTGGTTCCAAAAATTCCACAAACTTGCTATTGGCCCTTTTTCACCACCCTAAATCATCTTCAGCCTCCGGAACCACCTCAAATGACACCAAAAATATAAAAATGAAAAGCGGCAAAAATTGCCCCGAGAACAAATAAAATGCATGGTTAATTACTAAAATACAATGCAAAACGATATATTAAGTACGCTAAAAAAATGCATAAAATACACTTAACAGGTACCACATAAATTATTCTAAATATTTTTTTTATTAAATTTTATTATGATAACCATAAGCTAATAAAGACTTTTATCAATAAACAATCCCAAACACCTGACTAATGGCAGCATGATTTGTTTTGCCTACACCTCGTTCCTAGCTAAAATTTATTTATATTTGGAAAGAACAAGAAATGGAAGTGCAAATCTGTTATCAAAATAATCCATGGAACTATATTATACTATAATTGTAATAGACAAACAATATTATCAAACTAAGATTTTCTCTGAAGTGGAATAGATTAATAGAATATATAAATATACAAATGAAAATATGGTAGTTGGTGAAACTACTAATTAAATGGGCTTTATTTCAAATGAGCCAAGCCTCAAGACATAAACCCATTAAATCGGCCATAAAACGTTTTACAAATGGGCTAATCCATTATTGTGATTCAGTGAAAGAATAACATATTTGCTTTACCATTAAAATTAGGATCGTTCATTCCTCATGTAACGTGGCTATCTTTTAATGTGTTGCGTTTAGAAATTCCGTTTTATTTCCACGTGTTCGCACATATAGGATCGTCCTAAAGCTTTTTTTTAATAACTTGATTATTACCTTAACAATTTTTTTTTTTTTTTTTTTTATTTCGGACCTTTCCTATTTTATATTTTTGTTACACGTTTGGTCCTATCCGTTCTAAAAAGACTGATTTACTCTTACTGGTTTTTTTACCCTTTTTAAATTACCAGTTAATTAAAAAAATATTAATTAAAATTGAAAAAATATTAATTAAATATATATCAGCCTTACTTCTTCATTTGCTATAAAACAGCCTATTCAACTCTGCTTCCCTTCCCTCCCTCAACATCTCTCCCAAATCCGACAGCTTTACAAACCCTTTGGCCACCAGTATAAGCATTGTTTAGCACTTTAGCTTCCAAGGTCGATAGAACACACATCATCATCTTCTAAAAATAAAACTCAGAAATCATGCCTTCAAAAAAATACAGAAATCAAACTCGCTCATCAATGAAAATTAAATCAGATGAACAAAAATCAAAATACAAGCATCTGCTTCTTGGAATTAAACCACTTTTGACAAAAATTCAGCTACAATATAAGATTCAAAAAACCCAAATACAATCCTCATTACAAGTGGAAAAAAGGTAAACGAAATCAGTTATGATTAGAGAGATATGACCAACATAATTCCTTTATTTTCACAATTTACCGCTTCAAACCTCATACTATGAAACATAGTGTGAAGTTGCTCACCAAATAACAGTGAGTTGCCAATGCACTTCACCAATAAATTCTCTAGCTAGGTATGGTGATGATTTATCTATAAGAGGGTTTACAATAAAAAAATCCGAATGCTAAGCAACTCGATAATATACGACAATAAGGTCTCTAACTTAACATAGATATTAATCAACCTACTGCAAGTCGTGGTCAGAAAACCAAATGATTCGTTAAAGAGTAAACAATTGTCAGTTTGGTGTCATAAACTGAATTGAATATGAGTACGAGTAAAAAATATAATAAATTAAATTTATTTTACTACCAAAAAGAGAGAAATGGTTCGTTAGATGGCTACATGACTAGCTATATGTCGTTTGGTGAAGGTGGTGTCGTCCAGTCGTCCTTGCTAAATAATCAAAAGAAAAGATTGAAGTAAAAACAAAAAACATTAAACTAAAATTAAAGAGCAAAAGGCAAAAGTGAGGAATCCATTATCCATTCATGAAGAAATTTTTTATAAGGAAATTCCATTATTTTTTTAAGTTGGTACTCCCTTTCTTTTAAAACTGAATATGTTCATTATTTTAATCATCACTCATTCCTCGCCTTCAATAATGCCACAAATTGTTTTTGTTTCTTATGTAGACTCTTTTCCTTTAACATAATCTAGCTTCCATTAGTTTCATGTTTTATTTCAACTAAAATATCCATTTGACTTTAAGCAAGTTATATATATATATATATATATATATATATATATATATATATATATATATATATATATATATATATATATATATATAGTGAGGTTCAATAGAGAACCATAATTAACCAAGAAACCAATCTTTTTTTCAACTTTTAGAACTTATTTTAAAAAAAAAAAAAAAACAAAAACAAACTAAAAATACAGAAATTCATAATTTTTTATCATTTTTCCAATGATATCAAATTCGATTTTTTTTACGTCAAATTCACAATGTGACTTTTTGAAAATTCACAACGTGAATCCGGATTCATACGGTGAATCCGAAAAATATTTTTCACATTCGCAATGTTAATATATGAATTTAAATATTTTTAGATTTTTTTTTCGATAAATAATAAGCTCTAGAAATTGAAAAAAATATTTAGTTCCTTCAAAAAAAACCAATAATTATGGTTCTATATATATATATATATATATATATATATATATATATATATATATATATATATATATATATATATATATATATATATATATATATATATATATATATATATATATATATATATATTCCATGTTATTTTTATTTTAGTTTTTGCTTTATTGGGTAAGGATTACCAACATGTTTTTGGTTTCTTTATACGAAAGTGCCACGTTGTTAAAGCGTTGCCATGAAGGTAGTTATACTGATAATTTAATATCTCAAGAGAAGTCATACTAATTATCTAATGGAGCCTAATTTTAAATAGATGAAATATTTTTAATTATAAATAGGTTGGTGGTGCATTACTGCATTTGATGCTCTTTCTTATAGATCCTGATTAAAGTTTTGTTTATGATTCCTTTAGTAATATGAAGTCAAGGTTTGTTTTCTATAGTTTTGACATAGCCATTTTTCGAACGACTTATGTTTCTATTCTTGATAATAGTATTGACACATGTTTAAACATAATTAATATTTGCTTCTTGTTGTGAGCCCATAACACCCTTATAACATCAAAAACATATATATATATATATATATATATATATATATATATATATATATATATATATATATATATATATATATATATATATATATATATATATGGAATTCTTTATAAAAATGATTGATTTTTATAAAGATAACATGTATGTTATAAAAACTAGCCATGAGATAGCTTTTGTCTTCTTTTGAACATGTATTTTTCAAAAAATGGAAGGAGACAAGGCATGCATGCCTTGTCTATTTTTTTGTCATGCTTGAGACAAAGTTGTCTCTCCTTTTGCTTTATGGTCTCACACTGCTTTTGGGGCATTATATAAGGGAGGGCATGAAAGGGTTTTTGGAGAAATTTCTTGCAAGTCTTCTTCTTCCTCTTCTTAGATCCAAATCCGAGAGCCCCATGCTCTCTTGAGGATTGCCAAATTTCGGAATTTGAAGGCTCTTCTTCTTCTCCATTCTCTATCATTTTGATGCTAGACAAAGCCCTTTTGTTGCTTCACCTTTGAACATATATTTGGTATATATTTCAAAGGCTTATGAACAACAAATTACAAGTGAATACTAGCATGTTTGATAGTTCTACTCTTTCTTGGTGGATACTTGTAGAGAACTCTTGCTTTATAGTTTTATGCCACACTTCATCAACTTCCAACCTCCTATGAGGATCAATGTCTTCAAATGTTGTTATGTTTTCCCTTATATGGTTGTTTTAATCTTTCTAAGTCTTGCAAAATGATCCTTGGTAGATAAAATAGTTTTAGTTTTATTCAACAATTTTAAAGCTTCCGTTGTCAATTTTACCGGTTGTGAAACCAGATTTTTGAATAAAAACCCAACAATAATGTGTCTACATCTCATTTTACTTGAAGTATACTATATACTTAATAATAGCATTTCAGCTTTCATATTCGATATTGCATCTACATTTTTAACAAAATTTAATAAAAGAAAAAAGGTAATTGTTGATTGATTGCTACATGTTGTTTAAAATACCTGCCCCTTTTTGGTATTAAGTTGCCTAAGAATCTTCACACCTTGTCTTATCTGTAGTTAGCTCACCACGGAATTTTAAAACTAACAAATAGATGTTAATAATGCGAGACCTAGAAATTACACACAGCTAAGCTAAAGTTCCGATTGTGAGAATCTTTTGTTCTGAATGATAGATTCAATTTGCAAATACTTCTTTCCAAATTCAAAGTCCTTGTTTCGATTGGTAACTCAAACATCGATTGAAAATCCTTCATTCGAACTGCCATCGTGCCAATTCAACCCCTTGTTCGAATACGAGACTTCATCACTGCAAGAACACTTGAGAGACCATCGAAAAGAATGATAAACAACAATACAGAAGCAAAATTAAAATCTCACTATCGAAGACCAAATCCTCTTTCAACCCCATCATTCAATATTGAAAATCAATATCGATTTTTGAAATTGAAATTGATTTTCAACCATGAATTTTGGTAGAAATATTCAACAGCCCTTGAAGGTCAAAATGGAATTGAAATGAAGTCAAATATGAGATTTAAACAAGCAAGGTCATCGTGAAATATTCGAATTCCAAATTTGACTTTGTGACATTTGACTGCAACAACTTTAACTTTCTGATTGACTATCAATTTATAGTAAACTTTGATATTAGCTTCTTCAATAAACAAAAAATTGACATCTTCAATCATATCTTTCAGATTAACATCAAATTCAGTAAAAAAAACATCATCATCTTCAACCTCATATGTTCTTCATTTTCCAAATTATAAACATCGTCTCGTATTCTTTAAAACCAACAGACAGATGTTAATGTTAAAAATCAAAAAAAAAAAAATCAGAATTAAAGAATTATATAATTAGAAAAATAAAGATCTTCTTACATTCTACGGAGAAAACGTACGAATATATGTTGACCTCTGCTTCTGAAACTTATACCCTAATAATTCCTCCAGAAAGAATCTTTGTTCCTGAAACCTGATGATTTCAATTTCATCATAATAAGCGCTATTATATACCATTTTTGGATATTAATTATCAAATATGTTGTTTAAGAGAAATTGGTAATGAAGTCGGATCATCAGATGCTAACCAAACCAAAAAGGTCACGCTCCATATACCACCCGTTAATGGAGTTTAGAATGTTCAGTAACTTAGAAATAGATCTTACCGTGATAATGAACAAGTTACTGTGAGATGTTTTATCAGCTTCGGATCACCAGCAATCCCGTACCGGTAAAGCGGATTAGTTTCACAAGGTACGAACTTCATATCCAGCCTCAACAATGAGTCCTTGCGTGAATTTTTTAGAGGGAACCAACTGGAGACCGCTTTTCCGGTAGCGATCTCCTCCATAGGGATGTGAACGAACCCTAACAAATCAGCTCTGAAAATATTGTCACCTTTCACTTTGTGATCGCTTTTCCGGTAGCGATCTCCTCCATAAGGTTTGGGTTAATTTGCGTGTTTGGTCCCTAACTTATTTTTTTTAAACTCAAAAGGTCCCTACTGTTTGTTTTTGTTACGCATTTGGTCCATACTCTTTGTTTTTGTTACGCTTGGTCCATGTCTTACCTAAAAAAAACTATCATTTAAATAGGGAAAAATGGTGGACTATGCAAGATAAGATTAGAAGGGTGGGGATGGGAGAGTGTTTATTTAAATAAATTAAAAATTAAGGGAAAAAATAATCTTTTTAGGTAAGACAGAGACCAAACACATAACAAAAACAAACAGTAGGGACATTCCGAGTTAAAAAATAAGTTAGGGACTAAACACGTAAATTATCCTAAACCATAGGGACCACTCGTGTAATTTACTCTAAAATTTAAATAAACAATTAACATATGGAACAAAATTATTTTACCATATATTCAATAGCCACAATATGTGTTGGAAACTATCCATAACAATTTTGATGTTCGTGTAACTCTAATGGTCCGTCTGCCCAATGTTATATAGGAAAGAAAAACCTAGTTTTTAGGTGTTTGGTGTCTAAGAAACTCATTTTTAATAAGTTATAATAGAGAATTATGGATTATTGTTTTAAGTGATTAACTAACTGGAATACCAATGTTATATAGGGAAGAAAAACCTAGTTTTCAGGTGTTTGGAATATGTATCTGGAATGTCAGTTATACATGTACAGTTTTGACTACCAAACTCCAGAATTGACTATGTTAGTTTCGGAATGTAATTGTGTCATATTCCATAATACAAACTATACTTACTACCAATTACTCTAAAATGAGTAGTGCGACTCCAAAATGTCATATTTTGAAGAAAATAGTTATTTGTCAAAAAAAAATATGAAAATTTGTTATTATTAATCAATTACTTATTTATAAAGGTTGGTTTATTTAATTTTCGATAAAATTACGTTCGGTAAACTAACTGATATACTAACTGAAATATATAAAAATACATTAAAAAAACATTTAGAATAAGTAGCTTATAAACAAACATATGGAAAACAAGTTTAAATAACTTTTAAAGAAAAGTTAGCTTATAACTTTTTTTAGTTTGTTAAACACAACAGTCACCAAACAATCTTAATAAATGATTAAAAATAGATAGTAATTGTTAAAAATTAATTTTTATTATTGAATAATCAATTTCAAAATTAATAATTTCTGATTTGTTTGAAACAACTGTTGGAGGCCAGCTGCTAAGCAGCTGTGGAAAGCCGTATGTTTGTTGTAATGATTAGTTGGTGATATGTTGGGAGAAAAAATAACAATGAAATAAAATATATCTTAATATATAATGCGTTAAAATTAAACCTCTACGAGGGATTTCTTTTTCTTTTTCTATAACTACGAATGGATAAGAATAGCCATATCAAATTGGCAACAAGTTGGCTGGGCCAGAATCCTATTCCCCAAGCAAAATAATATGCACATAATAGGCGTGTCTATAGATTTATTTGTTAAAAAAGATTTAATTGATATTTAAATTTTATTACAATATTACTACTTAGATAATCTATATTTATTCTTAACTGATTTCTATGTTCCTGAACTTATGAAGCAATTTGATTCTTTCCTAGATCATCATTCGTCTAGTTGATGTAAATTTCTCAAAGTGATTGGTTACTTGATACATTTTATCATATTGGTATATTTGTGTAGTTGCTATGATATAACTTGAAAGATTACATACCTTATTTTTGCATAAAATTTTACAAATCTTTTATTTTAAAATTTAAATTGTGAGAAATTGATTTCACTTTGATGCCGACTTTTGAGTTTAAAAACATTTGAATGCCTTTAAAAAATTATATGCATCTCGAATTATCGTGCTTCATTGTTTTATTGTGGGGTGGATATAATGTGTTGCAAAGAGTAGTACAGGTTATTTCGTAAAATTTTCCGTTAAATGTAAATTTTAGTAAAAAATTTGTTGATAATCCGTCACAAATACGGTGGAATCTGTTGGAAATCAGTCATAGAGTTTGATAATTATGAATTTAGTGTAAATTCGTTGATTTAGTGATGATTTTATGATGAAATCTGCCTTTAGAAATTAGTTTTTTCTATTAGTGTAACCTCTAAAAAATTTATGCAATCCATGATTTTTACTTTTGCGTCTGCCACAGGCTTATTTCCCATATCTCGTCTTCAACGAAAATTAGGGGAAGAGGTAAAGTTATTTCATTTTCATTTTTTATGTTTATCGAGTTGTGGTTAAACTTTTTCCCTCTTTGAAAACGACATGATGATTGTCATCATCAAATAAAGAGAAAGGATGTTGATGCAAGTCATTGCCCATCCTACTTTGTATTGAATTTGATAATTTGTTTTGATGATAACAATTGCACGTACATGCACCATGCACACACGTTTGCAAAACACATAGTGAAAATAACGAAGGCTTTCTATAATGTCAACCACTCCATTATGGTTTCTTCTGGTTTCATTAATTTCAAGTAAGTGTTTGAGCTTTGAACCATACTTTTAATTCATCAAATCTTCTTCATTGGTGTATAAAAAGTGCATACATGATTTTGACTTGAACTAAACTAGTACAAATGCATAGTTGAAAGACATCAATTGTTGGGAATATTATGGTTTGTGGTGGAGATCTGGATATCAACTTGGATCGTGATATCACTTTCCGAACTGATATTTCTACCCTATGCCCGAGTTACAAGAAATTCAACTTAGGATAATCCAAGTGGACACTTACGTTTCTAGGCACAGAAAACGTAAGCTAATATGTTAAAAGGTTCTGTGAATGTGTGATGAAAAACGAGAACTCAAAAGAAAGAGTTGTTTATATATTAAACACGATTAGGGTTTCATTAGGGTTGGGCCATCATTAGTTGCTTTGGAAGCAAGTAATATTAATCCGAATTAGGGTTACCAAAAACTAACGAGTTTCGTTAGTTTTACCATAATCACCCCAACTAGGGGCTCTGCCCCTTAGACCCCGCTAGGGGCGCTGCCCCTAGACCCCGGCAAAGGGGCGCTGCCCTCGAACCCCCGACTAGTTGTCGAACCAGATTTTGACTCGATCTTATACATGCGTACACTCCGCACAACCCCCGTACATGTATTAGAGTACAAATCATAAAGCTCCTTAGCTCACATGTTAGTTCCAGTTACTTAAAATGACATGGTGACACTAAAATCACCAACATCAATTTCATTTGACAAAATTAAACTCGCACAATTAAGTACATATAAATAATTACCGCATATTGAAAATGCAACTCTTTAGTAGACGTATTCTAAAAAAGATGTACTCGTCTCAATATCAATTGAGAAATTGACATTATTACACCCATGCTCCTCTAGGACATCATCTCTATGAAATCTATTCCATCTCTAAAGGTCCTTTTATAACCAATAAGTCACTACAATTACGTATAAGACTTATTACTACACATTTAGAAGTAACCTACAAAACGTTGGCTCCGGGGTCCTATACAACTTTTAGTGTCCATTCAAGTAATATCATTGTATTGTAGTGTCTATAAAATCCGTCAGACAAGCTGTATCGTGATCAACATATTCCTAACTTCATGTCACTAACTTCGTAACAAATCTCGTATAGCTTGTAAAAACCTGCATATAGATCGTTCCAAATCTAATAACAAATCCCTAATATAATAGGAATTTTGAATGATCTATATAGCATTTATACAAGTTGTACCATATGTATAGATTACCATTTTCTCATCAACACATTTTTTTTTTTTTTGCCTATTTTCACCAGTCTAACACCTATAATCAACTTGAAAACCTATTTAGATGATTTCTACTATTATGGATGGGTACACAGCATTGGAGACATTGTTCTAATATCATCAACATAAAATGACAAAATCTAAATCCTAAATCATTATTGATATGTAGGTATTCTTCTACTTTCTAACTTAATTTAACAAACTGAAGTATTAGGGATAATACTTATACTTTGTGAGCTTCAAAAATAAATTGTGCACCTCTTATCATATATAAATTCAAACTCGAGTATACCCTACTCATTTCTAACAAGAATTCTTCTATCCTCTTATTTTCTTCCAGGAACTCCAATACCATAAGGAGTTTTTATCCCCTTTGTATATTTTCCTTAATTTCACTAAAACCCTATATTAATTAATTAGTATAATTAGTTACAACCATATTTTATAAATCAACATAAATCCTAATAATAAATGATAACTACCATAACTCACAAATTTTAAACTTTTATAACAACTTAATTTTTTACTATAGAAATCTACAATTCATACTAACATTTTTATTTGTTGACCTATATATGATTCAATAATCAAACAACTATTTAAAATAAAAATGGTAAACCCATAATTAAGGTCTAATTAGTATAATTAGTTACAACCATATTTTATAAATCAACATAAATCCTAATAAATATAAATGGTGACTACCATAACTCACAAATTTTAAACTTTTATAACAAACTTAATTTTTTACTATAAAAATCTACAATTCATACTAACATTTTTATTTGCTGACCTATATATGATTCAAACAATCAAACAACCTATATATGATTCAACAATCAAACAACCATTTAAAATAAAAATGGTAAACCATAAGTAAGATCAAGATATGGAACCCTTAGTTCTAGTTCAAAGTACTCATCACCAAACTTGAAAAAGAATCGTATATGAATCTATGCAGTCAAACAGTAAACAACAATTAATTGGGACGAATAAATAATATATTTATATTTACCAACTAGAATGAATTTTAAAGTTTTATTTATTGTGTTTCTTCTTGTAACATCCCAAAACACTGTCCAAAATTTTTATTTTAAATCATTAATAAACACCATAATTACCATTCATCATTTCATAAAAATCATAAGTAAAGTATCTCAAATCATCATCACAAAATAATATATCAAGTCATATGTAAAAATATCATAGTAAATCATCCCGGGCTAAAGTTGTGGTGTGAGTGATACGATCATCCCGAGCTCTTCTCTCCGCTACCAGAAAGACCTGAAACCAAAATTGAAAATTGTAAGCACGAAGGTTAATGAGTCTCCCCAAACTACCACATACCCTGCACGTAATCACATACTGCAAATATTGGGCCTAGCCCGCTACATCGGGCCCCGCACAACATCGGATGAATCTGGCATCAGGCCTCGTCTGGCGTCGATCCCCGCTCGATATACAGATCAGTTTCTACTAGGTCGCGCCTGTCTCTAGGCCCCGCTCGCTATACTCATACACACATATAATCATAAACATGCTAATACATAACAAGCAAACACAATGTTATAATTGCTAGCCTCAAGGCCCCGCCTATCTTGGGCCCCACCCTTACTCTGCTACTAACGAGATATGGAAGCCTGTCTATACTCAGCTAGTGATGAGATACGGACCCCCACCCACACTCATCTCCCTACCAGGCACATACAAGTTTCAAAAAGACAAAAAAATATAACTAAACATGCATTCCTTCCTCGGGTCCCGCCTGAAATCGGACCGAAGTCCGGAAGACTTAGACCTTCCTCGCGCTTCCCCCGGCATCGGACCGAAGTCCTGAACACATATCACATAAACTACATCGGGCTAACCCCTACATCGAACCTAAGTCCGGAAAACATAACATGCAAACTACACCGGGCTAACCCCGACATCAGATCTAAATCCGGTATACATTAACAAACATAAATGGGTCGGCATTGGTGCTTTCGACCCGCTCCTAATGGAGAAAACTTACCTCACACACCGACTACAGAATCCCACAAATAATCCTCTCGTTGCTAACTAGTAGATCCCTGAACTGCTGATCACTTGACTCCTCGAGTTATCATTACCAATCATAATACTAGTCAAAAACTGATAATCCTTCTTAGGGTAAAATAACCATTTTACCCCCGGTCAAAGTCAAACTCAAAGCTTGGTCAAAGTCAAAGTCAACACCCCGAGTTAACTTAAATCTCCGAGTTCCTTCATTACTCATAGTTGTGGCAAAATGAATCAACTCTTCGAATCCCTCTTCAGACTCGTCAAGTTCCACAGAATCATGCAAAAACCCTGGTCAGCTTGTCGAGTTGCTATTCAACTCGTCATGTACATGCAGAATCCATGATAGGGAAAAACCCCCACCCACTTATCGAGTCATCCTATCAACTCACTGAGTTCCTGCAGAAACCAGAAACGAGAAAACCTCCCTCAACTCGCCGAGTTGGCTATCCAATTTGTTGAGTTCTTTCAGTCGACTTCTCATTCAGTTGATCCCAATCGATTCTAATGCCATAAACTCATGGATCTAGACTCCTTAGGCCAACGTAATACGTAAAGTCTCGAGCATGCTTCCATGCATGGCCTTTTTGATCTTAAAAGGCCATAATAATTTTCTTAGCACTTGCATGGGACTCTAAGGGCATAAAGTTTGCACTTTTATGTCCTCACAACCCCTCTAGACACTAGATCTAGAAGAATACCCACTTGGGTCGATCCTTTCCCAAAAGCTATCAAGCTTGGACTTAAAAACCCACATAAAGACGACATAAAGAGATCTAATGGATCACAATTCAAGGTGGAAGCTTGATTACCAGAAAGCGGTGAGAATGGACCAAAATCCCTGGATCTACTCATTCTCTCTTGAGTCCTCTATCTTCTTCTCCTTTCACAAGCTTCAAAATGGCACAAAGAACACTCAAAATAGCTCACACAATTAAAGAACACTATAGGGTTTCGTGGTTGAGGGTTTGGGACAAGGAGGCTGTAAATGAGGCTGATAGAAGGAGAATAAGATGCATAAATAATGTACAAAGACCCGAATTTAGGGTTTCCGAAACCCGAACCAACTCATCGAGCAGGTCCTTCTATCCGCGTACTAAAACTCGCCCCTACTCGTGGAGTCACCCCCCCCCCCCCCAAACTCGATGGGTTTCCTTCTTGACTTAAGGTTTTCCTTCCTTTCTTTAGCCTTCTGGATTCTAGGTGTTACACTTCTTTTAACTACTTGTTGGTTAATTTTTTTTGTCTAATATAGTTTTTGTCGGTTCCAAAATAACGAAATAAATGTAATTTATCATTTATTAAATCAAAGAAGAATAAATAAAAGATTTACTTAATAATAAATTGATAAAAAGGTTCATTTTATATTGAAATAATTAATTATAGTAACTAATTATATGGATTAACCCCTTATGTTGTCCGAAAGAAAAAAAATGTTTAAAAGTCTAGTGAACAATATATTTATAAAGGGGGGGGGGGGGGGGGGGGAGAATTTCCTAATAAGGAAATTAAGAATCATAAATGAAACCCTAACTATCTCCTCTCCCATACATTATTGGCAACGCCTACCGAAACCGTAAACCTAAGTGGGTTTATGATTTTCAAAAGATGAACATCAAGTTTGGTGCTTGATTCGATGATTGGTGTGTCTAGAAACTGTCTCTTAAGCTCTGTGTGGTTATTTGTAGAAGCTACCTATTCATGGTTGTCGTTCTGTGACATCATATGTATTTTCATTATTATGTTAGTAATCTAAAAACTATATGATTGTGATTAGTTGATTTATTATAGTCTACTTGGATCTTTGTTGGGGGATAATAAACTTTTAAATTGATATTTTTTTTGCTTCCATTGTGCTTGTTTTCATAAATCATTTGAAATAAAAAATCCACAACACAATGCATAAATAACCAGAACCTAAAGGACTCACTGCCACCACCATTTAATTAGTAATGCTAAATTCAAGGCTTGTAAGTTACCAACTCCGATCCAACCCGATGTTTCCAGGCTAAGAATTTTATTCCAATACACATGGTATATATTTCGAATTACTTTTTTGACTTTGACCAAGGATTTGAGTGACTCTTGTAAGGGTTATGAGTATGAATTGATAACTTAGAAAAGTTTTCGTGTAAGGATTGAGGAGTCGGGGAGAGTCGATTTTGACATCGAGGACAGTGCAGACGCTACACAATGTTGAGGTGAGTTACCCTTCAGTAGAAGTGGGTCTAAGGCACCAAGGCTGACCTACTAGTAGTTGATTAGAGTTAAGATGATTGTCTTTGTGATAATTATCTGGTTTGCTATTACTTGATATGTTTTATGTGCCAGTATGATATGTCTATGTGATAGTGGTAGTAGGAGGGGAATAGTCCCCCGACTCGGGCGTTAGGACCAAAGGGTAGGTCAGACACCCCAGATATGTCTGACAGCATGTTTATGATATGTTATTATGTGATAGCAGTAGGGGTGAAATACTCCCCGTGACCGGGTGATATAGACCGGAGTGTATGCAGGCACCTCAGAATTTCCTGACACGGGTAGGTCAACACCCTAAAATAGGTTAACATGGGTGGGTCAGCACCCCAGAATGTCTTGACATGGGTAGGTCAGGCATCTTAGAATTGCCCAGCGGTATGTATGATTGTATGGTATGTGGTATGATGGGGGAACTCACTAAGCTTCATGCTTACAATTTTTAGTTTTGGTTTCAGATACCTCTTCAGTTCAGGGGAAGGAGCCGGCAGGGTAACAGTGCATCGCACACACATGATTTCTACTTTGAGAACCCTGGGATTTTACTCTGATATTTTACTATTTGATGATATGGGTTTTTAGACTTGTGATTTGTGACTTGATGTTTGAAATGATAAGAATGATGTTTTCCGTAAACTATTTTCATAAGTAATATAATTAAGCAAAAAAATTTAGGTCTCGATTTTGGGATGTTACATAATAGCTCACATGGAAACCATAAGAACCCTAGAACGATTTAGAGGAGAGAGGAGGAAGAAGAATTTTCAGTTATAGATTCACAAGGGATAGTTAGCCAAAAATCCTTAGGTATAGGGTCCTATTTATCATTGTTAGGATACTAGGATAAACTCTAATTTGAATATGAAAATATTCAGATTTAATCAGATATCTGTATTGATAGATTTTATAGCCTACAAAATCATGTGATGGAAAATAACTTAACTCTAAGTTCACATGTAACCTAATTGGATCTATGTTTTCACTATTGTATGCTATAATCTATCAACATCAAAGAACTATATAGAAACCCTAGGATTATAAAAAAATATAAGAGAGTTAAGGTTTACGTAGCTTTTAATTATTCTTGTAAATAACCAATTAAATCCTTATTCAAAAGCTCTTGGAAGCAAGCACCATAAATCTCATGCCTCTGACGGTTCACACCTAAACCCTATCAACTAAGGAAACTTGAAGAGAGAGATAGAGGAGATGGGATGATTTTCTACTATTCTCTTTAGAGGAGCAGTGGTAAAAAATATGAGGGTTAAGGCCATATTTATAGCTACACTATGAACTCCTAGAAACCCTAATTTGAATATAATACTATTATTTCAAATTAGGTAATTATCCAATTTCCTAATTATCTCCAAGGGATATTCTAGAAATCCTAGAATATGCCTCCAAAACCATCCACCACCTTGGGGAAGGTTCTGGAACCTCTTTTATTTAACTATTGAACAATTTCAACTTAGTTCATTGTAGTTTTAATTAATCCAGTTAATCCTAAAATTAATTCTAATTAATTTTTGATTAATTCTTAATTAAATAATAATATTTCTAATTATTATATTATTTTCATAATATATTAATAAATTATTTATTTATATTTATTAAGCATAAAATAAATCAATAAATCAATCTCTCTCTCTCTCTCTCTCTCTCTCTCTCTTTCTCTCTCTCTCTCCAAAAGCCATCATATTTAATTGCTTGTTTTGAGCGAAACGCAAAAAGGCTTTGCTAATATATAATTCACATATATATCAATTTAGTTATTGGCTTAGACACCTAATCCAATAGTCTCCCACTTGGATATGTCTACAATTACAATTGCATGTATAACTTCTTAATAACGCAGCAAAGGGTGCTTCCCAAAGCAACTCCAGACTATGATCTAATCAAACATCGACCCTAGGATAAGTTATCAAAGATTCCTCAGTGTTCAAGACATCTTATGGACATGAGACATGGATTAGAATCAATTTTATTGTCCAATGATCATTTTATAGGTCGTTTTCATATATCTCTCTTATAACATGGCTTCATGATCGAGGTTTACTCCTGGATTGATTGACATATTATTAATCTTATACATATAGTATTATAACTCTTATATATATATATATATATATATATATATATATATATATATATATATATATATATATATATATATATATATCTTTACTACTTATAAAAGAAATCTAACTATTTCTATAAATAGATTGAATATAATAATATTATTTTTTTAAGACGTCCAAACTATTAAGCTTGAAGTACAACCCATTTATAATATAATAATATTAAAACTTTAACCCTATCCTTTATCCCTAAAAATCTCGTATCAAATTAATAGAAGAATTCATTTGCAAATTGAACCCGTCAATCTCAACACTTCAGCCATTTGAAGCGGTCAATGTCAACAATTTATAGAGGATCTCTTCTCTCACATTGGTAACAAGCCATCTCATAATATCTATCTTCGTAATCCCTTTAAAGTAAGAAATATACGCACACTCTCTCGAAGAACCCTAACCAGTAACCAAGACAGTATAACCACCACCACCACAGCCGCTCTGCCTCCTTCCGCCTTCAACCAACCACTATCACGACTACCGTCCTTCCTCTCACCTACGACATGAACTTTCTTTTGGAACATAATATTTTTCTTTAAAAAAATATCGTTGAAAGAAGATATTTGTCCCCGCCGCTGTGCGCGGGTAACGGCTAGTATATATATATATATATATATATATATATATATATATATATATATATATATATATATATATATATGAGGGTGTATTTTAAACATTTTAATAACAAAAGGTTTGGATTTAATTAATTGATTTAACTTTTAAATAATTAAGATTGATAATATTTTATTGAGTATAATTATCCTAATTAATCTATTAATTAAATAATATAAATTCCATATTTCTCTCCCTTTATTTGCAAACTATGATTTGTCCCATTACATAATTAAAAGTTTAAAACTTAACCATTTAAAATAACTATTAATTAACAAGTAATTATCCTAAAACCAAAAAAGGGAACAAAATCTCGGATCTGACAGAATAGAGGGTACGTCGCGTCAAGCAGAAGAGGGGGGGGGGGGGGTGAGGAACAAAAGGGTTTTCCGAATTTCAATTATGCGAATAATAGAAAGAACCCTAGGCTCTGATACTAGTAATAGGTTTTATAGGTTACATTAACCTTAATTGCATGACAGAAATATCATAAAATCTAATTATGGGCCTACGCAACCTAGATATCTATGATTTTTCTCATTATAGCAACATACTATTGAAACTATCACAAACACTAATAATAATCTAATTTTATGTATCACTCTTGAATCCTCAGTTGCTCACCAGAAAGCTAGCACTGAAATTATGGTTGCCTATAATGGCTCACATCCGAACCCTAGAAACCCTGGAACAATTTAGTGGAGAGAGAGAGAGAGAAGGAAGGAGAACTTTTTGCTATAGCTTCCCAAGGGATAATTAGAAAAAAAATCCTTATGTATAAGGTCACCGTATGTATCACTCTTGAATCATCAGTTGCTCTTCAGAAAGCTAGCACCAAAATTATGGTTGTCTCTAATGGCTCGAACCCGGGCCATAGAAACCCTATAACGATTTAGAGGGAAGAAAAAGAGAATATTCGTCTATAACTTCACAAGGGATACTTGGTCGAAAATCCTTAGGTATAGAGTCCTATTTATAGCTACTAGGATACTACGATAAAACCTAATTTGAATATTCAGATATTCAAATTTAATAAAATATCTCTATCGACTAATGGAGGCTTTCAGAACCCTTCTCGAGGAGCCTCAAAATATGTCTATCGTAGGAAGGTTCTGAAATCTCTTCATTGCTCAACTATTGAACAATTACAATCGAACTCATATACCTCTATTTAATTTCAGTTAATCCAAAATCAATTTCCGATGGATTCTGATTAATTCTAATCAATTTCTAATTAATTTATCAATCAAATAATAAATTGATAAATCATTTCCTCTTTTTTCTAATATCATTCGAAATTATTTGTGGATAGTAGAGCAACCCAAAAAAGATTTTGTTTTTAGGGAAATCTCCAGAAAAGTCCTAAAATTTTAGTCCAATTTATGAAAAAGTCCCAAACTAATTTTTGTTTACAGAAAAGCACAGAATACCGACTAAAACTTCGAAAAAACCCTTTTTGGCCGGTTTCGTAGATTTAGCCGGTATTCTGTCCTTTTTCGTTAGTTTGCTCAAAATATTAGGACTTTTCTGAAAATTACCCGATAACCAAAAATATTGGGACTTTTTTGAAAATTACTATGAAATTAATGGATATTATTATTAACAAATCATTTATAAACATAAAAAATATTTTTTTATTATAAACAAAGGAAATACATTTGTTGTTAATTTCTAGAAATAGAATGGTCGACTATGTACTTCTCAATTGTTTGTTGACCACTTCAAAGTCTCTATGTTCTTCATATGTATCGTTGTGGGTGTCATAGTGAGAAGTACTCTATTAGGCGTGACCAATACAAGAGTTGATAATATTTATTAATACACAATCAATAAGTGTGTACTTGCTATTAAGCATGATGCTATATGATCATGTGTTATTAAAAAATATCATTACACGAACATATAGATCTTTCATTATGTTCTTTAACCTAACTACCACCTAACCTCCAAACATTACCCGGTAACAACCATAAAATTACACACATCTATCGAGAGTGAAAAGTAAAGTTTGAATGACAATTTAAATAGATAATCACCCTTCACTTGTTTCCATATAAATTATCATTCAGGATTCACTTTTCACATTTTATAGATGTGTGTTAGCCGATGATTGTTAACATGTAAGGTATGAATGTTGGTTGGTAGTTAGGTTAAACAACATAAGAAGAACACCAACATTAGAGGAATGCTAACTAACTTCATCTCACCATCATACCCACAACAATGCATAGGAAGAACGTAGAGAGTTTGAGTGGTTAGGAAACAATAGAGGAGTACTTAGGGCACCAATATTTTGGTTATTATGTAATTTATAAAAGATTTGTTAATAATAATATTCATTAATTTCATGGTAATTTTCAAAAAAGTCCCAATATTTTGGTTATTATGTAATTTTTGGAAAAGTCCCAAAATTTTGAGCAAACTAACGAAAAAGGACAGAATACCGGCAAAATCTGCGAAACCGGCCGAAAAGGGTTTTTTCGAAGTTTTAACCGGTATTCTATGCTTTTCTGTAAATAAAATTTATTTTGGGACTTTTTCATAAATTGGATTAAAATTTTGGGACTTTTCTGGAGATTTCCCTTGTTTTTATTTATAAAATTATAGAAATTTCGTTAAGATCTTAAACGCCTTAATTCCGTTAATTCAACAGTAACTCGTACACAAAGATCATCATAGATGCTCTTCCTTTACCTTATGAATATGAAACCTACCTAAGCATCTGTTAGATTCAAAATCATTGAAGAGACACATGAATTCATGAAGTCCAATAAATGCCAAAAATGTTTATAAATTTGAAACTAACTCCATCGGGTCCGTGGTGCTTTTTTGTCCCACAACTCCAAACTTCTTTCACCTCTAACATCGAAAATGTGAATCAAGGAATGAACCATGCGAATTTGTATATAGAAAATAATTAACAACGGAAATAAAGTGAAAAGGGGCAAATTTGTATATATCAATTGTTCATAAAAAAGAATTCGTAATGAAAATTTAATAACGCATGATATTTCTCAAGCTTCAAACCCCACAATTGAGGAAAACAATAAAGAAGTTGAATCCAAATTACCATCTTAGCCTTCTTCTCTCAAGCTCAATATGAATCCAAAAATCCTGGTTGCCAAATTCAGTAATAATAAGTTATCATTCATCCACAATTACACTTTTTGGTTTTCTTGGTTCGACAACGAAATGAGTTTACGTTTACAAGACCATTCTTTCCCAAAAGTTATGAAAAACTAAAACTAAAAATAATATTTTAATGATTTGAAACCTAAAACCATATAAAATCAGATAATTAACATGCGTTTTTCTTGAATCATGACAGTATTGAAGGAAGGATGTTGTAGTTACTGCTAAAATTTGATACAGTTGTATTAGAATCGTGGAGTTTTACATTGAAATAATATTCAAGAACCATGTTCAACCATGGTGGAGTAGTAATTACTGCTAAAACTTTCATTACCATGTCCATTTTGAATTCATGATCTGCCATCTTCAACCATGCTCTGTTGCTTGAGAAAGCTCTGTTGTTTTGAAATGAATGCCTCAACGGCAATCCGGAATTCTTCGTTGCTCAGTCTGTCCACCGCGTCAAATGATGTCACCGCCGACTCATCGGCGGCGGAGGTAGCGGCAATGCTAGTCACTGACCGCCGTAATTCACGACGAGGCTTCATAGAATTCTGGATCTTCAACTTATCCGATTGAGTTCTCTGAAATCTCTCTATCTGCTTCGCCGCCTGCTTGATTACCATTACAGTTGTCACTTCTGACTCCGTTTTGACGATTACTTTCTCATTTTGAATCTTCCGATCACGACTTTCCGCCTCCACCGCTTTCTTTGTGATCGGTGACTCAATCACAGACCACGGCACCGGTTTAGGATTTGGAGTGTGTTCGGTTGTTTTCTGATGATTTAACTGGTTGTATTTACCGTCGTCGTTGTCAATTCCAGAACCACCGGATTCGTTTCCGGCTTCCGTATGACGAGAAAGAACATAACAAACAACGACAATTACATTTCCGAGTAGAAAAACAACGTGTTGATTCATCAAGTAAGATGAAAATGCCAACAGATACTCGCCGGAGACTTTTAGAACTGTAGGAAGACGAGTAGACGACCACGAAATCAAAGCAACCGCGAAGAAAACTTCGATTAACTGAAAAAACTTCGCCATATTTGTAAACCGTCTGTATCTCGCAAGCGCATTGGCCTTCTCCGCTTTAACAATGTCAACAAAATCATAAGAATCCATATCTTCTTCCTTCTCAATGAACGAAAATCAGATGTAATCAAAAAGCAAAGAACAGATTTCAATTTACAAGTAGGAAATTAGGGCAGTGAGATTAAAGGAGAAAGAAAAAAAACACATAGACAGAGATGGAAGTGTGTGTTTCAGAATTCAGAGGGTTGAGTGGGCCGATGGAAAGGTTCAAAATGATGGTACGAATTTATAAAGACCGAGCCACGCGTGTGAGGGTGCCGCCGTGCTGGGGTGGTGGTGGTGGTCTCACAACTGACAACCCTACCAATACCAATTACAATTTAAATAATTTTACCTACCCCACCTCATACATTTTTATGTTTTATATTTCTATTTGATAGTTTTTTTCTTATATAATGGATTAAACAATGTATCAATATGTATAAACATTTATGACAATTTAATACATGTGTGTGTATCATACGACCTTTGAATTATTGTGTATATCATGTAAGACCGGAGGGAATTGTTTGGGTTAGGGATTGAAAATGTTGAGTTTGCTTAGCAAACAACGTTTAAAGAGTTTGACATGTAGAGTTCGAGCATCCAATTTGATTGAAAGTTTTCATAGTCTCTTTTTTCTTTACTCAAATTTTGACCATTTTTAATATCTAAATTTCAAAATTTTATATGACTTTTCTCCTATTTAAATATCCACAACTACTATCTATCCCTACCATTTTCAAATTTTTATATTTCAAACCTTCAACATTAATTATACCTCTCTCGATACCATCTTAGCAAAATGGATGCTCAAAAAACTAGGAAATCCATGAAGAAACCATGGAACCCGATAGAAGATATGACTTTAGTCCCTGCATGGTCTTAGGATTAGAGAACAATATCGTTGACAACATACTCAATGTGTGATGTTTTTGGACGGGGATTAACATATTTTTTCTCACCGAAATGAATCAAAGGTAATTATCATTCAAAAGATTAAATGTATGCAAATTGGAAATCCACGAACAAAGTGGTATCGAATTTTAACATTTTGTTGAATAATTTTAGACACAATTTGCAAAATGATGAAGATGATGGAAATGATGTAGATCACATCATTTTAAGCAAAACTTTTCAAAAATTTTAGTTAGAAAACATAAAAGTTTTAAAGTATTTAAAGTTTTGAAATGTTGTTACGGAGTCTGAAGCAAGAATAGGTGTTTTATTTTTTTTATCAAAAGCTCTTCCTCACTGTTTTGTCTGCATCGCACAAATATTTGCTTACAGACTGATTGTTTTTTTAGAAGACGCATACCTAACAATGTTTGTACGTTCTCGAAGCATACATTTGACCAACATTTTCCCACCTCTTTACACATTTTCTAGCTAAAAACAAATTCATGTCTCTTTTCTCTTTTAATAAAACAAGGAATAGGACTTTGTTACCAAAGAACTTCGTCGTATTACAAATATAATACGTAGGATCTAATTATGATTAAGGATCAAAGGAAATAAAATAATTATTTTAAGGGGTTCCCTTCTTTCTACGTGTTTCTGAAATATCCTTATTGTTTAAATAAATAATGATAATAGTTTTATATTGTCAACCATAAACATTGTCCTTTTTCTTTTCAAACTATTGTGGTCTTTTTTTTTTTTCTTTTCTTTTTTTTGCACACACTCATCTAAATAAGGAGAAAAAAAACTAAATCAAGAGCAACAAAACTAATAACTTACGAAAAATAATAATGCCTAACTTTTTGGTATAGAATTATTTCATAATTTAGAATGTTCATTTTAATTTCTTATAAAAAAAAATTGCATATCTATTGTTTGCATAAAAGCGTCGATGCTAGTTTTTTTTTTTTTTTTTTTTTTTCCTCTAAATCTTAATTGCAATTTGTGTTTTTATTTCTTATAACTTTTTATTTTCTTAGTGCTCAATCATAATTAGATGCTATAAATTCAAGATAAGAAAATCAAAAAATCAATTTATTTTAATAGTTTGTAGACTTTAAAAAATAAACATTCTTTTTTTTTATAGACTACATACGTTTGGTCCACCTTTTCTTCAGTAAATGTATATAGATTTATACAAATGTGGTACAAAGACTCTAAACATTTCACATCTTAAAAAACGAACAATACCTAATTATTATTTTAGTGTTAGGTTTTATTTTAATATTATGTTTTAATTTAATGTTATGTTTTAGTTTCATGTAATATTTTAATTTAATGTAATATTTTATTTTAATGTTATGTTGTTTTAATTTTATTTTAAATAGTGCCTTATCGTGACAAATCAATCCTTTCGAATGACAAAAAATTAGAAAGTTATAACAAATCTAATATGACGCTGATGATAAATCAAAATGCATATCTAAAAAAGAAATAAAGAAAGCAGCATGAATAAAAGAGAATACAATATCATATGAACATGTAGTGTATAGTTTAATTTCTCGATTGAGTAAATCATATAAAATGATAAAATAAAAAAAATTAAAAAAAAAAAAAAAAAGAAAAAAAAAAAAGAAAAAGAACCAATTGAGTATTGATGCATCTTGTAATACTTTGGGATTTACATAGTATCAGATTAGGGGAGGAGTTTCTTTAGGGTTAGAAGGGCGGGGGTAGAATGTTTTACGGCTTGGCAAAATAAATATCCATATAGTTTTTTTTTTTTTTTTTTTTTTTTTTTTTTTTTTTTTCTACCATTATATTTGGCGAATAACCTATATTTTTCGCATACATTTCACATAAAAACAAAAAACAATTTAATAAATAACGTTATTTTCATGATTTTTTTTAAACTAACTAATATAATCATTTTAAGAAATATAACCTAAATTTGTGTAGTTTTTCTATAATGACAATTTTTTTTTGTTAAGAAAAAAACAGTTTCAATAAAATCCAACATGTAAACTTGTGAGAGCTTAAAACCATAACACAAATTGTTATAAATTCACGCAAATATCACTTTCGTAAAAAATATCGAAAATAGTGTGGAAATAAAGTTCGTAAATTTGCAAAATTATTTCGAGAAGTAAAATATCAAATTGTAATAAAAATAATGGAAAATGATTATTTAACCTACATAAAATTATCATTATTTGCAAAATAAATATCCAAGAACAGCTTTTTCTAGCATTATATTTGACGAATAACCTACATTTTTTTCGCATACAACTCACATAAAAACAAAAAACAATTTAATAAATAACGGTGTTTTCATGAAATTTAAAATTTTACAAAATTAACCAATGTAATCCTTTTTAGGAAATATAACCAAAATTTATGTAGTTTTTTCTATAATGACAATAGAAAAAAAAAAAAAAAAACAGTTTTAATAAAATCCAACATAGAAACTTATATCAACTTAAAACCATAACACAAATTGTTATAAATTCATTCAAATATCACTTTCATAAAAAATATTGAAAATAGTGTGGAAATCAAGTTTGTAAATTTGCAATATTATTTCACAAAGTAAAAGATCAAATTGTAATAAAAATAAAGGAAAATGGTTATTTAATCTACTATCTTTTTTCAAGAAACATTTTTATTTAAAACAGATATTCTCAAAGATGATGTAACATTTTGATGAAGATACCGAGACATATTAATTACTTTTTACCAGAGAGAGAGAGAGACATCTTTTGTCGAGTACAGATGCCGACCTTGACATACCAAGGAGAAGTCCAGATGTTTACCAAGTCCTGTAGGCATTGCCGAGGAGGGTATCGAACCCACTTCGTCAAGCCTAAGTGACGTTGTGTTATCCAGTTCCAACCATCGGTTTTTGAAAACCGAAGGATATGTTTTACCCTTATGAAGAGGAGTTTATCAAGTCTTAGTTCTTACTAAGTAAGCCACCAAGTGATGCTTTATTTGATCTACAATAGCTTCAATAGTTTTTTTTGGCTTGATATTCATTTTGTTACCATTATGAAAAATCATGTACATCCTACAACTGCCATTGTCATTTGTGTTTTAACCCTTGGCAGGTAAGTGGTATGGGTTAATGGAGCTAGTATGGAAAGAGTACAAGCTCAAGGCGTAAACAAATATTGTTTGGTTGCATTTGGTAATGAATGTAACTTAACATCATTTCACGGATATAGCCCATTCTTCCCTCTAGTTTTGTTCTGCATGCTTTGATTTCCATCAATTTTTTTGGAATCAACTTGTTTATTTTTTATTTTTATTTGTATTTTATTAATATCTTTATAGTCATCATTGATTATGCACGAGGGGATAATTAGCCAGAAAGTAGGATATCATTGCTCTAATTAAAAGTGAGAAAGTGAAGAGTTTTCAAAAACATGATATTTTTAGCAACATACACATTAGGAACCATAAATAGAATTTTATGGGAGTATTTGAACTCGGCAGGAAGGGGAATATTTCTAAGGAAAAGTGTTTGATATTCGATCAAGTGGGATATTATTTGTGTATGTATCTAAAATCTCTAACTAAGTGTTTAAATGAATAGCAAACTTGTCATATCAACATGCAACCATGGTCTCAATATGTTTTCTTTAACATTAAGGATGTGGGGATTTATATTACAAGTGATGTAAAGTAGGGAATTAACATAGTCTTTCTTTTTACCATAAATATAATTTTAAATAACACAACTACACAAATCAATGTAAGATGTTTTAGCACCATACAAATTTGGACCACTTCCGTCAATTGCCCATCTCTCTAGCATTAATTTATGCCCCCCTTCATAGCTTTGCCTAAGAGGATCTATTATTTGACAAAATAGCTAAAATTGCACTTTTACAACTGACAGTGACCATGAAATATGGATAATATTTCTTAGTTTCAAATATCGTTTATCTTCTTTCAAACTTCTGAAAATGTAACACATTTATACACACAAGCTAGTAAGATATCAACGCCAAAACGGCAAAATTCTTGTAGTATATCCACAATGTTTTTCAAATTATCTAACATAATCAATAACAGATATACGTTTATTTGCTCATAAATAAATGAAAATAATGTAATTTATATGACTACGAACACATATAAAGATGTAATTGACAATTATGTTACAATGTTTTTTGCATAGTTCTTTTTTCAGAGAAATATATCGAATTTCAACTCATGCCTTATTGGGTTTGATGGGTTGGCGACAATCTAGTCGACGCATTTGGAAGATTGATGGCGCAACAGAAGTGATGGTCGGAGGTGGATGGATGCCTTTCCCATATGGTGCCACTCCATCAATGTTGGACCACGACTATATATATATATATATATATATATATATATATATATATATATATATATATATATATATATATATATATATATATATATATATATATATATATATAGAGAGAGAGAGAGAGAGAGAGAGAGAGAGAGAGAGAGAGAGAGAGAGAGAGAGAGAAAAAGAGACAAAACTGCAAATTTGGTCCTTGTGGTTTTCAAAAACCTTTGGATGGGATCCAAAAAGTTTCCAACTTGCATTGAAGGTCTAAAATCAAGGTTTTTCTGGGTTTTTGGTCCAAAAAAACTTAAAAAGACGATTATGTCCTTATATTTTCTTTTTTGTATTTTTTTTATAACTATTCTAATGTTGTTTTATTTAAAAAAATAAAGAAAAAAGAAAAAAGTCTTGGCAATTGGGCAAGGAAAGGGTAAGAAGGGGAAGGCTCCCTTAAAGAGCAACCGTAAGGGAAAGTCCCAAAATGGTACCTCTTCTAGTGGAACCAAGGGTGGTTCTGCTAAACCCAACAACTCCAGGAAGGCAGAGTGCCACTACTGCTATGAAATAAGGCATTGGAAACGAAGCTGCCCGACGTATCTGCAAGATATCAAGGATGGAAAGATCAAGCCATCATTCGGAGGTATTTACACTATTAAATCTAATGACTCATCGCATGCTATTTCTTGGGTTCTTGTTACAGGATGTGGTTTTCACATGTGTTCTGATTTGTAGGGCCTAAGAATAAATAAGGACGTGGAGCATGGGAAGATAAACTTTATCATGGGGAATAGAAGATCGTCGCCTGTCACCAATATCGGAGTTTACTCTTTAGTGATTAGTAATGGATTAGGATTAGATTTTAATAATTGTTGCTATTCACCAGATATGGCAAGAAACATAATTTCTTTTCATGGTTTATATAGACAAGGATTTAGATATTCATTTGATAAAAAGGTTCTATTAATACTTATCTTAATGGTGTTTTCAATATTAAAGCATTGCCTTGTAATGGAATATATGAAAATGTGATGATTGTAGGTAATTTAGGAACACTACTAGAAAACAGGCATTTAATGACGCGCAAACAATGACACGCGCTGATACAGGACGCGCATTGGTGCGTGCCCTAAAAAATAATGTCAATTTTGCAAAATTTGAAGAATAGAGGATACGCATTTGTGCGTGCCCCAAAATTAATGTCTAACGAAAAAAATTAAAAACACGGAAGGTACATAAATTTAAGTGGGCGTCGTGTAGAGGTGTCGCTTTATAAAATTTTAATAAGCGTGTCCATCTTTAATTCAACTAAGGGGGGAAACCAAATCCCAAAAAAATTCAAGTACCCGCCTTCCCCAAAAAATAGAACCTCACAATATCTTTCATGGAGTCGGCGATTGGGAGTCTACGAATCCTCAAACTCGAAATGCCGGCGATTTTAAGGCTTTTCTTATTTCGATATCAAAGAAGAACTAGGGTTTTTACTTTTTATGATCTGGACCTAACAAGTTCGCACCCATGAACTAGGGCTTTTATTAGCCAATAGCATTCACTTTCACTATTTTTGGTTCATTAGCCAATCGCCAACCACTGCTCGCAGCACTTGGCCGACGTCAGTTTTCCGATTCCGCCGACGATTATGCCAAGAGAAACTACGCCAACAATGTTTCTGAATACAATACCGTCATTGGATCTCTCACTTCTCAAAGAAGGTATCTCTCTCGCCACTCTTTTTCCATTTCTTACTTAATCAACAGCAGCACACCCTTTTTCACTCCTCTTTTTCTCTCACTACAAACAACCAAGAAGTAGTAGCAGCAGCACAAGAAAGATGGGTGAAGGAAAATGCTAGGGTTTTCTGTTCGATTCCACTGTTCACATTGATTTTCTCATCTAAATTTGAACTGTTTATGTTGGTTTTATCTGTTAGCTAGGGTTTTCTACTCGATTCCTCTGTTCACATTGATTTTCTCATGTTTGGTACATGATGGAAGGTTGAAGGAGCCATGGAACACTCGCACATCTACTATTCTTGTTATAATGGCACAGACTAGGTATATTCAATTTCTCAACTAGAATATGTGTGTTTGTGTGTGTGTGTATTGAAGTTAGTTACATGAATTTTGTTCATTTTCTGATGTTGTTCCTAATTTTTGAAGGCTTCTGGAGCTTATATTATCCGTATTAATGCCACATTTCCAATAAAATCTCAAGGGTAGGTCAACCATACTCTTTTGGGGAAGTTATCCACTCAGTTGTCTGTTGCAAGTGACTAACACTTTCTTTTGTTACAGAAAGCTTTCACTATCGTAAGGGGCCCTCTAATGGATGAAGTGCACCAACAGTTAATCTCCTGGATATATCAGGTCACCCGTGTATATAAGGAGAAGGAACATGCTAAAGTTAAGTTTATCGTAAGAATTTTTTTCCCTTTTGATTTAATGTAGTTGTAGTAGTTTCCTGTTGACACTTGACTAGAATATGTGTGTCTGTGTGTGTGTGTGTGTATTCTCTAATTACATATCTTATTTTTGGTACTATCAGATTGGACCTATCCCTATAGATGATGGCGTTGGGAAAAAAATAACAACTCAGATCACAAGTGCCTTGAAGACAAACAAAACATTCTATACGGATTCTAACAGGAAAAACTTCATTAAAACATTCTATACGGATTCAACTGATTATTATTAACCACACATTTTCATCCTGTTGCATTAATACAATCTAAAAAGATTGCCCAGGGCATCTCCCTCTTTCTAAGCCGAAAGCTTAAGAGCCAATACAAAGTATTACACTATCAATTTTCTAGACATCCCTTACTGTGACATTTCTCTCTATTTGTTATACTCCTAGCCAATCCATGTGAATTTCCTGTTTTACCCTTTATTGGGCCTTCTACACAAACCTTATAAGACTTTTGCTTTAATAGTATTTGGGCCCAACAATACTCAATTTGTATCATTACTCCCGCCTTCCAAAAAGTTTTAATTTATCCTCAAGACTTGTTTCAAGAAATTGTATCTGAATTGCCCATGCTTTCTCCCTTGTAGCTTCTTCAGTCAGTCGCCCTTTCCACTAAGTTAACCACCAATCAACTTGTTCCCAGAGCTCAATGATAGAACAGGAAACAAGACAAAAGATGGTAATCCTCCAATTTGAAGCACCCTTAATTTCAGTGCTGATAGCAAAACTTGTTCAAAGAAAGATCTCATTTTCTTTTTAAGCAATTTATGCTTATCAGCTAAAAGATGTAGCAATTCCATTTCGTGTGATGCATAAATATTATGCCAAAAATTGTGTGCCTTGTCCCCTTATAGTGCCCTGATTCTTATACACATGATTAGCTCTAGCAATACAAATCCAAAAGTGTATATGTCAACTTTTTATGCTATTAGTTCTCCAGTGAAGTGTTCTAGTGCTTGATTCTTATACACATGATTAGCTCGAAGTTTAATGGAGCCGTATGCTCCATGATTGTTGGAACTTGTTTAAGGATAGCCATAGATTTTGCTAGTTGGTTTGATGAGTAGATTTTAGCCGGAAGCCAGAATTCTCCATAGTTGAGAGCAAAAGCTGCTAGAGTTAGCACCAGTTTTGCATCCCAATGGAAGTTTCTGACAGTGTCTCAAGCTTGTCAAGCTTCGATCAAGGGTTCTAGTTCCAATGTTAGCCATTGGAATCATCAAAAGACCCAGGAGTTTGTTGCTGCAAATAATATATATTTCATTGTTGATAAGCATGGGCATAATGGGAAAGAAAGTGTGGATTCAAGCAAAAAATGGATTTGATAGCTTGTCAAAATAACTGGAAAGATGAATGCTATCCTTTATGTTTGTGTAGTGATTTATGTGCTTGCAGAAAAGTAAACAAATGCACAAGTGGATGTCTTAATATATCAAATATTTCCATGAATAATAAATTTTGATGGTTTTTATAGGCTTAATTAACTCAAAATGTATTTTATAAGTGAATTTGAGAATGCAGCTAGGCAGCACCATGAAAACCATTGTTGTTGCCAAATTTATGGGTGGTCGATACCTTAAATTTTTTCATGTTGATATTCCAGCAATTCTTATAATTAGGTGTGTATTTGAAAGAAAACAATTTTTGATGATTTGATGATAATAGTTTTTTTTTCTCTTTCTTTTAATGACAGTTTACAAAGAGGGATGAGTCGACTCTGCTAGACACATTACTGTTGGTGATACACTAACAGCAACTCCTTGCTATATATTTTAAAAAATAATAATATAATGATAATTTTCATTATAATGTTAAAGTATGTTTTTAATGTGTTTGAAGTTGAAAAAAGGTTTTAGTGTAAAATTTACACAAAAATGTTCTAGGTTATAGTGTTATTGTTGGAGTTGGTCTAAATAAAGAAGCACCGCTTTTATATATATATTTTTTTTCTAAAATTTCAAAGAAAAGACCATACACAAATTGGTATTAATTCTCGATTTTTAATATCCATGAGTTTATTGAATGATGATGGAAAGGAAGAAGAAGAAGAAGAAGAAGAAGAAGAAGAAGAAGAAAAAGAAGAAGAAGAAGAAGAAGAAGAAGAAGAAGATGTGTTGGGTTATTACAAATCATGGAATCACATCATTGGTGGAGATCTCACTGGATTTCAGTCAACCACCGAAGAATACATCCTAAACAAAATTCGAATTGTGCTGCCTTATGTTGATATGGATATACCAAAATATGACAGTTTGTGTGGAGAAGGCGCCTGTTTTAAAGGTAGATTTCTTTTTTATATATTACTTTATATCAAAAGCCAATAATAATTAAATGATAGTGCTTAAGTAATAAATAATTCATGATTTGATTTACTGCAATTGCTGTCAAGTCTTTAATCTATTTATTTTCTTTAGATGAGGTGCAGTTCAGCGCTTTCTCTTAAAGGAACTCCGACTGACTACAGGATGGCCCCTAAGGTACTTTTATCCCAAAAACTATTTTCTCATGAACGACACATATTTTTGGAGTTGTTTTGTTCTCTAGAGTTGGATCTTTTTTATTTATACATATTTATCTACTTTGCCAAAAACACACAGCCAATTGCACAACAGGATTGATCACAGCCAATTGCTTATGTGGTGGCAATACTGATGCTTTTAGGAAGTCAACTGATGGTCAATGGGTCCATGCCTTCTATGCTGAGGTAATATTTTTTGATTGTGATTCTTACTTATGAGATGATATACTATTATTATTATTTACCATAACATTAATCACTGTCAACCTTCTTGTTTTTTTGTTTCTAGTTTTTATCAAATATGATACTAGTTTCTTACAATACTTTATTTATTGTTTATTCTAGGCCGAAACTCAAAAACATGGAGTTGAAGAATGGAATTCTCTGAAGAAAGTCAGGGTAAGTTATATTGTTGTTTATAA
Organism: Lactuca saligna; assembly: GCF_052625555.1. NCBI lineage: Eukaryota > Viridiplantae > Streptophyta > Magnoliopsida > Asterales > Asteraceae > Lactuca > Lactuca saligna. Next base: position 14,344,621 of record NC_136417.1, read on the forward strand.
AAACAATTATTTGAATCCAAAATCTTAATTTTTTTTCTTAAAATCGTCATGCAAGTTGAATTGGAGAGATTACTCCTCATCTGTGAAAGAATTATCAGACATGAGAAATTGAAGGTAAGCCACATATTTGTTTATAAAAACAATGGTAAATTCGGTAAAATACAGAGTACATTGCTATTAATTTTATTCTTTTAATATACATTCAGGTTGCAGCCAAGATTTTGCAGGATGCAGCTCATGGAAAGAATTACAAATCAGATCAGGTTGAAATTTTACAACTTACTTCAAACCTAATGTTTGTCAATTCAAAGAAATTACTAAATCTTGTTATTTTTTAAAATTTAAAATTTTATGTTTTAGGATAGCGGGGCAAGGAGATTGTGTGATGCCATAGTGCTTGGAGGTTTGTAGCCAATATCATTTAAAAAAAATTCATTTTACATCAACACTGCTTCCTCTTTATTTCTTTTTTTATTTCTTTTTTGTGTTCTATTCTAACACAGGTAAGAAGATGGCAAAAGATGTGTATACCTGTGATGTCATGGAAGCATCTGACTGCTTGCTTGGTTAGTGATATATATATATATATATATATATATATATATATATATATATATATATATATATATATATAAACTAAAAAAGAGCTTTCTTTCCTTTTGCATTCCAGACTCATTTGACATAAACTGTTTCAGGAAAAATTGCATATGAAACTGCTTTCTGGGGCTATTTTTGAAGAGGGCATTTATGTCTTTTACACATACGAAAGATCGAGATCCGGTCTAGATTGTCATGCAACTTATTTTAAATTTTATTTAGATCAGATGAAAGTTGTTCTTGTTTCCTTTTTTAAGAAAATTCCAATCTTCTTGTTGCATTGTTTACTTATACAGGAAGAGATATATGTGGCAAGGGCACCTGGAAGATTGGATGTGGTTGGAGGAATTGTAGACTACTCCGGAAGCCTTGTTTTGCAGGTAAATTTTTTCCTTTTTTTTTTAAAATGAAACAGACTATATATATAGGCTCATATGCTTTACGTATCATTTCTTTGGAAAATCAATTGGCAAAGATATTGGGAGGCACAAAACACCCTAACAACAGATAAACAAGAGGAGCTTTGCTCCCTTGGAGCACGTAAGTCTTGACAACATGTTATTTCTTATTTCTTATTTCTTATTAATGCATTGGGTTTTTTATAAAATTTTCATATTTGGACATTGTACTTTGAAAAGCTATTATATATAGTATTGAAAATGGTTTTGTATTTGGATGACACTACTATAAATATAATTTAATAATCATTTTAAAGTACAATGTTGTTATATAATTTTTGACCATGAAACAAAGTTTGTTAACCATTAGAAACATTGTTTTTCTAAAAGGGAAAAAAATATTAATTAACTTTTTCAGATAAATTAAATGGTTGAAAATGTATTGGTTTTCCTGAAAATTTTGCTAGTGATAATAGAGATAACTTACACTGAAAGGAATATAAGTATGTTGACCATGCACAATCCCATTAAGGAACCCTGTGAACCCCAGAAATTGGAAGCTACTTGTTACTTGGTCTTTGTGAGTTTTCTTCCAACATAACACACATTCATTTTAGATGCATTTTTCTACCAAAAATGAACCTTTGATAATATATGCAGGGAACTAGGGAACCATAAACAAGCCTGGTATTAACCGAGCACTAAGGGCAGATCCGGAAGATGTGAGTCTTAGACATCCCCGTGCCTCGATTTATGTTGAGCCTGGAAACTATCACAAGGCTGCTGAATCATATGAGCAAATCTGGCAACTTTGTCCTAAAAATCTTGAAGCATTGAAGACGGCAACAATGGTTTCGACTTTGTACATGTTTTGTGTTCTATAATAAATATTATGCAATATTAGCAATGTGTTACATTTACTTACTATTGGAATTAATGATTCTCTGTATTTGACATATTAATGCAATGAATTATCTTTATTGTTTATGTTATTTTATTTTGTATTATGAGACCTTTAATGTGTTATTTAATTTGAAAATTAGTAAATCTATAAAAAAATATATAATTTTAAAAGCATTTAAAATTATGACACGCAAAAATGTGTGTCGTCTTCCTTTATGACAGGGGCTTCCTTGATACGCATTGCGTGTCATAAACACGCGCGTCGTCTTCCTTTATGACAAGGCATTCCTTGATACGTATTGTGTGTCGTAAACGCGCGTCGTAATTGCGTGTCATAAATGAGCGTCGTAAATGCGCGTCGTCTCTCTTTATGACAGGGCCTTCCTTGACGCGCATTTGCGCGTCGTCTGAGCCATTTACGACGCACAATGAGCGTCGTAAAAGGCTGTTTTTCTAGTAGTGGAAATGATTTGTTGTGTATCGATTCTTCCAATAGTTTGGATAAAGCATGCTTGTGACATTGTCGTCTTGGACATGTCAACAAGAAACGCATAGCCCAACTCCAAAAAGGATGGAGTGTTGGAGTCATTCGACCTTAAGGACGATGACGTGTGCGAGTCTTGTTTACTTGGAAAGATGACAAAGTCACCCTTCACTAGTACTTGTGAAAGGGGTGAGGGTTTATTAGATCTCATACACACCGATGTGTATGGGCCCTTTAGATCCACCACAAGGGATGTGAACCGCTTCTATGTGACCTTCACTGATGATTATAGCAGATATGGGTATATCTACTTAATCAAGCACAAGTCAGAAACCTTTGAAAAGTTCAAAGAGTTTAAACAAGAAGTGGAGAATCAGTTGGGCAGGAAAATCAAGATGCTTCGATCCGATCAAGGTGCAGAGTACCTAAGTCTTGAATTCCACGATAACCTCAAGGAATGCGGAATTGTTTTGCAACTGACGCCACCTAGGACACCATAGTTAAATGGTGTGGTTGAGAGGCGTAATCGAACCTTGCTAGACATTGTTCGTTCCATGATGAATCGTGCTTCACTACCTATCTCATTCTGGGGGTATGCCTTAGAGACTTCCGCCCATATCCTTAACTTAGTTCCTACCAAGAAGGTTGTCAAAACACCTCACGAGATATGGACAGGGAAAGCTCCCTCGTTGGCACATATTAAGGTTTGGTGTTGTGAGGCTTTCGTAAGACGAGAGACTCATGACAAGCTCGAGCGTCGTAGTGAGCAGTGTATTTTCGTCGGCTACCCGCAGAAGTCCTTTGGATATCTCTTCTATAGACCAAGTAACAAAGTTGTCTTCGTTGCGAGGAGAGGGGTTTTCCGAGAGCGAGAACTCATAAGCCAGGAGTACGCCCAACGTATAAAAGAGTACGCCCAACATACTCAGAATAGCTTTGATGCGTGTAAGTAGCCTTGACACATCCGAAGCTCAGAACTCGATTATAGGACATGTATCTCGCACAAAGTATGCCCAATGTACGTAAGAGTACGCCCAACGTAGGTAAGAGTACGCCCAACGTAGCCTTGACGCGTATCTCGTAGACTCGCCACGACCGAAGTTCGGATAAGACTTAAACACGTACACTACACGTACGAGAAGTACGCCCAATATACTGAGGTTTACATTAGTACGCCCAGCGTACAAAAAATTCCGCCCAACATAAATTGATATTCCAGCCCCTATATATAGCATGCGAGGCCTCCGAGATTAGTTTACCATTTTCAACCTCTCTCTTACATGAAACACTCTTTCAAGCCACTTTTACCCCCCTGAAGCCTAGAATACCCCTAACACCCGAAGAAAGCCACGAGTCCCGAAGCCCTCGAGAAAATAAGCTTTTCCAGTCGAAAATCTGCCCACGTGAAGCCCAACTTTTCATCAAATACTCTCAGTTTCGTCAAGAAAAGTCCTTCCTAGAAACGAAATGCTACCCGAAACACCACTCATCAAGTGAGTTCATACCCCAACTTTTTCATAAATTTTCACTGTTTTTAAGGGAAGAAATACAAGTTTAAAACACAAAACATTTGAGTGATAAAATATAAATGCTTTCTATATTTATTTAATTATTACTATCAATAAAATTATATATTTATGATTGTATAAATTATATAATCAGGGTTCAACAGACTTATGATTGATGATTTGACTCAATTTCCTATTCCATGTTTGGTTGTGGGCTTGAAGTAGAATTATTTATTTAACTGCATGTTAAATCAAAATTTATATAAATATTATATCTAGATAAGTATAAATTCATGTGTTAAAAATCAATAGTTTTCAATTAGTTTTTAGTTGACAATTTTAATAAAGAAATAAACATATAAACTATAATATGTATAGTTTATGATTCAAGCATACTACTAAACAAGTTCAGCTTACAATACAGAGAAAAACATATAAATTATAATAGATGTAGTTTTTGATTCAAACATACTATTTTAAAAAGTTCAGATTACATTACAAAGTAACTTTTAACTATTATATACTAGGCATCAATATGATTTTTGCGAGACACTGTTCAGTTGCTTATCATTTAAGCAATACTATTAAAGTCCTGATATTATAACTAGCATATTCGAACAAAGCGCGATACATATGTGTATAGATCTATAAGAGATTGATAATCACGCACTTAGACTGTTCGTTACAGTTAGGCTGGTATGCCTACAAGTGACAAATATCGTTACAGTTCTGACGCCTTTAAAGCGTCATATCAGGCCAGCTAGTCTTAGTATGGTTATAATAACTTACAAAAATATATTCAGCAATATGTTTAGTGTATAAATAATTAAACCAAGGATTACTAATACAAAGTACCGGTTTTACAATAATACGATTTTACAGTGTTACATTACAATTTCAGTAGACCAATCAGGCATTTTTTTTTCTAAAAAGGAAGGAAACTTCTCAGCGAAGGAGGCCATTACAACTGGTGGAGCTATGCACACTCACATTTACAAGATTTTTAAAGAGTACAATTTCAGAAATTGAAAGAAACAGTTTTCTTATAGTTTTATTATGAACTAAAACTATGTTACGCTATTTCATAGTACAATAATACTTACATAGAACGGTTTTATGATATTAAAACTACTTTTCAGAAACATTGGGTTTCTGGAACAATAAACAGGAGTACTATTTTAAAGAAAAATAGATGAACTCACCAATTTAAATGTTGATACTCTCTTTTCAAAATACTTGTATTCTAAGAGAACCAGTAGACAGGTACTTTTCCAAGGATTTTTTAGAAGACAGGAGTTGTGCTGAGTCATGTTTTTCTATCTTTTGTATATATCTCTTTTTATGTCAATATAAAATGATTAAACACACATGTGAACTTTTAGTTTATAATACAATGATTGTTGTACTTTGATTACTATAATGTATGTGCTGTAATAGTTAACATTAGGTCATCCACCCCAGGATGTTTCCACCGCTTCGATTAAGGGTGTGACAGATTGGTATCAAAACATTGTTTATAGTGAATTCAGTATATCAATTCATAAAAGATATACAACTATAAATACATTAGGGCTAAAGAACTGTGACAACAAGTATATTTTTAAAATATAAGTATTTTATAAGGAATATACTAACAGTCACACATATAGAAGTAGGATCACAGTAATAACTACATGAAAGTCTTTGGATGTTGGACACTACAATTAAACCTGGACATTTATGTAATCATATCTTGGATAAATATAGCCTGATCAACTATATTTATTTGAGATATGATCAACATGTGTTTGGGAGTGATGGTAGTGTTGTGACAAGTCTAAAACTTACCAAACTAAACTCATACAAAAGAACTCTAGAATAGAACACAAATTTAAAATACTATTAGGAGTATTTTGTAATACAATAAAACTACATTCTTTTTATGCATCTTACCTTTAATTTCTCATATAGACTTTATGGAAAGATATCCTCCACCTGGAGATCCCTACTTCCCTGGTTAAGCGAATTATAGCTGGATTGAAGAATATCCGAAGGAGGATCTAGAAGAAATAGTATAAGAAGAAGAGGAAGAAGAAGAAGAAGATTCTGATGGCACTGACACAGTACCAGAAGTATACAACCCCCACCAACCGTCCAACAACCCATAATAGGATAAGATTTTCAAGGACCAACACCAGCATGGGCCGCAAACTTACACCATTGGAGTCGACAACAATGCCAACACCCTCCTTACGGGATGGAAAGAGGCTTTTATGACATCTTTAGAGGAGGCTCAGCCGATGGGGCTCTCCATGTCATAATACACCACATTGCTCGCCAAACTGATCATGCACAAATTTCTATAAACTGAATCCTTGAAGTAAAGGAAAATGTCCAAATTAACAAGTGCATGCTGCCTAAGATGAAATAAGAGCACTAAGGGAACACTAGTTTACCCTGGAAAGGCGTTTAATGGAAACAGAACACCAGGAAGCAGTGTCCAGTGTTCGGCGTAGGACTCGCCGCAAGTAGTATTTACACTACTTCCAATTTTGATATAGGTTAGGACTTCGGATATATATGTTAATATTAATCTCATCTATGTATAACCCAACCTTATTACTAGACTTCTATACTCATCAGGGAAATGTAATGCTGTCAATTTTTCTTTAAACTTTGATGTACTTTAGACCAGTAACAAGGTCAAACTTTCTAGTAACATTATGTATCAATATATATCAAAGTAATTGACTAGCATTTTACTTCATTGGTTATCACCATCGAAATTCATAAGTTTAGTTTTTTATATATAAACTACTATTATGAATTGAATGCAAAACACATTTAAAGTCGGTCATAATATATATATATATATATATATATATATATATATATATATATAATAATAATAATAATAATAATAATAATAATAATAATAAACTAAAACTTTTAGTTATTAACACCCGACTTACAATCATTATCAAAAACTTATCACCTATTCATTTTTAATTCTTTGGCAGAATGATGCCTCCAAGAAGAAATCCAAGGCATGAAAATGTCAATGCAGCTCTGACACCATCTCCACCTCCACCGCCACCTCCATAATTCGACATTGCTATGTTTCAGGCAACAGTCAATGCAGTAGTGGCAGCCACCATGTCAAACATAAATACAAATGGTGCCAGTGGGTCTGGGAGTGGTGCTCATCCCTCCAATCATGGCGAAAGTCATGGAAACCCCACGAGAGTGTTCTTATAAGGACTTTACAAATGGAAAACCTAGAACCTTTAATGGGACTGGGGGAGTCATGGCTCTTACTCAATGGATAGAGAAAACTGAAGCAATCTTTGAAATATGCTCATGCCCTGAAGGGAGCAAGGTGAAATTTGCTGCCTGCACCTTTTCTGATCGAGCTCTTACATGGTGGAATAGCCATGTAAAGTCTCTAACTCATACAGTGGTTAGCTCAATAGGCTAGGAGAATTTTAAGCAATAACGATGCATGTGTACTTCCTGATGAGTGAAGTACAAAAGCTTGAGCAAGAGCTTTGGGACCTTACCATGAAAGGCACTGATATAACAACTTATACCAACATGTTCAGTGATCTAGCAATCCTATATCCTGAAATGGTTGCTCTAGAGAGCAAGAAAATTGAACGGTATATCTGGGGACTATCGCCTTAGATTTAAGGATGTGTGTTAGCTTCAAAGCGATAATGCCAAACAAATGGCACAATCTCTAATAGATCATGGTGTTCGTCAAGGCTTCATGACTGTCATTCCAGAACAACCCAAACAGAACAATAATAATAATAACAACAAAAACAACAACAACAAGAAGAAAAAGCCATGGAACAAAAAGGAAGAGTCAATCTTCTCAAGAGTCTTCAAAGAAGCAACAAATAGTGGCATTTCATGCTGCTACCACTCCTGCTGCCGTTCTTACTACCTCTACTCCAGAAAAACAGTATGCTGGTAAATTATTGAAGTGCAAAAAGTGTAATTTCCATCACAATGGAAATAGCCATGAAATGCAATGTTGGAATTGCAACAGAAAAGAGCACACTACCCAATTCTATAGGTCACCTCCGCAACCGATCCCTCAAGTTCCTGGCGTTGGAGTAACCCAGACATGTTATGAATGCGGTGACACTGGGCACTTCAAAAAGGATTGTCCAAAGGCAAGGAATGTCAATGGTGTAGGAAGAATACTAAAAATTAGTCACGAGGAATCCATTGTGGACCCTACGGTGGTAACGAGTACGTTTCTTTTCAACAATTCATATGCTTGCATTTTATTTGATAATGGTACAACGAAAAGTTTTGTGAGCCATAAATTTGAACATCTACTTAAACAAAATTCTCAACCACTAAAAGATACCTTCATTGTAGAAATAGCCAATGGGAAAACCGAGTACACTAACAATATATACATAGGATGTACCCTTACTCTAAATAAATTTTCCTTCCTAATCGACCTAATGCCGGTATTCGTAAAAAGTTTTGACGTCATCATTGGTATGAATTGGTTAAGTCCTAATCGTGTCGACATCCTATGTTACGAAAAAGCTATTCGCCTTAACCTACCAAGTAACGAAACTTTATTATTTACGTTGAAAAATCTGGTGTAAACCTACAAATCATTTCCTGCATCAAGGCACAAAAGTATCTTCGCAAGGAGTATTGTGCTTTTCTAGCTCATGTAGTAGACAAAAAAAGTAGTAAAGGACCTCTAGAGCATTCCCGAAGTCTGTAATTTCCCTGATATTTTTCCAGATGATATTCCAGTAGGAGTCCCGCCTGAAAGATAAGTCGAATTTAGAATCGACTTAATCCCTGGAGCTATCCCCGTAGCCAAATCACCTTATTGTCTTGAACCATTAGAAATACAGGAACTGTCCAGCCAATTGAACGAACTTCTCAGCTAGGGCTTCATAAGGCCAAACTTCACACATTCGGGAGCACCAGTCTTGTTCGTGAAAAAGAAGGATGGATCGTTTCGCATGTGTATAAACCACAGGGAATTAAATAAATTGACCATTAAAAACTGATATCCTCTGCTGTGGATAGACGACTTGTTCGACCAACTTCAAGGAGTAATCTATTTTTCAAAGATTGATTTAAGATCCTGGTATCATCGGTTATGAGTTTTAGAAGAAAATATTCCCAAAACAGCTTTCCGAACTCGTTATAGTCACTATGAATTTGCAGTAATGCCTTTCGGATTAACTAATGCACCTACTGTGTTCATGGACTTGATGAACAGGGTGGGTCGTCCATTTTTGGATAAATTCGTAATAGTTTTCATTGATGATATCCTTATCTATTCACAAAGTGTGGAGGAGCATAGTCAACATATCCGACAAGTCTTACAAACATTAAGAGTAGAAAAGTTATATGGAAAGTTCTCAAAATTTGAATTTTGGATTAGGAAAGTAGGTTTCCTAGGTCACATGGTCAGTGAAGAGGGAATACATATGGACCCTTCCAAAATAAGGGCAATCGAGAACTGTTCAGCACCCAAAATGCCTATAGAAATCCACAAATTCTTAGGCCTTGCTGGCTACTATCGTAGATTCATTTAGAATTTCTCCAGTGTAGCGAAACCACTTACCTGTTGGAATAGTGTCTAAGGCTGCAACTATATTAGGCAAGTATTTGATCCGGTTGTGCATGGTCCTTTTGGGTTGCCTTCACCATAGCAACTTGATGGATGATTTGTTAAAAGAGAGTAAATATTATAAGGAATAATATATGGTTATTTGATTAATATAAGTCATAGATTAATTGGAATTAATTTGGTGACTTAAAGAGATTAATTAAATAAAGGGGTATAAACTATCAATTGTTTGATAGTTAAACTTTAGACTATAAATCCGTTGGGATATGCTTTGAACGAATTCTATGAGATATAGGATAGCTAAAATCGTCCAAAGGCTTATCTATGGAATGGATTTGGATAGCCTTAAGAGAAGATTATCCAATTAGGGTTTAGGTTGTAACCCTTAAGGAGTCTACAAGTATAAATAGACCCTAGGGGTGAGGGAATTCAACACACCATCAAAAGTAGAGATACTCTGGCCGAATTCCTCCCGTCTCCTCTCTCCTAAATCATCTTGCTTGCTATTGGTGTTTGTAAGCCATTAGAGGAGTGACATTTGTGACTCTAGAAGCTCCAAGACAACAAGATCAACAAGGAACTCAAAGGTATGATTCTAGATCTGTTTCAATGTTGTTATTTAACCTAATTAGCCATTAGAAGTCTTGGATTCAAAGCATGTTTAATTAGAAAGCCTAGATCCAAGCATTAGGGTTTTGCATGCGCACATAGGAAAGTTCTTATGGCTAAAACCCATCAGTGGTATCAGAGCCTAGCTTGGTTTTCTTTAAATTGTTGCTTGATTAACTGAAACAAACCTGCAAAATTCGATTTTTGGGTTTATGATTCATGGACTCGGCGAGTTCCAAAGTGGACTCGGCGAGTAGGCCTGTACCCGGCGAGTCTGGGCGTCTGGATTAGGCAAAACCGGGATTTTTTCATGTTTATCTTATGGAAACTTACCTTAATCATATTAGATCAACCCTAATCCGTTTTTTTTTGATATATATGACTATAATCTTGATCTAATTAAAGATATTTATCATCTAATAAAATATTTAATTTCCTTATGTGATAAATGATTAATTATTTTGATAATTATCTTAAAAGAAATCTTGGATAAATCAAATAAAGATAATTAGGATATTAACTGTTAATTGAAATTATTTGTTATTTGATCCTTCATGTTTTAAATGTTTAAAACCTACCCTAAAGTTTTGAAATTTATATTTGTGATTAAAAGTTTTAATTTAGACAACTTAAATTTCAAACCCTAGATTTTAAAAGGTTTTAAAATACAACCCTATACTAATATGATATTACTAGAATAATATATATATATATATATATATATATATATATATATATATATATATATGTATAACTAAATGCTAGTCTTACCGTTAGTAGGCCTCATTCACGAAGCCGATCTATAAGGTGGGTATAAGGTTGCGGCCTATAAAATGGTGCTTAATGGATGTACACTCACACCCACCGCTTGCTTGATTGGTGGAGGGTCGTTAGCCGAACGGGTAGGATAGGGCAACCTCATCTTCTCATTAAAAGTATAATAAGAAATACAAAGTAACTACACGTTTTAAAAAATTTCTAATCTTAGTTACTTTAGGAAAAGTGAATTGATGCAATCCCATGAAATTACACTTTGCACCTTGCTAAGAAGTTAATGGAGCGTGTGTGGTTTACCGGCACACTAATTGGTTCTAAGCGAAGGTGGCAAAGGGTGATTCATTGTTTATTATAGTTCGATGGAGCGTGTGTGGTTTACCGGCACATCGAATAGGTGATCGTTACAATGAAGGCACCATGTGAATTTGCATGGTAATTCACACCCGCTTTGTGATCCTCGGCATCCCAGTCACAAACGAGAGGGGCATATCGAGATTTAAACATGCCATTGAATAGTTTCAATGAATCTCATCCGAACCTAGGAATTCTCAAAAACACATAGGACTAATAGTTTAAGTTTTGTAATGGAGAATTAGTGAATCGTCATTCACTTACTTCAATTTATTTGCATGTTAGATTACGGCATCCCTTCTCTAGTATGTAAATGTTATTGTTGGATCCTAGCCCTAATTTTCTTATTGGGTGATAATTAGGGATTATTATTCTAATCTATCTTTGACCTTTTTCTAATTGAAGATGTCGAACGCAAACAACGCTGCTGCTAGTTCTTTCACGTTGATGAGCCTTTGCCAAAAGGTCACCTTCGATGGAACGAACTTTAGCGAATGGATAAGATACATTCGCACCATTGCTCGCTATGAGGATAAAGAGTATGTCCTCGATGAGAAGCTCGAGAAAATAAACCCCGAAGTTGCTACTCCCGAAGAAATCACCGCCTTTGAAACTCATGAACGAGATGCAACGAAGGTACATTTCATCATGATCGCCACCATGAACTCCGAATTCCAAAAGTCCTACGAGGACATGTATCCATACAAGATGCATCAAGACTTGTTGGAGAGATACCACCAAAACGCTAGACAAGAGCGTTATGAGATTTTCACTAACATGATCTCCGCTAAGATGGGTCATGGAGAATCTCTTACCGTGCACCTGCAAAAGATGCAAAGGTATGTCGACCGCCTTCGCAAGTTAAATGTTGACTTCGGTGAAGACTTGGCGATCGATATGGTGCTTCACTCTTTGCCTCCGATGTACAACCAATTTAGGATGACCTACCACATGAACAAAGAAGAGGTCACCCTAAGCAAACTCCAAGGTCTCTTGAGGGTCGCTGAGAGCAACTTCAAGGACAAGTCTGTTGCACCTAATCCCAATCCGTCCGTTGCTCCTGTCTTGGCTATTGGTCAAGGGAAGGGAAAGAAGAGGAAAGCTTCATCGAATAACTATCGCAAGGTGAAAGCCCGAGATGGTGCCTCTTCTAGTGGGACCAAAGTTGATCCCGCTAAGCCCTGCTCCAACCCAAAGGAGGCAGAGTGCCACCATTTCCACAAGATAGGACATTGGAAGAGAAGCTGCCCGGATTACCTGCAAGCGATCAAAGAAGGAAAGATCAAGCCATCTTTCGCAGGTATATACACAATCAAATCTAATGATTCTAATCATGCTATTTCTTGGGTTCTTGATACCGGTTGTGGTTATCACATTTGTTCTAATGTGAAGGGACTAAGAAGAAGTAGGGATGTAGAGCAAGGAAGGATCAATCTAATCATGGGGAACAGAAGATCGTCGCCTGTGACCAAGATTGGAGTGTATTCTTTAGTGCTTAGGAATAGTTTGGTTTTAGATTTGAACAATTGTTTCTATTCGCCAGAAATGGCTAGAAACATCATTTCATTTCATGGTTTATATAGACAAGGATTTAGATTTTCTTTTAATAATGAGAATGGTTCTATTTTGGCTTATCTAAATGGTGTCTTTTACTTTGAAGCTATACCATGTAATGGAATATATGAAACTGTTATGATTGTTGATAACTTAGGAAATGATGTTTTGAATATTGATTCTTCCACTAGTATGGATAAAGCATCCTTGTGGCATTGTCGTCTTGGACATGTCAACAAGAAACGCATAGCACAACTCCAAAAGGATGGAGTGTTGGAGTCATTCGACCTTAGGGAAGATGACACATGCGAGTCTTGTTTACTTGGAAAGATAACTAAGTCACCCTTCACGAGTACTTGTGAAAGGGGTGAGGGGCTATTGGACCTAATACATACCGATGTATGTGGACCCTTTAGATCAACCACGAAGGACGGGAACCGCTTCTATGTGACTTTTACCGATGACTATAGTAGATATGGGTATATCTACTTAATCAAGCAAAAGTCAGACACCTTTGAAAAGTTCAAAGAGTTCAAGAATGAAGTGGAGAATCAATTGGGCAGGAAAATCAAGATGCTTCGATCCGATCGAGGAGGAGAGTACCTAAGTCTTGAATTCCACGATTATCTCAAGGAGTGTGGAATAGTTTCGCAATTGACGCCTCCTAGGACACCGCAGTTGAATGGTGTGGCAGAAAGTCGTAATCGAACCTTATTGGATATGGTTCGCTCTATGATGAGTCGTGCTTCACTACCTATCCTCTTTTGGGGGTATGCCTTAGAGACCGCCGCCCATATCCTTAACCGAGTCCCTACTAAGAAGGTTGCCAAAACACCTCACGAGATGTGGACAGGGAAAGCTCCCTCGTTGGCACATATCAAGGTTTGGGGTTGCGAGGTTTTCGTAAGACGAGATACTCACGACAAGCTTGAACCTCGAAGTGAGCGATGTATTTTCATCGGCTACCCGCAAACATCCTTTGGATATCTCTTCTATAGACCGAAAGACAATGTTGTCTTTGTTGCGAGGAGAGGAGTTTTCCGAGAGCGAGAACTCATAAGCCAAGGAGACAGTGGGAGGCAAATCGAACTTGAAGAGATTCAAGAATCGATAGATGAAGGAACCTCTACCGCTGGCATTCAACCCGAGGAGGAAACTCCAGTTGAACCGATTGACGAATCCTTACCTCTGAGACGTTCCGATAGAGTTAGAGTTCATCCCCAGTTTTATGGTTTTCATATTACTACCGAAGGGGACACGTATATTAGTGATGGTACACTAGTAAATCTTGATGAACCTAATAGCTATAAGGAAGCCATGGCAGGCCCGGAGTCTGCGAAATGGAAAGAGGCAATGGATAGCGAGATCCAATCCATGTATGATAACCAAGTTTGGAATTTGGTTGATTATGTGCCCGAACGTAAGACCGTTGGGTGCAAATGGATCTTCAAAAAGAAGACCGACGTGGATGGGAACGTACACACATATAAAGCGCGATTGGTCGCGAAGGGCTTTACTCAATCTCCCGGAGTTGACTATGATGAGACCTTCTTACCAGTTGTGAAGATTAAATCTATTAGAGTGATGCTAGCAATTGCCGCATTTCATGATTATGAGATTTGGCAAATGGATGTCAAGACCGCTTTCCTTAACGGAAAGTTGGCTGAGGATGTTTAGATGGCTCAGCCAGAGGGGTTTGTGGATCCGAAGCATCCGAATAGAGTGTGTAAGCTTGAGAAGTCCATTTATGGACTTAAGCAAGCGTCTCGCAGATGGAATCTTTGCTTCGATGAGAAAGTCAAAGAGTTTGGATTTGTACGAAGCGAAGACGAATCTTGTGTATATGTCAAAGCCAGTGGGAGTATAGTAAGCTTTCTCGTTCTATATGTCGATGACATATTACTCATAAGAAACAACATCCCGACTTTGCAGGAAGTCAAGTCCTGGCTCGGGAAGTGTTTCGCTATGAAGGACCTCGGAGAGGCTTCTTACATTTTGGGAATAAGGATAGTAAGAGAAAGAAGTAAGAGACTAATTGGACTTAGTCAGAATACTTACTTAGAAAAGGTACTAAAACGTTTTAGTATGGAAAACTCAAAGAAGGGAGAATTACCGATACAAGGAAATGCCAAGTTGAGTAAGACTCAAAGTCCGAGTACCGAAGCTGAGATAGCAGAAATGAGCCGAGTACCATACGCTTCCGCAGTTGGCTCAATCATGTACGCTATGACTTGTACTCGCCCTGATGTAGCCTTCGCTTTGAGCATGTTTAGCAGATACCAAGGGAACCCTGGCAAAGCACATTGGATTGCGGTGAAGAACATCCTTAAGTACCTTCGGAGGACGAAAGAATGGTTCTTAGTCCTTGGAGGGAGTGATGACTTGAAGGTGCGAGGGTATAGTGACGCCAGCTTTCAGACTGACAGGGACAACTACCGTTCGCAGTCGGGCTGGGTCTTTACCCTAAATGGAGGAGCAGTGACATGAAAAAGTTCCAAGCAGGAAACCGTAGCTGATTCAACGTGCGAATCAGAGTACATTGCAGCGAGCGAAGCGTCGAAGGAGGCAATATGGCTAAAGAACTTCATTGGTGATCTTGGAGTTGTGCCGGCCATAAAGGAGCCCATGGAGATTTTCTGTGATAACGAAGGTGCGGTTGCCTTGACCAAGGAACCGAGGGATTATGGTAGATCTCGACATATCAATAGAAAATATCACTTCATTAGACATCGTGTAGAAGAAGGACAACTCGTAGTGAAGAGGATATCATTAGAAGATAACCCAGCAGACCCGGTTACGAAGGGACTGAGTAGGGTTAAGCACTTGCAGCATGCTAGGAGTATTGGGCTGAAGGATGATATTAGTATAGATTAGATAGTGTTAGAAATGTATAATAGATAAGTGTAATTAACATTTGATGATTAAATAAAGGAGTTTTATTTATGAGTAAAGTTACTGTCACATGTTAATTGTTTAACTATTGTTTCACTTTGCATGTTTTGACTTCCAGAATAATTGAGTTTATTAGGAATAATCGAATTATTCAAATGGTCCACAATCGTTCATATGTTGGGAGTAGATATGAATGAAGATTGTCATGAATTGGTGTGTAGAATGTCTAAATGGTGTTAGACATAGCAAGGGTTGCTGGAACGTTCATGAGTGCTTATGAACTGGTTTTGAGCATTGGAATAAACCCGCGCTTGCTGGAATCACCTTATGGAATACGATATAAAAGGTGATCGCAAGACAATAATATCATATAGTCTTAAAACCTAGATATATGGTTTATTATTTGTTAATTGATTGTACATTGATAATGCAAAAACGCATCAGTAACTCGGTGTTATAAAACGCATTGTTGTGTATAGTTGGTTAATGAATAAGTAAATGCATATAAGTCGAAGTTTATCTGTAACTTTTATCTAAGAAGGTAAAAGCGATATCTCAGCCGCTCGATGATTTGATTTGACTTATGTGCCGGGCCCGGTCAGAACTGAATTGATGTGTTTAATTAAGTTCTATGTCAAATAAATCAGTGATCGAGAAACCTAAATGCTTGACTAACCATTCCATAGGATTGTCGGCATGATATCTAACAGAGGACTGTACGATCCCTTATCTAAAGGACAAGATTGATTAGATCAGAGTTGACAGCGTCTTTGAGAGCTACGATTGCAAACCGAATTGTACTTGTATAGTTACTAGACTTATCCAAGTGGGAGACTGTTGGAATAGTGTCTAAGGCTGCAACTATATTAGGCAAGTATTTGATCCGGTTGTGTATGGTCCTTTTGGGTTGCCTTCACCATAGCAACTTGATGGATGATTTGTTAAAAGAGAGTAAATATTATAAGGAATAATATATGGTTATTTGATTAATATAAGTCATAGATTAATTGGAATTAATTTGGTGACTTAAAGAGATTAATTAAATAAAGGGGTATAAACTGTCAATTGTTTGATAGTTAAACTTTAGACTATAAATCCATTGGGATATGCTTTGGAAGAATTCTATGAGATATAGGATAGATAAAATCGTCCAAAGGCTTATCTATGGAATGGATTTGGATAGCCTTAAGAGAAGATTATCCAATTAGGGTTTAGGTTGTAACCCTTAAGGAGTCTACAAGTATAAATAGACCCTAGGGGTGAGGGAATTCAACACACCATCAAAAGTAGAGATACTCTGGCCGAATTCCTCCCCTCTCCTCTCTCCTAAATCATCTTGCTTGCTATTGGTGTTTGTAAGCCATTAGAGGAGTGACATTTGTGACTCTAGAAGCTCCAAGACAACAAGATCAACAAGGAACTCAAAGGTATGATTCTAGATCTGTTTCAATGTTGTTATTTAACCTAATTAGCCATTAGAAGTCTTGGATTCAAAGCATGTTTAATTAGAAAGCCTAGATCGAAGCATTAGGGTTTTGCATGCGCACATAGGAAAGTTCTTATGTCTAAAACCCATCATTACCACCCTAACACAAAAGGGTGTAACTTTTTAGCTGGGGTGAAAAACAAAAAACAACATTCCAAACACTAAAGCGAGCCTATGAAGCGCACCTATTTTGTCTTTAGCAGAAGGGACAAGAGACTTTGTAGTATACTATGATACATCTAACCAAGGCCTAGGCTGTGTTTTGATGCGCAAGGAAAGGTTATATCCTATGCCTCAAGACAACTAAATACATATGAGGTCAACTATACAACTCACGACCTTGAATTAGGAGCAGTGGTATTTGCTCTATAGATCTAGAGACGTTATTTGTATGGAACGAAATGCAAATATTCACGGACCATAAAAGTCTTCGGCATATCTTCGACCATAAAGAACTAAACATGAGACAACGAAGTTGGGTGGAGCTACTGAATAATTGCGAATGCGGAATTCGTTGTCACCCCGGTAATGCCAATATAGTATCCGACGCCCTTAGCAGAAAAGAATACTCGGGACGTCGAGTAAAGTCATTAACCATGACTATCCATTCACACCTATCCACACAGATCAAAGAGGCTCAACTTGAGGCCCTAAAACCTGAAAATGTTGCAGGTGAATCTTTAAGAGGAATGGACAAGAATTCAGAAATCAAAGGTGATGGAGCCCAATATCTCTTGAACCGAATCTGAACACCAAAGTTCGGTGGTTACAGATAGGTTGTCATGAATGCAGTGCACATAACACGATACTCCGTTCATACGGGTTTAGATAAGATGTATCTGGACCTTAAGAAACTTTATTGTTGACCTAAAATGAAAGCTGAGATTGCTACCTATGTAGGCAAGTGTCTCACTTGTGCCAAAGTCAAGGTAGAATACCAAAAGCCTTCGCATCTACTGTAACAACTAGAAATCTCCAAATAGAAGTGGGAATGGATTACAATGGATTTCATAACTAAGTTACCAAGGACAATGGGTCGTTATGATACCATTTGGGTAATCGTCGACAAGTTGACCAAATCCGCACACTTCCTGCCAATAAAAGAACCTGAAAAAATGGAGAAGTTATCAAGGATGTATATTAAAGAGATTGTATGATTGCATGGTGTGCCAATATATATTATCTCCGACCAAGATAGTAGATTTACCTTGCGCTTTTGACAATCACTTCAAAAGTCCTTGTGAACAAATATTGACATGAGTACAACATACCATCCTCAAACTGATGGGCCAAATGAGAGAACCATACAAAATCTGGAAGACATGTTAAGAGCTTGTGTGATAGATTTTAGTAAATCTTGGGATACATATTTACCACTAGTTGAATTCTCCCACAATAATAGCTATCACACTTGCATCAAAGTTGTATCCTTTGAAGCACTCTATGGTCGTAGGTGCAAATCTGCTCTGTGATGGGCTGAAGTGGGTGATACACAACTAGCCAAGCACCAGATACCCGACAATACTCTAACCAGTCCCTAAATCATTCGAGATACCACATAAAATATTGTACAAATCCGGGAATGGTTGAAAGCTTCTAGAGATAGACGGAAGAGTTATGCAGACAAACAACGAAAAACCTTGGAATTCTAGGTTGGTAACCATGTCTTGTAAAAAGTTTCTCCCCACAAAGGAATGATACGCTTTGGAAAAAGTGGAAAACTAAGTCCAAGGTACATCGGACCATTCGAGATTCTTGCTAGAATTGCTCTGGTTGGTTATAATATTAAACTACCGCATGAACTCAGTAACATTCATCAATCTCAAGAAGTGTCTGTCTGATGAGATTTTTTAATTCCACTTGATGAAATAAACAAGAGTCTACACTTCATAGAAGAACCAGTGGAAGTTATGGATAGGGAAATCAAAAGAAAAAAGAAAAGTTGTATACCAATAGTGAAGGTTTGTTGGAATGACAAGCGAAGACCTGAATTCACTTGGGCACGGGTAGATCAGATGAAACAAATATATCCACATCTTTTCCTTAGTCCATGAGTACCACTTTAGAAATAAATTTCGGGACGAAATTCCCTCTAACGGGGGATAATGTAACAACCCGATATTTCAAGTCAATGTAATAGTTTAGATCAAATTGTAACTTATTTTGAAATAATAAATATAGAAGTTTATTGAGACGAAAATAAACGTCAGAAATAATTTTTTCAATAATCTTAATTGGGATGAATAAAGTGGTAGATATGATAACAAGGTATCCGAAAATATAATGAACACTGAAATCCTAGTTATAACGAAAAAGTTATGACCAATCGAATATCCGTGACAAAACCGACAAAACGCTGTTTAGCGTAATAAGCGAGTTTTCATTAAAATGCTTTTTAGACTTAACTATCTAAATGAAAGTTGTAGTATACGTTAAACCAAGAGTGTCCATTAAAATAACGTTCAAATATGACTTCGTATGATGAAGTTATGATTTTTGGAAGATTCGACACAACAGTACACAACCCGAAATTCGAAATAAAGATCAGACGATTTTCAGCCGAAACAACCTAAATGAGAATTGAAGGTCTCTTCGATATTAGTACAATGGTAAAAAGACAAACTAAAACGGATGTCAGATGAAGAATTATGATTTTTTTAACCGATTTTTCCTGTCCCGACCAATTAAAAATATAACTTTAAAAATAAATTCAAAATTAGCCGATGGAGTCTTTGTAGAGCATTATCTCACCTACGCGGCGATATAAAGAACGTCAAAAAAGGAACTCGTATGTAAAAGTTACGAATTTTTGAATTTTAAAAAATTCATTTTGTAGAGGAGTACGCCCAACATACAAAAGATTATGCCCAGCGTACTCGGAATAGCTTTGATGCGTATAAGTAGCCTTGACACATCCGAAGCTCGGAACCCGATTATAGGACACGTATCTCGCATGAAGTATGCCCATCGTACATAAGATTACGCCCAACGTACTCGGACTCGCATTGATGCGTATCTCTAGACTCGCCACAACCGAAGTTCAGATAAGACTTAAACCAGTATGCCCCGCGTACGAGAAGTACACCTAACATACTGAGGTTTATATTTGTACGCCCAACTTACCAAAAATTACACCCAACGTAAATCGATATTCCAACCCCCTAAAAATAACATGCGAGGCCTCCGGGATTTGTTTACCAATTTACACCTCTCTCTTACATTAAACGCTCTTTCAAACCACTTTTAACACCCAGAAGCCTAGAATTCCCCCCTAACACCCGAAGAAAGCTAGGAGTCCCGAAGCCCTCGAGAAAATAAGCTTTTCCGGTCGAAACTCTGCCCATGTGAAGCCCGACTTTTCATCAAATACTCTTAGTTTCGTCAAGAAAAGTCCTTCCTAGAAACGAAACGCAGCCCGAATCACCACTCATCAAGTGAGATCATATCCCAACTTTTTCATAAAATTTCACTTTTTTTGGGGGGAAGAAATACAAGTTTAAAACCCAAAATGTTTGTGCGAGAAATTATAAATGCTTTCAGTATTTATTTAATTATTACTATCAATGAAATTATATATTTATGTACGTATAAATTATATACTTAGGGTTCAACAGACTTAGGATTGATGATTTGACTTCATTTCCTGTTTCTTGTTTGGTTGTGGGCTTGAAGTAGAATTATTTATTTGACTGTCTGTTTAATCTAAAATTATATAAATATTATATCTATATAAGTATAAGACAAAAATGCAAGATTAGTCCCTATGGTATTCAAAAAACTTTGGATAGGATTCAAAAAGTTTCCAACCTGCATGGAAGGTCCAATATTAAAGTTTTTTTTTTGGGTTTTTGGTCCCTGATACACTTGAAAATTCGATTTTGCCATTTTCATTTCTTTTTTCCTTTTTCTTTATTTATTTTGGTATTTAAATAATTAGAGGTAAAAAAAATCTCTCTCTCTCTCTCTCTCATTCTCTCCCTCTCCCTCTCCCTCTCTCTCTCTCTCTCATCAAACTCAATACTTTAGCTTTGCGAATCTCATCTCAAACGAAATACAAAATCCTTTCTGTGTTTAAAAAATTTACTCATCACAACACCGTATTCTTTTGACCAGGTGCCAATAATCATCAATCCATATGAAGCTGCAATCAAAGTTTTTCTGGGTTTCTCGGTCTATATCGTCTCAAGAATAATTTCAAACAAATTCAGTAACAACAATCGAGATGGAAGAAGAGGGAAAGAAACATAACAAACACATGAACAATAAATTTCTTGGAGTCTAATTCTGAAACTCACAGGAACATATATACACACAAATTTCTTGATTTCATCTAAATATCCCTTTTTTGGACCTGCGATTTTCGATCTGCGTGCTCTTGGACCTTAGATTTTGCTTTGTAACACAACTTTAGATTTCATCTCCTCCTGTAGAGCCCCAACGAATAGAAATCGGTTCAAAACTCGATTTCTAAAGTTCAAGCCTTCCAAATTAAAAATTGAATAAAAAAAGGTTGGAGATTTCAAGAAGATGATAGTGATGTATATTTGGAAATTGATGTTCCTGAATCGAGGTGGAGGTAGACGAAGACAAAGTTTTGTTGAGAAATCGATATCTTGCCTTCAAATTTCATTTTGGTTTTAGGGTTTTGTTGAGATATAGACTTTACAGCACCGCCTGCCATGGAGATTATCACCGGATTTCCAGAGTGAGGGTTTACAGCGATTGTGAAATAGTTATGGTTTTTCTGCTTCATCTTTGTTTCCCGACCCGAAATAAATGAACGTGAGGTCAAAAACGCGAACGTATGGATCGGAAGAGATGAAGGTATCATACAACCAGTTACAAAGCAATTCCTTGATGGAGCCAGAGTCGAGAGGGGATCTAAGCGAAGAAGATACAATGGTGTTCTTGAATGTTGAAGAACAAAGCAACAAATGTGAGTGTTATTGGTTGCTGGCGAGAGAAAGAGAGAGAGAGAGAGAGAGAGAGAGAGAGAGAGAGGAGTTGGGTGAGATTTTATTTTTTATTTTTTATTCTTAATAGATTAAATACCAAAATAAATAAAGAAAATATAAAAAACAAATGGAAAGGGAAAAATCGACTTTTCGAGTGTATCAAGGACCAACAACCCATAAAAACCATGATTTTGGACCTTCCATGCAAGTTGGAAACTTTTTGGACCCCATCCAAATATTTTTGAATACCATAGGGACCAATCTTACAGTTTTGTCTAAGTATAAATTCATGTGTTAAAAATCAATAGTTTTCAATTAGTTTTTAGTTGACAATTTTACTAAAGAAATAAACATACAAACTATAATAGGTATAGTTTATGATTCAAGCACACTACTTAACAAGTTCAGCTTACAATACAGAGAAAAACATATAAATTATAATAGGTATAGTTTTTGATTCAAACATACTATTTTAAAAAGTTCAAATTACATTACAAAAAAACAACATATAACCTATAATAAATATAGTTTATGAGAAATTCTTACAGATTATCTATTACAAAGTAACTTTTCACTATTATACATTAAGCATCAATATGGTTTTTGTGAGACACTGTTAAGTTGCTTGTCATTTAAGAAATACTATTAAAGTCCTGATAGTATATCAAGAATATTCGGACAGAGAGGGAGACATATGTGTATAGATCTATAAGGGATTGACAATCCCGCACTCAGACTGTTCGCTACAGTTAGGCTGGTATACCTACGAGTGACAAATATCGTTATAGTTCTGACACCTTCAAAGCATCATATTAGGCCAACTAGTCTTAGTATGGTTATAATAACTTACAAAAATATATTAAACAATATGTTTAGTATATAAATAATTAAACCAAGGAGTACGAATATAAAGTACCGGTTTTACAATAATACGATTTACAGTGTTACATTACAATTTGCAATTACAACTGGTGGAGCCAGGCACACTCACATTTACAAGGTTTTTAAAGAGTACAAGTACAGAAATTGAAATAAATAGTCTTCTTAGTGTTTTATTATGAACTAAGACTATGTTACGCTATTTCATAGTGCAATAATACTTACACACAACGGCTTATGGTATTAAAACTACTTTTCAGAAATATTGGGTTTTCTGGAACAATAAACAAGATTACTTATTTAAAGAAAACATATGAACTCACTAACTTAAATTTTGATTTTCTCTTTTCAAAAAGCTTGTATTCTTAGGGAACCAGTAGACAGGTACTTTTCCTAGGATTTTTTAGAAGACAGGAGCTGTGTTGAGTCATGTTTTTCTATCTTCTCTATATATCTCTTTTGATTTCAATATACAATGACTGAACACACATGTAAACTTTTACTTTATAATATAATGATTATTGTACTTTGATTACTATAATGCATGTGTTGTGATACTTAACGTGAAGTCACCACCCCCGACGTTTCCATCACTCTGATTTGGGGGTGTGACATGAATATTGTTTGCTTTGTGCTTTGTGGAACTCTTGATGATGGGAGACAACTACTAAGTGAATATGATGATATTCAGGAGGTGGATGGATGGCATCTTGAGGAGTTCTTTAGCAATGGATGGTCGAGAAGTGTGAGAACCTAGGAAGAGCCTAGTGAGTGACTTTAGTCAGACGAGAGAGAACATGTGTAACGGGATTGGTGATCGAGAAGGTTGAGCAGCTGCTTTAGAAATCTGGGATGATCCGTGTGGAAAGTATGCTTAGATGTGGTAGGTAGTATGGCCCATACTACTGAAAGCAGATGACCCATACTTGAAATAGGGTGGATTCCAGAGGTTCTAAATAGCATGTAGTAGGGAGAAAACATGGTTCGGGTACTATGATTCGTATCAGAGAGTGTTTCCATATTTACCAGTTATCCGACGATGGGTGTTCAGTCTGAGAACGGATATGGTAACTGTAAGGCCATATGGCCATGACAGTTTAGCTTCTATAGAGTGTACGTTGTGAGGGAATTGAGTTTAGATCCCAAAGAGTTTCATTGGTGAGCGGCCAGTTGGAATTACAGGACTTGAGGAAGAGTGGAGATGATACGATGTGGAGGATTGCGGTATGGGTTGAGGGATCGGCCGATGGTTGAGATGTCACTTTCAGTGATGAGAATTACACTATTTCCGCTTTTCGTGTGGAGCGAAAGAGATAACAAGCTTCCGATTTTAGAATCTGGGGGTAAACGCTGTGGGGTAGCATATAGTTGAAATATTTCCACCAGATTATGTGTGGTGTGTCTGCTGTAAGATATTTCTGTTGGATTAGTGTCTAAGTCCATAACTATTTTGGTATGTACTTGACCCGATGGTGCATGGTCCTTTTGGGTTGCCTTCACCAAAGAAACTTGATAGGATGAATTATGGAGAGTAAGGATTAAATATGATTTATTAATATATTATGGGAATAATATATTAAAGGAGAAATCATATTGTTTAATTAATATTAGTCAATAATTAATTGGTAATTAGTTTTGTGACTAAAAGAGATTAATTAAACTTAAGGGACTGGAATTGTAATTATAAGATAATTGCAATTTGGGCCATGGATTGCCTTGTATTAAGGGATGGACGAATTCTAATGGGAAACCCATAAGGAAATCGTCCATGGGCTTAATTAAAGGAGTCTATGGGTTGCTTAGGGCTTAAGCATCCAAATTAGGGTTTCCTTGTTAGATAACCCTAATAGCCCAACTATATAAAGACCCCTTAAGGCTCAAAAACGTGGCTAAGATTCTTGTAAGGGTTTCTACACGTTTTTTGGCAGCCTCCATCCTCTCTCCTCTTCATCCTCTTGCTTATGGTGTTTGTGAACCATTAGAGGAGTGACACGTGTGACTCTAAGCCTTCTAAAGTCAATTCAAGGAGGAATTGTGATTGTTATTGCTACATAACAATCAAGGTAACACTATAAACTTATTCTCATGTTAATATGATTATATGTATGCTAGAATTAGGGTTTATAGTCTTGGATTCAAAGCATGTACAATAGAGAAACCTAGATCCAAGCATTAGGGTTTGTATGAGCACATAGGATGTCTTATGACCAAAACCCAACAGTGGTATCAGAGCCTAGATTGGTTTCAATTGTATTGATGCATATTTGATCGAAATAAGCACTGAAAATCGATTTTTTGAGTTTCTGAATGTTTGACTCACCGAGTCACTTGGTGAACTCGCCGAGTCAGCTGTACTCGACGAGTCCAGGTCCAGACTCGACGAGTCAAAGGGTCTGACAGCTCAGATTCGCGATTTTCTTCCTGTTTTGGTTTTGGATAATTAACATAAACTTGTTTTTGTGATAAAATCCGAATTTTTTCATTATTATGTGATTATCCTTACCAAAATAGAAGATAATTGTCAAAATTTAGATAATCACTTGTTTTATTAGATAAAGTTTGATTATTTGTAATTTAGATTTGAATTATCTTGTGAAACAGTTTCAATTTATCCCTCTAGGTTTTATAGTTTAAATTTGAACCCCAAAAGTTTTGTTATTTTGAAATTTAAATAGTTAAAACCCTAATGTTTTGAAATGTTTCAAAACTTGCCCTTAAGTTTTGGAATTTAAAGTTGATTAAAAGGTTAATTAGAAATGTTAAATTCTAAAACTCTAGTAATGTTTTGAAAAAGTTCAAATCACACCCTTATAGTTTTATTAATTAATTAAGGTGTATAATTAAAAGAGATTTAATAAATCCATAAAAGTTTAGGTTAACCTTTTAATTGAATTAAAAGTGTAATTGTTAAAGTTAACCATATAGTATTTTAAAAGTATAAAATACACCCTATACTATATATAACATTAAAAGTCTAACATTATATATAAGTATGAGTAAAAGTCAGTCTTACCGTTAGTAGGCCTCATTCACGAAGCTGGTCTATAAGGGGTGTTTAAGGAAATTGCCTATAAAATGGCGATTGAATGGGTATCCACTCTTACCCACCACACTCTTGACTAGTGGAGGGTCGTTAGCCGAACGGGTAGGATAGGACGAAACCTTCCATTATAAGTATAATGAAATACAAAGTAACTAAATGTTTTTCAAATTCCCAATCTTAGTTACTTAGGAAAAAGTGAATTGATGCAATTCCATGAAATTACACTTTGTGCCCTTGCGAAGACGTTAGTGGAGCGTGTGTGGTTTACCGGCACACTAAATGGTTCTAAGCAAAGGTAGCAAAGGGTGACTCAATGTTTGTCATAGTTCGGTGGAGCGTGTGTGGTTTACCGGCACATCGAATAGGTGATTGTAACATGTGAGGGCACCATGTAGTTTGCATGGTTATTCACACCCGCTTTGTGATCCTCGGCATCCCAGTCACAAACTAGAGGGGCATATCGAGATTTAAACATGCCATTGAAATGTTCAATGAATCTCAAAGGATCTAGGAGTTTTCATAGATTTAAAACTTAAATTTCTTTTTCGTTTTTCATGGTGGAAATTAGTGAATCATCATTCACTTACCTTCAAATATTCTGCATTTGGGTTACGGCATCCCTCTCCCGAGTTGTAGGATATTGTGTTGGGTCCTAGCCTTGGAATTTCATTTGGGTGATTTACCAAGGACTCAATCAATCAACTAACTTGAATTCGTTTTTCTCCCGATGTCAAAGTTCGACAACTATGGTCTTCGCAAATCCCGTGGAACAAGCATTCCACATGAAGATGATATTCCACGATTCGATCGAGGAACAAGAAATCATGCTTCACTTCCTCCTCCTCCTCCAATTATTCTCCCTAACCCACAAGATTGTAAAATTGAAAAGTTCAATAT
This sequence comes from Lactuca saligna, assembly GCF_052625555.1. NCBI lineage: Eukaryota > Viridiplantae > Streptophyta > Magnoliopsida > Asterales > Asteraceae > Lactuca > Lactuca saligna. Next base: position 14,371,553 of record NC_136417.1, read on the forward strand.
CACTCAAGCCCTTTTGGCAAGTAAACATAAAGAGGGCAAGTCGGTGTGTGCAGGCATCTTAGGGATGAAGTCACACATTGATAGATTAAGAATGATGGGATCCGTTGTCGGTGAAGCGATGGTTGTTGATTGGGTTCTTCGGTCACTTCCTAACTCATATAGTGAGTTCGTAAGAGAGTACTATATGATAAACCGCGACGTGAACCTTATAGATCTCACCTACATGCTTATTGCTGCTGAATCAGCAATGGTTTGGCGCAATAGAAAAGCAAAGTTGATTGGTGAATCTGCCTTCAAGACCTCTATGGATATAGACAATGGCAATGAAAGACATGCAATGATCGAAAAGTTTGATCATAAGAGAAAGGCGATGTCTGAAGTAGTTCCATGTGATATTCCAAAGGAGTCAATTTGCTTTTATTGCCAAGAGAAGAGGCATTGGAGACGAAGTTGCCCTATTTACCTAAGAGATCTAAGAGATGGGAGAGTCAAAAGTATGACTACGATTTAGGTAAGAATCCACTATCTAACTCCATTAAGTTCCTATTCATTGATTCTTAATACATGATGTGATAAGATTGCATTTGAATGTTTTGAAGGATCGGTGAAAAGAAAGGAAGCTTGATAAGAGAGCAAGATGAATCTAATCACAAGAGATGGATCTTGATCTCATGGACTTGAAGATTGGATTTTGAGCTTAGATAGTTATGATAGAGTTGTTAGAAATTTTCTTTTACATAGTTTTCAATAGATTTTGCATTGTAAGGACAAATGTTTTTCCGCTGCTTTTATAAATAAAATAAATTTTGTTTGACTTATTTATTTGTTTACTTCCTTGCAATGAAATTGTTATGAAAATTGATGTTTGCATATTTCTACAACGAATGGATATGATTCTTAGTTATGTTATTTATGGAAGGGTCAAGAATTTACCAAATAAGGAGAGTTTCTCATCGCCCAAATTTCAATTGGACCGAAACTTGGAATCATGCAACTTGGTTGCACGATGAATGAGAAATTACGTATTTGGAAATTAGACTAATTCATTGACAAAGTGTCAAGTGAAGGACTAGGAGATCGAGCACACAAAGTTGTGTCTTGATCAAGTTCACCATAAGAGTAACAAAGATATTCGTCATGATTTACTAAAGGCTTAGTAAATATGATTACACTTACAAGATTAAGTGTAATTTTGAATTGATTAAAGGGTTTAGATCAATAGCAAAACGAATAAGAAGAATCAAGTAGGCAGAAAGATAAGAGTTTCTCCATTCTAAGAAGAAGGGAGAGTGGCTTTTATGCTTTATGATAGGTCTTAATGATTAAGAACCATATCTCAATTGATCCTCTAAGTGAGTCTTGGTACAATTGTATGTCCAAGAAGAGGAATCAAAGATTGATGAAATGGTCAAATCAAGAAGACAATCATACTTTGTTCCAATAACAAGTCTTAAAGTTAAGATTGTGACAATGAGTAAAAAGTATTAAAGGTTTATAACATTCATCAAATGTGGAAAGTTGTGATGTCTTGGATAAGACAAAGACCAACTATGACCAATTTATGAAGTGTTTTGATACAAGCTACACTAACTCTTGAAAATTTGTTTGTCAAGAAATGTTTATTGACAAAAGAATCTTATATGTCAAGGCGTCAGTGGGAGTCTTAATGGTCTCGAAAAGTTTCAAGAACAAATCAAATAAACCTTATCGATCATCACTAGCACACGAGTTGAGGTTTACAACCTATCGTGAAGACATTATTTTGTTTCTGTGCCAATCCAATCGAGTTAATTATGCATGTGAGTCCTATGAGTTCTCATTTGAATGCGTAAAATGCAAGGACCTTGATCAATGAAAGGTACATTGATAGGAAAAAGGTAAGATGCTTAACTACTTGGAAGACGTGGTGGGCAGCTGTGCTACCATAAGGCAAGAAATCAAGATTAAGAAAGTTCGATCCATATGAGTTTGAATTTGTCGTAAACTTTGGTTTTAACAAATTCGCATGGATAGGAACACATACACCGTTTAAATCTAAGTGTCATAAGATTTCCTCCTTCATGAAAATGATTGTGAGAAAATGCTTTCACTAAGAAAGATTTTAAAAGATAGTGATCGTAAAATTGCATTCTCAAATTCGATCATGGTTACGGCATCCCTTTCCATAATTTGAATTGTGAGGTTTGGCAATTAGTCTTAATTGTTAAGACACACATATGAACTATCTAAGGCAAAAGTGTATAAGTTCAAGAAGCCTTGATAAAAGATTATCAAAGCACTAAGTATTAGAAACATGAACTTAAGAAATTCAATAAGTATTGTTTTTCTGAAAGTTAAGATGTTTATGAATACATGTCGAAGCTAGTGGGAGCATAAGTGTTATGTTTTATAATAATCATCATGATAGTGGGAGCATAAATGTTATGATTGTATGATTATTAAGGTACGTATTGCATAGTTGGCAATATTAATTATAGAAAACAAGAGTCATACTTTGCAAAGTTGTAAGAGTTGAAAGGTTGTTTTGCTATAATTAAGGGAGAGAATATTATGCTTCATTTCAAATCTAAAGGATTAGGTTGCGAAATGTTGATAAGTTTAGTCAAATGTACATAGTGTGTTCTTAAAATTTCGATTGTGATTACGGCATTCCTGTTCGCAATTCGAATTTTGAGAACATAGCAAATAAAACATTGTGCATCATGTCCCTTACGCTTCGGGTATAGGATCGATTGCAAATGCTTTAATTTTTGACCATTCTAAAATTTTCCAAATGTCTAGTGCATTTAGAGGGAAAAGGGACTAGAATTGGTTTTGACTAAAATAATTAAACAACTATCAAAGGACAATCCAAAGTTCGACGAGGATTGGTCGCTTGTGAGTAGTTGGAAGTATAGTATTGGAAATTATGGAAGTGTTTCCATATTGGATGGACAATATCGACATCATTACGAATAGATAAGATTCTATTAAGAATGAGTTGTCATATGGAAAATATGGAAGTGTGTCCATGTTGGGAAGTAAATATTGAAAATCTATGTCTAGATTAGAAACTTTTATGCAAAAGGATGTTCAAAGGAATGTACTTTGAGAGAGAGACATCATATCTAAGGAATTGTCTTGTAACAATCTCCGATAGAGGACTTTGTAATATCATTGGCAATAGTCTTTGTGACTTTGGTGCAGTGACATTACGAAAGGATCGTTGCATAAAGTGTTAGAATCTAATATATTCTATAAGTAACAAGAATTTGATATTCTTACACTTAAGAAAATGGATTTGGAGTTGTAAAATGAGAATGATTGGAAATGTGTTCAATTTGTCTATTTCACAAAAGTAAGAACCATAGGTAAACATTGTGTGCATGCTAGGAGCATGGGACAAGTGTTGGAATTCAAATGCGAAGTTGATTACCCGAAACGACAAATAATGAGTAATCGATATGGTGATAAATAAAACGTGTTTTGTTTATACTCAAAGGTTTGAGGCCATATGGGATTAGTATTATTCTTGTGTTTCACCTTGCATGTTTTGACTTCCAGAATAATTGAGTTTATTAAGAATAATCGAATTATTCAAACGGGCCACAGTCGTTCATATGTTGGAAGTAGATATGAATGAAGACTGTCGTGAATTGGTGTGTGGATTGTCTAGAAGAGTATTAGACATAAGCAAATGTTTGCTGCAACGTTCATGAGTGCTTATGAATATGATTTGAGCATTGGATTAAACCCACGCTCACTTGGATCACTCCATGAATTGTATTACGAGTGATTGGTGAGACGATAACATCTTATATTCTTGAAACCGAGATGTGTGAGTTGTATCTTGCGAATCGGTTGCACATTGATAATATGTAAACGCACTAGTAACTTGGTGTTATAAAACATATTATTGTGTGTGATTTGGTTAGTGAGTGCAAGCGAGCATTGTATCAAAGTTTATCCGTTCCTTTTATCCAAAGTAGGATAAAAGCGATATCTTTGGGCCCCTCGATGGTTTAGTGATGACATACGTAAATGCTCGGCCGGGCTAGGGCTAATTTGATTTGTTCAATTAGTCTGTCGTCATAAATCAGAAATCGAGAAGTAGTACAAAGAGAATGATTAGAAATCATATCTCATACGATATCTAGAATGGAGGAATATATGATCCCTTATCTAAGGACACGCGTATCTGATATGATCAGAGTTGACAGCGGCTTTGGAAAGCTACGATTGCAGATCGGGATCTGAAGTCATACGCAGAATAGTTGTTAGACTTATCCAAGTGGGAGACTGTTGGATTAGTGTCTAAGTCCATAACTATTTTGGTATGTACTTGACCCGATGGTGCATGGTCCTTTTGGGTTGCCTTCACCTAAGCAACTTGATAGGATGAATTATGGAGAGTAAGGATTAAATATGATTTATTAATATATTATGGGAATAATATATTAAAGGAGAAATCATATTGTTTAATTAATATTAGTCAATAATTAATTGGTAATTAGTTTTGTGACTAAAAGAGATTAATTAAACTTAAGGGACTGGAATTGTAATTATAAGATAATTGCAATTTGGGCCATGGATTGCCTTGTATTAAGGGATGGACGGATTCTAATGGGAAACCCATAAGGAAATCGTCCATGGGCTTAATTAAAGGAGTCTATGGGTTGCTTAGGGCTTAAGCATCCAAATTAGGGTTTCCTTGTTAGATAACCCTAATAGCCCAACTATATAAAGACCCCTTAAGGCTCAAAAACGTGGCTAAGATTCTTGTAAGGGTTTCTACACGTTTTTTGGCAGCCTCCATCCTCTCTCCTCTTCATCCTCTTGCTTATGGTGTTTGTGAACCATTAGAGGAGTGACACGTGTGACTCTAAGCCTTCCAAAGTCAATTCAAGGAGGAATTGTGATTGTTATTGCTACATAACAATCAAGGTAACACTATAAACTTATTCTCATGTTAATATGATTATATGTATGCTAGAATTAGGGTTTATAGTCTTGGATTCAAAGCATGTACAATAAAGAAACCTAGATCCAAGCATTAGGGTTTGTATGAGCACATAGGATGTCTTATGACCAAAACCCAACAATTTCTTATACTGTGTGTGTGTGTGAGAGAGAGAGAGAGAGAGAGAGAGAAAGAGTGAGTGATAGAGAGAGTCATTAGAGGGGACTGAGATGAATGATGACAAGGATATGCCTTAGTTGATTATAGTAAGGTATATTTTAGCATCAGTTCCAGGTAATCAAGAGGAGTATATCGGGGCGGCGACCATTGTGGTTTACATTGTATATCGACCATGAGGGTCGAGAGTCCTAACTAATTCGGGACAGTCGAGGTGTTTGGAAATGTGTCGATATGAGATTATGGGTGACTAGAGGCAGTCACGTTAGAGGGATTTCGAGGCTTACATATGAGATTCGGGATACTTGGAGTTATTTGATCATTATCTGGAAGATCGTCGAGTGCTGCATGGTACATCCCATGAGTCGGGAATGATACATCTGGTGAGCCAGTCGGTAGTGTGGTCTGTTTGGTATGTCATTGGATGATAGTTCGAACCCTAAGTGTGGGAGAATTAGGTATTCTATGGGGAGGATCCTCAATATGATGTGGTGCAGAAGTAAGGGTTATGGGATCTGAGGTATGAGTATATGAGATGGGAGTCGTGTGGCAGTTGAGATAGTGTACAACACGAGATGATTCATGTCACATATTCTTAGGAGAAAATGAGTGACTTCACGGCAGGTGGCCAGTAGACTAAAATCTCATTATGTTTTGCGTTTCTTCGAGTGTACCAATGTTTGAGTTTTGAGATGGTTGGGTTGCCAAGGTTCAGATTGGATTTTGGAGAGACTAATTGTTCGCATATGGATTGTTATTTGTACTCCGTGAGGGGCACCAGTTGATTTTTTAATCAACTACAGGGTCGATATGAGTAGTTCGCATGGGCTTGTTCAGTAGCAGGTGGGGCTTTGGATTGTTATCAAAGTGTTCTCAGTTGTGATGATTCCTCCGTGCTTCCAATTGTGAGTTGGAATACTTCAAGACTTCGAGTTGTGTGAGTGGAAGATCAGTGGTTGTGGCAATACCTTGTGAGATTTTGTAGTGGTGTATCGAGGTATTTGAGTATGATGCCCTAGGTTGTCAGATTATTATGAAACTTGGGTATGCCAGAAGGCAAGTGGGACATCAAGTGAGTATATTCCAGATGTGAGATCATTAGCTAATTGTTGACAAATGGGAATTGTGTTGGAATAATGTCTAAGGCTGTAACTATAATAGGCAAGCATTTGATCCGATTGTGAATGGTCCTTTTGGGTTGCCTTCACCATAGCAACTTGATGGATGATTTGTTAAGAGAGAGTAAATATTATAAGGAATAATATATGGTTATTTGATTAATATAAGTCATAGATTAATTGGAATTAATTTGGTGACTTAAAGAGATTAATTAAATAAAGGGGTATAAACTGTCAATTGTTTGATAGTTAAACTTTAGACTATAAATCCATTGGGATATGCTTTGGACGAATTCTATGAGATATAGGATAGCTAAAATCGTCCAAAGGCTTATCTATGGAATGGATTTGGATAGCCTTAAGAGAAGATTATCCAATTAGGGTTTAGGTTGTAACCCTTAAGGAGTCTACAAGTATAAATAGACCCTAGGGGTGAGGGAATTCGACACACCATCTAAAGTAGAGATACTCTGGCCGAATTCCTCCCCTCTCCTCTCTCCTAAATCATCTTGCTTGCTATTGGTGTTTGTAAGCCATTAGAGGAGTGACATTTGTGACTCTAGAAGCTCCAAGACAACAAGATCAACAAGGAACTCAAAGGTATGATTCTAGATCTGTTTCAATGTTGTTATTTAACCTAATTAGCCATTAGAAGTCTTGGATTCAAAGCATGTTTAATTAGAAAGCCTAGATCCAAGCATTAGGGTTTTGCATGCGCACAAAGGAAAGTTCTTATGGCTAAAACCCATCAGTGGTATCAGAGCCAGGTTGGTTTTCTTTAAATTGTTGCTTGATTAACTGAAACAAACCTGCAAAATTCGATTTTGGGTTTATGAGTCATGTACTCGGCGAGTTCCAAAGTGGACTCGGCGAGTAGGCCTGTACTCGGCGAGTCCGAGCGTCTGGATTAGGCAAAACCGGGATTTTTTCATGTTTATCTTATGGAAACTTACCTTAATCATATTAGATCAACCCTAATCCGTTTTTTTTTGTTATATATGACTATTATCTTGATCTAATTAAAGATATTTATCATCTAATAAAATATTTAATTTCCTTATGTGATAAATGATTAATTATTTTGATAATTATCTTAAAAGAAATCTTGGATAAATCAAATAAAGATAATTAGGATATTAATTGTTAATTGGAATTATTTGTTATTTGATCCTCCATGTTTTAAATATTTAAAACCTACCCTAAAGTTTTGAAATTTATATTTGTGATTAAAAGTTTTAATTTAGACAACTTAAATTTCAAACCCTAGATTTTAAAAAAGTTTTAAAATACAACCCTATACTAATATGATATTACTAGAATAATATATATATATATATATATATATATATATATATATATATATATATATATATATATATATATATATATATGTATAACTAAATGCTAGTCTTACCGTTAGTAGGCCTCATTCACGAAGCCGATCTATAAGGTGGGTATAAGGTTGCGGCCTATAAAATGGCGCTTAATGGGTGTACACTCACACCCACCGCTTGCTTGATTGGTGGAGGGTCGTTAGCCGAACGGGTAGGATAGGGCAACCTCATCTTCTCATTAAAAGTATAATAAGAAATACAAAGTAACTACACGTTTTAAAAATTTCCCAATCTTAGTTACTTTAGGAAAAGTGAATTGATGCAATCCCATGAAATTACACTTTGCACCTTGCCAAGAAGTTAGTGGAGCGTGTGTGGTTTACCGACACACTAATTGGTTCTAAGCGAAGGTGGCAAAGGGTGATTCATTGTTTATCATAGTTCGATGGAGCGTGTGTGGTTTACCGGCACATCGAATAGGTGATCGTTACAATGAAGGGCACCATGTGAATTTGCATGGTAATTCACACCCGCTTTGTGATCCTCGGCATCCCAGTCACAAACGAGAGGGGCATATCGAGATTTAAACATGCCATTGAATAGTTTCAATGAATCTCATCCGAACCTAGGAATTCTCAAAAACACTTAGGACTAATAGTTTAAGTTTTGTAATGGATAATTAGTGAATCGTCATTCACTTACCTTCAATTTATTTGCATGTTAGATTACAACATCCCTTTTCTAGTATGTAAATGTTATTGTTGGATCATAGCCCTAATTTTCTTATTGGGTGATAATTAGGGATTATTATTCTAATCTATCTTTGTCCTTTTCTAATTGAAGATGTCGAACGCAAACAACGCTGCTGCTAGTTCTTTCACGTTGATGAGCCTTTGCCAAAAGGTCACCTTCGATGGAACGAACTTTAGCGAATGGATAAGATACATTCGCACCATTGCTCGCTATGAGGATAAAGAGTATGTCCTCGATGAGAAGCTCGAGAAAATAAACCCCGAAGTTGCTACTCCCGAAGAAATCACCGCCTTTGAAACTCATGAACGAGATGCAACGAAGGTACATTTCATCATGATCGCCACCATGAACTCCGAATTCCAAAAGTCCTACGAGGACATGTATCCATACAAGATGCATCAAGACTTGTTGGAGAGATACCACCAAAACGCTAGACAAGAGCGTTATGAGATTTTCACTAACATGATCTCCGCTAAGATGGGTCATGGAGAATCTCTTACCGTGCACCTGCAAAAGATGAAAAGGTATGTCGACCGCCTTCGCAAGTTAAATGTTGACTTTGGTGAAGACTTGGCGATCGATATGGTGCTTCACTCTTTGCCTCCGATGTACAACCAATTTAGGATGACCTACCACATGAACAAAGAAGAGGTCACCCTAAGCAAACTCCAAGGTCTCTTGAGGGTCGCTGAGAGCAACTTCAAGGACAAGTCTGTTGCACCTAATCCCAATCCGTCCGTTGCTCCTGTCTTGGCTATTGGTCAAGGGAAGGGAAAGAAGAGGAAAGCTTCATCGAATAACTATCGCAAGGTGAAAGCCCGAGATGGTGCCTCTTCTAGTGGGACCAAAGTTGATCCCGCTAAGCCCTGCTCCAACCCAAAGGAGGCAGAGTGCCACCATTTCCACAAGATAGGACATTGGAAGAGAAGCTGCCCGGATTACCTGCAAGCGATCAAAGAAGGAAAGATCAAGCCATCTTTCGCAGGTATATACACAATCAAATCTAATGATTCTAATCATGCTATTTCTTGGGTTCTTGATACCGGTTGTGGTTATCACATTTGTTCTAATGTGCAGGGACTAAGAAGAAGTAGGGATGTTGAGCAAGGAAGGATCAATCTAATCATGGGGAACAGAAGATTGTCGCATGTGACCAAGATTGGAGTGTATTCTTTAGTGCTTAGGAATAGTTTGGTTTTAGATTTGAACAATTGTTTCTATTCGCCAGAAATGGCTAGAAACATCATTTCATTTCATGGTTTATATAGACAAGGATTTAGATTTTCTTTTAATAATGAGAATGGTTCTATTTTGGCTTATCTAAATGGTGTCTTTTACTTTGAAGCTATACCATGTAATGGAATATATGAAACTGTTATGATTGTTGATAACTTAGGAAATGATGTTTTGAATATTGATTCTTCCACTAGTATGGATAAAGCATCCTTGTGGCATTGTCGTCTTGGACATGTCAACAAGAAACGCATAGCACAACTCCAAAAGGATGGAGTGTTGGAGTCATTCGACCTTAGGGAAGATGACACATGCGAGTCTTGTTTACTTGGAAAGATAACTAAGTCACCCTTCATGAGTACTTGTGAAAGGGGTGAGGGGCTATTGGACCTAATACATACCGATGTATGTGGACCCTTTAGATCAACCACGAAGGATGGGAACCGCTTCTATGTGACTTTTACCGATGACTATAGTAGATATGGGTATATCTACTTAATCAAGCAAAAGTCAGACACCTTTGAAAAGTTCAAAGAGTTCAAGAATGAAGTGGAGAATTAATTGGGCAGGAAAATCAAGATGCTTCGATCCGATCGAGGAGGAGAGTACCTAAGTCTTGAATTCCACGATTATCTCAAGGAGTGTGGAATAGTTTCGCAATTGACGCCTCCTAGGACACCGCAGTTGAATGGTGTGGCAGAAAGGCGTAATCGAACCTTATTGGATATGGTTCGCTCTATGATGAGTCGTGCTTCACTACCTATCCTCTTTTGGGGGTATGCCTTAGAGACCGCCGCCCATATCCTTAACCGAGTCCCTACTAAGAAGGTTGCCAAAACACCTCACGAGATGTGGACAGGGAAAGATCCCTCGTTGGCACATATCAAGGTTTGGGGTTGCGAGGTTTTCGTAAGACGAGATACCCACGACAACCTTGAACCTCGAAGTGAGCGATGTATTTTCATCGGCTACCCGCAAACATCCTTTGGATATCTCTTCTATAGACCGAAAGATAATGTTGTCTTTGTTGCGAGGAGAGGAGTTTTCCGAGAGCGAGAACTCATAAGCCAAGGAGACAGTGGGAGGCAAATCGAACTTGAAGAGATTCAAGAGTCGATAGATGAAGGAACCTCTACCACTGGCATTCAACCCGAGGAGGAAACTCCGGTTGAACCGATTGACGAATCCTTACCTCTCAGACGTTCCGATAGAGTTAGAGTTCAACCCCAGTTTTATGGTTTTCATATTACTACCGAAGGGGACACGTATATTAGTGATGGTACACTAGTAAATCTTGATGAACCTAATAGCTATAAGGAAGCCATGGCAGGCCCGGAGTCTGCGAAATGGAAAGAGGCAATGGATAGCGAGATCCAATCCATGTACGATAACCAAGTTTGGAATTTGGTTGATTATGTGCCCAAACGTAAGACCGTTGGGTGCAAATGGATCTTCAAAAAGAAGACCGACGTGGATGGGAACGTACACACATATAAGGCGCGATTGGTCGCGAAGGGCTTTACTCAAACTCCCGGAGTTGACTATGATGAGACCTTCTCACCAGTTGCGAAGATTAAATCTATTAGAGTGATGCTAGCAATTGCCGCATTTCATGATTATGAGATTTGGCAAATGGATGTCAAGACCGCTTTCCTTAACGGAAAGTTGGCTGAGGATGTTTACATGGCTCAGCCAGAGGGGTTTGTGGATCCGAAGCATCCGAATAGAGTGTGTAAGCTTGAGAAGTCCATTTATGGACTTAAGCAAGCGTCTCGTAGATGGAATCTTTGCTTCGATGAGAAAGTCAAAGAGTTTGGATTTGTACGAAGCGAAGACGAATCTTGTGTATATGTCAAAGCCAGTGGGAGTATAGTAAGCTTTCTCGTTCTATATGTCGATGACATATTACTCATAGGGAACGACATCCCGACTCTGCAGGAAGTTAAGTCCTGGCTCGGGAAGTGTTTCGCTATGAAGGACCTCGGAGAGGCTTCTTACATTTTGGGAATAAGGATAGTAAGAGAAAGAAGTAAGAGACTAATTGGACTTAGTCAGAATACTTACTTAGAAAAGGTACTAAAACGTTTTAGTATGGAAAACTCAAAGAAGGGAGAATTACCGATACAAGGAAATGCCAAGTTGAGTAAGACTCAAAGTCCGAGTACCGAAGCTGAGATAGCAGAAATGAGCCGAGTACCATACGCTTCCGCAGTTGGCTCAATCATGTACGCTATGACTTGTACTCGCCCTGATGTAGCCTTCGCTTTGAGCATGGTTAGCAGATATCAAGGGAACCCTGGCAAAGCACATTGGATTGCGATGAAGAACATCCTTAAGTACCTTCGGAGGACGAAAGAATGGTTCTTAGTCCTTGGAGGGAGTGATGACTTGAAGGTGCGAGGGTATAGTGACGCCAGCTTTCAGACCGATAGGGACAACTACCGTTCGCAGTCGGGCTGGGTCTTTACCCTAAATGGAGGAGCAGTGACATGGAAAAGTTCCAAGCAGGAAACCGTAGCTGATTCAACGTGCGAATCAGAGTACAGTGCAGCGAGCGAAGCGTCGAAGGAGGCAATATGGCTAAAGAACTTCATTGGTGATCTTGGAGTTGTGCCGGCCATAAAGGAGCCCATGGAGATTTTCTGTGATAATGAAGGTGCGGTTGCCTTGACCAAGGAACCGAGGGATCATGGTAGATCTCGACATATCGACAGAAAATATCACTTCATTAGACATCGTGTAGAAGAAGGACAACTCGTAGTGAAGAGGATATCATCAGAAGATAACCCAGCAGATCCGCTTACGAAGGGACTGAGTAGGGTTAAGCACTTGCAGCATGCTAGGAGTATTAGGCTGAAGGATGATATTAATATAGATTAGATAGTGTTAGAAACGTATAATAGATAAATGTAATTAACATTTGATGATTAAATAAAGGAGTTTTATTTATGAGTAAAGTTACTGTCACATGTTTATTGTTTAACTATTGTTTCACTTTGCATGTTTTAACTTCCAGAATAATTGAGTTTATTAGGAATAATCGAATTATTCAAATGGTCCACAATCGTTCATATGTTGGGAGTAGATATGAATGAAGATTGTCATGAATTGGTGTGTAGAATGTCTAAATGGTGTTAGACATAGCAGGGGTTGCTGCAACATTCATGAGTGCTTATGAACTGGTTTTGAGCATTGGAATAAACCCGCGCTTGCTGGAATCACCTTATGGAATACGATATAAAAGGTGATCGCAAGACGATAATATCATATAGTCTTAAAACCTAGATATATGGTTTATTATTTGTTAATTGATTGTACATTGATAATGCGAAAACGCATCAGTAACTCGGTGTTATAAAACGCATTGTTGTGTATAGTTGGTTAATGAATAAGTAAATGCATATAAGTCGAAGTTTATCTGTAACTTTTATCTAAGAAGGTAAAAACGATATCTCGGCCGCTCGATGATTTGATTTGACTTATGTGTCGGGCCCGGTCAGAACTGAATTGATGTGTTTGATTAAGTTCTATGTCAAATAAATCGGAGATCGAGAAATCAAATGCTTGACTAACCATTCCATAGGATTTTCAGCATGATATCTAACAGAGGACTGTACGATCCCTTATCTAAAGGACAAGATTGATTAGATCAGAGTTGACAGCGTCTTTGAGAGCTACGATTGCAAACCGAATTGTACTTGTATAGTTACTAGACTTATCCAAGTGGGAGACTGTTGGAATAGTGTCTAAGGCTGTAACTATAATAGGCAAGTATTTGATCCGGTTGTGAATGGTCCTTTTGGGTTGCCTTCACCATAGCAACTTGATGGATGATTTGTTAAGAGAGAGTAAATATTATAAGGAATAATATATGGTTATTTGATTAATATAAGTCATAGATTAATTGGAATTAATTTGGTGACTTAAAGAGATTAATTAAATAAAGGGGTATAAACTGTCAATTGTTTGATAGTTAAACTTTAGACTATAAATCCATTGGGATATGCTTTGGACGAATTCTATGAGATATAGGATAGTTAAAATCATCCAAAGGCTTATCTATGGAATGGATTTGGATAGCCTTAAGAGAAGATTATCCAATTAGGGTTTAGGTTGTAACCCTTAAGGAGTCTACAAGTATAAATAGACCCTAGGGGTGAGGGAATTCGACACACCATCTAAAGTAGAGATACTCTGGCCGAATTCCTCCCCTCTCCTCTCTCCTAAATCATCTTGCTTGCTATTGGTGTTTGTAAGCCATTAGAGGAGTGACATTTGTGACTCTAGAAGCTCCAAGACAACAAGATCAACAAGGAACTCAAAGGTATGATTCTAGATCTGTTTCAATGTTGTTATTTAACCTAATTAGCCATTAGAAGTCTTGGATTCAAAGCATGTTTAATTAGAAATCCTAGATCCAAGCATTAGGGTTTTGCATGCGCACATAGGAAAGTTCTTATGGCTAAAACCCATCAAATTGTTCAAGAGTGTGACTATACTGAGGAAAGTGCCCTGTCTACACGAACTTAAGTCAAGAGTAGTGATGCATAATCTAGGTAGGTGTATGCACCTAACTATGTTGGACCGTGGAGCATTATATAGTGAACTCATTATGCTGACGACTTGAGGATGAGATTGTGGGGGTGATAAGAGAGCAAAAGCATCCGAGTGGAAGTAATCACTTAGGATTGTCAAAGGAGACTGTGGAGTGAGTCAACAAGAGAGAGAGAGAAAGAGATAGTATCTTATGACTACAAGGTGTCGTAGCATACATGAGTAAGAGAGGGGGTATCGTATGACTGCGGGGAGACATAACATACATGAGTCAGAGAAAGGGTATCATGTGACTATGGGGATCCATAGCATACATGAGTCAGAGAGAGGGTATCGTATGACTACGGGGAGCCGTAGCATACATGAGTCAAAGAGAGGGTATCATGTGACTGAAGAGAGTCATAGCATACATGAGTTAGAAAGAGTAACAGAAGACCACGGGGGGTCGTGGCATTCGTGAGTAAGAGAGAGAGAGAGAGAGAGAGAGAGAGAGAGTATAGTAGGACTGTGTGGAGGCGTAGCATTCACAAGACAATGAGAGAGTATCATATGACTACGGGGAGCCATAGAAATTGTTAGTTGGTGAGAGAGTGTTGTATAACTACCGGGAGCCGTAGTATTCACTAGTCAACACATGATGCAGAGGACTTCTTAGGCTTGGGTAGCCTTACCAATTGAGTCTTTGGGAAACTGGAGGCTACACCAAGGGCAAGACTGGGGTCTCCGTGATGGCCATGAATATTCCATCTTGATTGGAGAAGTGGTGTACGCATAGATTTGTGGATCCTGGGGCATGAGTTGAGTATCAAATTGGCGATGAGTGGTTACAATTCTTCTGTTAAATCAGACTCCCGATCTCGAGTCTGGATTTATTGTGAAATGAATAGACAGGACGAGATTCTAGATTTTCGGATGGGTTTCATCTTGAAAGGTAATGGCTTCTATCTGATGTCTTAAACCTGAGTAGGCCAGTTCGTTGGTTTAGGAAGGAAACGAGACGCATGGTACTATTGAGTGGTAGACAACAGAGTTGGGAGGTGAAGCAACTTCATATGGGGTTGTAATATTCAATCGAGGTAAAGCGCACTTCGTGACTGGTGTGTCATATTATAGGCAAAAATAGCTATTGTGAGAAGGAAGTTTGTAAAGTCGATTTACTGGGTGCAATGGGTAGCCTTTGGAGGTTCCACTGTTGGGTTGAGAGCTAAACTTGGTTTCTCTTCTTCCTAGGAAACATACGATTGGTTGTCGTTGGGTGTATAAGATAAAAACAAAATATGATGGTTCTATTGAGTGGTACACGACCATACTTGTAGCAAAAGGGTATTCTCAACAATATGGTTTTGACTGTGATGAGACTTTTGCCCCAGTGGCAAAGAGGACGACGGTCTATACTGTGATTGCAGTTGCATTATTTTTACAATGGAAAATCTTTCAAATGGATGTAAATAATGCTTTTTTGAAAGATGACCTCCATGAAGAGGTTTATATGTTTCCTTCCCCAGGAATTCAGCACCATTCGGGTGAGGTTTTTCAGCTTCACAAAGCTTTGTATGGTCTCAAGCAATGTCCTCATGATTGGTTTGAGAAATTCTTCACAATGATTACCTCTCTTTGATTTGTTTAGAGTAATCATGATTTGACTTTTTTTGTTAGATGCTCGAGTGTTGGGTGGATTCTTTTGTCCTTATATGTAGATAAAATGATTATTATGGTGATGACCATGGGGGTATTGAGTCTTTGAAGCATTATCTAGCTCATCATTATGCTATGAAGGATTTGGGATTACTACGTTATTTCTTAGGTATTGAAGTAGCTTAGTCTAAGAAAGGGTATCTTCTTTCTCAGACTGAATATATATCTGACTTGTTTACATGGGCATGCCTTTCTGACAATCTGATTGTAGATAATCCTCTTCAAATAAATGCACGATACTCTCCTATTGATGGTGTTCCTTTATCCAATCTAAATCTTTACTGGACTGTTGTGGAAAGTTTGGTTTATCTCACAGTTACCCGTCTAGATATTGCTCATGTTGTTCATGTTGTAAGTTAGTTTCTTATTGCTCAGACCTTTGTTCATTGAGGAGTTGTTCTTCGTATTCTGATATATCTTCGTGGCACTTAGTTTCGGGCCCTCTTGTTTCCCTCGACGTATTCACTATAGTGATGTTGATTGGGATAGCTATCGTCATGATCGTAACCACCACAAGATTTTGTGCGTTTCTTGGAGAGTCTCTCATTTCATGGAAGAGCAAGAAATAGGATGTTATCTCTAGATCATCCTCAGAGACTGAGTATCGTGTTATGGTTGTAACTACATGTGAGATTATCTAGTTACGGTGGCTTCTTATAGATATGGGGTTCACATTTGTTCAACTATTCCCCTGTATCGTGACAACAAATGTGCGATATAGATTGAGAAGAATTATGTTTTCCATGAGCGGATGAAGCACATTGAGATTGATTATCACTTCAACTGCCATCACTTACAGCTCGGAACCATATCCTTTCCGTTTGTTTCATCAACCTTGCAGCTTGTGGATATTTTTATGAAGGTTCTACCGGCATCTCGGTTTCATTTTTTTTTTGTGACAAACTTTTAATGCTTATTGTTGTTGGACTTGTGGTATTGCGAGTTTGAGGGGGATGTTAGCTCATATATTGTTATCCCGCATGTTTATTGGAGATTTAGCCTTTATCCCATTAGGTTTTTGTGTCTTATCTAGTATTTATTATCCTCTTTCTTGTTCTTAGCTTTCATACTTTTCATCTAGAACACTTGTAACTTTTCTCTTTCAATAATCATATGGCTCAGTTATCACACCCCTACTCAAAAGTAAGACATCATCAAAGTGTAGTGTAGCAATAAAAGAGGATACTTTCATTATCTTTTATTTTTTGAAACAACCAAATTATAAAAAAGATCTAGCAAGGAACTAGAAGAAAAAAACAATTACATCAAGTTTATAGGTTGTTGGAGCCAACAAACATAATTTTTGGAACAACTATCATTCCTATTACAAAACCAATTAAAAGAAAATTTCTTTATCGCATCAACAATTTGCTTTCTCCTAATCTTCTTTCCTTCAAATGCTTGATCATTTCGAAGGCGCCACATATACCAAAGAGTAGTGCAAACAATAGCATCAATGACACCTTTTTCTGTAGAAAAAGATGACAGTTAAATAGCTTCAAACAACGCAGTAATGGAATAAACTTTTGGAAATTATCCCTTATAATAGCACTATACATAATTATTCATTCCGAATAAATAAACATAGCTCCATTGGCAAATATGTCAATTTTGCATCAGAACCAAATCAGGTTGGATTATTGCAAATATGTCAATTTTGATTAACAAACCATAAAAATGTAATAAAATGTTTTTGTTTCAAACATATGGTTCGTGGCAACCAACTCCATCAAGAAGCCACGTCTGGAGAACATGTAACGGTGGAGAAAGCGATGGAGAATAACAGAACGACACGTCGGTAATCGTAGGACGGGAATGCTACAAGAAGAAAATTTTGATAGCTCCAAATGCAAGTCGAGGCTCCGAACCCAAGCCGGCTTGGAACACTTACTTGTTCACATGTCGGTATGGGATTTAATATTATATAATAATTCATATATCGTAGAATTTTAGATAATTAAATTTTATATTAAGAGAAAAACATAAAATTGCATATCAATTTAGGAGTAACCTATCACAAAATATACTATTTGTATTGTATTTACCGAAAGATATTATAAAAATATAATTTAGTACTATGAATCCATATATAACAACTCTGTGAACGATTTTGTATATTGATTGTTGTGTTTACAGAGGAGAATCAAACACTATATATACAGATATTTCACTCAACTGATTCCTAAATATTAGGTAAAGCTATCGACTAATTTAGTTTACATGTGGGACTTATGTACACGTGTGCTTGACAAAGTAAGAGTACCGTTATCACCCCCCCCCCCTGCAAGCTCATGTGCAGATCGCACCTGAACCTTCGAATGTATGTGAATCTATCCTTGTGTAGAGGTTTCGTAAAGATGTCAGCAACTTGATCAACAGAGGACACATGTGAGATCTATAATTGTATGGATTCAACTTGTTCACGAATGAAATGGAAATCGAGTGCTATGTGCTTAGATCGAGTGTTGATTATAGGGTTCTTTGTCATGAAGATGGCACCCACATTGTCACAGAGAATTAACGGACAATTGAGTTTTGGATCATGTAATTCTTGAAGTAACTACTTGATCCAAATCAATTCTGCAGAGGTATATGCTAAAGAACGATACTCTACTTCCATGCTTGAACGAGCCACGACGCGTTGCTTGCGAGAGGTCCAGCTAATGAGGTTGGAACCATAGTAAATTGAAAACCCATATTGGGATTGACAATCATCTTTATCAGAAACCCAACCTGCATCTAAGAAAGCTAACAGCCGAGTCTTGGTGGTGGGAGAAAAGTGTAAGCAATGATCACTGGTTCCATTTAGATATCGTAAAATTCTTTTGACAGCTTGCCAATGTTGAATTGTTGGTGAATGCATGTACGGAAACACACGATTGACCGCATAGGCTATATCAAGTCTTGTGATTGTGGTATATTGAAGGGAACCTACCACTTTTCAATACAGTTTAGGATCAGAATACGGATCACCAGTCAACGTGAGCTTTGAGTGGGCATCAACAGGAGTGGAAAGCGGTGTGGAGTCGGACATGTGGGTTCTTTCAAGAATGTCATGTATATATCCTTGTTGATTTAAGGTGAGAGAATTGTTGGAGTGAGTGATTTGGATCCCCATGAAGTAATGTAAGTCTCCCAAATCTTTGAGAGCAAATACTCGATCAAGTTGTTGGATGAATTTTTGAATGAGAGTGGGATTGGTACCTGTGATAATCAAGTCATCTACATAAACAAGGATATATATGATAGTGGATGAGGAGCGATGCATGAAAAGAGATGTATCTAATTGACATGAACGGAACCCTTGTTGGACTAAATATGTTTTTAGCTTAGTGAACTAGGCCCTAGGTGCCTGTTTCATCCCATAAATAGCCTTGTTCAGTTGGCATGCATGATGTGGTTTATGAACATCTTCAAAACCACGTGGTTGTCTCATATAAACAGTTTCAAGCAAGTCCTCGTTTAAAAAAGGCATTATTGATATCCAGTTGGCGTATCCACCAGTGGTTTCAGATGGCTATCGACAAGACTAAACGAATAGTAGTTGGTTTGATAACTGGACTGAAATCAAAATAGTCTACCCCCTCTTCTTGACTAAAACCTTGAGCGACGAGCCTTTCCTTGTGACGTTCAATCGACCCATCAGATTTGCGTTTTACCCTTTATATCCACTTGCAACCTACAAGATTGACATTAGAGGGACACGGAACAAGAGACCAAGTATTATTTCTCATTAGTGCATTGTATTCATTTTGCATTGCATCTTGCCAACATGTATGAAGGCTAGCTTGCTTATAGGTGTGTGGTTCAGTGTTTGGGGAAGGGAGGAGATTAGTAGAGAAAGCTTTTGGTTTTAAGGAATTTGTATGATCTCAAGTCACCATAGGATGCGTGTTGCGATTGGCTGGGCGATAATGAGTAGTGGATGGCATGGTGCTTTTAGCTCGTGAGCTCACAGTGGAGCCTTGAAATCGAGGGCAGTCAAATTGGTTGTGTGGTCTAGTAGAAAGGAAGAGACTGTAGAGTGAGTTGGTATGTATGATGTTGAAGTAGGTGGTGCAAGATTAGCATATGGGAAAATATCCTCATTGAAGAGAACATGTCTAGCAATATATATGCGAGAGGAGGCTGTGTGATAACAAAGATATACCTTGTGAGTAGTACTATACCCGAGAAATACATAAGGTAAGGAACGAAAGTCAATTCTGTGGTGATTGTATGGACGCAAAAATGGGTAGCAGAGGCAACCAAAGGTTTTTAGAAAACCATAGTCAGAAATTTTAGAGTAGAGTTTCTGATACGAGGACAAGAAATCTAGAATTGGTGTAATTGTCCGATTGTGTAGGTAGGTGGCTGTCTTAAAAGCATGCTCCCAAAATGTATGTGGGAGAGCTGAGTGACCCAAGAGAGTTAAGCCTTTTTCAATAATGATGCGGTTGCGGTGTTCAATTGAACCGTTTTGCTCATGAGTGTGGGGACAAGAGATGCGGTGATTGATACCCTGGGAGTGAAGAAATTGTGAGACATTTCGGTACTCACCACCTAAATCACTTTGGAGATTTTTTTATGGTGGTGTGAAACTGTGTTTAAACCATTTTGTGAAAGTGTAAGAATGTGGAAAAAAACTTGTGATTTATGAGATAAGAAATAGATCCATACATACTTTGTGCAATCATCAATAAAGAGCCAAAAATAACGATTTCCATTAAGAGAAAATAGGGGAGAAGGACCCCAAGCATCCAAGTATATCAAATCAAAAGGCAAAACAGAAGTAGTATGAGCATGGGTAAGTGGTAAACGATGGCTTTTAGCCATTTGACATGATTCACAAATGTTGGGAAAATTATTTGATGAAACGGGTAACTTGAATAAAGAAAGTTAGCGCCGAAGGAGAGGAGCATGGGGATGAGCCAACCGCTTGTGCCAACCATGGGGTGTTGCTCTGACACCAGAGAAAGCAAGTTTTGTGGACGATGTGTTTGTAGTGAGCGGTAGGCGATACAGACCATTCTTAACGTCCCCTTGGAGTATGGTTTTGCCTTGAAAATACTTAACAGAGCAATGCTTAGGCCAAAATTCAAGATAAACATCATTGTCATTTGTTATTTTAGAGACACATATGAGACATTTTATGATTTGAGGCACAACAAGAACTGTGGGAGATTGTTACCATCACCAACTTGTAGTTTGTCCGGTCCCTTATAGTCATATACGATGTGAAGAATCTGGATGTCTGGTGCAACGTGGTCAGTGGCCCCAGTATCAAAATACCAAGATGGATCTATCACTATTGAAGGGTTGTTATGATGGGTTAAGTGAGCTTGTCTTGGAGCAGTTCTTGTCTGATCGCAAGGACGGCGGGAAGGATAGTCTTGCTGGTTGTTTCTTTGCCAACAGTCAATGGCTTCATGGCCGGGCTTGGAGCACAGTTGGCATTGGAGACGACGGAGCCGATTGTCTCCGGTGCGTGGACCATTGGTAGAGGTGTGACCAGAAGAGGAAGATGAAAAACGTGAAGAAGGACGGTTTACAGTTAATGCCAAGGGAGTAGAGGAATTGGGGGACGAAGTTGGTGGGTTAACAACAGACTAACGGATGAGCTCAGTCTCAAGGCGTGCTTCTTCTTGTAGGAGGAGACCAACGAGGTCGTCTATGGAGGTAGTGTCACCCTTAATCATAAAGGCAGTGAGAAACAGCCCATAGGAGGAGTCAAGGCCAGATAGGATATGACCGATGAGATCTTCAGAGGATATTGTGTAGAGGCTGGCTGCAAGAGAGTCAGCAATAACGCGTTTCTTTTCAATGACTCCAACATAGATAAAGAGCCTTTGGATAGGGTTTGTAGTACAACTTTCATCTGCATACGCCGGGCCATAGTTTGGGCCTGATACGTTTTCTCAAGAGCAATCCAGGCCTGTTGAGATGAGGTGGCCCGTGAAATGATTGCAAGGGTACGATCAGTAAGGGTGGATTTGATCCACATAAGGACAAATTGTTCCTTCTTCTTCCAAGTTTGGAACTCAGGATTTAGGGCGGTGGATGGCGGCTCGTCTGCAGCTTCAAGAGTTACGAGAATAGTTTCACATGGCGGATTTGGATTGAGAACAAAGCTTTCTAGGTCAAATGTTTCCAAGGCAGAGATAATGGTGGTACACCACAGAGGGTAGTTGTCCCGATCTAGCTTTACGCTAGGTGAGAGAATTTGGAAATTGACTGGAGAAGAAGTTGCAGCTAGACCAAGAAGAAGTGGAGGAGTTGCCATGGAGTGAATCAAGAGAAAAAAACCGAGAAAAAATTAGGTCGCTCTGATACCATATAACAACTCTGTGAACGATTTTGTATATTGATTGTTGTGTTTACAGAGGAGAATTAAACACTATATATATAGAGATTTCACTCAACTGATTCCTAAATATTAGGTAAAGCTATCGACTAATTTAGTTTACATGTGGGACTTATGTACACGTGTGTTTGACAAAGTAAGAGTATCGTTATCACCATAATACGAATCTATTCATGTTTTGATAAAAATCATGATTTTTACTTGAAGATATTTTTGTTGTAGAGATCTTCTAAATTTTATTTTCGCACCAAAATGAAGTTTAATATTGCAAAATAATAATAATTTTGAGATACTTCTAAAAATAGTGAAAAAAAATGTCACAATGAATAATGTATTTTGCAAGGAACATTTGTGTAATGTGTAGTTATTGTTATAATAGCATACGACTTCATCAAAAATATTATAAATGCATAAAAATGTAAGAGTTCAAAACCAATTGTTTCAAATTGGTCTTTATATTTTAGCATATAACATTCCCCCGAATGCACTTATGAACTAAAAGCGGAGCATTGCTTAAATAAATTTCTATTCGGAATGGATATGAAGTAACCGAATATCATGCAACATAAACGTCTTTTGACCAGAAATCATCTAACAACCAAAATATCTTACGATATTATAATGTTTAAACAAATCAAATGATCTTCGAATTAATTTTCTTCAACGAATTAGTGATAGGATATTGATATATACCCCAAACACTCGAAAAACCAAAAAACCACTAAAAGTCATAAACATAAGAAACAATGAACTATAACTACAAATAATATCAATCTAAAATAGAATATATATTGTCTATGTGAAAATGACAAAAATACCCTACGAAGATCCCTAAAGTATTTTCGTGACTTTATAAGAGAACTTTTTGTCAGGTCGATTACGTCATTTTTGAAGTTTTGAAGGGGTAAGTCAGTTATATTTTCGCCAGCTCCTTTAAGTGGGCCCTATCTCTCTCTCTCTCTCTCTCTCTCTCTCTCTCTCTCTCTCTCTCTCTCTCTCTCTCCAACGTTTACCCTATTGATATGAGTTTTTGTTGATGAAGAAGAACGAAAACACCAAATTGGACTTTTTGCAACTAAATGGAAGCTATTTCGGAAATCTATTTCATTTCCTCTGAGCTTCGTCCTCCCGGTTTCAAATATGAAATCTATTTCACCTACTCTCGACTGGCTTTGCAAATATAGATATGATGGTTTCTAGGTCTAGACCACCACCAGTGATGATGATTTGATCAAAATTGGGGATAACAACACATGTAAAACTCCCACGGGGTAACAACACAAGATATACAAATTCCATATTATATGTCACGAAATTGAAACAGAAGAAATGAAAGGATCAAAGTTGATAGATCATCCGAGATACATGAAATTAAGGTTTGTGTTAAATTTTTCAGGTTTAATTGACAATAGAAGAGATGATGATGATGATGGAAGATGAGGACTCACCATTATAAACGAATCTTTATATCGGTAGCCTCCATGTAAACTATCAAATGCATGTTCAGAGCACGTTTCCATTAATTTTTTCTATTTTAATTTTGACATAATTTCACAGGTGGAAAGATGGTACTATTCCGATCACCCAAGAATAAACCCTAAAATCGAATGTTTTCTTGCAAAAGACGATGAAACTCACCAGCAAGGATCGAATCGGATCTGGAGGTTATAGAATGGTTTACAATTTGACGATTAACAATTCAATATCTTTTGTTGCGAAGAAGCTATCAGTAGAGCACGCTTGAGGATTTGAGAGAGAATTGGAAGCAATGGACGATTGGACGTCATTCTTCATAGCACGAATTTATACAATTTTGACTTTAAAAGTCAAATTGATTACAGGATTCAACCACATCATTATCCAATGATTGTGTGGCATAGTTTACAAGTTATTGTAGGTTAGAGGACAAAATAAGCAGGTAAACAAATTATTTCCTAATAAAGCACGAAAAAAAAAAATGAAGGGTTTAAATGGGAACAATCCTAAAAACTTTGTAGAACATTTGTGTCATTTTCCCTATGGTCTATTAACTATGGACTATGGATTGACTCCATTTTTATATACTCTCCTCATATTATTGGTTTTTACCTTGTAAACCATCTCTTTTATTGTGGATTCTATTAATATGCCAAGTAATTGTCATTTATTGTGGTTTTATTTTCTTGATTATGGGCTTACACTATTGTGGTTGATCTTTGTTGACTCTTTTATAACAGATTTGATAAATAAGTAAAATTTTAAGATATTTTTAACAAATTATATAAAAAAAAGTGAGTATACTAGTCTTTTTCTCAAAATTTTAATACACAAGTAATAAAGTTATTCAATTTTCCTTTAAAGATGGGCTTAATTTCAATGACAATTTGACAATCCACTTGATTGTCATAATTGGTTATTGCAGCTATTAGATATCCAAAATTAAACCAAATCTGTTAAAGAATACAAAACTATTACCGTTATTTACATAACAGTAACCTCTGTATATATTGTAATGTTATAGACATTAAGTACATCAAATAATGTTGTGTTGAACTACATATATTTTATGATATTATTGTATCTTGGATCAAACATTTCAAATATACACTTTTATCGTTATAAGGATTAATCGAAGCTACGAGAGCATTGAATGAATAATGATGGAAGTTTGAAAGTAGTTGAAAAGTCAAAACATTTTAAAGTGGATTATCGTGAAAATTTTAATCTTTATTTGCATGGGTAGTTCATGAAACTAATGTGCTTTCGGATTAAATTCTACGGAGCTTTTTAGGTGGACACATATACTTCCCCTCTTTTCAATCTTGTGAATTTAACTGAATATAGATATCAGTTCAGCACATAAATCATATTATTTTAATATCTTATTATTTTGATCGATCTGTTTATTAAAAAATTATAAATTTGTATAAATTTAAGGAGTTTGAATTTATAAAGAAAGAAAATATTGAATTATTAAAATCTAATGTTCAATTTGTTATTTTTATCTTTTTTTTTTCATTTATATATATATATATATATATATATATATATATATATATATATATATATATATATATATATATATATATATATATACTAGCCGTTTACCCGCGCAAAGCGGCGGGCGACAAATAGTTTGTTTCGACAATTAATTTATTTTCGATGGAGAATGATTATTTTCAATTCAATCATTAGTTTGTTTTAGGAAACATGTCATATCAAAAATAAAGAAAATTCATGAAATGATCAAATTATAGGGTGTTGAGTATTTATTTGGATGAAAAAAAATTTGGTCAAAACTTTGGAAGAGAAGATTTATAGGAGTTTGTTTAAATTTTAATATTATTTTATTAGTAATTAGTTGTATAATTAGCTTAATGATTTGGACGTCTTAAAAAAATATTATTATTTTATTCAATCTATTTTTAGAAATAGTGGGATTTGTTTTATAAGATAGTAAAGATATATATATATATATATATATATATATATATATATATATATATATATATATATATATATATATAAACATATGAAATAATTGAATTAAATTTAATAACTTAGAACTTAAAAGAAAATTTCTATTAAATAAATTGATATGCATTTATCATTACATTTATTATAATTATTACTTTTAAATATTATGTGAAAATTAATAAAAAAAAATAACAAGTGGAAAAAACAATAAATTAAAAAATCTTAGAAAATAATATGTATGGAATGCAATTAGAATATAACATTTGCAAAAATGATTTTCAGTTATTATAATAGATTATTATTATTATTATTATTAATATCAATATATTTTAGATAAATGATTATGGGTTTTGGATAAATGTGTTAATTGTTACGGATGCTTATAAAGACGGTAGTTTGATCAAATATGTGTGTTTTATTTTTATGGTTTGTTATACGGGAAATCTACACAAAAGTCCAAAACTTTTGGGAAAAGTTTCAATAATGTTCCAAAAGTTTTTTTTAAAAATAAAAAAGTTCCAATTATTTAACATTTTGCCCGACTTAACGAAAAAAATCATTTTTTATATTTGACCAGCAAATGACAGATTATATGATTTTCTCAAAATAATGAGAATTTTCTGTTCAAAAAAAAATTATGACTTTGTTGAAACTTTTCCCAAAAATTTAGGATTTTTCTATAGATTTCTTTTTGTTTTACAATTGAAAATATTTTGTTATTTTGAACTTGAATACGTTATTTTTGTCAATTATTAGAAATAAAATGATTATTATATATTACTATTTTAAAATTATTTATTAATTTATCTCCTATATATTTGTTTTCGATTAATTAATTGATTTTTAAGTGTATTAAAAAAAACTCATTTTTCATTTATCCAACATCCTTTCTTCTTAGAACCCTTCATTGTTCAAGAGCCTAAAATCACTAACATCACCCTAATCTTCGTTCAACTTACCATCACTTGAAACCAAAATACAGATCGTCGTATCTCTACCTCAGTTACCAACATAATTGAATCGATAAGAAAAACATCAACAGCTAGGGTTTAATTTTTTTTTTTCTTTCTAGTTTAGATTATTCATTTATAAGCTGGTTTAAATAATCATTTGTAATGCAATTTTGGTTTTTTTGGAATTGATGCAGGTTTGTTAGAACTCAGTGTTTTTCTTGTTTTTTTTTTTTTCATTTGAAATTATGTATTTTCTATGTAATGTATCTGTCATATAAACATGGTTATATATATATATATATATATATATATATATATATATATATATATATATATATATATATATATATATATATATATATATATATATATATATATATATATATATATATTTTAGTTTTGATGTTGCTTGAAATCGAGGGAGATGTCAAGTATGTATTGTTGGTTTTGATGAAGTTTCTTAGAACTATTGTTTTGAGATTTTTTCGACTAGATTTGAAAGAGTGGAACATATCATGTCATGCATCAACTTTGAAGTCACAAACTGTTTGCCATGTAATTTCTATATTATTTTTGTCATACAATATAAATGACATGTCCCTTTGAAGGAATAGGTTAACTTGGTAAAATATAAGAAAGCTAATAAAAAAAATTACTCTCTCTCTCTCTCTCTCTCTCTCTCTCTCTCTCTCTCTCTCTCTCTCTCTCTCTCTCTCTCTCTCTCTCTCTCTCTCTCTCTCTCTCTCTCTCTCTCCAAAAACATGTCATTTCTATTTGTCATTCTGTCATGCCATGATTGAGAGGTGATGCCATGCAAATGCCACACATACTCCCCAAGCCTTAGATTCAATTTCTTTTTCTAGTTTTAAGTAAGGATGTCAAAACAGAAAATTATGTCGTGTTTTTGTATAACACAAAATAACATGAAAATATTTTATGGAACATGAACATGACACGCAACAATATCAAGTTTTTTCATTAACACACAAACAAATCAAATTAAAAACGACTTAACAAAGATAACATAAAATAAACATTACTTTATTTATACCATACCTAATCATACACACCACGGGAAATACGACAACCACATTCTAAATCATGTTAATTTTGTGCTGAACTCTGAGCACAAACACGGCATCATATTCTTTACACAAGACAATAACATAGATTCGAATTTCAATTTTGTCCCAATTCATTTTGCGACTTGTATTTTTGTCACGCCATGTTATAAATTAATACCTCTAGTTTTAATCGATGGTTGACATCTGGAGTTGGCTAAATCAATTTCTTTTATAGGTTCGTTTCAAGTTTGATTTTGGTTTTGTTTTAATTTCAAGTTTAAATTTTGATTTTATATTAGTTTCATTTGATTTGGTGTCGTGGTTACTAGTGGTGGTTTTGAATGGTGGGTGGTTTCAAGGGTTGTGGTAATGGTAACATTGCATCATGGTTTCAAGGGTGGTGATAGGTGGTGATGATTAATTACAGAGAAAACAGAGGAATAAGGGAGGGTGGATACTTTAGGCACACCTTAGATTTGTACCGTTCCATTTTTCACAACCCAAATTTTTTAATTTTTTTATTAAGGTAAAACTTCCAAATTAATAAATCTTATTAAGAAAACCGTTTATTCCAAAGTACATTTATTAAAATCAGAGTATCATAGAAAACACGAAATCATCAATGTTACTGATGAGCGTGTACAGTCCCCTCTTTGCCTTCCCATAGACATCGATGATACCTAAAACAATAAACAACTCGATAAGCACAAGCTTAGTGAGTTTTCCCCAAAATACCACAAATAACCAAAGAGAGAAACGAGCAACAGGACCAATCAGTCATTGGACTGGAATGCCAAACTATATCGGGTTTGTTGGCCTTACCACCTCAACCCAACCTCTCATCCTTGCTTTCATGCCTACAGCTCACAGCCGGCCCACACCAGGTATCTTGGCCTTCAGCACAAAGTAGGATTGCCTCAACCTAACTAAACATACCATGTCGAGATGTAAATAATCAAGGGTCAAGTATGCATATAATACATGCAAACATCAATCATACAACTCACTATCACTTACTAGTCTTCTCACAGCACACAATCCCTCTACCAACTAAACTCCATGAAACACGTAACCATAAGTAACCAGATGCGAGATAGCCACCCGAACAGAGGATCCTAATCTAGTGCCACAACCAAACAAGGAACTTGCAAGAAAGCCTAGATCAAGAGTTCTCAGGTTATCCTACATGACCACAGACAGTCCCTAGCGCACTCCACCATATGATAACCAGTAAGTACATATAACATATAGATCTACAGATCACTACAACATAGCAACATACTAAATATCAACAATCCAAGGAATGCATGACTATATATAATCAGAGGTGATATAGACACCCGTACTGGTGATCCTACTCCTGAACCGCAACCAAACAAGGAACATGTGAAAGATCTTAGATAAAGAGTCCTCATTCTATCCTACATGACTATGTACAGTCCCTAGATATCCATCTATTAACAGATAGCCAAAGTGAGTAGGGCGACATTGGCGTCTTCAACCCACGGATACAGTGAGGTGAAACTTACCTCGATATGTGTGTAGGTAACCACCGTAGTAACAAAGAACTATACTAGCTTCGACTTACTTCCAATCACCCACATGAAGATAATGATGGGTTTGAGCATAACAACAATTCCTAAGTGTGCATACAACCCAAATGCTTTGGATCTAGGTTTTCTGTATTGAGTATGAAAACTTGAACACAAAAAGAGAAACCCTAGGAGAGGTATACTATTTTCAAAATGTACATAAAACTAGGGTTATGTTACATACCTTGTTTGTTATATTGTAATAACAATGAATCCCTTGTAGATCTTTGAAGCTTGAGAACTTAGTGTCACAAGTGTAACACCTCTAATGGCTCACAAAATCATAATGCAAGAGAATGATATGAGATAGGAGGAGAGATGAAATTTTCGGCTTTGACTTCTATCAAAGAGTAGTCGAAAATCATAGCCCTAAGGTTCTATATATAGTGCACAAAGGATGCTATGGATTAACCTTAATTTCAAATATGGTAATTATCCACCTCCTTTGGTTATCCATATATGATAAGATATTCTAGAAACTCTAGAATAGTGCTTACATTTATCATAATAAAACCGTCCACCCTTACTTAGGAAGGTTCTGGACCGTTTTTCTCAACTATTGAACAATCGCACTTTTAGTCCCTGTACTATTAAATAATTCCTTTATTCCAAAAATCAATTCCAAATTAATTTCTGATTAAATTCCTTTAGTCCCTGCACTATTAAATAGTCCCTGCACTATTAATAATATGATTACTAATTAATATATTATTTCCATAACATATTAACAAATCATTAATTCCAATTTATTAATCAAATTAATAAATTCTTCCTCTTCCTCAATTAATCATCCAGTCTAGTTGCACGTATGAAGGCAACCCAAAAGGACCATACCATTATCAATTCAAGTACATACCAATAATAGTTATGGGATTAGACACCTAATCTAACAGTCACCCACTTGGATAAGTCTAATAACTATACTTGTAAGTATAGCTTCAAAAACTGATAAACAATCATAACTATCATAGCCTTTTATCAAACTCTGACCTAGTCAGTTGCGTGTCCTAAGATAAGGGATCATATAATCCTTCGTTCTGCAAGATATCATGTGAACAAATGACATGGAAAAAAATCATTCTCATTGTTTAACTATTTGTTTCCCGATTCCTAATTTGTAATGACAAAGAACTCAACCGAAAACATCAATTCAGTCCTGATCGGGCCCGACACATAAGTCAACACCAAATCATCGAGAGGCCCAAGATATCGCTTTTCCCCTTAGGTCAAAAGGAACAGATAAACTTTGACTCAGATGCTTGTACTATATACTCATTAAATCATGCACAACAATACGTTTTATAACACCAAGTTACTTATACGTTTACGTATTATCAACAGACAACCAATTCATAAACAACTTATGTATCTCGATTTAAAGAATATAAGATATTATCGTCTCATAATTAATCTTGATGAATTCCATGAAGCAATTCACTGAGCGTGGGTTTTTAAATCAATATTTCAAAAGTACTCATGAATGTTGCAGCAAACCATTCCTAGTCTAAACACATAGACAATCTACAATCCAATTGATGAGAGTCTTAGTTCATTACTTACATCCAAAGTATGATCGATTGTGGATATTTTGAATAATCCAATTATTTGGGAAGTAAAACATTCGAAAGAAACACAAAGATAAACAATTCACAAAATATATTAAACAATACTCATAAATAAATCTCTATTATTTAATCATCAAATGTCAATTACATTTACAAGTTTCTAAATAACTATCTAATCACTAAAACTAATATCATCATTCAGACCAATGCTCCTCGTTGCTTAATCCTACAAACACCCTTTGTGGGGGGATTAATATGATTCTCTTATGATGATACCCACTTAACCACGAGGCTTCCTTATTCTACATGATGTCTGATAAGGTTATATTTTATGTCGATATGTCTAGATGTACCATGATCTCTTGGCTCCTTGGTCAAGGGAATCACTCCTTCATTATCGCAGAAAATTTCCATCGACTCCTTAATGGTTGGCACTACTACGAGATATCTAATGAAGTTCTTCAGCCATATAGCTTCCTTTGATGCTTCGCTTGTGGTAATATACTCTGATTCACAAGTAGAATCATCCACGATCTCCTGCTTGGAACTCTTCTAAGTTACTGCTCCTCCATTAAGGGTAAATACCCAGTATGAATGAGAACGGAAGTTGTCTCTGTCTGTATGAAAGTTGGCATCCTTGTACCCAGTAACTCTTAAGTCATCACTACCACCAAGCACAAGGACCAAGCCCTTAGTTCTTCGCAGATACTTACGTATATTCTTAACCGTTATGCAATGAGTTTTACTCGGATTTCCCTGATATCGACTAACTATGCTCAAAGTAAAAGCCACGTCAGGGCGAGTACATGTCATAACATACATTATCAATCGAACAGAGGAAGCATATGGGACTCGACTGATTTCTGCTATCTCTGCATTGGTACTCGGACCCTGAGTCTGACTCAGCTTGGTATTACTTTGTAATGGTAACTCCCGTTTCTTTGAATTCTCCATGCTAAAACGTTTTAGCACCTTTTCCAAATACATACTTTGACTAAGTCCAATTAGTCTAATACTCTTATTTCTCAAAATTCTTATTCCTAGAATATAAGAAGCCTCTCCCAGATCCTGTATAGAGAAATAATTTCCAAGCCACGACTTAACTTCCTACAAGGTTGGAATGTCGTTTCCTATAAGTAGTATGTCCTCAACATACAATACAAGGAAATTGACTACACTCCCACTAGATTTGACATATACACAAGATTCATCCTCGCTTCTAGAGAAATCAAACTCTTTGATTTTCTCATCAAAGCAAACATTCCATCTGTGAGAAAGCTTGTTTCAATCCATAGATTGATTTCTTAAGCTTACACACTTTATTGGGGTATTTAGCATCCACAAAATCCTCTGGCTAACTCATGTAAACTTCCTCAGCCAACTTTACATTAAGGAAAGCGGACATCCATCTGCCAAATTTCATAGTCATGAAACGCAACTATGGCTAACATAACCCTAATATATTTAATCTTGCATGGCTACCGTTGAGAATATCTCATCATAGTAAACCCATGGGGTGTGAGTAAAGCCCTTCACAACCAGTCGAGCCTTTAAGGTGTGCACCTTTCCTTACATGTCAGTCTTCTTCTTGAAGATCCATTTGCACCCAACTGTCTTTCGAGCTGGTATATTTTTAACCAAGTTCCAAACTCGATTGTCATACATGGACTGGATCTCACTGTCCATTTCCTCTTTCTACTTATCAAACTCAGGGCCTACCATGGCTTCTTTGTAGTTAGAAGGTTAATCCAAATTTATCAGTGTACTATCATAAACGTATCACCATCTGTAGTTATATGGAAACCATCAAAATCTAGTGTCATTCTAACTCGAGTGGAACATCTAAGAGGTAACGAATCGTCAATAGGTTCAACATAAATTTCTTCCTCGGGTTGAGTGCTAGTGTTAGGGGTTCCTTCATATCTCGGCTCATGAATTTCTTCAAGATCAATTGCACTCCCACTGCCCTCTTTACATATGAGCTCTTTATCTATCTCTCTCAAAAGACTCCTCTTCGTGCTCAGAAGACCACGTTCTCACTAGGTCTGTATAACAAGTATCGAAAGGACTTTTGTGGATAGCCGATGAAAAAGACACCACTCACTTCGAGGTTCAAGCTTGTCGTGAGTCTCTCGTCTAACGAAAGCTTCACAACCCCAAACCTTGATATCTGCTAACGAGCGAACCTTCCCTATCCAGATCTTGTATGGTGTTTTTGCAACCTTCTTTGTCGGAACAAGATTTAGAATATGGGCAAAAATCTCTAAGGCATACCCCTAGAATGAGATTAGTAGTGAAGCTCGACTCATCATGGAACAAACCATGTACAACAAGGTTCGGTTACATCTCTTAGCCACACCATTAAGTTGTGGTGTCCTAGGAGGTGTCAATTGTGAAACAATTTCTCATTCCTTGAGGTAGTCGTGGAACTCGACACTAAGATACTCACTACCCTATCGAATCTGAGCATCTTGATCTTCCCTCCCAATTGATTTTTGAATTCATGTTTGAATTCTTTGAACTTTTCAAAGGTTTCTGACTAGTGCTTGATTAAGTAAATATATTCATATCTGCTATAATCATCGGTAAAATTCACATAAAATCAATTTGCATCCCTTATGGTGGATCTAAAGGGCCCACACACATCCATGTGTATGATATCCAACAATCCCTCACCTCTCTCACATGAACCCGTGAAAGGTGATATAGTCATCTTTCCAAGTAAACAAGACTCACATGTATCATCTGACCTAAGTCAAATGATTCCAACACTCCATACTTTTGGAGTTGGGCAATGCGTTTCTTGTTGACATGTAGAAGAAGATAATGCCACAAGCATGCCTTGTCTAAGCCTTTGAAAAGTTTAAAGAATTACATGTATCATCCGACCTTAAGTCGAGTGATTCCAAC
Source organism: Lactuca saligna (assembly GCF_052625555.1). Taxonomy (NCBI): domain Eukaryota; kingdom Viridiplantae; phylum Streptophyta; class Magnoliopsida; order Asterales; family Asteraceae; genus Lactuca; species Lactuca saligna. Next base: position 14,405,239 of record NC_136417.1, read on the forward strand.
ACTCCATCCTTTTGGAGATAGGCAATGCGTTTCTTGTTGACATGTACAAGACGAAAATACCACACGCATGCCTTCTCTAAACCATTAGACAAATCAATTGGCAACACACTATTTCCTAAATTGTCTACAACCATCACAGTTTCATTCACACCATCACAAGGTAATGCATCAAAATAAAATACACCATTATAATAAGCATAAAAAGAACCATTCTCATTATTAAAAGAATATTTAAAACCTTGTCTATACAAACCATGAAATGAAATAATATTTCTTGTCATTTCTGACAAGTAGGAACAATTATTTAAATCTAAACATAACCTACTACTAAGCATTAAAGAATAAACACCAATCTTGGTAACATGCAACGATATCCTATTTCCCATAATTAGGTTCATCTTCCCATGCTTCACATTGTCACTTCTTTTTAGTCCCTTCAAGTCAAGGCAAATGTTAAAACCACACCCTGTGTCAAGAACCAAAGATTTCGAATGTGGTGAGTTTTTAGATAAAATAGTGTTAATACTTGCAGAGATTTGCTTAATCTTGCCATCCTTTATGTCTTGCAGGTACTTAGGGCAGCTTCTCTTCTAATTCCCTTTTTCATGGCAGTAAAAGCAAGTAGCCTCCTTCGGATCAGAGGCATGGGCAGCTTCAGAACTAGATTTACCCTTAGGGCCATTACTTGATGACCTAACATGAGACTTTCCCTTCCAATTCTGTTTCGAGAGAGCTTTCCTCTTCTTCCCTTTCCTTTGCCCTATGGCCAAGACGGGAGCTACAACAGTAGGATTGGAGGCAATACTCTTTCCCTTCATCCCGCTTTCAGCAGTTCTTAGCAAGCTTTGTAGTTGACTAAATGTAGCTTCCTCATTGTTCAAATGATAAGTCATAAAAAACTGATCATAAAAGCTAGGAAGTGAGTGCAAGACTATGTCAATAGCCAAATCCTCATTGAAGTTAACGTTGAGCTTCAACAGATGATCCACATAATGTTGCATGCTTTGCAAGTGGGTCGTGACAGACTCTCCATCCTTCATCTTGCTAGTTATGAGTGACTTGACTATTTTGTACCTTTCTTGACGGGCTCGTTAATGGTACTTCTCCATCAAGTCCTTGCAGATCTCATAACACCAATAGCCTCATAAAACCTTTGCAGCTCAGGAGTCATATTAGCCACTGTGACATCCCCATTTTCACGGCCAGAAAAGACCGATTTTGTTTATGCTTTATAAAAATCAGAGTTCTTCTTTTAATAAAAATATTGCGGAATTTGTTCCCAGAAAAACATGATAAATACGTTATTAAAACATTTCCGAAGAAACGTACTTTATTCATTTTAAAACGTTAGGGATGTCATCGTCAATACAGGAACATAAGCATAAACAGAACTTACATTTATTTACACTAGTGATCTACATCTCTTTAAATCTCTCAGTGTAAAATGACTTCGTATCAACACCTGTGATATAAATAAACTGAGTGAGTCAGGTTGGGAAACCTGGTGAGTACATAGGGTTTTCAACCCACAATAATATAATTATTATGTTTAAACAATCAAACAATCAACCCAATTACCCATCCCCATTATCTTCTTTAGTCTTAAGGATCTACCCTAAGAATCAGCTATTCCTCATTTATTTATTCCTAAGGATCATCCTAAGGAATCGACACGAAGTCCATCATTACCAAGGCTTATAGAATATATCTGGTGAACACGTAGTCCGAAACATCTGGTAAACACTTAGTTCAAAAGTAACTAGTGAACACACTTAGTTCAAAATACCTAGTGAACACACTCAGTTCAAAGATACGTAGTGAACACACTCAGTTCAAAAATACCTAATGAGCACCTAGTTCAAAAATACCTACATGTTACGAACCTTCTATCGTTCCACTGGACCGTCTAAGGTTTCCTACTCACTCTATTGAGTTACAGCCGGGTTCTGCAAGGAAGCATCTCGACAGGCCCGCAACCAGTGGTTGATGCCCCACCCGAGCTCTCCATACTCTATTTATCAAGGAGAGTTTTACCAACCCTGCCACTATCGTCCATAGTCGTCATCTATACTCCACTAGATGACTGGATCACTGACAACACTGATGTCTCCCATCGTGTTATCACAAAACAACTATTTCATCTACCCATGTTTTACCCAACACATTTTGTAGATATAAAACACATATACAGTTTAAATCATTTAAAACATGTATACAAATCTTTCACCCAGCATAGACAGCAAGTATTCAGACAATATGCACACACAACACGTAATTTATATTAAAATACTTCATATCTATGTGTAAGATGAAAGGGAACTATGCACTCACAACACGTAAATTATATAATAAATACTTCATATCTATGTGTAAGATGAAAGGGACCATGCACTCACCTGAGAAGGTGGTGACTCGGTACTCGGACAGCGCTTCGTTTACTTTAAAATAATTTCCTTCGACGAAACCTAGTATTATCACCAATAGATTTTAGTCTATTATTCGCCGAGACTAATTAATAGCCTAGCTATTATTACTATTATATAAGCGTTAAAAAAATACTTATATAACCCATAATAATAGCCCAAGTATTTATTATATGTTCTTAATAACGTTAATATAATTAAATAAAAACTATATTAAAAATAGCGTAGGTGTAACTCACTTACAGCAGGTTTTATAGAAAACCAGGCTTTGCTTGGAGCAGCGTTTCCGAGCCGAAAAGCTCTTCTTCTCGGAGCCATCGAGCACTCTGGGGCTTCCGCCTCGTGCTAGGGAGGTTCCCTAGGCTTTTCGGGGGATTTCGGGGCTAGAGAGAGGTTCTAGAGAGAGAGTAAAGAGAAGAAAGAATGGGAAATGTGTGAAGAAAATGAGGGTGGGAGAGGTGGTATTTATAGGGTGAAAATAGCTGAACTTGGTGCCACATGTCACCATCTAGTGGCAAGACTTGGGGAGAAAGCAATGGCCAAGATTGTGCCACATCACCCATTTTCGCACAACACATTTCCGACTTCTAAAATCCGTAACTTTCACATACGACCTCCGTTTTTGACGTTATTTATATCCATACGTAGGTAAAAATAATATCTACAACTTTCATTTTGACTCCGTCGGCTAATTCTCAACCGATCTTAAATTTAACAGTACGAGGCGTTTAGACTGTTAAATGACCGCGAAGAATTCGTAACTCCTTCATACGGACTCCGTTTTCGTCTGTCTTTTTACCGGTGAGTTCCTATTATTGAGATCTTAAACTCTCATTTAGGTCGCATAAGCCAAAAACCGCTCGAACTAAAATTCGAGTTTCAGACTGTACACTACTAAGCCGAATCTTAGAAAAATCATAACTTCTTCATACGAAGTTAGATTTGGGCGTTCTTTTTATGGATTTTCTCGGTTTAACATATTCTACGACTTTCATTTAGATCACTAAGGCTAAATCTCGCTCTATCGTAAATTCACTTTTACGCTTCCCGGTGCCGTGCCGGTTCCGTCGCAAAACTTCGACGAGTCATAACTTCTTCGTTATAACTCGGATTTCAGCGTTCTTTATATGTACGGACACCTTGTGACATATACTACAACTTGGTTCAAATTATTTATTCTAAATAATATTTTGTCGAAAAGTCATTTTCGACCCCTATTATCTCTAAATTGACTAGCCCGGATCTACGGGCGTTACAGCCACCATGATGCATGCCACTTGGGTAGCATCATTGAAGTGTCTCCTATATTCAACAATTTCCTTGGGAGTAGATTTACTTTCATCAATCTTGTTCAGCTCCTTTTCGAGGACGTATTCCTTACCCTCTAACCTCAAGGTCATTCTGATGTTAGGAATCCAATCATTGAGATTAGAACCATCAAAGGTGAGCTTCGAGCAGATGCTTAAGAATGAGAAATGGTTGGAGTTGTTGTTGGAGGAACCGAAAGCATCGTTTGAAGTTGACATCTGAAAAAGAAAAAGGATAAGATTTGATTATATAAGAAAATCCTTAACATAACACCCAAATGAAAGATTAAGAATAGGATCTAACTAAATAATTCACAATTTAGAAGAGGAATACCGTAATCCAATTGCAAATTATTTAAAGGTAGGTAAATGATGATTTACCAATTTCACCACTAAAATTAAATTTTAAGTGAATTAAGTTTTAAATGGAATTCCTAGATCTTTTGAGATTCATTGAAATATTTAATGGCATGTTTAATCTCGATTTTGCCCTTTCCATTTGTGACTGGGATACAGAGGATCACAAACAAAGTATGAATAACCATGAAAATTAGCTTGGTACTCTTGATATCATTTATCATCTAATTAATGTGTCGGTTAACCACACACGCTCCATTAATCAGCAATAATTAACGACCTACCCATTGCCACCCTTTATTAGTCGATATTAGTGTGTCGGTTAACCACATACGCTCCATTAACGACTTTTATAAAGTGTAATGTGCAATTTTTTAATTTAATTATTAAAAATTTTAACTTAGTATTTTTGATAGTTTTAAAAACATTTAGTTACTTTATATATTTCATTATACTTATTAATGAGAATTAAGTGTCCTATCAAACATGTTTGGCTAACGACCCTCCACTAGTCAAGAGAGCGATTGGTAAGAGTGGATACCCAATGATGGTCATTTTATAGGCCGCTTTTTTAAACTGCCCTTATATACCAGCTTTATGAATGAGACCTACTAACAGTAAGCCCGACTTTTCTAATATATATATATATTAACCTTTAATTTTACAATATATATAAGGGTGTATTTTAAACTTTTAAAATACTAGGGTTTTAAATTTAGAACTTTCAAAATTAAACTATATAATTTAAATTTTAAACTTTAAAATCAAGGGTGTATTTTTAAAACTAGGGTTATGTTACATACCATGTTTGTTATATTGTAATAACAATGAATCCCTTGTAGATCTTTGAAGCTTGAGAACTTTGTGTGAAAAGTGTAACACCTCTAATGGCTCACAAACACACAAAGCAAGAGAATGATATGAGAGAGGATGAGAGACCAAATTTTCCGCTCTAGCTTCTATCAAAGATTAGTCGAAAATCATAACCCTAAGATTCTTTATATAGTGCATAAAGGATGCTATGGATTAACCCTAATTTCAAATATGACAATTATCTACCTCCTTTGGTTATCCATATATGATAAGATATTCTAGAAACTCTAGAATAATGTTACATATATCATAATAAAACCGTCTACCCTTCCTTAGGAAGGTTCTGGACTCTTTTGTTCATCTATTGAACAATTGCACTTTTAGTCCATGTACTATTAATTAATTCCTTTAATACAAAAATCAGTTTGAAATTAATTTCTGATTACATATTAATAATATGATTACTAATTAATATATTATTTCCATAACATATTAATATCTCATTAATTCCAATTAATTAATCAAATTAATAAGTTCTTCCTCTTCCTCAATTAATCATATTGTCTAGTTGCATGTGTGAAGGTAACCTAAAGGACCATGCCACCATCAATTCAAGTACATAAAAATTATAGTTATGGGCTTAGAAATCTAATCCAATAGATACTAGAGTGAATACTCGATCACAGGTCATAATCACTTGCAACAGTGACTACCTCACATGAAATGACGATTAGGGTTCCACATAAAATGACGATTAGGGTTATGTAAGGACACATAACCCCTTAAGGACTTAACCACCTAAGAATAGAAATGATTAACATTTGCCCTAGTCATTCTCAAGTATAATAATAATCCAAGCAATCGCCTAACTATGCGCCTTGATCATTGTGTCCAAAATAGGGATTTGGTTTTCTTGGTTTTCCTACATAATATCATAACTAGGGTTAGTGTTCCATACTTAAGCCCTATAGGGACTTAATTCATTAAGTTCAATACTTCATTAAGTTAATCGTAGGGCATTATCGAGTATAACTTAAAGTCCAATTAACAATTCAACGCGGGTCCCGATAGAACTCCAAAACTAGGGCTTTCTTGACATTAGGGTTTTCTAAACCTTAGTTAGGGTTTCCAACCCAACCACATGCCACTTGGTCTATTAGGTGCTTATCTCATCTAGTGTTTAGTAATTTGAACACCACCCACTGCCACCTCGGGCAGTGGTAGTCGGTGGCAGTCCATTGCGTCAGCCACCCACTCGCGACGGTGGTGGCGGTTTCGAGTTAGAATCTGACCAAACAACCTCCACTACATAAACCACACAAAAAACACACATATAAATAATATTACATGCACACAACCACCTCACACGGTGGCTAATGGTGGTAGAAATTGGTAGCAAGGTGGCAACCACCATGGTTGGCTGCCATGTTGGTTTTCTTCATTTTTATGTCTAAAAAAAATCACACACACACGCCTTACAAACTTGCAACAACAGCACATACGCACATGTGAAAACAAAAACACAACCAACCTCGTGGTGGCATGCGACAGTCGAAGAAACAACAACAAAAAGGAACAACTGCTCAGAGCTACAACGGCGGCGGGATGCGATGTGGCAACAGAAGAAAATAGAGAAGGTGGGAGGGTGTTGTGCCTTTATCAAACTAAGGAAATAGTGACTACGAGTTTCCATTCTTCCGACCTCCTCACTGTCATGACGTTGGCCTCGTCTTCGCCGACAGCAGGAGCAGCGATGGTCGATAGGTGGTTCTAAGACGTGACAAAGGTGATGGTGGCGCTTGGTGCCACATCCCTAATTTCATGTCTAAAAAATACCGATTTGTTTATGCTTTATTTAAAAATCAGAGTATCCTTTTGTAGAATAATATTGCAGAATTTGGTCCCAAAATATGATAAAGATATTAACAAAGCATTTTTGAAGAAATGTATTTTAATTATATTAAAAATGTTGGGATGTCATCATCAATACAGTACATAAGCATAAACGGAAATAAAATAGGCCTTACAAACATATATTATTCTACTGGCCTATAACATCACACATGTGCTCTTGTGCCACTACCTGTAATACAAGAAACTAAGTGGGTCAGGCTAGGGAGCCTGGTGAGCACATATGGTTTTCAACCCACGATAATTAAATTATTTATTTTCATCAAATCGTTCAACCTAATTACCCGTTCCCGTTATCCTCATTTTCTTTCCATAAAGCATCTAATTAAAAGGACCTATGCTAAGGATTATCTTTGGGAAAGACAAAAATGCTTAGGGGATTCCTCAACAATATATGTCAGTAAGGAAACCATGAGGGGGATGGAGTACACCTAGTGAACACTTAGATAAAAAACACCTACAAGTTGCGAGCCTCCCAACGTTCCACTGAACTGTCTAGAATTGTACGTTGTCGTTATCTCTAATCAGCTAGACGACTAGATGATCTCTAAAATCAAGGCCTCTCATCATTTATCTCATGTTTCATGTTTCATCAGCACATCTTTACCCAACATATTTATAGGTATAAAATACATATACAGTTTAAATCAAGTAAAACATGTATAAATCGTTCATCCAACATAGATATCAAGAACACAGATAATAGGAACATATAGCATGTAATTTATATTAATTACTTCATATCTATGTCTAAGACGAAAGTAACTATGCACTTACTTGTTAAAGTGACAATTCAAAATTCGGGCAACACTTCGCTTCTAGCAGTTGTCTTTTCCTTTGATGTACCTAGTGTCATTATCACTACCTCTTAGTCTGATATTAATTGCGACTAATTATTAGTCTAGATACATCATTAATCCAAAGTCTACTTCAAGATCTATTAATTAAGTAACAATAAGGTAGGATCATATCGAAGGTAGAGTCCATTTGGTGTACAAAGTACATTGTTTTGAAATCTCACTTTAAATACCTCACTAAATCCAACCTAGATATCATCTATGTATGTAGATTAATCGGTATAACAACTTGGAATCACTGATAAATATAATTTATAGGTTCATAATAATGATAATAGACTTAAACATAAGTTATACATAAAGTGCGGTAAGCATAACTCAACTTATAGGTAGTTTAGCGAGAAATCGGACTCTGTGCGGGCAGACTTTCTAAGCCGAAAGCTCTACTTCTCAGGGATTTTTGACATTCTGTAGCTTTGCTACTAACACCTAGGAAGTGCTAGAGAAAGGAATTGAGACTTGGAGAGGGGGGGGGGGGGGAAGGGGGAGGGTTAGGAAAGAATCGGATGGAAAGGTGTGATGAAAAAAGTGAAAATTGAGCTCTATTTATAGGTCACCAATGCCGAATACGCGCGGGGGGGGGGGGGGGGGGGGTACTCAAAAATTACGCAGAGCGTACTCCATTACAATAGGATTATGTGAGTTACGTTGGGCATACTAAGGCCATGTGTCATAATCTGGTGGCAAGTCGTGGGGAAGAACGTGTGGTGCATGATCATGTCATGTGTTGCCTTCCGGTTAATCTGAAAATTAATTATCTTGTAAAATTCATAAATTTTGCATACGAGCTCCAATTTTTATGTTATTTATATCCAAGCGTAGCTATCAACGAGATCTACAACTTTCATTTAGATTCCGTTGGCTAATTTTGACTTTATTTTTAAAGTTATATTTTAACATACTTAGACAGTTACGCTGAATATTAAAAGTAGTTTATAAGCTAGCTTTTTAGGAGATTTTTAAAAAAATTTCAAATACACCCCTTAATTAATTATAGAAACACATACTCTCGCATGTCCTTTTATGTAATTTTATATATTTCAGCTAGCTTTTCAACTAGTTTTACCAAACATCATTTTTTATCAGCTAGCTTTTCAGTTATCAGTTAGTTTTTTATTTAACAACTAGTTTTTCAGCAAGTACGTCAAACATAACCTAAGTCTCGTCATGGACATAATTGGAATTAAATGTTAGTTTAAGAATAATAATATATTTTCCGGTTAAAAAAATTAAAGTATAATAAATATATGATATTGATATACTAAATTAAATATATTATATAAAATATTTTCATTATTTTAAATTATTTCATAAAATAGATATTTATTAAAAAGTTGAACAAAAAAACATGTAACGATTATAGCAAATAAATAAAATTTAAATCATATAATTTCAAAAATATATTTATCTTGAGCCACATGATTTATGATCACTATTCAATTGTACGTAGAGATGACAACGAAAGTGTGGAATACAGTCGATTCAAATCTTACCAAACACGACAACATAAAAAAGCTCGAAAAATAAGCTAACTGTGACGTGTCACACACAACCTTAAACTTTCGATCCCAAAAAAAGAGAAGATCGTCTGATATCGTTTGGCTATATTTTAACTACATAATTTTGTTTTCCAAGACATTTCACATATTTAATTTAAAATAAAACTGATACATTAAAACAAAAATAGATGAAAAAGGGAAATATATTATTGTCAACACGCAATCTGGTGTGTCCTTTCTTAATTAACTAAAAGAAAAATCTTTTACGTGAATCCTGTGTTATTTATGGGCACATTAAATACGTTTTCTTTACCATTTACATTCGATTTAATATTATGTTGGAGGACAATGTGCATATAACAACCTTTGCAACAACTTTTTTCCTCAAAGTCAAAAAATTAATATCATTTTACTTGTTTATCTTGATTTCTTCCATCACAAATTAATATGTTTTTTCAGGGGTAATTTATATATATACAACAATTTTATAGAGTGGTACAATACAAAATTTAAAGCATAAATTGATCTATAAGAAAAAAAAATATGTTGTATACAAATTAGCTCCTCTTTAAAAATACATATGAATATCTACTAGAGTTATTGTTGAAGATATAAACAATAACATAAAACCCGTACAAATTAATTAAACAATAAAGAAATTCCCCTAAGTAGTTACATGATTACCGAGTGATTGCGGGGATATTGCAGAAACCCTAGGGGATGGGGTCATGGAAGTTGAAAGGCAAGTGAATGGGAAATATGTAGGGATTTTGTTTAATAAAGATTGAATTTTTGTAACTTTTCACTATTATTACACACTTTAACCTTTAATCATGTTTATAATCATCATTTTGCTCCCCGCTTTACAACTTTCCTTTTGTAATTTTTTAAGGTTAAAGTAAACCGACTTCGTTTCATTATCGAAATACAAATCCTATCTAGAATTCGTCATTGCTTTATGTGTCTAATTATAATAATATAATAATATAATGATAATGATGAATAAATTTTTATACTAGTATTTCGTTAATTTTCGTTTTTCTTCAAATGTGATTTTTGACTTAATTTATATAGATTGTGGTTAAGTGAAAAAGTATGGATTTACGAAAAAGTATGGATTTACAGATTCAGACGTTTTGTTTTAGACTAATACAACAATACCAAACATAGGGGAGTGGGTGCAATCAATGGCTAAGAGGAACTCATCAAAATATGAAACTTTAACAATTAGTTTCTTGCTTTAATCCTTATCACACGAGAATTAAACACGGGTTCGTCAACCTGTTGATAAGCATTAAAGCAAGAAACCTATTGAACTGACTTTTGAAGGGAACCTAAACTGGCGGCAACAATCCTATAGTGGAAAGTCTCTAGAGTTAGCAATAAAACGGACAATAACCCGAATTAAACTCCAAAAATGTTCAATTTATTTCCTGTGTGTTCACTTATCGATCAAAATAAACTTGAGCCAAAATATTTCCTGCGTCTTCACTTATCGATCAAAAACATTGTGTTACGGTAAAAAAAGAAAAAAACATATTTAACTGTAGCCATGAAGAAAATGATTTTAAATATCCTTTCAAGAAGGCTATTGCAAAATTGATTTAAATAGCCTTATATTTGACTGTAGCCATGAAGAAGTCCATTTATAAGGCCGGATAAAAATCAATTTATAAGATGTGGATACTGATATATTGGGGTTTGAAAAAAAAAATTCAATTTTGTAAGGTGTAAAAATTAATTAAAGTTGTTGGAATAAACCATGATGGTAGATGGAATATTGGCTTGGTTTATTGTTTATGGGCTCAATATAAAGTCGTCTAAAAGGGCTCATATGACGAGTATAAAATAAAATGTATGGCCTTGAAAAAAATATATGGGCTTAAAGCAAATTGTCGAGTTTGACCATCTTTTATAATTTTTAACAAAATCATAATTTATCATTTATTTCACTTTTCCTTTTATTTTATTCATTATTTTTATTATTTTTGTATAATATTATATACTTTATGTATTTATTTATTTTTATATGTTCCTAAAATTTTATTTTACACTAAAATAGACAAAAGTTCTAGCCTTTAAAAGAAGATGTTACAATTGCTATCATCACCTAGGGTCATCACATATGTCTTTTTTCTTCTGTTTTTGGATAACATTTATCCTTAATCTCGTGGGACGATTATCCATAATTCAAACTAGAAGGGAACACTACGCATTGCGCATGGCGGAATAAATCCACAAAAGCTTCAAATATCAATATTATACATATACCCAAGTGACAAAAGTAACCTCCATAAGCGTATCTACAACATATATGATAGGATCTCATGTGCTTTGTTTAACAAAACTTATGTGGCATAGTAAATGATAAAGCCTTTGTTTTCGGCTCAGGAACACAACATTTAACCCACTTAAAAATCCAGGTAACCATATTTATATATAGTATTATAGTATTAAGGACATTGTTACACTTCTTACAACATCATGAACTGGTTCTTCTGCAATAAGACTAATACATCAAATAAAGTTAACTTTATTAACAGTTTACTTACATATTACATACTACACTACATTGCACCATTTCGTTCTTACCTGGAGTGATGAAATCATAAAGAACAAAATGAATAAACTTCATATCATAATCTTCTCTTTCGGACATGAGAAGGAAGTAATATACACAACCCACACAATTTTAAAACATGATCAATAATGTTGTATTCTATATAGACTCATTTGATTGTATTCAAATTGAATGAACAAAAGACTATAAAGTATCTAATTAACTGTAACCTTTACCTGACCTGATGAAATGAGAAATACCAAAATTAATAACATTCATATCAAAATCTTCACGTTTCCACATGAAAAGGCACTTATGCACACAACCACACTAGTGTCCTAATCAACATCAAGTTAAATGAGGGACTCTATGAAAAAAAATATTGCAAAGAGGACATTAATGGGTCAAGAGTATCAATTTTTTATGCTCTGTTTAATATGCAACATACTTTGTTTATTATACAATAGATAATAACTTAAATCTTTTATCAAAAGTGCAAGTTGGTTGCTATTGTGTTGCTTTCCAGTAAAGGTGATCATTAAGATTGTGCTAATTATTGGTAGGTGTATACTTTGGGACATAGAGATATACTTTGTAAAGAGGACATTAATGGGTCCAATTGAGTTAAAGCACACAGACCATAAAGACATTGTTCTGGTATTGGTGCATTACAAAAGACCAAATATACAAGATTTAAATAATTCTAGGAAACAAGAAATTCAAATAGTCATTCGCCAATGGTCAAAATCTTAAAATAAAAATAGATTTACTTATTTTAGCAAGAGGGTTTTGTAGAAATGTTCCTTCATAGATTTACTTATATTAGCAACATTGATCAATGCGTATACATAGAAAAAGACAAAAGAAAAGAGGGTATTGTCATTATTTTGTTGATAAGAATAAATGAAATAAAAATATATAATGAGATGAAGGTTTATACCACAACCAATATCATCAAATTCAAGCCAAATAATTATTTTGTTGTCCTTGTATGATCTTTCCCCCTTTTTTCAATTAATGAATGTGGATCTTCACACCATCCTCGTAGAATTATGTATACATAACAAAACTTTTCAATAGCAAACAAAAAGTACAAATAACTTTAGAATAATATCAATGATTTTATAGTAATTTTACACAAAGCCTAAGCACACCATAGCTCTAACTCAGCTAACTTGACTTTGATATATTCTCCATTGTTGAAGGTACAATAATCCCGACGTAAAAGAAGATTGTATAGTGATTATAATAGGTGAAATTAAAGTTTTTATCAGTGAAATCAAGAAATATGATATGGAAATTTTTTAAAACAAATCAAAGTGGAGTAAACTTGCATGTTAAATAGTTGTACGTTGATGTATGTGAAAATTTGAGTAAATATATTCTGAACAATAATGCAGATCAACTAAAATGCAAACAACTGCAATATAAGCTTTCCAACATATATATATATATATATATATATATATATATATATATATATATATATATATATATATATATATATATATATATATATATATATATATATATATATATATATATATATATATATATATATATAGGGAAGGGTTATATGGAAAATAAACAATTAGGGCAACACATGTTGGAACCAATGAAAGCATGACAACACATCATTTTGGAATAACTACATAAATAACTTCCATAGTAGATTGCTGAGTTTATTTGTTTCTTTATACTTCTTCTCTGCATCATTAATTTTCTTCTCCATAGAGCTAACTAAATCCTATTTAATATAAGAACCACATAACAAATAAAGTTCAACACTCAAGCTCATAAAAAAAAGTAAATCCTGAAAATTGGCCAACAAACTTGACTTGCATCACCTTGAGCTTCTCATTTTTAGAAGTAACCTTATCCATGAGCTCATGGTCAACAACTTGGAATTCATGGATGACAACAACAATTTCAACTACCTTTTTGATAGTTTTATGTTCCTTCGTGAGTAAATCTTTAGTATCTTTGAATTAAGATTGCATATCCTGTAAAACATATTGTAGTTTTACATTTTCCTGTGTTTTTGCTTCTTCCAAATCAGCCTTTAAGAAAAATGATGCCATTGTACATACAGTGTAAGAAAAATAGGTTACAAAGTTCACATAAAAGTTAAAACACAAAAGCTCATTATCTGTGGCAGTTTCCACATTATGCTTTTTGCATTGTATAGAGAACATATAATGTAGTCCTTTACAATTTTCCTGACTCAACATGTAAGTTCCATATATAATCATGTTAATGTGGATCATATAATGGGAATTGGATAAAAAAAATTCAGATGAAATTATAAATTATTTAGCCAATCTCACCTTGCTAATGTCCAAAATAATGTTGAGGAGACGAATGAGAGTTGTTAAATGTCTGTGAATTTGGCTGATTGTTGCGTATTGTTCGTTTATCAGACATAATCTATAAGTACATCCAGCTCGTCCGTGTTATTTTGCTCACCATGTCAACAACCAAATCAAATAATCACAAGTATATTGATAAAATCTGCTATGTTTTCCAAAGTAGCAAAAAATTGATGACAATGATAGTAGCAGTGGTTGGAGTTCCAAAAATATGATGATGTTTTGAGAAGGATTTGTGAAATCGACATTGTAAGAATAATAATATACATTCGAAAAAAAATAGTTGTTAAAAGATTATTCTTTAGCCACCTCCATCAAAAAGAATATTTAGAAAACAATTTTAACTTGTTTAATCATAAAAATCCAAGAAAAACTGAAAAAGAATTAAACAAACCTTCACGTTTCTTCCACATAAGTCTCATTTTCCACCACCATCACTGTCCTCTAAAACAAACATTAAAAAAATCTAATATACTCATTTTGGGATTGATTCAAAAAGTGAAACTTGAATGATGGTAAAGCTTACACAAATATGTTCTAATTTTGAACCTTTTGTAGATCTCTCATCTTTGTTCTCTTTTAAGCCATAATAAAAAATAACTTCTAACAATTACTTTATCCTTCAAACACAGGGAATCTCCTGAAACAACCTACAAAAAAACACCAGAGTCCAAGAAATCAAGAAATTAGAACATGGAAGCATTAAGATGTCAAATATAAAAAGAAAGGTTAGACTGAAAGGAAATAAAAAATCAAGAAAACGAAGATAGACCAAAATCTAGAACCCAATGTCGATATGTCCAATAAATTTCTAGAACAAACAAATGTTCTTGTGCCATTTAGGGTTATTATTAAGCTTCCTGTCAAAGTAAGAAAAGTGTATACCTTGCAATTTTCAGAGTAAGAAAAAGCGATAAATCAGGGGAGTGTGAAGAATTGGAAGGAAATGGAAGGTCTTCAGAAGCATCAGTTACCACGTCAACTGCAAGGTCAAAGAAGACAACAGTTGATGTAACGCCCGCAGATCCGGGCTAGTCAATTTAGAAGCAATAGGGGTCAAAAATGACTTTTCAACAAAAGATTATTTAGAATGAATATTCTTAACCAAGTTTTAGAATATGTCACAAGGTTTCCGTACATATAAAGAACACCGAAATCCGAGTTATAACGAAGAAGTTATGGCCCGCCGAAGTTTTACGGCAAAACCGGCACGGCACCGGAAGACGTAAATAGTGAATTTACGATTAGAAGACTTTTTAGCCTTAGCAATCTAAACAAAAGTCGTAGAATATGTTAAACTAAGAGCATCGATAAAAAGAACGCCCAAATCTGACTTCGTATGAGGAAGTTATGATTTTTCTAAGATTCGGCTTAGCAGTGTACAGCCCGAAACTTGAATTTTAGTTCGAGCGATTTTTGGCTTACGTGAAATAAATGAGAGTTGAAGATCTCATTAATAGGAACTCAACGGTAAAAAGACAGACGAAAACAGAGTCCGTATGAAGGAGTTACGAATTCTTCGCGGTCATTTAACAGTCTAAACGCCTCGTACTGTTAAATTTAAGATCGGTCAAGAATTAGCCGACGGAGTCAAAATGAAAGTTGTAGATATTATTTTTACCTACGCGTGGATATAAAGAACGTCAAAAACAGAGGTCGTATGTGAAAGTTACGGATTTTAGAAGTCGGAAGTGTGTTGTGCGAAAATGGGTGATGTGGCACAATCTTGGCCATTGCTTTCTCCCCAAGTCTTGCCACTAGATGGTGACATGTGGCACCAAGTTCAGCCATTTTCACCCTATAAATACCACCTCTCCCACCCTCATTTTCTTCACACCTTTCCCATTCTTTCTTCTCTTTACTCTCTCTCTAGAACCTCTCTCTAGCCCCGAAATCCCCCGAAAAGCCTAGGGAACCTCCCTAGCACGAGGCGGAAGCCCCGGAGTGCTCGACGGCTCCGATAAGAAGAGCTTTTCGGCTCGGAAACGCTGCTCCAAGCAAAGCCTGGTTTTCTATAAAACCCGCTGTAAGTGAGCTACGCCTACACTATTTTTAATATAGTTTTTATTTAATTATATTAACGTTATTAAGGACATATAATAAATACTTGGGCTATTATTATGGGTTATATAAGTATTTTTTTTTTAACGCTTATATAATAGTAATAATAGCTAGACTATTAATTAGTCTCGGCGAATAATAGACTAAAATCTATTGGTGATAATACTAGGTTTCGTCGAAGGAAATTATTTTAAAGTAAACGAAGCGCTGTCCGAGTACCGAGTCACCACCTTCTCAGGTGAGTGCATAGTCCCTTTCATGAACATGATTTTAATACAAGTATTGATTGAAATATTAATTATATGTTTATGTGCGAGTTAATTGATGTTGCTTGAAATTCGTGTTAAAGAACATACCTGATTATATTTGATAATTTAGGATAAAGAGTAGACCTAAATTAAATATGAGGAATATTGGGTAGTATATTCTCACGAGTACAAGTGAGTTAAACTCAGAGAATAGAAGTTAGTATATGTCACTTATCCGGGAGTATGGATTAGACATAGTCATTGTCCCTAGTCCAAGAATATGGATTAGGCATAATCATTCGTTAATCCGAGAGTATGGATTAGCTATTGTCCCTAGTCCGAAAGTATGGATTAGGCATAATCATTCATCTTTAATCCGAGAGTATGGATTAGTCATTCGTCCCTAGTCCGAGAGTATGGATTTGGTAAATTCGTTCATTTCTGATCCGAGAGTATGGAGTAGGTAAAACGACTAATCTTAGGTCCGAGAGTATGGATAGCCTCGTTGCGAGGATCGACGGGGTGGGATAAGAGTTGTTTATATATATGTATGGTGAAACTGTATATTTTGTGAATTTTAAACTATATATATATGGTATAACATTGTGGGATTGAAATCCCTATGTGCTCACCAGGTTTCCCAACCTGACCCACTCAGTTTATTTATATCACAGGTGTTGATATGAAGTGACATTACACTGAGAGATTTAAAGAGATGTAGACCACTAGTGTGAATAATTGTAAGTTCTGTTTATGCTTATGTTCCTGTATTAACGATGACATCCCAAACGTTTTAAAATGAAATAAATACGTTTCTTCGAAAATGTTTTAATAACGTATCTACCATGTTTTTCTGGGAACAAATTCCGCAACCTTTTTATAAAATGAAGTACTCTGATTTTTATACAGCATAAACAAAATCGGTCTTTTCTGGCCATGATTTTGGGGATGTCACAGTTGGTATCAGAGCATTAGTTTAAGCGAACTAGGAATATGGATTTATTTCTAGACTTAAACTTAGAATGCTAAGCGATGATTGTGAGGTGTGAGCACTAGCTTATTTTAGGAATTATGCCTAAAATACTTTTATGTGCTAAATACTTGTGCCTGATATGCTGTTAGTTGTTCGGATCTATGGTCTGTTGCTGACCGGATCTGGAAACCTTATGTGTTTAGGATTCTAAACGTACGACTACGATATTAGAACTAGCATATAAACGTTTCGGAGTGATAAGGATGATTTAACCGTTAATCCTAAGTAAAGATCTAGATTCACCTTATTTGGTGTATAGATCAAGATGGCAAGAACCCGTAGCGGAAACGTGAATGCAAATGGGAACAGAAACCAACCCCCAGTGATTGAGCAAATACCGGTGATGGAAGCCGCCGCTGAGCCAGTCACAATGGCCGGAGTGCAAGCGATGATCCAAGCGATGTTGGATCGTCAAATGGAGGAAACTAGACGTTTGCTCCAGCAAAATCGTGAGGAAGCCACTATTCAGATCGAACAGCCTGAGTTGAACGAAGGGCAGACTGAGGAAGGAAACTACAGTGGGACTGTTGGTCAAGTCAACCCACCAATAGTTCGACAAAACAACCAAGATGACGAGGTCGAGAGGAATGGATGCAAGTACAAGGATTTTCTGACTTGCAAGCCATCGACTTTCACTGGAAAGGAGGATCCGATCGGGGTCATGGATTGGATCTTGGAGATGGAGTTAGCCTTCATGACATGCGGTTGTAGAGGGAAGCTACAGACCACATTTGCAGTGCGTCAGTTTCGAGGAGGCGCTATACGTTGGTGGAATACCTTGGGGAAGACTCTGAGCCCTAATGAGCCTCTGCAACTGACATGGGCAGAATTTCTGGTGCAATTCAAACGAAAGTACTGCTCAGCTCAAAACCTGCTTGAGCTAGAGAACCAGTTTCTAACCTTGAAGAAGGGAAGCATGTCAATCGATGAATACACCAACAACTTCACAGAGAAGATGGAGTTCGCCTTGCGTCTTGTTCCGGATGAGCTGACGAAAATCGACAAGTACGCAACAGGACTTCCATGGGAGTACGCGGTGCCAGTGCGTCAAGCACCTACTCTAGAGGCAGCTATCTGGGCTGCCAAGTCTGTCGAAGATATGATCAAGGGAAGAACCTCCAGCAAGATGGAGGTTGGCGAGAAGAGAAAGTTTGAAGGATCTTCAAGGTCCAGCGAGAAGAGAAAATTCTCGAAGTTTGAAGAAGGAACGCAATGGTGTGACAAGTGTAGAAAGAAGCACATCGGGAAATGCTCTAAATATACGACATGCTTTAAATGCGGGAAGATTGGTCATTACGCCAGCGAATGCACAACCAAGAGAGAAGTTTGCTTTAAGTGTGGAGAAGAAGGACAAACAAGACTGCCCAAAGAGAGAAGGGGCTACAAAGCCAAATGTGCCACCAAAGCCAAAGGCGAGAGCATTTCAAATGATCCTTGACGAAGCAGATGACAATGCAAGGATTCAAGAGTGAAGGCTTGACATCCGAGGATCGAGTTATGGAGTAATCGTGTAGATAGTACCTCACGATGTAGCCCGTTAGAGGCATAGTCTAGGGTGAACTTGAACACCCATGTAACAGTTTCAAGAAATAATATAAAACCTTTGTTTTGTTATCTGATGTGTTAAGTTGTTGTATGGTTTTCTTGTATGGTGACTTGGAAAAAACTGCGGGACAATACTTGGGACGAGTATGAGTAGGTGTGAATGGTAGTAGAGGCCTATACTACCGGAAGCACAGGACTCAGACTTGGATCAGGGAAAGTCACAAGGTTACCAAGAAGCCAGTAATTGATTTCGTTTTATTCAAGTATGTCGTTACCATTGTTTCGGTAATGACTAAGAAGATTGTTGTTATCCCGACCCTAGTGGTCATATCACCTTGAGTCCGACTACGATGAGTAGGTTACGTGGTTCAGAGAACCAAGTTTGATATAGCATCCAACTTAAACCAAACGATTAAAAATCAAAGCGATCAATAGAAGTATCGCGCTCGTTGGTAGCTAGAAATGCTACATGTTAAAGTATGATTATATCACATTAGAACATGAAGGAAGGCTTAGTCTGTTTTAGAATTTAAGAGACCTGAGTCTAAACGTACATCACATGATGATAGGTCATAATTTGGAGTCTAATATGAGGTAGAGAGCAGGTGCACGATCAAGTACTGCTTACAGTCAATAAGTCTAAGAGATAGACTTGAAGGAATAAAGAAGTTATAATTATTACCTAGGATGAAGAGATGATGTATGGAGTCATTATACTATCCTTTTTTCGTTGATGATTCCGGGACGTAATCATCCTAAGGGGGAGATAATTGTAACGCCCGCAGATCCGACCTAGTCAATTTAGAGGCAATAGGGGTCAAAAATGACTTTTCAACAAAAGATTATTTAGAATGAATATTCTTAACCAAGTTTTAGAATATGTCACAAGGTTTCCGTACATATAAAGAACGCCGAAATCCGAGTTATAACGAAGAAGTTATGGCCCGCCGAAGTTTTACGGCAAAACCGGCACGGCACCGAAGACGTAAATAGTGAATTTACGATATAAGACTTTTTAGCCTTAGCAATCTAAACAAAAGTCGTAGAATATGTTAAACTAAGAGCGTCGATAAAAAGAACGCCCAAATCTGACTTCGTATGAGGAAGTTATGATTTTTCTAAGATTCGGCTTAACAGTGTACAGCCCGAAACTCGAATCTTAGTTCGAGCGATTTTTGGCTTACGTGAAATAAATGAGAGTTGAAGATCTCATTAATATGAACTCAACGGTAAAAAGACAGACGAAAACGGAGTCCGTATGAAGGAGTTACGAATTCTTCGCGGTCATTTAACAGTCTAAACGCCTCGTACTGTTAAATTTAAGATCGGTCAAGAATTAGCCAACGGAGTCAAAATGAAAGTTGTAGATATTTTTTTACCTACGCGTGGATATAAAGAACGTCAAAAACGGAGGTCGTATGTGAAAGTTACGGATTTTAGAAGTCGGAAGTGTGTTGTGCGAAAATGGGTGATGTGGCACAATCTTGGCCATTGCTTTCTCCCCAAGTCTTGCCACTAGATGGTGACATGTGGCACCAAGTTCAGCCATTTTCACCCTATAAATACCACCTCTCCCACCCTCATTTTCTTCACACCTTTCCCATTCTTTCTTCTCTTTACTCTCTCTCTAGAACCTCTTTCTAGCCCCGAAATCCCCCGAAAAGCCTAGGGAACCTCCCTAGCACGAGGCGGAAGCCCCGGAGTGCTCGACGGCTCCGATAAGAAGAGCTTTTCGGCTCGGAAACGCTGCTCCAAGCAAAGCCTGGTTTTCTATAAAACCCGCTGTAAGTGAGCTACGCCTACACTATTTTTAATATAGTTTTTATTTAATTATATTAACGTTATTAAGGACATATAATAAATACTTGGGCTATTATTATGGGTTATATAAGTATTTTTTTTAACGCTTATATAATAGTAATAATAGCTAGACTATTAATTAGTCTCGGCGAATAATAGACTAAAATCTATTGGTGATAATACTAGGTTTCGTCGAAGGAAATTATTTTAAAGTAAACGAAGCGCTGTCCGAGTACCGAGTCACCACCTTCTCAGGTGAGTGCATAGTCCCTTTCATGAACATGATTTTAATACAAGTATTGATTGAAATATTAATTATATGTTTATGTGCGAGTTAATTGATGTTGCTTGAAATTCGTGTTAAAGAACATACCTGATTATATTTGATAATTTAGGATAAAGAGTAGACCTAAATTAAATATGAGGAATATTGGGTAGTATATTCTCACGAGTACAAGTGAGTTAAACTCAGAGAATAGAAGTTAGTATATGTCACTTATCCGGGAGTATGGATTAGACATAGTCATTGTCCCTAGTCCAAGAATATGGATTAGGCATAATCATTCGTTAATCCGAGAGTATGGATTAGCTATTGTCCCTAGTCCGAAAGTATGGATTAGGCATAATCATTCATCTTTAATCCGAGAGTATGGATTAGTCATTCGTCCCTAGTCCGAGAGTATGGATTTGGTAAATTCGTTCATTTCTGATCCGAGAGTATGGAGTAGGTAAAACGACTAATCTTAGGTCCGAGAGTATGGATAGCCTCGTTGCGAGGATCGACGGGGTGGGATAAGAGTTGTTTATATATATGTATGGTGAAACTGTATATTTTGTGAATTTTAAACTATATATATATGGTATAACATTGTGGGATTGAAATCCCTATGTGCTCACCAGGTTTCCCAACCTGACCCACTCAGTTTATTTATATCACAGGTGTTGATATGAAGTGACATTACACTGAGAGATTTAAAGAGATGTAGACCACTAGTGTGAATAATTGTAAGTTCTGTTTATGCTTATGTTCCTGTATTAACGATGACATCCCAAACGTTTTAAAATGAAATAAATACGTTTCTTCGAAAATGTTTTAATAACGTATCTACCATGTTTTTCTGGGAACAAATTCCGCAACCTTTTTATAAAATGAAGTACTCTGATTTTTATACAGCATAAACAAAATCGGTCTTTTCTGGCCGTGATTTTGGGGATGTCACAGTTGATGCATATAAAGAGAAACATAAAGGAAATAATGAAAGTACATTGATATTGGAAAAATAAAAAATGAAAGTATGATGCCATACTAACCAAAAACAAAAGTATTTTTCTATCAAAATAGGATGATACCAGCCACACATTCAACTTGAATAATTTTTTTGTGAATTTAGATAGCTTTCATTGATGAAACTGAAATACAGTGTTTAAACTACAAAAACAACAAAATAAAATAGATTTTATGTATTTTTCCCTCAAAATACATTGTTATTACTAATTTGGAATGTTTATTTTGAAAAAAGCACAAACCGTGATTTTACAAAGAAAGTAGTTTGCAATGTTTATTTTGAAAGAAGCACAAACCATGATTTTACAGAAATGATTGCAGTCCCTTGCCATCATGGATGATCATTTTTTCAATGTTTCTTCGGTTTTTGTAGCACCATCGATGAATTGTAAAACCTGATACTTTCATTAGTAACATGTTATGTGATGTTGATAAGGAAAAATATGTAAAAAATTGATGAAAATCTGATGATTATTACCTATGTTACGTCAACCCACAATTAATAAATTGGATATAAGTGACATCTCCACTCATTCTAACCTGAACCAAAACAGAATAAATACAAAAAAAAGTTGTGAATACAGATGAAAAAAAACTCATAGATACTTAAACTTTTAAAATATAAAATGTTTGGAGTTGCTTCACTTGAGCCGTAACGTTTCAGGTATGTTACATATGAAAATTTCACAAAGTTTATATAAAAAGCGGGTAAACTACATTTTTGTCAAGTGTATCGGGGTTTTTTTTTTTTTTTTTTTTTCCAGTTTCGGTTCAATTTTTTTTCCTTAACATGAAGGTTTTTATTTGAGGTATTGATAAAATTTGTTGCCTCAATTTTTGATAAACAATACCTACAAAAAAGACCATGAAATGTCCATTATACACACTTATTGTAGCATATAAACTGATACACTTCCATATTAGATAACTTTTTATTATAGTATTAAATTTTTTTCAATGAGCTAAATGCAATAAATAACAATGTACTTTCATTTTCTTTAAGCATTGAGGCAACCTACTTTTAATCTTTTTTATTACACCATTATACTTTCAATTTTTTCTTATGAAAACACTGTACTTTGAAAATTCTACCCAATAATAACATTGTACTTTCAACAGAATTTTCCTTATAAGGAGATTATGCTTAAAAAAAACTTCATAATAATAGCAACAAAAAATTGCATTGTATTTGAATGATATTGCTATAAGTGGTAAACTTTTTGGAGCATAATGATTTAGTAGGAAGAAATGAAAGTGGGATGTTATAATAAACATATTAAAGAAGGTGGGATTATGTAAACTTTTTTGGACCGTGACTGATAAGTAAAAGGGAAGGGAAAGCACACTGTTATAACGGACCTTTCCCAACCATATATATTAATTACATTATAATTACATTCTAGCACCCTTAACTTTACTAGTTTCTAATTAACAAATTGTAAGATCATTAATTACTAAATTTGTCCCTTATATTTTTTCTTTTATCATTTTAAGCTTAAACCATATATTATATGTAACCCAAAATGACTTTGCTAATTATAAAAATATTATTAACTTGTTGTGAATATGAGCATATTTTCAATATCTATGAAATTAGTATTAGATTAAGATGTCTAAGCTAATAACTAAATTGGTATAAACATGTAATTAGAAGCAAAATCATTTTTAGGTTGCCTTATAACTAGAAACTGATTAGAATAACATTTGTAGATAGGGGAAATAATTTATTAGTTTATTATATGATTATTAAATTAATTGGAAATATATTATATTAATTAATAATTGATCAGAACTAATTTGTAATTAATTTGGGATCAATTGAAATTAATTAAAAGTGTAAGGGCTCGTTGGTATTTGCTTAATAGTTGAGCGAATGAGAGGTTCTAGAAACCTCTTGGTGTGGACAGTTTAAGAATGTCTTGCAAGGTAATCTAGAATACTCTATTTAATAAAAGGAAAGTAGATAATTGTTAGGATTTGAATTAATATTATTTTATGTCTAAATCAAGGGTTTTTAGGTTTTGCTAGCAGCTATATACAGGGGCCATTGACTTGAAATTTCCGGCCGCTTCATTCCAAGATACCTTAGCCGAAATTTGCATCCCCTCTCCTCTCTCTCCTCACTTGTTTTCTAGTTTCTAGCTTTGTGTGTGAGCCATTAGAGGCATCATCTTTTTTGTGCTTACTTTCTAAAAATCTATAAGGAAGGAAACAAAAAAATTGTTTACAATAAAAATACAAAAGGTATGTAACCCTAATCTATGAATTTCAATATCAGTAGGGTTCTTCTAGGGTTTGTAGTTCACAATATCTTGCCTTTAATGTGAAGACATATATCATTATAGGTTGCATGTATCTTATTTGTTAAGTGTTATTTTTCCATATGTACATGAATTTTATAATCTATAAGAACCATTGGTGGTATCAGAGTTTGATTGTCTTAAATTGATTGTGAAAGAAATGAATTGAACAAAAAAATCAAAAAGGGCGTGCCACACTTTTCATTTTTCCGCTTTTCCTGCTCATTTTCTACCTCGTCTGATTATTAGGTTGTTAATTAGTCATTATCTGGTTTTGATTCTGTTAAAAATCCAATTTTTACTTTCCATATATGATTAAAAACTCTAACTTGAGATATAAGGAGATAAAGATGGAAACATAATCTAGTTATAAGATAATTGCATGATTATCCTCATGGTTTTGATACTTAATTTAATTAATAGTAATCAAATGATAAATATTATATCCATAAATTATTTAAATGATTTAATTAGTTTAATTAATAATTTAATTAAAAGACAAAGATAAATCATTAATTGGTTTAAAAAAGAGTAATTAATTAATAGTTAATTTTAAATTAAATTTTAAACCATGAAGATTTTAAACCGTTTAAAATACACCATATACATATATAAAACATTTAATTACTATATGTATAACAAACTCAGTTGAATCTCTGGTAACCCTTATTCACAAAGTCATGCTATAAGAGGGACATAAAGAAACAACCTATAAAATGACCGTTGAATGTGTGTCATTTTCACCCACTGCTCTTTTATGTGGTGAAGAGTCATTAGCCCAATGAATTTGATAGGACATAAGAAGATTAAAAGTATAATAATAAATTACTAGAATATATTTCAAAAATTTCCACTCTAGTTACTTTAGGACAAAAAAAGTGAAATGTATACTAATCCACGAAAATACACATCATTTCTTTGAAAAGTCGTTAGTGGAACGTGCATGGTTAACCAACACACTAATTCGGGACTACGATGTGGAAATTATAACACATAATCGATTTTATGATTGTTGATGGAACATACGTGGTTCACCAGCACATTAATGTGAGATCATAAATAACTTCGCATATATCATGCATGTTTACATGGTTATTCACATCTTGTTTGTGATCCTCAGTATTCCGGTCACAAATAAAAGAGCATAATCTGAGATTAAACATATCATTGATAATATTAAATGAATCTCAAAAGATCCAGGAGTTTCATATTAGATTGAAATTGGAATTGTGCCTACTTAAATAAATTTGTAATTAGATTACAACATCCATTTTAGCATTTTGAATTGTATTTAGGATCCTAGCATTGAATACTAATTTGGGTTAATATATTTAAGGACATATATCAACTAACTAAAGTTGTCTCTGTAAAGTCCTGATTTTCACATGCAAAATTTTCACTTTTATTTATCCAAATTTTTACTCTTACACACATTATATTACATATTCAATTATAAATGGGAGTCGTAACGGAAGTTTAAAATATTATTTATTGCCTTCAATGCTAGTACAGTCATGCAGGAGCTTTTCGTCAATCTGAAGAACAACCTGTAAAGCAGTTATTCAACAATTGTAAGTTGAGGCTTAGCAAATTCCATCAAAACACCACATACGATAACTTATATTCAATGCATACATATAATGGCCTTCATCTTATAGCTGGTCCACACCTTGGCCTTCAGCATATAGCTGGTCTGTCGTACATATCCTTCAATATGTGGCTGGTCCTCTTTTCTTTGGCCTTTAACATAAAGCAAGTCTACCTGAGTTTTTTGGCCTTTAGCAGAAGGTTGGTCCACCCTAAACTCCACATATACATATCAACATATAGCAACAGTCCACATACTAGCATCTAACCATCCTAGTCTAATTGCCTAAGTACATACTACAAGGTAACTATAACCTAACATACAAAGGATACTTACTGGACTATACAATATGGTGACAAGAACTCACCTTGACCGAGTAGTTGAATCAAAGTTAGGGCTGAGCTTTGCCTTCACACTTCATAAAGACCTAAACGCATAACACTAAGTCTTAGCCTATATTTATAATCCCGGTGACTATAATTTATAGTTTAGATTCCTCACTAATCCCAATGTCTACATCAATATCTATCAAGTAAGAAACAACCAGGTAGAATTCTTACGGAGCTATGGTCCATTTGGTATACAGAGTATACTATTTGGAGATCCTACTTTAAACACCTTATTAAATCCAGCCTAGACATCATCCCCACAAGTAGATCAATTAATATAATGACTTAGAATCACTGATAAATCTTAACTATAGGTTCATAACAACGACTATGAATATAATTAAAAGTTACATTTAAAGTATATTAAGTGTAGCCTAACTTACAGAGAGTTTCCAGGGAAACCACATAATTACGTAGACAGAACTCTGACGTGAGAGCTTCTAATTATCATTTCCTTGATGTCGTAGGGTCTCACGAAGGTGGCCGGAAACTAGAGAGTAAAGGGCTAAAATCTAGGAGAGACTTCCAGAGAGTTCTAGAGAAAGGTGTGGAAGAATGAGCAGCAAAAGCGACTTTATAGGTTGTGAAAGGGGGTGTGTCGAGCACCCTGTTCGGGGGCGTTGCACCCTTGGTAAGTAGTGATGATGTGGTAGACAATGGGTGGTGATACATGGCAGGATCTTATGGGTGGTCAGAGGCATGCTGCGCCCTCTGTCTAGGCGCGCAGGAAATTCTGTTTTCTTAGAAACTTCGTATCTTCTTCATACTAGTTTTGTTTCCAATGGGTATTATATCAACATATAGCTATTTATGAGATCTACAATTTTCATTTAGAATCTATCGGCTAATTTTGATTTATTTTTAAAGTTTTGTTTTTAACTAGCTTAGAATGTTAATGTCCGTTAAAAACTCATAACTCTCTCGTCTGATGTTTGTTCTCGACTAACTTTATATCGATGAGCTCCTATTAACGAGATCTTCAACTCTAGTTTAGATTGTCTTTCCTAACAATCGAATGATATCAAATTCGGTATCTGTGTTGCACACTACTACACTGAAACTGCTAAAATTTATCACTTCCTAAATTGAAATCAGATTTGGATGTTCTCTGTATGCACGCTCTCGGTTTTACGAATACTATGATTTTTGTTTATATCACTTAGACTAATAAGTAATATATCGTCGATTCATATTTTACGACATGCATAGCCATGTCGATTTAATCGTGAAACTTTGAAGAAGCATAACTTCTTCATACGAATTCGGATTTACGCATTATATATATATATATATATATATATATATATATATATATATATATATATATATACGAAAATCGTGTTGATGTTTTCTACATAACGAAGAGGATTATTTGGGCACAAAAGTAATGTATTTCTACTTTGTATTTCATCATAATTGATTACTATTACAATCTTTAGGAGTAGTAAAAATAGGGTGTTACAGTCTCTCTCAACAGATGTCTAGAAATAGCGAATGTTCTGCTACTCAAAACTCTACTCCAAATTCAAACTTCACTCTCTGATCAATTGTGTCGAATGAAAAGCTATCTTATCCAAACTACATGGACTGAATGAGAAGCTTGAAAATTACTACTTGTTACAAGAACAAAAAGTATGTTCTCAATAACCCCCTTCCCGAGATTGATGTATCAACTCCTACCCATGAAGAATTAGCTCTTCATAAACAAGATGTTGACGACGCCACTAAGGTTGCTTGCATAATGGTTGCAACCATGGTTCCTGATCTAAATAAGTTCTATGAGGAGCATTAGCCTTATGAAATGAGTGTGGATCTTGCTGAAAAGCTTCACAAGAAGGCAAGACAACAACGTTATGAAGTCGTTAACTCCTTAATTGCATGTAAGCTAAAGAATGGAGAATTTGTATGCGCTCATGTGCAAAGGATGCAAAGGTATGTGGAGAGGTTGGAAAAGCTTAATGTGAAATTCGATAAGCAGTTGGCCATTGACATGGTCCTTAACTCCTTACTTGCTAGTTATGATCGGTTCATTTTGACCTATCATTTGAACATCATAGAGACCACATTAGCATAAATCCACAACTTGTTGCAAACTGTTGGAAGAGAAGCTGCCCAAAGTGCCTTTAAGAGTTGAAAGAAGGAAATATCAAGCCTTCTTCAGGTATTTACACTATCCAAATCAATAACACACAATTTTATCATTCTTGCGTCCTTGATCTAGGATTTTGTTTTCACATTTGTTCTGATTTTCATGACTTAAGAGTAAGTGAGGAAGTGGAGCATGGAATATTGAACCCGGTCATAGGGAATATGCGAACTTCACATGTTATCAACTGTGTCCATTCCGGATCATCATTGCAAGAGACCCATCAAGATAATCATAGACTTTGTATCCAATAAAGTGGGTTTTAAAGATTTCTTTCCACAAACCATAATTCAAGTGACCGAGATCAAGAATAAGAGGAACATAATACTTGATGTTAGTTATCCGATATATTTTATCAGTGGGGTAACGTTTATGAGTTGACAAACATGCTGTCATGATGAGAGGCAAAAGAGAGGATGCCAAGAGATGTAGATAGATGAAGACAAAAGAAGCGTACAAGCAGAATGCATAGGGAAAGCGACGACCACAGTTGAGGATTGGCTAAGGCTGCATGGAAAACCCTAATACTATGTTAGTGAAGATATTTACCCATGAAATCAGCATTACGCCTCTCTCATATATTAAATACCACAAAATACAAATAGGCTACAAGTGAGTATATTGGACAAAATGCAAAAGTGGGTTGCTTAACCAAACTAACAAATAAGAATGCAAGCAACATATAATACATATAAATATATGTCTAACAAGAAGGACCAGGTGAAAAGGGAGGACTAGAATTTAGAGAGAGTATTGGCCCTAAAGGGTTAGCACCAATGCTTGAATAGATTATATTTGTCCTTGGTAATGTGAATAAATTCCGTTTTTTCTTTTTTCCGGTCGTCCAGACAAATATAAAACACAAGGCATTTTGTATTAAGAAAGGGCTAACTGCGTAAGAACTAGATATCAAATTACCTCAAATCATTAAAAATTAAACAAAGGTAGATTTAGTAAATATCAAAGTACAGAACTAAAGGGTAACTATGACTTTTTTTAACAACAAACACTACGAGAAAAATACCCTTTAATGACACACGAACAACGACACACAATGATATACGATAAGCATTTTCTTGTGTCCTAAAAATAATGTCAGCCTTCCAAATTTTGAAGGAAAGAGGACACGCATTTGTGCATGCCCAAAAATTATTGTCCTACAAAAAAATTACAATCATTGAGGGCACTTATTTTAAATGTGCATCCTCTGTGAATGTCTCTTTATAATTTTTTACTCAAAATACGCGTTCTCAAAACGCGGAAATGAAATCCTCTTAAAATTCTAAAATTTTTAAATACCCCGCTTTAAGATCTCCTTTCATTCTCTTCTTCCTTTCTCTTGACAACCCCTAATCATGATACCATCTCTACTATACACCTCCAACAACTCATAACCGTATTCAACATATGCTACATATGCCGACTCTCAAATGAACACTCTCAGTGCTCTCTAGCATATGAAACAATCGAAGATCTCACATTCACTCCACACAAATTCAAGAAAATGTCAACCGAAGAAGAAGGATGGGCATTTCACTCTTCATTTCCCTAACTCTTTCTCAATTTCTGCCTCAACCCTGAAAAAATCGGCAAAAAGCTAGGGTTTCCATTAGAATTACACCTCCTCCATCCACTTCTATCCTAGAGCTGACGATTTAGGTCCTTACAACTTCTCATCCTTCATAGCACCGAATATGTTGCTCATGATTTTTTGTCATTCTTACAAGCCCTAGGTCGGATTGAACTAAGGTACGCTTTCCTTCTTGCTCTAGTTGTTATGGTTGCACAGATAGTGGTTGCAGTGGTTGTCATGGTGCTCATTTACTATCTTATGACTGTCCAGTGTATATTTTCTTCATGTCAAGTTTACAGCCTAACCCTAATTTGAGTTTTTGTTCATTATTACCATCTTTAGTTTTATTGAAGCAATTCACCATCTTTTCTTGAAGATTTCTGTAGTTGTACCAATTCTTTGCCTTGAAGAGGCAGTGGAGATAGAGATTAGTTCAACTATACCCATTCTTTTATCTCAGTCTTTTTCCGAATTGTTCCTATTTGACATTGTGGTATTAGAGGATTCAGGAGATGATGAATTCAAATAAAAAATAAATTGTTGTAAAAGTGGTTGACATCCTCATGGATGAAATAAAGCAACTCATCATTTTGGGCTTATATCTGAGACCATTCATATTTGGCATTTTTTTTGTTTGTTTGTTTACAAATACTTGTTATCACAACCGGTTATATATTCTTTTCAAAGAAGGTCCAACTGTCTATAAAACATACTACCTAAGGTAACCTTCACATACATGGACATTTATGTCATTTTAATATCATTTTGTCTTAATCACCATGTAAATTTTTTATAAATCTCATTGATTAAATATCTCAGATTGTTCATGAAGGGCGCATCTATCAACTTAAACTATTTTGTTGCCATTAGTATCCAGAAAAAACCACCGAGTGTCAAATTTCAATCACGAATAAACATGAGCCGTGTGAATCAGGTGACTGGTGTGTGGTATGTACTATTTATTTATTTCTTCTCCCTGATTAGTTTTATATATGACAATTGACCTAATATTTTTATTTTTATTTTTAAATAATGTTACAGTGTTGTAAAATTTTGACAGGTGGAACCTTCTCTTTTTCTAATGCTTTCTGATTGGCAAAGAGATTACACAATGGAGGATATATATATTGACTCGACTCAAAAAAGAAATGACATCCCCATGGAACAGAAATCCCACTCAGCTTCCTGAAGGTGTGTATTATGAAACATGTTATATGGAATATGAGGGTAAAATCTTCATTTAGTTTCATCCAAATGATCTGTTCAGTGTAGAAAAGAATAAACCTTATGTTTACAGTATTTTATCAAGACAAATATTTGTATCCATTATAAACAAATGAAATACTTCAACCAAAATTTATAAAAATTACAAAAACTACATCATTTAAAGTAATTATAATAAATTTACAAGGAATACTTAATGAAGTGATAATACTTATAAATATGGTGTTGTAGGAAATGATGAAGGGAGGGTGGATCCAAAGCGACTAGTGCTATGGTGTTGTATTGTGTAAGTCGTAAAGGCATCTGATGTTATTTATTATATTGTATGTTATGATATGATATATGATATGGTGTATATAGTTGTTGTTGTTAAATTTTACCAAAATTAACCTATTGTTGGTTTAAATTTAATCATCAACATGTTTAATGTCATGTCCCCATGTCAAAACTCAAAACGATGCCTTTGAGTTTGACTGGATTAATTTAATTTCTTGTTTGCTAATAATCCTTTCATCTTCTGTTACTGCTCTTTTTTCTTGTTAATGAATCGGACTGCATGACTAGTTATTCAAATTCATATTGTTATTGGTATAAAAAGAAAGTGATGGCTCTCCGCCAAGGGTATTTTTGGTATTTTAAAGTAATTTTCTATTAAGTTATATGTTTAGTCCAATTTTCCTAAAATTAAAATATTTATGGTTTACATATTCCTATGCTATTAATGCGTTGAAAGAATTGGGGATTATTGATCATGTTGAGAGTTTTTACTTAGCTTAAAAGGCTAAGATCAATTGATGTGAATTCTAAGGAGTTTCACGGAGTCGTTCAATCAAAAGAGAAGACAAAAATTTCATGAATTTTTAAGAGGGAAAATAGTTGGACATGTTACATTCATATACTACATTTCAGGGATTTACAAGTTTTTAACATTATTTAGGAGATTTTGTATACTCTTGACAAGACTAGCTTGCTTACCCATTGTTGCTATTCACTTTTCTCATGTCATGGTAATAAGTAATAACAATCTACTTTCTTTTTTCTTTTTATTAATACTTTACTTTTCATAGTCTGTTAAAAGAAGCTTAGTATTGGTGATAGCAACGAGACTCCTTTCGATTTCTAGTTTCGTTTCATTGCTCTTTACATAATATACACCTATGATCAGAAAAAAGGTTGTTTTAGTTGAAGCTTAGAAGTTGGTTTTAGTTGCCCTTTACAAAATTCCAATAAATTTATTGAGATTTGTTGGTTTATGTGAATCTAATGGTTGCATTATTCAAATTTGCAGGTCTTATTGGTTTTAGCCAACTGAGTCAACCCAACCGATTCAACACTACTGAGTCAACTCAGAGTGAGTACCCGGGGCATACTCTGAAGGTATGATGGGTGTACTCGCATCCTCGCATGTTGACCACCAGTGGGGTGGCTGACCTTGAACGTAGGGCGTACTCCAAGTACTTGGGGTGTACTCCTAGATGACCAAAAACCTAATAATTTCTTAATAGCTAAAGCTCTTACATCCATATTTCAGATCCATGGCTAAAATACTTTTAGGATTCATAAAGTCTCCGACTTTATGACTTAGCATGTCCAATAAGTGCTTAACTCAAGGTCTTAATCCATTAAGACCTTCTAAATGATGCATGGGGAAAAACTAAACACTTGGAATCCATTTTGATGACTCAAGAGCCTTCCAAGGGTTTGAACGGAGAGGTTAATGGGTCAAGAACATGCACCATTTTGGGACCACAAACTAAATTAATAGAGAAAAAACCTAGATGTACAAGATAAAGGGGAAAGATGCAAGCTTTATACCTTCAAGATGTTCCCAACCAAGTAGCAATCCTAGATCCAAGGTGCACTTCAACTCCAAGATCTTCTCACCACCTTCTTCTTTCTTCCAAATCTCATTTAAGGCTCAAAGTTGCTTATCCTTTTCAATAGGGTTGTTTGAGGGTCGATATTACAGATGGAGGCAGAGTAAGAAGAGGGTTTGAGTCTATAATGTTATTTAAATATGAACCAAAGCCCTAAAATTAAGGTTTGCATGTCTCCCTTGTACTCCCAACATACAAAGTGTATGCCCAACATACTAAGGTGCGCCTTAGTACGCTTAACGTACTTACACATACGCATGGCGTACTTATCCGACCCAATTTCCACCAAAAGCCACTTTGGGCCCCTTTTCACCATTTCTCTACTTATGGACCAAAATGCAACATACTAAAATCATAAAGCCCAATATTAGATGTACCTTAACATTGGTATGTTACATTGTAGTTGCAATCTACTTAGAGTGAGCCCTGGTTTTGAGCATTTTCGACTTGGGCTTCTATAATAATGCTTATAATTGACCAAAATTTCTCCTTGGATAACAAAATCAAGAATAGGTAGCAATAAAAGAAAGAAAAACTACATGTTGTAAGAAATGATAAATAATTTATGCGTAAAAATCGAAAGAGTGAGAATAACTTAGAGATGAGGAAAATGAGTAGAAGGAGAAACTTTATCGATGAGCTTCGATGATGAATGTATAAGATCCGTCCTGCTACAAATATCTCTGTTGCTCATTATTGATACTCTCTTGGAATGTTGGTGTTGTGAGGAAGAAATCTTGTATGAAGCGATGTGCCGAAGGGGGGGGGGGGGGGGGGGGTAAAACTTTATTTTGGGATTTTGGAGCTCAAAACACATGAGCTCTAACTTTTGAAAAGAAAATCCGCGGTTTGTCAATAACCATTTGAACAAAATAGATAGTTTTATATTATGTAGGTAACATAACGACAGTGTTTACTAAATTTTATATATAAACGACTATTTTAACGGTAAACTGTTATAACGATTATGTAGCTAAATTATAAGCGATATAAACAATTCATGATGTATATAAGTAAATAATATAAAAACTTGTATCCTCCCCCGAAAAATAAAAAAAAAGTTTAAAATGGGGTCGTGAAACTCATCCTTGTAACGTATTTTTATTTGACGATAAAATCTGTGTGAAAGTGATCAAAGATTGGGGGCGAAACCTTGAAGTGAGGAAAACTCCAAGAAATAGAGACGGTTGGTGAATATTTATGTGAAAATGAGCCGAATTTTAAATGTAAAAGATGATTGCTTCTATTTATAGTAATTTTTATGGTTACCTTTATTGTGACGTATTCTTCATGAAATGACACATGCATGCCACTTTATGCCACTAAGTTACGTCCGTGATTATTCTTATCCAAATGATACGTGTGTTTGTTTTTAAAAACACCTCCATCATATATATCTTGCTTTAATATTCTTATTAATAGTATATTGATTTTAAAGTATCTGAATCTCTATAATCCTTACAATATTTGTAACAGTTAAATTAAAATATCAATTTGAATATTATCGATACGTAATTAGATAAAATTTATTGAAAGGTTATTTTATGAAATATATATATATATATATATATATATATATATATATATATATATATATATATATAAACATATCGTTTGTTTCAATTTATGTATATATTTACCATTCAAAAAGTGAGTGATATATATATATATATATATATATATATATATATATATATATATATATATATATATATATATATATATATATATATATATATATATTATCAAGTGTTATATGACAATTTGTCATTATATAAGAATAAAATTTTACCAATTATATATTAAATATTATTTAATGACTAATCTAACTTTCGATAATCGATAATTTACGCCGTAAAATATAACTAGTTATTTTTTTTTGTTGTTGAAATTATGAGGGTTATAGCTTTTTTTTTGTAAACATAATTTGTATATTTATTAAAAGTTTTTCAAACATTACAAGTTAAGCCTATTACATTTGAATTACTTCAAGTTCGCAAGTGACACCTGTTAACTTAATTTGACTTTTTTCACACTCATCGTCTTTACAGTATAGAAGCAAACCCTAATCGATCTAACCTTCCATTTAGAGTGTGTGTAAGGCTAAAGTGTATGTGTTTAGTGCACCTCTTTGAGAACTCAAAGATTAAATAGCTTGGAACGAGAAGGAGCTTATAGATCTAGCATCTACTAAGTTGTAGCAACCATTTGAAGGTAAAAAGTTGTTACCTTGATCATCCTCTTGCTAGCTCTCTCCATTCAATAGTTTAGGGTTCCTTTTAGCCCACCGTGGACCCATTTTTGGAAGTTGGGCATGAGTTGAATTTGTAACTTCAAATCTGGACTTCTCTAGGCCCCCATGGTTATAAAGTTATCGACTTTATGAAGCTTTGTCCCTTCTCCATACCCTAAACCTATTATCACGCTTGGTTTAGCATTTTAGTCTCTTGAAGCCTTGCATGCACGTAAATTTGGCATCTTTACGTGGTAACTACACCCTAGGGGACTAGATCTGTAGTTTGGAGCTTTGGATTCGACTGGAAGGAACTGAATATGAAAAGGGTGAACGAACTCAATGAGTTGCTTAGCCAACTTGACGAATCGAGTAAGATTTTCATGCTTTTTGAATCCTGGATAAACTCGACAAGTTGATGAGATAACTTAATGAGTTAGTTAGGGTTTTTCCCAGTTTTTTGAACATTGAAGAAAATGGGCGAGCTGTAGGATGCACTCGACGCCTTGGGGGTCAACATGGGTTGTTAACCTTGACTTTGACCATGGTTGACAAGGTTTGAATTTAAGAGTATTTTGGTATTTTGGCATTTTGACAAATAAGTCACTTGGTGATTGTAGGTCGTTAAGTTGGAGTTGTGGATTGGGATTGATCTTATCGGTTCAACATTTCTTGAGAGGAGAGTCTCCTCACCATACCAATGGGTCGAAGGCACCAAGGCCGACCTATTATGTGTTATATGGAATGATAATTGTTTGCGTGATATGTGATATGATAGTTATCATTATGATACTTGCATGTAAGACCTCGGGGGTTCCTGGGGCGTGTAGGTGGAAGGCCTCAAGGTCTTAATCCATTAAGACCTTCTAAATGATGCATGGGAAAAACTAAACACTTGGAATCCACTTTTATGACTCAAGAGCCTTCCAAGGTTCTGAACGGAGAGCTTAATGGGTCAAGAACATGCACCATTTTGGGACCACAAACTAACTTAATAGAGAAAAAACCTAGATGTACAAGATAAAGGGGAAAGATACAAGCTTTATACCTTTAAGATGTTCCCAACCAAGTAACAATCCTAGATCCAAGGTGCACTTCAACTCCAAAATCTTCTCACCACCTTCTTCATTCTTCCAAATCTCAATTAAGGCTCAAAGTTGCTTATCCTTTTCTCTAGGGTTGGTTGAGGGTCGATATTACAGATGGAGGCAGAGTAAGAAGAGGGTTTGAGTCTATAATGTTATTTAAATATGAACCAAAGTCCTTAAATTAGGGTTTGCATGTCTCCCTTGTACTCCCAACATACAAAGTGTATGCCCAGCATACTAAGGTGCGCCTTAGTACGCTTAGCGTACTCACACATACGCATGGCGTACTTATCCGGCCGAATTTCCACCAAAAGCCACTTTGGGCCCCTTTTTACCATTTCTCAACTTATGGACCAAAATTCAACATACTAAAATCATAAAGCTCAAGATTAGATGTACCTTAACATTGGTATGTTACATTGTAGTTGCAATCTATTGAGAGTGAGCCCTGGTTTTGAACATTTTCGACTTGGGCTTCTATAATAATGCTTATAATTGACCAAAATTTCTCCTCGGATAACAAAATCAAGAATAGGTGTGCAATAAAAGAAAGAAAAACTACATGTTGTAAGAAATGATAAATAATTTATTCGTAAAAATCGAAAGAGTGAGAATAACTTAGAGATGAGGAAAATGAGTAGAAGGAGAAACTTTATCGATGAGCTTCGATGATGAATGTAGAAAATTCGTCCACCTACTCATATCTATGTTGCTCATTATTGCTACTCTCTTGGAACGTTGGTGTTGTGAAGAAGAAATCTTGTATGAAGCGATGCGCCGAAAGGCGGGGGGGGGGGGGGGGGGGTAAAACTTTATTTTGGGATTTTGGAGCTCAAAACACATGAGCCTAACTTTTGAAAAGAAAATCCGCGATTTGTCAATAACCATTTGAATAAAATGGATAGTTTTATATTACGTGGGCAACATAACGACAGTGTTTACTACATTTTATACATTTAAACGACTATGTTAACGGTAAAATGTTATAACGATTATGTAACTAAATTATAAGCGATATAAACAATTCAGGATTTATATAAGTAAATAATATAAAAACTTGTATCCTCCCCCAAAAAATGACAAAAAGTTTAAAATGGGGCCGTGAAACTCACCATTGTAACATATTTTTATTTGACGATAAAATCAGTGTGAAAGTGATCAAAGATTGGGGGCGAAACCTTGAAGTGAGGAAAACTCCAAGAAATAGAGAGAGTTGGTGAATATTTATGCGAAAATGAGCCGAATTTTAAATGTAAAAGATGATTGCTCTTATTTATAGTAATTTTTAAGGTTACCTTTATTGTGACGTATTCTTCATAGAATGCTACCTGCATGCCACCTTATGCCACTAAGTTACGTACGTGATAATTCTAATCCACATGATACGTGTGTTTGTTTTTAAAAACACCTCCATCATATATATCTTACTTTAATATTCTTATTAATAGAATATTGATTTTAAAGTATCTGAATCTCTATAATCCTTACAATATTTGTAACAGTTAAATTCAAATATCAATTTGAATATTATCGATACGTAATTAGATAAAATTGTTTGAAAGGTTATTTTATGAAATATATATATATATATATATATATATATATATATATATATATATATATATATATATATATATATATATATATATATATATAAAAGCGTATCGTTTGTTTCAACTTATGTATATATTTACCATTCAAAAAGTGAATCTGATATATATATATATATATATATATATATATATATATATATATATATATATATATATATATATATATTATCAAGTGTTATATGTCGATTTGTCATTATATAAGAATAAAATTTTACCAATTATATATTAAATATTATTTAATGACTAATCTAAATTTCGATAATCGATAATTTACGCCGTAAAATATAACTAGTTAAAAAAAAAATTTGTTGAAATTACGAGGATTATAGCTTTTTTGTAAACAAAATTTGTATTTTTATTAAAAGTTTTTCAAACATTACAAGTTAAGCCTATTACATTTGATTTAGTTCACGTTCGCAAGTGACACCTGTTAACTTAATTTGACTTTTGTCACACTCATCGTCTTTACAGTATAGAAGCAAACCCTAATCGATCTAACCTTCCATTTAGAGTGTGTGTAAGGCTAAAGTGTATGTGTTTAGTGCACCTCTTTGAGAACTCAAAGATTAAATAGCTTGGAACGAGAAGGAGCTTATAGATCTAGCATCTACTAAGTTGTAGCAACCATTTGAAGGTAAAAAGTTGTTACCTTGATCATCCTCTTGCTAGCTCTCTCCATTTAATAGTTTAGGGTTCCTTTTAGCCCACCGTGGACCCATTTTTGGAAGTTGGGCATGAGTTGAATTTGTAACTTCAAATCTGGACTTCTCTAGGCCCCCATGGTTATAAAGTTATCGACTTTATGAAGCTTTGTCCCTTCTCCATACCCTAAACCTATTATCACGCTTGGTTTAGCATTTTAGTCTCCTGAAGCCTTGCATGCACGTAAGTAGGGATGAAAGTGGGTCCAAACCCGGACCCGATGGACCCGGACCCGGAAAACCCGGAACCGGATAACGGGATTTTATAGAACCGGAAACCGGACCGGTATATAGGAACCGGTTCCGGTTCGGTTCCGGGTATGGTTCCGGGTAAAGTGCGTCTAGAACCGGAAAACCCGAAAACATCAAAGTGGGTAGGTTGGAACCGGATAAAGTGGGTTTAGACCCGAAAAACCCGAAAAAACCGGAATTTTTTGTAATTACTTACAACTTAGTGGGTTGAACTTTGAAAATTTTCATATTGATATCTCCACTTTGGGGGGCTGTAACTTATTGAATACGAAACCACAATTAACAAAATTAGAGTCCAAAATCATGTACAAAGTCTAAAATACACTCTGGAAAAACCCGCATGTCAATCCGAATTTAAACGAATGAGATATACATGTGTTAATATTTTCACATAATACAAAGTACAAAAACAAATAGCTGAAAAGTTGAAAATTTTCAGTTTTGATATCCCGACTTCGGAGGACTGTAAATCATTGAATGTTAAACCAAAAATGACAAAATTATAGTCTAAACTCATGCACAAACTGTAAACTAGAAGTTGAAAAAAAACCACATGTCAATCCGACTTCAAACGAATTAGATATGCATGCTTTAAAACTTTCACCGAATACAAAAAAACTAAAAAACTAAAAACTTTCAGCTTTGGTATCTCAACTTTTGAGGACTGTAAGTCAATGAATATAAAACTAAAAATGAAAAATTTATAGTCTACAATCATGTACAAACTCTAAACTACATGTTGGAAAAAACCGTATGTCAATTGGAGTTGAAACGAATAAGATATACATCTTGTAAACGTTTCACAAAAAGTGGTTCCGGCCCTAAAAGTGGTTCCGGTTCGAAAAACCGGTTCCGGATTTTAGACCCGATTTACCCGGACCCAATGGACCCAAACCCGGATTACCCGAAACCCGGATAAAGCCAATTTTTAAACCCGGAACCGGACCCGGTTCTATATATTCTGGATCTAATGGGTCCGGTTCCGGTTCGGTTCCGGTTCCGGTCCGGTTTTCCGGTTCTAAATCTCATCCCTACACGTAAGTTTGGCATCTTTACATAGTAACTACACCCTAGGGGACTAGATCTGTAGTTTGGAGCTTTGGATTCGATTGGAAGGGACTGAATATGAAAAGGGTGAAGGAAACCAATGAGTTGCTTAGCCAACTTGATGAGTCAAGTAAGATTTTCCTGCTTTTTGAATCCTGGATAAACTCGACGAGTTGATGAGATAACCAATGAGTTAGTTAGGGTTTTTCCCAGTTTTTTGAACATTGAAGAAAATCGACGAGCTGTTGGATGCACTCACGACTTGGGGGTCAACATGGGTTATTAACCTTGACTTTGACCATGGTTGACAAGGTTTGAATTTAAGAGTATTTTGGTATTTTGGCGTTTTGACAAATAAGTCACTTGGTGATTGTAGGTCGTTGAGTTGGAGTTGTGGATTGGGATTAATCTTATCGGTTCAGCATTTCTTGAGAGGAGAGTCTCCTCAACATACCAATGGGTCGAAGGCACCAAGGCCGACCCATTATGTGTTATATGGAATGATAGTTGTTTGTGTGATATGTGATATGATAGTTATCATTATGATACTTGCATGTAAGACCTCGGGTGTTCCTGGGGCACGTAGGTGTAAGACCTCAAGGTTTTAATCCTTTAAGACCTTCTAAATGATGCGTGGGGAAAAAGTAAACACTTGGAATCCATTTTTATGACTCAAGAGCCTTCTAAGGGTCTAAACGGAGAGCTTAATGGGTCGAGAACATGCACCATTTTGGGATCACAAACTAACTTATTAGAGAAAAAACCAAGATGTACAAGATAAAGGGGAAAGATGCAAGCTTTTTATACCTTCAAGATGTTCCCAACCAAGTAGCAATCCTAGATCCAAGGTGCACTTCAACTCCAAGATCTGCTCACCACCTTCTTCTTTCTTCCAAATCTCATTTAAGGCTCAAAGTTTCTTATCCTTTTCTCTAGGGTTAATTGAGGGTCGATATTACTGATGGAGGCAGAGTAAGAAGAGGGTTTGAGTCTATAATGTTATTTAAATATGAACCAAAGCCCTAAAATTAGCGTTTGCATGTGTCCCTTGTACTCCCAACATACTAAGGTGCGCCTTAGTACGCTTAGCGTACTCACACATACGCATGGCGTACTTATCCGGCCGAATTTCCACCAAAAGCCACTTTGGGCCCCTTTTTACCATTTCTCAACTTATGGACCAAAATTCAACATACTAAAATCATAAAGCTCAAGATTAGATGTACCTTAACATTGGTATGTTACATTGTAGTTGCAATCTATTGAGAGTGAGCCCTGGTTTTGAACATTTTCGACTTGGGCTTCTATAATAATGCTTATAATTGACCAAAATTTCTCCTCGGATAACAAAATCAAGAATAGGTGTGCAATAAAAGAAAGAAAAACTACATGTTGTAAGAAATGATAAATAATTTATGCGTAAAAATCAAAAGAGTGAGAATAACTTAGAGATGAGGAAAATGAGTAGAAGGAGAAACTTTATCGATGAGCTTCGATGATGAATGTAGAAGATCCGTCCAGCTACTCATATCAATGTTGCTCATTATTGATACTCTCTTGGAATGTTGGTGTTGTCAGGAAGAAATCTTGTATGAAGCGATGCGCCGAAAGGGGGGGGGTGGTGGGTAAAACTTTGTTTTGGGATTTTGGAGCTCAAAACCCATGAGCCCTAACTTTTGAAAAGAAAATCCGTTGGTTGTGAATAATCATTTTAATAAAATGGATAGTTTTATATTATGTTGGCAACATAACGATAGTGTTTACTAAATTTTATATATGTAAACGACTATTTTAACGGTAAACTGTTATAACGATTATGTAACTAAATTATAACCGGTATAAATAATTTAGGATTTATATAAGTAAATAATATAAAAACTTGTATCCTCCCCCGAAAAATGACAAAAAGTTTAAAATGGGGCCGTGTAACTCACCCATGTAACGTATTTTTATTTGACGATAAAATCCGTGTGAAAGTGATCAAAGATTGGGGCGAAACCTTGAAGTTAGGAAAACTCCAAGAAATTGAGGGGGTTGGTGAATATTTATGCGAAAATTAGTCGAATTTTAAATGTAAAAGATGATTGTTCCTATTTATAGTAATTTTTATGCTTACCATTATTGTGATGTATTCTTCATAGAATGCCACATCCATGC
Source organism: Lactuca saligna (assembly GCF_052625555.1). Taxonomy (NCBI): domain Eukaryota; kingdom Viridiplantae; phylum Streptophyta; class Magnoliopsida; order Asterales; family Asteraceae; genus Lactuca; species Lactuca saligna. The sequence continues at coordinate 14,447,495 of NC_136417.1, forward strand.
CACCTTATGCCACTAAGTTAGTACGTGATAATTCTTATCCACATCATACGTGTGTTTGTTTATAATAACACATCCATCATATATATTATGCTTTAATATTCTTATTAATACAATATTCATATTAAAGTATCTGAATCTCTATAATACTTACAATATTTGTAACAGTTAAATTAAAATATCAATTTGAATATTATCGATACGTAATTAAATAAAATTGATTGAAAGGTTATTTTATCAATATATATATATATATATATATATATATATATATATATATATATATATATATATTATCAAGTGTTATATGTTGATTTGTCATTCTATAAGAATAAAATTTTACCAATTATATATTAAATATTATTTAATGACTAATCTAACTTTCGATAATCGATAATTTACACCGTAAAATATAACTAGTTAATTTTTTTTTTGTTGAAATTACGAGGGTTTTAGCTTTTTTTGTAAACAGAATTTGTATTTTTATTAAAAGTTGTTCAAACATTAAAAGTTACGCGTATTACATTTGATTTACTTCACGTTCGCAAGTGACACCTGTTAATTTAATTTGATTGTTGTCACACTCATCGTCTTTACAGTCTAGAAGCAAACCCTAATCGATCTAACCTTCCATTTTGATTGTGTGTAAGGCTAAAGTGTATGTGTTTAGTGCACTTCATTGAGAACTCAAAGATTAAATAGCTTGGAACGAGAAGGAGCTTATATATCTAGCATCTACTCAGTTGTAGCAACCATTTGAGGGTAAAAAGTTGTTACCTTGATCATCCTCTTGCTAGCTCTCTCCATTCATTAGTTTAGGGTTCCTTTTAGCCCACCGTGGACCCATTTTTGAAAGTTGGGCCGTAGTTGAATTTGTAACTTCAGATCTGGACTTCTATAGGCCCCCATGGTTATAAAGTTATCGACTTTATGAAGCTTTGTCCCTTCTCCATACCCTAAACCTATTATCAAGCTTGGTTTAGCATTTTAGTCTCTTGAAGCCTTGCATGCACGTAAATTTGGCATTTTTACCTGGTAACTACACCCTAGGGGACTAGATCTGTAGTTTGGAGTTTTGGATTCAATTGGAAGGGACTGAATATGAAAAGGGTGAAGGAACTCAATGAGTTGCTTAGCCAACTTGACGAGTCGAGTAAGATTTTCCTGCTTTTTGAATCCTGGATAAACTTGACAAGTTTATGAGATAACTTAATGAGTTAGTTAGGGTTTTTCCCAGTTTTTTGAATATTGAAGAAAATCGACGAGCTGTAGTATGCACTCGATGACTTGGGGGTCAACATGGGTTGTTAACCTTGACTTTGACCATGGTTGACAAGGTTTGAATTTCAGAGTATTTTGGTATTTTGGCATTTTGACAAATAAGTCACTTGGTGATTGTAGGTCGTTGAGTTGGAGTTGTGGATTGGGATTGATCTTATCGGTTCAGCATTTCTTGAGAGGTGAGTCTCCTCACCATACCAATGGGTCGAAGGCACCAAGCCCGACCCATTATGTGTTATATGGAATGATAATTGTTTACGTGATATGTGATATGATAGTTATCATTATGATACCTTCATGTAAGACCTCAAGGCCTTAATCCATTAAGACCTTCTAAATGATACATGGGGAAAAACTAAACACTTGGAATCCATTTTTATAACTCAAGAGCCTTCCAAGGGTCTGAATGGAGAGCTTAATGGGTCAAGAACATGCACCATTTTGGGACCACACACTAACTTAATAGGGAAAAAAGCTAGATGTACAAGATAAAGGGGAAAGATACTAGCTTTATACCTTCAAGATGTTCCCAACCAAGTAACAATCCTAGATCCAAGATGCACTTCAACTCCAAGATCTGCTCACCACCTGCTTCTTTCTTCCAAATCTCATTTAAGGCTCGAAGTTTCTTATCCTTTTCTCTATGGTTGCTTGAGGGTCGATATTACTGATGGAGGCAGAGTAAGAAGAGGGTTTGAGTCTATAATGTTATTTAAATATGAACCAAAGCCCTAAAATTAGCGTTTGCATGTGTCCCTTGTACTCCCAACATATGAAGTGTATGCACAGCATACTAAGGTGCGCCTTAGTACGCTTAGTGTACTCACACATACGCATGGCGTACTTATTCGGGCAAATTTCCACCAAAAGCCACTTTGGGCCCCTTTTTACCATTTCTCAACTTATGGACAAAAATGCAACATACTAAAATCATAAAGCCCAAGATTAGATGTACCTTAACATTGGTATGTTACATTGTAGTTGCAATCTATTGAGAGTGAGCCCTGGTTTTGAGCATTTTCGATTTGGGCTTCTATAATAATGCTTATAATTGACCAAAATTTCTCCTCGGATAACAAAATCAAGAATAGGTGTGCAATAAAAGAAAGAAAAACTACATGTTGTAAGAAATGATAAATAATTTATGCGTAAAAATCGAAAGAGTGAGAATAACTTAAAGATGAGGAAAATGAGTAGAAGGAGAAACTTTATCGATGAGCTTCGATGATGAATGTAGAAGATCCGTCCAGCTACTCATATCTATGTTGCGCATTATTGCTACTCTCTTGGAATGTTGGTGTTGTGAGGAAGAAATCTTGTATGAAGCGATGCGTCGAAGGGGGGGGGGGTAAAAACTTTATTTTGGGATTTTTGAGCTCAAAACACATGAGCCCTAACTTTTGAAAAGAAAATCTGTTGTTTGTCAATATTCGTGTGAATAAAATAGATAGTTTATATTATGTTGGCAACATAACTACAGTGTTTACTAAATTTTATATATGTAAACGACTATTTTAACGGTAAATTGTTATAACGATTATGTAACTAAATTATAAGTGATATAAACAATTTAGGATTAAATAAGTAAATATTATAAAAACTTGTATCCTCCCCCGTTAAATGACAAAAAGTTTAAAATGGGGCCGTGAAACTCACCCTTGTAACGTATTTTTATTTGACGATTAAATCTGTGTGAAAGTGATCAAAGATTGGGGGTGAAACCTTGAAGTGAGGAAAACTCCAAGAAATAGAGAGAGTTGGTGAATATTTATTCGAAAATGAGCCGAATTTTAAATGTAAAAGAAGATTGTTCCTATTTATAGTAATTTTTATGCTTACCTTTATTGTGACGTAGTCTTCGTAGAATGCCACATACATGCCACCTTATGCCACTAAGTTACGTACACGATAATTCTTATCCACATGATACGTATGTTTGTTTTTAATAACACCTCCATCATATATATCTTGCTTTAATATTCTTATTAATACAATATTGATTTTAAAGTATATGAATCTCTATAATCCTTACAATATTTGTAACAGTTAAATTAAACTATCAATTTGAATATTATCAATACGTAATTAGATAAAATTGATTGAAAGGTTATTTTATGAAATATATATATATATATATATATATATATATATATATATATATATATATATATATATATATATATATATATATATATATATTATCAAGTGTTATATGTCGATTTGTCATTATATAAGAATAAAATTTTACCAATTATATATTAAATATTATTTAATGACTAGTCTAACTTTCGATAATCGATAATTTACAACGTAAAATATAACTAGTTAAACTTTTTTTTGTTGAAATTACGAGGGTTATAACTTTTTTTGTAAACAGAATTTGTATTTTTATTAAAAGTTGTTCAAACATTACAAGTTAAGCCTATTACATTTGATTTACTTCACGTTCGCAAGTGACACCTGTTAACTTAATTTGACTTTTGTCACACTCATCGTCTTTACAGTATAGAAGCAAACCCTAATCTATCTAAGCTTCCATTTTGAGTGTGTGTAACGCTAAAGTGTATGTGTGTAGTGCACTTCTTTGAGAACTCAAAGATTAAATAGCTTGGAACGAGAAGGGGCTTATAGATCTAGCATCTACTCAGTTGTAGCAACCATTTGAAGGTAAAAAGTTGTTACCTTGATCATCCTCTTGCTGGCTCTCTCCATTCAATAGTTTAGGGTTCCTTTTAGCCCACCGTGGACCCATTTTTGGAAGTTGCGCATGAGTTGAATTTGTAACTTCTGATGTGGACTTCTCTAGACCCCCATGGTTATAATGTTATCGACTTTATGAAGCTTTGTCCCTTCTCCATACCCTAAACCTATTATCAAGCTTAGTTTAGCATTTTAGTCTCTTGAAGCCTTGCATACACGTAAGTTTGGCATCTTTACATGGTTACTACACCCTAGGGGACTAGATCTGTAGTTTGGAGCTTTGGATTTGATTGGAAGGGACTAAATATGAAAAGGGTGAAGGAACACAATGAGTTGCTTAGCCAACTTGATGAGTCGAGTAAGATTTTCCTGCTTTTTGAATCCTGGATAAACTCGACGAGTTGATGAGATAACTCAATGAGTTAGTTAGGGTTTTTCCTAGTTTTTTGAACATTGAAGAAAATCGATGAGCTGTTGGATGCACTCGACGACTTGGGAGTCAACATGGGTTGTTAACCTTGACTTTGACCATGGTTGACAAGGTTTGAATTTAAGAGTATTTTGGTATTTTGGCATTTTGACAAATAAGTCACTTGGTGATTGTAGGTCGTTAAGTTGGAGTTGTGGATTGGGATTGATCTTATCGGTTCAACATTTCTTGAGAGGAGAGTCTCCTCACCATACCAATGGGTCGAAGGCACCAATGCCGACCTATTATATGTTATATGGAATGATAGTTGTTTGCGTGATATGTGATATGATAGTTATCATTATGATACTTGCATGTAAGACCTCGGGGGTTCCTAGGGCACGTAGGTGTAAGACCTTGGAGGGTTTCCACGTCATCCTAGGTAATGATCTTGGGGGTTCCCAATGCATGTAGGTGTAAGACCTTGGAGGTTTTCTACGGCATCCTAGCTAAAGACCTCGAGGGGGTTCCCGAGGCATTAGGGTATAAGAACATGGAGGGTTTCCAATGCATCCTTAGTCAAGTCCTCGGGGGGTTCCCGAGGCATTGGGCTAGGATCATGCGGGGGTTCCCATGCCACCTAGAGTAAGACCCTAGAGGGTTTCCAAGACATCCTTATATGTTACATGAATGGCTTATGTGGTTTACGTAGTTGATATAGCTAATATGGATTATATGATTATGTGGATTGTGTGGGGTATGCTCTGGGGAACTCACTAAGCATTATCTTACAATTTGTTGGTTGTTTTAGGTACTTCAGAGCCTAAGGGTAAGGGCCCAACATGATGGCACAACATACACTCTCCGACGTTTTGTTGGGACACCCTGATGTTTTTGGATAATTTATTTGATATTATATATTTTTGAAAAACAAATGTGGTTGAATTATTATGTCTTTAGAATGATTTTTGTTAATTAAAAATCAAAAATTTTTATTGAAAATTTGTGATCTTACAAGTTGGTATCAGAGCCTTGGTTTAAGGGATTCGGGTGTCAGGACTCAAACTAATGAAATGGTAAATTTGTTTTCAAAAATCAAAGTTAAAACTTCTTAAACTAGAAAAGGGAGAGGGCAATGCGCATAATCGGCTGAGGTCATGTAAGTGGTTCCTGAATATGATTAGGCGTGCTATATTGATATTTGGATTATGATAGTCAGATGGATTTGCTATGTGTATGCTTTAAAAATTGGATACGGTTAGGATCTTATAGCCTTAGAATGATTGATTTGGCCTTATTTCCTGTTCCTTGTCTGGTTGTGGTCGTAGGGTAGAGTTTGCTATTTGGAAGTCTATTTGATCCTATTTTGTGTATAATTTGCATGCATAGGGTAGCCTGTTATGTCTGTTGTGATTCTGGTTTGATGGGGTTGACCAAATCTTATGATAGCCTACGATTTGAGTTATGTAGTAGCCTTTGAGATATGTTTTGTGCTGGGACGAATTAGAGTTATCAGGTAGAGCCTTGGGGAAGGTACAAATAGGTGTGGAAGGTAGTATTAGGCATGTACTACTGAAAGCACATGACTTGTACCCAAACTAATGCTAGATCTAGAAGCTCTATGGAGAACCGAGGTGGAAGGATCCTCATTTTGGATATCTTGATCATTTTATTTTTTGGTATTTTGGATCAGGATGGTGGTGATGCGTCATGGAGCGGGGGGATCAAGATCAGGATCCGAGTTGGGCTACGATACCGAGCCCATTGATGAGAGGTTGTGTGAGGTTATGAGAGGCATCCTTGACGCTACCCAAGTGATTTTTGGGACAGTCAAGGAAGGGATGATGGAGATCATGGAGGAGTGGCTCAGTTCCTTCCAAGCTGAGATTGTTGCAAGCTAGGTCAGGGCCCGGACTCCCTCGTTCAGGGAGTTCAAGGCATACGGAGCACCTGAGTAATTCGGGGTCAGGGACCCCATAGCTAGTTGACGTTGGGTGTGGCAGACATAGAGAATGCCCAATGCACGATTTTTTGCCATGATGCGGCAAAATTGGGGTTTGTCGCGTGTATGTTGAAGGACAAAGCCAGGGATTGGTGGGAAGAGGTGACTAGCCAGGTGGGAGCAGACGGTGAGGCTGAGATGACATGGGCAGAGTTTTTCAGACGCTTTGATTTGGAGTTTGCACCACCTATCGAGGTGCAACGGTTAGTTAGGGAGTTGTAGGAGCTCCAGCAGACCACTGAGACTATGGCAGAGATTACCGTCAAGTTTCGGGAACGAGCACTGTTGATCCCGCAGTATGCTGCGGATAAGGATATAAGGAGGACGAGGTATCATTCCATGCTGAGGGATGATATCCACGAGTTCTTAAGCATTACATGGTGCAAAACCCTGAATGAGATGGTGGAGAAGACCCGAGAGCGGGAGATGGAGTTGGAGCTTCGCACCAAGCAAAATCCAGAGTTGGTTCAGACAATTGTAGGTCAGGCTAAAAAGCCTAAGACCTCTTATTCTTCTGGTAAGGGTCGGCAGCGCCGTGGCCGGTGTGCCAAGTTCGGGAGGTCACATGGAGGATTTTTTCAGGTAACGAACATAGTACATTATACCTGTGGTCAGCCCGTCCACGTGAGCAGAGACCCCAAGAAGGGCTTGATTTGTTTCCGCTGCAACCAGACTGACCATAAAACGACCGCTTGTCTGAGGTTGCAGGGAGTGAGAGGAGCGGTGACGATGCATGCGCCGACCACATTGAGGATCACTGATGGTCGCCTTTCCAAGGCGGATGCACCTGCGGTGAAGAGCTGCGCTTTTCAGCTAACTGTCGAGGAGGCTCGGGCAACACCAGAGGTCGTGGCTGGTATGTAATCTAAACTTTTTCATGTTGATATTTAATTTTTATGCTTATATATATATATATATATATATATATGTGTGTGTGTGTGTGTGTGTGTGTGTGTGTGTGTGTGTGTGCACGCGTGCGCGTGCGCGCTTGTGTAGGGACCTTTTTGGTCAACTGTATGTCAGCTCATGTTCTTTTCAAATTAGGAGCCATCCGATCATTTGTGTCTCTTGCGCTCAACAAGAAGTTAAGGGATGCTCCGGGAACCTTGGATTCCTCGTTGGAGGTCAAGATTGTTGATGACTACACCGTGAGTGCTACGAGGAGGGTTATGTCCAGAATGTGTTTGGGGAGAGGTTTTCGGTTGATTTAGTTCTGATTCTGTTGTGGGGCCTGAAGGTGATTATCGGGATGGATTGGTTGGGGGCTAATGGGGTCATGATAGACTGCGAGCGCAAGTTGGTGAGACTTCAAACCCAAAGTGGGGGAGAACTAGTTATTCATAGGGAGAGGACCTCACAGAGGCTAACTCTCTGTTCAGCTGTGACGGCTAGGAGACTTCTCCATCAGTGTTATTCGAGATTTTTGGCATACATCTCGGATACAAGGGTTAAGCCCATGACAGAGTTGGGTAGTATATCGGTTTTACGAGATTTTCGGGGTGTCTTTCCTAAGCAGTTGCTAGGGGTGCCTCCTGAGAGGCAGATAGAGTTTCGCACTGATTTGGTGTCAGGTGCTGCTCCGATATCCAAAGCACTGTACCGGTTAGCTCCAATCGAGATGTAGGAGTTGTCTACGTAGCTTCAGGAGCTGCTTGATTGAGGGTTTATCCGTAGGAGCAGCTCCCCGTGGGGAGCATCGATCTTGCTCGAGAAGAAAAAGGACTGGTCGCATAGGATGTGCATCAATTATCGAGAGCTGAAAAAGCTAACGGTGAAAAACCGTTATCCGCTTCCGAGGATCGATGATATGTTTGATCAGCTACATGGTGCATCTTGGTTTTACAAGATTGATCTTCGGTCGGGGTACCATCAGATGAGGATTAAGGATGAGGATATACCGAAGATAGCTTTCAGAACTCGGTACAGTCACTACGAGTTTGTGGTGATGCCCATTTGGGCTCACCAATACCCCAACAGTGTTCATGGATCTCCTGAACAGGGTATGTAGGCCGATGTTGGATCGGTTTGTGATTGTTTTTATTGATGATATCTTGGTCTACTCTAAGACCGAGGAGCAGCATGGGCAGCATCTGACGGAGGTGTTGGATACACTGAGGATGGAAAGGCTTTATGCCAAGTTCTCAAAGTGTGATTTCTAGTTGCGAGAGGTGCAAATTTTGGGGCACATCATCAACCAAGAGGGTATTTCAGTTGATCCAGCCAAGGTTGAGGCAGTGATGAGGTGGGAAGTATCGAAGAATGCATCAGAGATTCGTAGCTTCTTGGGTCTAGCGAGGTATTATTAGAGAACCATTTAGGATTTCTCCAAGATCATCTTGCCATTGACCCACTTGAACAAGAAGAATGTGACCTTTTGGTGGGGTCTTGGACCAGCAGTTGGCTTTCCAAACATTGAGACAGAGATTATGTGAGGCCCCGATCCTAGTACTACCTAAGGGTTTGGATGATGTAGTAGTGTATTATGATGCATCGATCTCAAGGTTAGGGGCAGTGTTAATGCAGAGGGGGCATGTGATCACGTACGCCTCAAGGCAGCTGAAGCCTCATGAGGCGAACTATCCCACTCACGACCTGGAACTGGGGGCGGTGATGTTTGCCCTCAAAATCTAGAGGCATTACTTGTATGGGGTTTGGTGCACCACTTTTACTGACCACAAAAGTTTGAAGTATTTGATGGATCAGCATAACCTCAACATGCGACAGAGGAGGTGGTTGGATGTACTGAAAGATTATGACTGTGAGATCTTATACCATCTCGCGAAGGACAATGTGGTGGCTAATGCTTTGAGCTGCAACGTGGCAAGTGCTCTGATCGGGAACTTTTGTTTGAGGATGATGGTGATCTCTCAATTGTTGTATATGATCAAAGAGGCTCAGTTGGAGGGTTTGAAGAGAGAAAATTGGAAGTTAGAGTGGATTCGTGGTCAGATTCCCTTATTTGTTCAGGATGGTCAGGGTCTTTTGACACAGTGTGGTGGGGTGTAGGTTCCGATATGTGGGGGAGTAAGATAGAAGATATTGGAAGAGGCACATAATTCCAAGTTCTATATACATCCAGGGGCTACAAATATGTATAGAGTTCCAAGGTTCAGTTACTGGTGGCCTTGCATGAAGAGGGAGATCATCTGGTTTGTGGAGCGGTGCTTGGCCTGCAGGAAGGTTAAGGCCGAATATCAGTGGCCTCATGGCATGGTTCAGCCGCTATCCATTCCTATGTGGAAGTGGGAATTGGTCTCCATCGACTTCATCATGAAGTTACCGAGGACAACGAATGGTGTAGATGTCATTGATAGGTTTTTATACAAACAATCCTATGTGTGCATGCAACCCTAGAGTTGGATCTATGTTTTCACTATTAGTTATACAACTTTATGAACACAAAAAGAAACCTGGCATGCTAGTACTATTTTCGAAATCCACATAAAAGAATAGAATACATACCTTTTTTTGTTATATAGCAATAACAACTAGTTCCTTGAATCTCCTTAGCTCTTGAAAGCAAGTACCACAAGTGTAGTACCTCTAATGGCTCACAAACACACTAGGTGAAAGGATGAATATGGGAGAGAGGAGAGAAGGGTATCTTACCCTAGATTTTGTCCCTTTTAGGGTTCCCTAAGTCTTGGACTAAATCTTAGTGCCTTAGGGTGCTATTTATACTTAAGGCTAACTAGGGTTTCAAGGTGTAAACCCTAATCCCTTAACTTAGGGCCTAAGCAAGTCCATGGACTCATTTCCTTAAGACCTTGGATCAAAACTCCTATATCCTTCTAGAATTTTCGTTCAAGCCTTAATAAAGGTGATCCAATGGCCCAAAGCCTTAACTATTGAATAATTACAAAATAGCCCCTGCACTTTCAATCAGTTCCTTTAATCCCAAAATTAATTCTAAATTAATTTCTGATTAAATACTAATTAATGATATGATTCCAAATTAATATATTATTCATATAATATATTAATAAATCATATTCATACCTTAATTTATTATTCTTAATAATAAACCAGCCTCTCTCCTCAACAATCATTATGTCTAGTCACCAGTGTGAAGGCAACCCAAAAGGACCATGCACAATCGGGTCAAGTACATACCAAAATAGTTATGGACTTAGACACTAATCTAATAGTCTCCCACTTGGATAAGTCTAATAACTATTCTGCATATAACCTTAGATCCTGATTAGCAATCGTAGCTTTCAAAAGCTGTTGTCAACTCTGATCTTATCAGAAGCATTTCCTTTATATAAGGGATCATATATTCATCCATTCTTGATATCGTATAGACTTGAGACATGGATTTAAATCATTCTCTCTGTCTATGTGTTGTTTCCCGATTTCCGATTTACGACGACTGACAATAGACTACAATTTGAAAACATCAAATTAGTCCCGGCTTGGTCAAGTGCTTAGGGTGTCATCACTAAATCATCGAGGGGCCCACAAATATCACTTTCATCCTACTATGGATAAAAGGAACGGATAAACTTTGATTCAATGCTTGCTTGCACTCACTCACCGAATCACACACACCAATATGTTTTATGACACCAAGTTACTAGTGTGTTTACATATTATCAATGTCTTTACCTTGGATGTTGTGGAAACCCTCCGGGGACTTATACCCTAATGCCTCGGGAACGCCCCCTGAGGTCTTTACCTAGGATGTCGTGGAAACCTTCTGAGGTCTTACACCTAAATGCCTCAGGAACCCCCCTCCCCTCCCCGAGGTGTAAGACCTTGGAGGGTTTCCACAACATCCTAGGTAAAGACCTCGGGGAGAGGGGGGATTCCTGAGGCATTTAGGTGTAAGACCTCGGAAGGTTTCCACGACATCCTAGGTAAAGACCTCAGGGGGCGTTCCCGAGGCATTAGGGTATAAGTCCCCGGAGGGTTTCCAAGGCATCCTTAGTCAAGACCTTGGGTGGTTCCTGAGGCATTGGGGAAAGACCATGTGGGGGTTCCCATGCCACCCAGAGTAAGACCCTGTAGGGTTTCCAGGGCATCCTTATATCTTATATGCATAACTTATGTTGCTTGCGTAGATGATATAGCTAATATGGATTATATGATTATGTGGATTGTGTGGGGTATGCTATGGGGAACTCACTAAGCATTATCTTACAGTTTGTTGGTTGTTTCAGGTACTTCAGAGCCTGAGGGCAAGGGTCCGGCGTGATGGTGCGGCATGCACCCTCCGGTGTTTTGTTTGGACACCCTAATGTTTTTGGATAATTTTTTGATATTATGGATTTTTGAAAAACAAATGCGGTTGAATTATTTTGTCTTGAGAATGATTTTTGTTAATTAAAAATGAAAAAAATTATTGAAAAGTTGGGATGTTATTAATTTTATGGGCGTTAGAAGTTGGTATCAAAGCCTTGGTTTGAGTGAATTGGAAGAAACCTCATGTGAATCTAGTCTCAAACTAAGGAAAACATTTTTAAAATGATTTTCAAATGGTTTTAAAAATACTTAAGGAGGATGCGATGTGTATGATCAACCGAAGCCAGTAAGTAGACCCCAAAATATCTTACTGTTATTGGATATTATGATATTTTAGAACAACATGCTAGTGATAGGCTAGGGATCTTTAGGAATTGCATGACAGAATTGTCTGATTATATGATGCATGATAGCCTAAGATTCTCCTTTATATGAAATTGACATCATTATTGTAGTTTCTTAGTGTATGTATCATAGTTGTACATAACTAAGATTCTATATCCTGAGAATATTTGGTTTGGATTTATTTTCTGTTCCACGTCTGGTTGTGGGCTTAGAGTAGGACATAGTATTCGACTGTTTATAGGATCCAATGTTATGTATGGCTAGGATATGCGAGTACTACAGGGTTGGTGGAAGTTTCATGAGCAGGTGCAGTGTTTAGTGGGTCAATGCAAGGAATGGTTTGCCACTCTTGAGAGAGTGAGGTCAGGGCGAAGGTGTACCTATTGTGCTAGGAGTTGGAGATCGAGGAGTTTGCACGAGGATGTGTTTGATTTTATTGCCATTTATTGCTAGTCGGCTTCTCTACTCGAATGATGCTTGATTTGTGCTTTGTGGAACTCATGAGTGTTGTGAGTTAGCCATTAAGTGAATATGTCAAGTCATATGTGGAAAAGGTTGGATAATATCATACTGACAAACTTAACCCTGCTTCACAGCTCTTGTCTGAGTCCAACCGTTGTAGGGATCGGTCTATTACTTGAAGGATGATATGAGCTCTATTGCATGTGATTATATTCATGGAATGGCTAATTGCTATTGTTAGGAGTTTTCAGCATTTGATGGCAGAGGGGTATGGGTGAATTCTAGGATAGCCTAGAGAGTATTCTGGATGTTGAGCAGGTTTCAGGGGTATTTTGTGACTAGGTCTTAGAGGACCCGAGATGATTCTTAAGGAGAGTATGGATAGGTGTGGAAGGTAGTATTAGGCCCGTACTACTGGAAGCATAGGATCCATACTCAAATCGAGAAGCACTTCAGAGATTCTAAGGACTGGTCAGGGTAGATAGAATGGTTGGATACCATGGTTCGAGTCAGTGGTTATGTATCTGTTGATCTTTTGACTTGGGCTGCTCAGGCGATGATGGGTTTTGTGTTGTTCAGGCCCATGTGGTGATTTGGGTGTGGGTTGAATGGTTCATACCCGAATGAGTATGTTGATTGGAAGTTTGGATGGTTTTGTTAGAGGTCATGCCTCGAACCTCGAGACACGAAGAGGAAGTGGTGGATATGACTGGCTCAGAGTTTGCATCTAGGCTTTAAGTGCCAGATTGTTGGTTTAGTTTGTCGTCATCTGTGGCAGGGATTTTTTTTCCTTCATGTTTCCAAGTTAGAGGGAGTAGGTAAGATTTTGACCTCCTGAGTTAGATGGGATTCCCAGCTTGAGGTATGTTGGTCGCGGTGGTTGGGAATAGCATGTCCATGCTGGTGTGCGAAAGTTTTTGATGTGGCATGAGTATCTTAGCAATGCGATAAAGGGTCATATTCTTGGGAAATGGGAAAGCCAGGTGCCAGATTATCATATGGGTTGCAAATAAGGCGTGTATGTTTGGATGGTAAATCAGTAGTTGCTTATGCTTTCTAAGTGGATATTATAGGAAGTTCTGAGGTTTTCAATTGTACTTCAAGTTTCTCGTGGGGTTTGTTTGATACATATCTAGAGGAACATTCTACGAATGATATTTATTTCATGGTCAAGTATAGTTTTACCTGGTTGGGCTGTTTGGGTTATGTTTTGATTTTGCCAACCAGTAGGCGTCGTTCGAGTTCTAAGTGGGGTAGAATTTGGAATTCTCAGGTTAAGCATCGGTTATTTAGGGTTATCTCAGTTTGCTGGCTGGTTTGTTGCTTTCAGATCTATTGAGCAGATGTTGGTTGGTGGACCATTTTTAGAAGCAAGTTGTTCAGCTCCAAGTGGGTTGTGGTTTCTTTGGTTTAGGTGTCAAGGTATTCGAGGCTATTTTTCATTGAGTTCATTAGTCAGTGGGAATTCTCTGAAGGATTTAAATGGTGCTAGTTAAAGGTCAAGGAATACATCAGCTACCCTACTATTCGATATATTCTAAGTCAATTCAGTCTTCAGGTGTGCTTACCCTCAATGGTAGAGGGGAAGCTTGGTTCATAGCAGAATCAGGCGTTGGTAACCTTCATGATCATCTTGAAGGTTTTCTTGAGCTAGTGGGGTAGTGATGGAATTTGTTCGGTCCAATATGGGGTCTTGTTTTTGATGGGTTTTAGCCATAAGAACTTTCCTATGTGCGCATGCAAAACCCTAATGCTCGGATCTAGGCTTTCTAATTAAACATGCTTTGAATCCAAGACTTCTAATGGCTAATTAGGTTAAGTAACAACATTGAAACAGATCTAGAATCATACCTTTGGATTCCTTGTTGATCTTGTTGTCTTGGAGCTTCTAGAGTCACAAATATCACTCCTCTAATGGCTTACAAACACCAATAGCAAGCAAGATGATTTAGGAGAGAGGAGAGGGGAGGAATTCGGCCAGAGTATCTCTACTTTTGATGGTGTGTCGAATTCCCTCACCCCTAGGGTCTATTTATACTTGTAGACTCCTTAAGGATTACAGCTTTAACCCTAATTGGATAACTTAGACTTTAATTTGATCCATATCCTTTCCTTGATAACCCTATGGACGATTTTGGCTTATCCAAGCCCTAGAAATCGTCCATCCTATCATGGATAAGGATTTATAGTCTAAAGTGTAACTATCAAACAATTGATAGTTTATACCCTCTTATTTAATTAATCTCTTTAAGTCACCAAATTAATTCCAATTAATCTATGACTTATATTAATCAAATAACCATATATTATTCCTTATAATATTTACTCTCTCTTAACAAATCATCCATCAAGTTGCTATGGTGAAGGCAACCCAAAAGGACTATGCACAACCGGATCAAATACTTGCCTAATATAGTTGCAGCCTTAGACACTATTCCAACAGTCTCCCACTTGGATAAGTCTAGTAACTATACAAGTACAATTCGGTTTGCAATCGTAGCTCTCAAAGACGCTATCAAACTCTGATCTAATCAATCTTGTCCTTTAGATAAGGGATCGTACAGTCCTCTGTTAGATATCATGCTGACAATCCTATGGAATGGTTAGTCTAGCATTTGATTTCTCGATCTCTGATTTATTCGACAAAGAACTTAATCAAACACATCAATTCAGTTCTAACCGGGCCCGACACATAAGTCAAATCAAATCATCGAGTGGCCAAGATATCTCTTCTAGCCTCTTAGGATAAAATTTACAGATAAACTTCGACTTATATGCATTTACTTATTCATTAACCAACTATACACAACAATGCGTTTTATAACACCAAGTTACTGATGCGTTTTCGCATTATCAATGTACAATCAATTAACAAATAATAAACCATATATCTAGGTTTTAAGACTCTATGATATTATCGTCTTGCGATCACCTTTTATATCATATTCCATAAAGTGATTCCAGCAAGCGCGGGTTTATTCCAATGCTCAAAACCAGTTCATAAGCACTCATGAACGTTGCAGCAACCCTTGCTATGTCTAACACCATTTAGACAATCTACACACCAATTCATGACAATCTTCATTCATATCTACTTCCAACATATGAACGATTTTGGAAAATTTGAATAATTTGATTATTCCTAATAAACTCAATTATTCTGGAAGTCAAAACATGCAAAGTGAAACAATAGTTAAACAATTAACATATGACAGTAACTTTACTTATAAATAAAACTCCCTTATTTAATCATCAAATGTTAATTACATTTATCTATTATACGTTTCTAAATACTATCTAATCTATACTAATATCATCCTTCAGCCCAATACTCCTAGCATGCTGCAAGTGCTTAACCCTACTCAGTCCCTTCGTAAGCGGATCTGCTAGGTTATCCTCTGATGATATCCTCTTAACTATGAGTTGTCCTTCTTCTACACGATGTCTAATGAAGTGATATTTTCTGTCGATATGTCGAGATCTACCATGATCCCTTGGTTCCTTGGTCAAGGCAACCGCACCTTCGTTATCACAGAAAATCTCCATGGGCTCCTTTATGGCAGGCACAACTCCAAGATCACCAATGAAGTTCTTTAGCCATATCGCCTCCTTCGACGCTTCGCTCGCTGCGATGTACTCTGATTCGCACATTGAATCAGCTACGGTTTCTTGCTTGGAACTCTTCCAAGTTACTGCTCCTCCGTTTAGGGTAAAGACCCAGCCCGACTGCGAACGGTAGTTGTCCCTATCAGTCTGAAAACTGGCATCACTATACCCTCGCACCTTCAAGTCATCACTCCCTCCAAGGACTAAGAACCATTCTTTCGTCCTCCGAAGGTACTTAAGGATGTTCTTCACCGCAATCCGATGTGCTTTGCCAGGGTTCCCTTGATATCTGCTAACCATGCTCAAAGCGAAGGCTACATCAGGGCGAGTACAAGTCATAGCGTACATGATTGAGCCAACTGCGGAAGCATATGGTATTCGGCTCATTTCTGCTATTTCAGCTTTGGTACTCGGACTTTGAGTCTTACTCAACTTGGCATTTCCTTGTATCGGTAGTTCTCCCTTCTTTGAGTTTTCCATACTAAAACGTTTTAGTACCTTCTCTAAGTAAGTATTCTGACTAAGTCCAATTAGTCTCTTACTTCTTTCTCTTACTATCCTTATTCCCAAAATGTAAGAAGCCTCTCCGAGGTCCTTCATAGCGAAACACTTCCCGAGCCAGGACTTGACTTCTTGCAGAGTCGGGACGTCGTTTCCTATGAGTAATATGTCATCGACATATAGAACGAGGAAGCTTACTATACTCTCACTGGCTTTGACATATACACAAGATTCGTCTTCGCTTCGTACAAATCCAAACTCTTTGACTTTCTCATCGAAGCAAAGATTCCATCTGCGAGATGCTTGCTTAAGTCCATAAATGGACTTCTCAAGCTTACACACTCTATTTGGATGCTTCGGATCCACAAACCCCTCTGGCTGAGCCATGTAAACATCCTCAGCCAACTTTCCGTTAAGGAAGGCGGTCTTGACATCCATTTGCCAAATCTCATAATCATTAAATGCGGCAATTGCTAGCATCACTCTAATAGATTTAATCTTCGCAACTGGTGAGAAGGTCTCATCATAGTCAACTCCTGGAATTTGAGTAAAGCCCTTCGCAACCAATCGCGCTTTATACGTGTGTACGTTTCCATCCACGTCGGTCTTCTTCTTGAAGATCCACTTGCACCCAACGGTCTTACGTCCGGGCACATAATCAACCAAATTCCAAACTTGGTTATCGTACATGGATTGGATCTCGCTATCCATTGCCTCTTTCCATTTCACAGACTCCGGGCCTGCCATGGCTTCCTTATAGCTATTAGGTTCATTAAGATTTATTAGTGTACCATCACTAATATACGTGTCCCCTTCGGTAGTAATATGAAAACCATAAAACTGGGGATGAACTCTAACTCTATCAGAACGTCTAAGAGGTAAGGATTCGTCAATCAGTTCAACCGGAGTTTCCTCCTCGGGTTGAATGCCAGCGGTAGAGGTTCCTTCATCTATCGACTCTTGAATCTCTTCAAGTTCGATTTGCCTCCCACTGTCTCCTTGGCTTATGAGTTCTCACTCTTGGAAAACTCCTCTCCTCGCAACAAAGACAACATTATCTTTCGGTCTATAGAAGAGATATCCAAAGGATGTCTGCGGGTAGCCGATGAAAATACATCGCTCACTTTGAGGTTCAAGCTTGTCGTGAGTATCTCGTCTTACGAAAGCCTCGCAACCCCAAACCTTGATATGTGCCAACGAGGGAGCTTTCCCCGTCCACATCTCGTGAGGTGTTTTGGCAACCTTCTTAGTAGGAATCGGTTAAGGATATGGGCGGCAGTCTCTAAGGCATACCCCCAAAAGAATATAGGTAGTGAAGCATGACTCATCATAGAGCGAACCATATCCAATAAGGTTCGATTACGCCTTTCTGCCACACCATTCAACTGCGGTGTCCTAGGAGGCGTCAATTGCGAAACTATTCTCACTCCTTGAGATAATCGTGGAATTCAAGACTTAGGTACTCTCCTCCTCGATCGGATCGAAGCATCTTGATTTTCCTGCCCAATTGATTCTCCACTTCATTCTTGAAGTCTTTGAACTTTTCAAAGGTTTCTGACTTTTGCTTGATTAAATAGATATACCCATATCTACTATAATCATCGGTAAAAGTCACATAGAAGCGGTTCCCATCCTTCGTGGTTGATCTAAACGGTCCACATACATCGGTATGTATTAGGTCAAATAGCCCCTCACCCCTTTCACAAGTATTCGTGAAGGGTGACTTAGTCATCTTTCCAAGTAAACAAGACTCGCATGTGTCATCTTCCCTAAGGTCGAATGACTCCAACACTCCATCCTTTTGGAGTTGGGCTATGCGTTTCTTGTTGACATGTCCAAGACGGCAATGCCACAAGGATGCTTTATCCAAACTAGTGGAAGAATCAATATTCAAAACATCATTTCCTAAGATATCAACAATCATAACAGTTTCATATTCCATTACATGGTATAGCTTCAAAGTAAAAGACACTATTTAGATAAGCCAAAATAGAACCATTCTCATTATTAAAAGAAAATCTAAATCCTTGTCTATATAAACCATGAAATGAAATGATGTTTCTAGCCATTTCTGGCGAATAGCAACAATTGTTCAAATCTAAACACAAATTATTCCTAAGCACTAAAGAATACACTCCAATCTTGGTAACAGGCGACGATCTTCTGTTCCCCATGATTAGATTGATCCTTCCTTGCTCCACATCCCTACTTCTTCTTAGTCCCTGCACATTTGAACAAATGTGATAACCACAACCGGTGTCAAGAACCCAAGAAACAGCATGATTAGAATCGTTAGATTTAATTGTGTATATACCTGCGAAAGATGGCTTGATCTTTCCTTCTTTGATTGCTTGCAGGTATTCTGGGCAGCTTCTCTTCCAATGTCCTATCTTGTGGCAGTGGTGGCACTTTGCCTCCTTCGGGTTAGGATAGGGCTTAGAGGGATCAACTTTGGTCCCACTAGAAGAGGCACCATCTCGGGCTTTAACCTTGCGATAGTTCTTTGATGAAGCCTTCCTCTTCTTTCCCTTTCCTTGACCAATTGCCAAGACAGGAGCAGCAGACGGATTGGGAGTAGTTGCAACAGACTTGTCTTTGAAGTTGCTTTCAGCGACTCTCAAAAGACCTTGGAGTTTGCTTAGGGTGACCTCCTCTTTGTTCATGTGGTAGGTCATCCTAAATTGGTTGTACATCGGAGGAAAAGAGTGAAGCACCATGTCGATCGCCAAGTCTTCCCCATAGTCAACATTTAACTTGCGAAGGCGATCGACATACCTTTGCATCTTTTGCAGGTGCACGGTAAGAGATTCTCCATTACCCATCTTAGCGGAGATCATGTTAGTGAAAATCTCATAACGCTCTTGTCTCGCGTTTTGGTGATATCTCTCCAACAAGTCTTGATGCATCTCGTATGGATACATGTCCTCGTAGGACTTTTGGAATCCGGAGTTCATGGTGGCAATCATGATGCAATATACCTTCGTTGCATCTCGCTCATGAGTCTCAAAAGCGGTGATTTCAGCCGGAGTAGCGATTTCGGGGTTGATTTTCTCAAGCTTTTCATCGAGGACATACTCCTTATCCTCGTAGCGAGCAATGGTGCGAATGTATCTTATCTATTCGCTAAAGTTCGTTCCATCGAAGGTGACCTTTTGGCAAAGGCTCATCAACGTGAAAGAACTCGCAGCAGCGTTGTTTGTGTTTGATATCTATAGAAAGGACAAAGATAGATTAGAATAAGAATCCCTAATTATCACCCAATAAGAAAAAATTAGGGTTAGGATCCAACAATAACATTTACATATTAGAAAAGGGATGTCGTAATCTAACATGAAAATAAATTGAAGGTAAGTGAATGACGATTCACTAATTCTCCATAACAAAACCTAGACTATTAGTCCTAAGTGTATTGAGAATTCCTAGGTTCGGATGAGATTCATTGAACTATTCAATGGCATGTTTAAATCTCGATATGCCCCTCTTGTTTGTGACTGGGATGCCGAGGATCACAAAGCGGGCGTGAATTACAATGCAAATTCACATGGTGCCTTCATTGTAACGATCACCTATTCGATGTGCCGGTAAACCACACACGCTCCATCGAACTATGATAAACAATGAATCACCCTTTGCCACCTTTGCTTAGAACCAATTAGTGTGCCGGTAAACCACACACGCTCCACTAACTTCTTAGCAGGGATGCAAAGTGTAATTTCATGGGATTGCATCAATTCACTTTTCCTAAAGTAACTAAGATTGGGAAATTTTTAAAACGTGTAGTTACTTTGTATTTCTTATTATACTTTTAATGAGAAGATGAGGTTGCCCTATCCTACCCGTTCGGCTAACGACCCTCCACCAATCAAGCAAGCGGTGGGTGTGAGTGTACACCCATTAAGCGCCATTTTATAGGCCGCAACCTTATACCCACCTTATAGATCGGCTTCGTGAATGAGGCCTACTAACGGTAAGACTAGCATTTAGTTATACATATATACATTATTCTAGTAATATCATATTAGTATAAGGTTGTGTTTTAAACCTTTTAAAACGTAGGGTTTGAAATTTAAGTTGTCTAAATTAAAACCTTTTAATCACAAATATAAATTTCAAAACTTTAGGGCAAGTTTTAAACATTTTAAAACATGGAGGATCAAATAAAAAATAATTCCAATTAACAATTAATATCCTAATTATCTTTATTTGATTTATCCAAGATTTCTTTTAAGATAATTATCAAAATAATTAATCAATTATCATATAAGTAAATTAAATATTTTATTAGATGATAAATATCTTTAATTAGATCAAGATTATAGTCATATATATCAAAAAAATGGATTAGGGTTGATCTAATATGATTAAGGTAAGTTTCCATAAGATAAACATGAAAAAATCCCGGTTTTGCCTAATCCTGACGCCCGGACTCGCCGAGTACACAAAGGGACTCGCCGAGTCAGACCTACTCGCCGAGTCCACTTTGGAACTCGCCGAGTCCATGACTCATAAACCCAAAAAACGAATTTTGCAGGTTTGTTTCAGTTAATCAAGCAACAATTTAAAGAAAACGAAACCAGTCTCTGATACCACTGATGGGTTTTAGCCATAAGAACTTTCCTATGTGCGCATGCAAAACCCTAATGCTCGGATCTAGGCTTTCTAATTAAACATGCTTTGAATCCAAGACTTCTAATGGCTAATTAGGTTAAATAACAACATTGAAATAGATCTAGAATCATACCTTTGGATTCCTTGTTGATCTTGTTGTCTTGGAGCTTCTAGAGTCACAAATGTCACTCCTCTAATGGCTTACAAACACCAATAGCAAGCAAGATGATTTAGGAGAGAGGAGAGGGGAGGAATTCGGCCAGAGTATCTCTACTTTTGATGGTGTATCGAATTCCCTCACCCCTAGGGTCTATTTATACTTGTAGACTCCTTAAGGATTACAGCTTTCACCCTAATTGGATAACTTAGACTTTAAGTTGATCCATATCCTTTCCTTGATAACCCTATGGACGATTTTGGCTTATCCAAGCCGTAGAAATCTTCCATCCTATCGTGGATAAGGATTTATAGTCTAAAGTGTAACTATCAAACAATTGACAGTTTATACCCTCTTATTTAATTAATCTCTTTAAGTCACCAAATTAATTCCAATTAATCTATGACTTATATTAATCAAATAACCATATATTATTCCTTATAATATTTACTCTCTCTTAACAAATCATCCATCAAGTTGCTATGGTGAAGGCAACCAAAAAGGACCATGCACAACCGGATCAAATACTTGCCTAATATAGTTGCAGCCTTAGACACTATTCCAACAGTTTTGACCAATCACGAAGATGTTTTCTGTTTTTATTAAGGTGGCGTGACGATTATCTCTGGTGTTTCTTTTCTCTTCGGATGAGATTATGGGTCTCTTAAGTATATGTATGGGGGTGATCCATGTGAGCTAGGCAAGATGGCTTTGGAGATCTTGTTTCGAGTTATGTGCATGGTTCTCTTGGGTTGTAGTTTCCGATTTAGATCAAGAGTTTGAGCATTATCCTTTCGGTGAATCGTGTGTGACTGTGTTTTCATAAAGATTTCTTGGGTAGCATATATGTGGTGCTCAGTGGCGCTGTGAGAGTGTCGTCAAGGCCTTCATGATCAGAAGCGTTCCAGTCATAGTCTGTGGGCCTAGAGATCATATGGTTCATTTCTTATACTTGTGGTGTTTTTGGGGTTGACGCGTTAATGGGTTTCGGGCGAGTCGTAAATATGTTTATTGGATAAGGGAAGTAGCAAGGACTGAGGGAAGTATCAGTCAGGTATCAGAAGGTCTCGGCAGATTTTATGCAATAATTCCAGTTGTTCGCAAGCGTTAGTTAGATTTGTGATTATCGAGATGGAAATTCCTTATGTCATCATAAGTCTTAAAATTCTTGGTGATTGTATCGAGTGGGTGCCCAGGTGGGGGTGCATCAGGTTCGGTAAGGGTTTGGATCTTGAGTTACAGGTTCATGTGGATAATCAGTATGTGACACAGCAGGGTTTAAGCTAAGTAGCCTTGTTGTGTGGTCTCCTGGGAACCTAGTGTTTGGGCCAGTTGCGAGACTGGTAGTCTCAGGGATGGTTTGGGAATATTATTATATCTCGTTCTAGTGATGGGATGTTAGGAATCAGAAGGTTTTGAGTGTACTACAAGTGCAGCTTCGTGAATCTCGGGTTATAAGCAAAGTATCTGATTGGATTTGGTTAAGAACTTGAGTCGGGATTTTTTTTCTTCTGGAAGTCACAAGGGGCGATTGTATGGGAGTATTTTGGCTTAGCAACCGGGCAGGAACCCGATATTTCAGAAAATTGGCAGAGGAGTTGGACCAGGGAGGTCTCGATAGATTTGGAAAGCGGTATCAGTGTTTCGGGCAGTATCAATGCATTGGGCAATATTAGCAATTTGGATTTTCGTGTGTATGTGAAGTATCTGGGAGTTTAGGAAATGCTAAGTCACTCACAGCGGGATTATATAATCTCATAGTAATTGATTTGACCATGTTGCATAGCTCTTGTCTGAGTCTAACCGTTAAAGGGACGAATTTTCTACTCGAAGGATTATTTGAGCCTCTTGTCGAATATCAATGTTATGTAGCAGTATATGGTAAGTGACTTTATTCCCTTTAAAGCATTGGTTGGTTCAAAACTCTATGGGGTTGGCTTGGTGGTGGTTCGGTGTGTGAGGTTTGACAGGTAGTTAGACCATTTAGACGGTAGGTTTCAGAATTCAGGCGAGATTAAGGATTCGTTCTTAACCAGGCTTGAAGAAATATTTTTAGGATGGCTTCATTAGACCTAGATAGGCCTTTGTATGATCAGAGTTGGATGTTATCATTGGTATGTTGTTTGTTGAAAGCCTGGCATGGAGTTGCTTCGGTGCGGGCGGTCTGTCAGGGTTTCAGACCCGTTTTGAGTCTTGAGGTTTCGGATAAAGTAGGGTTGGTAACTGCATGGGATTTTGGGTTGTTTTTCTGTAGGTTGGTAGTTTCTATTGGGTTTGATTGTTTTGGATATGTTCTTTTGCGCAGAATTTGTGGTAGCATTCATTGGGATGTTGTTATGATATGAGGGTTAATGAGGAGTGATTTCGCGGACGAAATCTAATTTAAGTGGAGGAGAGTTGTAACACCCAGAATCTAGAAGGTCATTTATGAAAATAAATCCTCTTTTATAAGGTCCAACTCGTCGAGTTCTTGGAGGAGAACTCGACGTGTTGGTAGTCTTTGGCACGTGCATTCCTAAGGACCAACTCAACGAGTTGGTGGAGGCAACTCGATAAGTTGGACGCTGTTTGAGAAACCCTAAATTTTAGGGTCTTACACCATATTTAAAGGCCTTAAGTCTTTCTTTTGGTGTCCTTATGAACCTCCACTGTTCCTAAAAAACCCTAAATCGAATTTTAGCCTCTACTATCAAGCATTTTGGAGAATAGTTTGGTGTCCATTTTGTGTCTTGTGAAAGGGAGTAGAAGATCTTGAAGTTTTAAGCTTGGAGAAGGAAGCCTTAGATCCATAATCACTCCATTTTTTTGCAGCCATTTCGAGGTATCAAGTTCAAACCTTGATTGGTAGATGATTAGATCTTCTCATTTGGGTTTTATTGTGATTTTGCCATCCTTTTTGAGTTTATGGATAAGATAGGTGGTGTAAAGGTTCATCCTTTCATATCTGAGTTTATTTTGCTACCTTTAGCTTAAAGGTGCAAACTTTAGGAGGATCTTGATGTCATGCATGCATTAATTCGAGTGTTAAGTTCATTTGAAGCTTAAGAACTTCATCTAGACATGCATGGATGTAATGTTAGCAACTTTACGTGGTTTTCCAACTCAAGGAAGTCAAATTTATGCTTTATGGCCATGCCTTTATGGATTAGATGCTTAATGAATTAAGTTGTTGGGCTTTGAGTGAACTCAACGAGTTTATGGATAAACTCGACAAATTGGATTAGTTTTCCTCGATATTTTCAGATTAATAGAGGAACTCGACGAGTTGGTGGGTAAACTCAGCAAGTTGACTTGGGTTTACTCGATCTGTGCAGATTGATGGAGAAACTCGACGAGTTGAAGAACAACTCGGTGAGTTGGGTCAACTTGGGCCGCTGAGTTTGACTTTTGACTTATGTCTTTGACTAAGTTTGTCTAAAGGGGTGTTTGTGATAACCTGATTTGGATTTAATGAAATTATGGGCTTAGAATAAGACCCATATGGGGTTGGGCCTAATTCGGAAAATTGAGCCATTAGTGGGCCTTTATGGATCTTTAGGTTTTGGCCTCAGTTTTGGTGTATGTTAGGTCAGGGGTAAAATAGTAATTTTACCCCATGTATGGATTATGGATTATAGCATGGAACCTAATTGTTAATTGGGTGAGTTATGGGTATTGATAGCTCGGGAAGCCAGCAGGGCAACAGTTAGGGATTTTCTTTCGGGGAGCATCTGCATTTGAGGTGAGTTTTCCTCACTGTACTTATGGGTCGAAGGCACCAATGCCAACCCTTTTGGATTTTTATCCTGGTTGATCTTAGGACTGAGTGCTGTTATGATCTATTAGATTAGTATCCTGGCAGATAGGATGATGCTATGCTTATTGATATGTATGATCTATACTTGACTGCTGATTGATTATGTGTTTATGAGTTATGTATATGTCAACATGTGTGTATGTGTGGTTGGGTTGAGGCGGTCCTGCTTTGTGCTAAAGGCCAACAAACCCATGGCAGCCCAGATAGACTGAAGGCCTGCGAGGCTGTCCAATCAGGTCGAAGGCCCGACGAGCGGTCTGGATAGGTTGTAGGCCCTGTGAGGCGGTCCAGTCATGTCGAAGGCTTGGGATCGGTCCAGATAGGCTGAAGGCCCTGCGAGGCGGTCCAGTCAGGCTAAAGGCTCATTTATGCATGTTGTTGTCTGTTATGTTTATATGGTGTTATTTTGGGGAAGACTCACTACGCTATGGGCTTATAGTTTTGATTATGTATCATGTACTTCACTGGATCGTGGCAAGGTGAAGGCGAGACCGTACACATCCTCGTGTTTTGGACTTATGATTTCTGGGAAACTTTGATAATGTAAATGTTTTGAAACTATGTTGAAAGAAATTTTGATTTTTAAATATGTTTTGGGAATAAGGTTTTTTGTAAACACTTCTATAAAAAAAGGAGTTGTTTAGAAAAGTTTAAATTTTATTGAAATTTTATGGGTGTTACAGGCATAAGGCCCAATAATGGCCCAAACGTCCTAAAACCCAAAAAGGGTTCTTCGTGAGTACGTTTAGTGTACCTCCAGTACGCCCCGCGTACTAACTTTCGCCAAAGGAAATTGGGGACTCGGGTAAGTATGCTCAGAGTATGCTTATGTACGCTTGATGTACGACCCGGATAGCCAAAACAACATTAAGCACTTAATGTATTAAGTCCAAACATCCATTTTGTAGATCTGGCTCTTACGGGATGTCTTAAATGATAAATTAAGTCACTAACTTGATGCCTTTGCATGGCTCAGAGAGACTAAAACCATAGATTTAGCATTCTACTTACATCAAATGATCATTAACTCATGCATGGTTGATCTACAACTATCAATATCAAACTTTATGGACTATGAACCTCATAAACATCAAAAGGAACATCTCATAACTTTCGGAGTAACATTTACTCACAAGAACTCATTCATGGGACCAAAATATGCTAAAATCTCAACTAGTTCTAGATCTAAGCATATAACAACCAAGGTTAAGACTTTATAACTCTAGGAAGCTGAGGAAGATGAGTAAACCATGGATCTACAAGCTCCTACTTGATCAGTGCTCCTTCACCAAGCTTCTTCTTCTTCAAGATACACCAAACAAATACAAGGATCAACTCTATCTAGAAATGGGTTAGGGTTTCGATATATTGCTTAAAGGGGCAATGGAGGTTGATAATGAGAGAGCCTTAGGACATAAGGTGTTTAAATAGGGTGAAAACCTTAAAATCCTGGCTCACGTACGCCTAGCTTACCAAAGGTATGCCCAACATACCAGGTGGTAACCCCATGTCTAATATCCTTCGAGGTACATCTAGCGTACCTCATGTACGCCCAACGTACGAGGTCTTCATGCAAAATAAATAAACATTTAATAAAAAAGAAATTTACTTGAAATACCGGACATTACATTGTTACATTGAATTATGATCTTTCTAACTTTCGTGTATCACATTGATATCCTCTTTTGGGTTAAAAATATACAGTTTGGGCTTGTTGCCAAGATACTCATCGTGACAGACATACTTTTTCAATCTTCTTAGGTCTAACATATGGACTTATGGAGCGCTAAGAAGAATCCTATAGTTTTACACTCTGTCCCAAAATCTGAATATCGTGCACGGGTGAATGTCGCAACAAAATTCCTTTGGTCACAACATCTTATTCGGGATCTTGATTTTTGCATCTCTAGTCATCCCATCCTCCTCGTTCTTAACATCTTTTCTTTTGTCACAAGTTGTGGATTTTAACTAGTTCACCGATTACCTTGGGAGGGGGTGTCAAACTTGTGTGACTAACCTATCATTTTCCTCTACATTAGTCACCTGCTACTTTGTGATGATCACAACATCATTTTCTTTGTGCAAAATCATTTTGCCTACAAATGAGCCTCTCCTCATTCTCAATTTCGTTTCTTTCGTCACAAGATTTTTGTATTAATCAATTCATTGCTTTGGGAGAAGAAGAGGGGGGGGGGGGGGGGGGGGGTCAAGCGTGCTTGACTAACCTATAGTTAATTTTACTTAATTCATTTATTTACTGCATTTAGTTCTATTCCCCCTATTATTTACAATATCTATAATGATGACTTCAATGAGAGTTAAATGATGGCACATGTATATGTATCATTCAATTAATAAAACTTTATCATTGTGGGATGTCAAATTGAAATTCAATGAATTCATAGTTCAATGATCATTGAACTTTTCAATGGAAAAAATAAAAGTTTTTAATTCTTAAATATATACTACAAATTACCTTTTGAAATATTCTATTGAACTTTATAGAGTTTAATATATTGTAAGAAAGAAAATAATATAATTTTATAGATTGTAGAAAAATGATATGATAATCCATTGAAATCTATATAGTTCAATGTACTATAGATACCCTTAGTTAAGTTATTTTAGTGTTTCAAACTTTGTGTTCAATGATGACTAATTAGTTATTTTTAGTGTTTCAAACTTTATATATCTCATTTATCTATAAATACTAGATACTCGCATGTATTCCTGGTTGTGAAAAAATAACTTTCCTGTCAATTTCATTAGGATGAAATTTGTTGTTCTCTACATTACTTTACGGAACTGGCATAATAAATTATCAACAATATATCACTTCGCTTTAAATACCTTTAAATTTCAATATATATAATTAATTAATATATACATAGATAAATAAACATTACAAAGAAAAGGAAATAACAAGGAGTTAAAGTTATAAACTAAAGCAAGAGATTATAACAAAAACCATTTAAACTTTCTATTGCTATATATTATATATGTTTATGCTACAAGGGTACATCTCGTACAATCAAAATCCTAATCTTGATTATGAAAGAAAGGTATATACAAAAATAAACCTTACTTGTATGTTTTTACACTAACTGGCTCATGCATGCATATTTTGCTATTTCTTGTCTGTAATTTATTAGTTTGTTTGTTTATTTGGTCATTTGGTATTTAAAGGAAGGAAGTTGTTGATGGACACCTTGGTCGAACGTTAAGAATAAGTGGGTTAGCCATCTCACATGATAGCTTCAACACCTCCGTCAAGTCAACGTCGTTTCCATCCAATTCAAACTCCTGCAACAATGACGCCACCCAAAAACTTACCGTCGTCAATCCAAGAGTCTTCCCTGGGCAGCTCCGCCTACCCGACCCAAACGGAGCCACCCTCAAGTCCGAACCCATCACCGAAAAATCCTTGTCAAACCTTTCTGGACGAAACTCCGACGGCTCCTTCCAGAGATGTTGGTCTCGACAGATGGCCCACATGTTGACCATTGCGGTGGTTCCCGCTGCCACGTGATGACCGTCAACGGTGGTGTCGGAAACGGCCAGACGAGCCCAAGAGAGGAGTGGCCCTGGTGGGTGTAGCCTGAGAACCTCTTTGACAACCGCAGGTAGATAGATCAAGTTGGCAATGTCAGATTCCGTCACGGGACGACACCTCCCCACCACCCTGTCCAGTTCTTCTTGTACCTTTAACTGAACATCAGGATGCAGTACCAACCTCGCTAGAATCCACTCCATCATTACAGCCACCGTGTCTGTTCCTCTGAATATCATCTCCTGCATGCATGTCCATATTCATTACATATATATACATGTACAATATATATATATATATATATATATATATATATATATATATATATATATATATATATATATATATATATATATATATATATATATATATATATATATATATATATATATAAAAGAAAATTCAAATTGGCTTAATTAATTACCCACCCAGAGAACGGCAATCATGTCTGAATCCGATAATCTCTCTGACCCTTGAAGCGAAAGCAAGACGTGGGTGAAGTCGGCGTTAGAGTAATTAGGCGTGGTTTGCGATCGGTGTTCTTGGATCATCCGGTTGACAAAGTGTTTGACTTTAGGAAGAAGATTGGAGCACCTGAACCGGATCCCTTGCGGGTCAAAGTCCGTCAGCCATGGGAGGTGGTCGGTCCAGTTAAACATTCCCAACACCTCGTAACCTTCATCCACAAGCTCCCTCAGCTCCACCAGTTGGACGTCGTCTGAATCGGCCAACCGGTGCTTTCTTCCAAAAACAGACCACATCATGTTGCAGAGAGAGGCTCGCCTAATCAAATCTCGGACGCATATCGATTCTCTCTTTTGATGATGCATCATCTCCACCATCTCTTGGGAAATCACCTTCCTCTGCCATTCGGAAGCTCTCATCTGTTTGGGGCAGAAAAGATGCATGGCGGCGATCCGTCGTAGAGTCCGCCAGTAAGCTCCATAAGGTGCAAACCCGATGGCCCGGTCGAACATCAAAGTGCGAGCCGACTCCTTGACTGGACGATCAACAAAGGCGGATCCGTTGAGTATCTCCTTGGCTACGTCCGGATGACAGGTGACGATAACCCTCGTTTGGCCAAGACTGAAGGCCATGAGACGCTTAGCTCCGCAGGATTGAGCTGCAGCGTAAATCTTCCGGTGAGCCAAGCCGGTCATGAGGAACATGCTACCGATGAAAGGAAAGCCCCTCGGACCAGGTATTACGCTGTGGTTAGCCCAGGCTGGACCACCTGGATGAGCCCAGTGAAATATGGATTTGAGAAGGAAAAGAAGAAAGAAAACAAGCGATGTGCACTTCGAGAGGAGAGGGAAAAGGATAAGCCAGAGGGATTCAATGTCACTTGTAATGTTGTTATGTTCTTTCATTTTGTGTATTATGTGTTGTGTATTGGTTTGAGATGAAAACCAGAGGCGTAGTTGGTATTTATAAGGAACAAACAAGCTAAGGTAGCTAGGCAGTAACCGCCATACTAAGTTTTCTGTTTTTGTTTTTAGTTTTGTTTTCTGTCTTGAGCAGAAGTGTATTGGGTCCCACAGTTTTATCTAACGATATTTTAAATTAATACCAAATCCTAATAAATGGTATTCCTACTTTTAGTAAGGAAGGATTTGGAGAGTGGAGGGCACGCTCCTTCAAAATTCCATACTAAAATATTGTACTAAGTTATAACTGAGGCATGTTGTGTCTACGAGGTTGAAGGGCGAGTGGACTATGATAGAATGGTAGGACACGTGAGGAAAGGGGTGTAGCACATGAACGCCCACACTCTATCCTCCATCCGGTTCACCGCTTATTGCCAAAAATGTAGCATGCCTCTCACCTGCATCCAATCTTATGAGTCTTCTTCTGTATCGATTATTATGGATGTTTATATGTATTTTTTTAAATCAAGAGTCGAGGCATGTGGGTATAAAAAGACAAGCGAACCGTGATACGTGAATCGAACCTTGCATTCGCGACTTCCAATGAAGCACAGGCCATGGTTTTTCCTTTATAACTCTATATATTAACTCATATCAAGAGTTGAAAAGTGAAAGATTTTTATAAATAAACGAGAATCACATAGTTTTTAACGTGATGCATTCCATATTGTATAGGTTTATGTGTGATTCATAAGCTTGAAAAAGATAGTAGTAAAACACAATTCAAAACACTACCTATATATCAACCTTAAATATAGACCATACTAAAAAACAAAGCTTTAAAAAGTTTTTTATGGTTTTGTTAAAACCCGTCATTAAGGGTTGTATTTCCCATAAAACTTTAAAAAAAAATTATTTAAGTTATATATAATATCATAAAATATATATATATAAAATTATTAATTATTTATAAATTATCATCTTAAATCACACATTACAAATGATATAACTTGTGAGAACTTGAAAAAACTTAAAGTTTAACATTGTCTTCAAGTCATGTCTACGTTATGTTGAACATTGCTAAAAACATACGGACATAACCCAACTACACATATCAACTTGCTAAAGATATATATCGATATAATTTTTTTTGACAAAAAAGGGTGGAACATTCAAAAAAATTTATTAATTAGAAAAAAAAAAAAAAAAAAAAAAAAAAAAAAAAAAAAAAAAAAACTAATACAATTATAGGTTGGAGACTCTTCATCTATAGGAAAAAAAAAAGAAAAAAAAATTGAGAGACCCAAAAAGCCAAACAATCTAAAACAATTAATGCAAAACAACAAAATAAAAAAACCTATAATGTGCTTTCAACCCTATTACATAAACGTAAACTAGGAAAAAAAAATTCTAATTATGAGTTATTTTAGAAGCAAAGTAATCATAATTAGAGTATATTACTGAAATCGTCCCTGTGGTTTAGTTAAAATTGCATATTTGGTACCTAATTTTTATTTTACATTCGGATCGTTCCTATGGTTTGATTTTGTTACATTTTTCGTCTCTATGGTTTGGTCAAAATTGCACGTTTGGTCCCTAATTTTATGTATGTAAGAGACGAAAAACACAACAAAATCAAACTATAGGGACGATCCAAGTGCAAAAGAAAAGTTAGGGACCAAACGTGTAATTTTAACCAAACCATAGGGACAATTTCAATAATTTACTCTCATAATTAATATAATGTCAATTTTTTCCAACATATTTTTCTGAAGCAACGCATAACAAACCATTCAATCTTTCTTATGAAATAAATTATCTTAAATAGTTTTTTAATAACTTTAATTTTGATTTTTTTTTTCTGTTGATATTGCGGTAACATGTATAGTTAATAATATTCGATATGTAATGAAA
This sequence comes from Lactuca saligna, assembly GCF_052625555.1. NCBI lineage: Eukaryota > Viridiplantae > Streptophyta > Magnoliopsida > Asterales > Asteraceae > Lactuca > Lactuca saligna. The sequence goes on from NC_136417.1 coordinate 14,479,434, forward strand.
ACATTTTAATAACAATCTTACGTTTTAACAAACTCTATAATTTCAAAAATGAACATAAAATTTGTTTTGCAAAGTCATTTGTAATACTTTAAGTTTAGAAAACATATTTTAAATCTATCTCACACATGTCATGAGAAAATTGTTTTGTGAAATTAATACAACTTTTTTAAAGTTCAATGTCATCCAATGATTTTTAACTTTTTAAAATCATATAAAAATCCAAAAATATTTTCAAAAAGTATTAATTGTTTAAAAGTACTCATGAATGAAACAATTGAAACATCAATAACAACTATAAAATATTAAATTCTAAACGATTCTTCAGTGAGTGTAATTATTATGCATTATTAGTTTCATCAAAATGCCTTTTTATAATAACTTGATGTCATATGATGGGTTTTGATAACTAAAAATGATAGTTTTCTCAAAAACGGCAACGAAAACATTAATAAAAGAATTAGTTTATTTTTGACCATTTAAAAAAAATCATTAAGAATCCATTTACATTGGTTACAATGATATTAAAGCAACCATAAAGCATTTTATAAGGAAAAACTCTAGAGCCTTTAATCTCACTTAATTTGTTAATCCACATCCCCTCCCCCAGACAACTGTTGCAACGTCTTGTATGTTATACTTCAATGCCATCGAAAGCTTATTATGTTGTAAATATAACAAACTATATCATCTAATTCTACTCGTTGACTCAACAAAAGCATCCATCACTCCCAAACTTATGACCTATCTCAGTGACATCAACGAGAACAAGATGGTTATTGTTATATGAGTAGCATCCCTAACATATATGATATCTTTAAACAAATATAAAACAGCTGGAAGCAATAGCAAAACATACCAATAGGTCTTTATCGTTTTTTGTGTAGTAATATGGTTCGAATTTATATAAGTAAGCTTCTAAATCGTCTAAGGTGTAAGGTGATAATCCTTCGTTTAAAACAAATGAATTTGAACCATAAGAAATCTTCTATGGTGGTGAAAAGTGTGGAGTGTTCTCGTTCTCTGAGCAGGCGATCTGCAGGACCAGGATATGAACGTGTATACAAGTAATTTTTTTGTCAAATGGTCCTTGGTCTGCTCGATCGCCCATACGCAACATTTTTTCACAATCTTATGTAAGAATGGAAGTGGTTCCTACTATGTTTGAGATCCATTATGTAAGGTGTTAAAAAAGAGTGAGATAACTAATGTGCTTTTTTATTTGATGAATTTAATGAGGATAAAACTTAATCTAGAAAGATAGAGAGTTGTATTTCTTTTTTACTTGATACAGATTGATATGCTTAATGGGCTAAGTGAGAGGAGTGTGTCTTTACTCTTTACCTATTAAGACCTCATTTTTTACACCAACATATCTTCTTTTTACATTTCTTTTAAAAATATTATTTATATATGTAACGTCCCAAATTTTAAGGTTAAAAATTTCAAATTTTAAATTAATAAAACCATTATTCAAAATAATATCGTAAAAACCATAGTGAATCAGTGTGTATCAATAAACATCCAAGTACATCAGAATCATGTAAAATGTGGAAACAACGTGGTGTGTGTAATGCAGTCATCCCGAGCTCTTACCCTTCGAACCAGAAATACCTGAAACATAAATTAAAAACCATAAGCACAAATCTTAGTGAGTTCCCTAGATTACCACATACCATACATATCAACATATAATGGGTCATGTCCGGTATCGATCCCCGCTCAGAACAGAATTGTCAGTCATCAGGGCCCGCTTGGCATAGGGCCCCGCCTGGTATACATACAAACACAAAAACACATGCAAAATCACAAAGATAAATAGCATACAATATAATCATCAGGCCGTGCCCGACATTGGGCCCCACCCGGTAAACATATCAGAAAACATACATGTAAAGTCACGTAGAAAACTAGCATCATAATCATAAATAACCATGGTCGGCATTGATGCCTTCAACCCACTAAACATAGTGAGGAAATTCACCTCAAGCTGCTGAATCTATCAAATAAAATCTCGGTCTGCTGATCATGAAAATCCTCATACTAGCACCATCAAATAATATTCAATTAATAATTGGACATTGATCCATAATCAAGAATCTAAATTACATGTTCATCATCTAGGGTAAAAGACCATTTTACCCTTTTCTTACTTGGCCCAAAACCAAGTCCCAACCCATTTGCTCAAAAGGCCCATATTCCTAAGTGACATCCCAAGGCCCAATATGGCACAACTTTCTAATTAGGCCCAAAAATAATCTTGGGCCTAATTCCAAGAAAGCCTATAGTCTATCCATGGACTAAAGTCAGAAGTTCAATGTCCCAAAAAGGTCTAAATCCTAAAAGCACAAAATATGGCCCAAACCAATCAAAGTTATCCGATGCTCAAACCGTTGAGTACGTTGGGCGTACTCAGGATTACACTTGGCGTACTCCTTATGGGGACAATACGCCCAACATATGTGCTAGGTACGCCCCACGTACTCTACAGAAAACCAAATCAACCCATTAAGCACTTAATTGGTTAAGCCATCATACTAAAATCTCAGATCTGATCCTAAATGGTGACTTACCACATAAAGTTGGCAACTTTACTCTCATGCATGTCCTAATAAGACCCAAAACAAAAAGACAACCATAACAATGAACCTAACACATGCGTGGACCAAAATAACTCATGCATTTTATGGACAAGGGACCTTAAATGTGCAAAGATCTAACATCCATGGCTTCTGGAGTAGACCATAATCTTAAATATGGCTTAAAAGACCCAAAAATGCACAAATAACACCCTGATTTGGATCTAGCATAAAGAACCATCAAGATGAGAGCTTTTTACCTCAAACGTGGCACACCCTCGAACCGTCAGAACAGACGACGGAAACGTCCGGGGGCGGGTGACGTCATGCGTAGTATCACAACAATCGTATCATAGCAATCAAAGTAAACACAACCAATACATTGTAATATGAATATTTACATCTGTTTGAAAACATAGTTTGTATACATCAAAAGTAGCAAAAGATAAAGACGAGACTCCAAAATGCTCCGTCTTCTCCAAAAGCTGGCAAAGGTACCTGTCTATCATTGTCCTGAGAATACAAGTGGTTTTGAAAACGTATCAGCATAAAGCTGGTGAGTTCATAAGCATGTTTTTGTATTGAAAACTAGTCACTGAATTTGTACAAATGATTTCTTTTCATTATAAGTAAAATATTGTTTGTATCAAAACCCTGGTCAATCACCAGTAAGTAAGATGTGTTACGTTGGAAACCCTGGCTACCACCAGTAAGTGATGTATGTTCTGTTGAAAACCCTGGCTATCACCAGTTTGTAAGGTAGTTTTATTACTTAAAATAAAACCAAAGGTTGTGTCCCTGGAATACCCTCCAATATAGTATGTAGGTAGTCTTATTAATTATAATAAAACTATTGAAGAAGGAAAATCCCGTAAATAAAGGTTAGTTACACTATTGTGAGTTTGTATAGCCATGCTAATGTGACTGATGACCTCCGCGACGTTTCTTCAAGCGTCGTATGTTACAAAATTTGTCACCCCACGCATGACTGCCTAACTGTAGCTAATAGTTTAGGTGTGGGATTGTCGATCCCAAATAGATCTATTCACAAATTTCACGCTCTCCCTCCAGGAGACTCTGGCTATACTAAATGTAGAGGATTTGCCAGTACCCCAAAGGGTACGATGAAGAGATATCTCACAATCCTGTATTAACTAGTTTATGTGTTGTTCAGTTGTTCTCGTGTTCGAAATCGTTGTATACGGTGTAGAGTATAAATAATTATATGCAAAAATAATTATTTAGAAAAATACTCTTGTTTTCTATATGTAGTAATGGATAAACTAAATCTAACATAGTTTATGTGTTTGACTTTGTACGAAATTTAAATCTGTAAAACTGGTAACGAATTCCCCAAACTATACCTATTATAGTTTGGCTGGTAAGTTGTGTTCATATACTGTTCTGAAAACTATGCAATTTTGTTTAGAAAAACGTCTCGTATGCTCCGCATATTACAAAATGGATAAAGTATCTAAATGTTTGGAATAAAACCATTGTAATTGCATCGGTTTTTAAGTTGCGAAAACCTTTATGTTTGGCTTGTATTTCCCTCCTGAAAATGTTTTAAAAACTATAAAAGCATAGGGGTATGAACTCACAGTTGGTTGGATGCCAAGGATTGAACTGGACGATCCTTGAGTTGATGTACGTTGCACTTAACGGAATCCTAATACCACATAAATACATATATATGTATCTAAATTAGTGAATTCGTTAGATAAAGTATTAGATAAAAACTTGGTTTTGGTTAAGGAATGTTACCGGGACTTGGTTGGATCGAGGAAAACAGACTTTTCCCCATGAAAGAGCATTTTACGGCCGTATATGGAGTTTACGGCCGTAAATGGAGTTTACGGTCGAGAACCGGGTTTACAGTCGTGAACAGGGTTTACGTCCGTGAACTAGGTTTGCGGCTTTTGAAGATCTGGGGGATTACGGCCATAAACTCAAGAAAAAGAGTGTTGGTTTTCGACTAAAGTGTTCCAGAGGCTCCCAAATGGCTCCAAATGATGATTTCCGATGTTTTTCGGGTGAAATGATGGATTTATGGAGTTTACGATCAAGAGGTTAAGAGAGAGAAAATGGGTGTTTCCGGCCAAGAATGTTCAAATGAGGGTGGGGTCCTGTATTTATAGGCCAGGGGTATGGTCGGTGGTGGGGTCCACCTGACACTGAACGTACACGAGTTTACGGCCGTAAACTTGTCTTGGCCTTGAACTCGTTGTTTTTCTAGGAATCATGAGTTTTTCGTATGATTTTTGGTTTTCCGAGTGGTATGAAATTATAACTATAACCTTAGTTGATTTACTTAACCCAAGAAGTTAACGGAAAAAAGATAAAAATTAAATTTTATTGATGGAGGTGGGTTAAAAATAACAGAAGAAATTTCGGGTTGTCACATCATCCCCCCGTTAGAGGGAATTTTATCCGAAATTCGAACATAGAATACTAATCATGGATTTGGAAAGAGATGCGGATACTTCTGTTTCAACTGATCTTCGCACTACCAAGTGAATTCAGGTCTCCGCTTGGCATTCCAGTGAACCTTCACTACCGGGATGCGACTTTGTTTCATTCGTTTGATTTCTCTATCCATGATTTCTACTAGTTCTTCCACAAAGTTTAAGTTTTTGTTGATCTCAATATCATCGAGAGGGATCATAAGGGTTTCGTTGGATAAGCACTTCTTAAGATTCGAGATGTGGAAGACAGGATGAATGTTGCTAAGTTCTTGGGGTAGACGAAGTTTGTAGGCTACGGTACCAATCTTAGCAAGGATCTCGAATGGTCCTATATACCCCAGATTTAGCTTTCCACGCTTTCCAAAGCGTATCACGCCTTTCCAGGGTGAGACCTTCAAAAGAACATGGTCTCAAACCTGGAACTCAAAGGGTTTTCGTCGTTTATCGGCGTAGCTCTTTTGTCTATCTCGTGAGGCTTTTAGTCGTTCTCAGATTTGTACGATCTTTTCTGTGGTTTTGCGGATGATTTCTGGACCAGTGAGAGTGCTGTCAGGGACTTGCCCTTTTGCTAGCTGCGTGTTGCCCACCTCAGCCCAGCACAGAGAAGATCTACACTTGCAGCCATAGAGGGCTTCGAACGGTGCAGTCTTGATGTTGGTATGATAACTGTTGTTGTAGGAAAATTCGATCAATGGAAAATGGGTGTCACACGACTTACCAAAGTCGATGACACATGCTCACAACATGTCTTCTAAGGTTTGGATGGTCCTCTCACTCTTCCCATCTATCTGAGGATGGTAAGTTGTACTCATATCCAGCTTAGTTCCAAGAGCTTTCTATAGGGACTGCCAAAATCTCGAGGTGAGCCTGCTACCTCGATCAGAGATAATGGACACATGTATACCGTGCAATCGAACTATTTCTTGGATGTACATTCGTGTGAGTCTCTCCATCTTGAATTTTTCTTTAATTGGCAAGAAGTGGGCAGATTTAGTCAATCGATCCACTATTACCCAGATGGTATTGTACCCACTCAGATATTTGGGTGATCACGACATGACCATTGGGTAGTCACGACGTGTCAAGCAAAACATGAGAAAGCATGTTTTGGATCATTCTCAAGATGTGAGACATAAGGGCTCACAACGTGAGAGATGCTGCAGTCCAAACCCGTGATCTTTTAGGGTGTGCTTCATATTTAAGCACCCTAAACTTGGTTTTAGGGTTCATTTCTCAATCTTCATCTCTATAAATCTCAGAAATGCTAACCCTAGTTCTTCATGGTGATGTTTGGTGCTCATTTAGTGATTTTTGGTTCTTTAAAGAAGAAGAAGACTCTTTGGGTGCATCCTTTTGCCAATCAAGCTCCTACCTCATCACCTTGAAGTGATTTTGGGCCCTTATATGTCATAAAGCTTCTACTTTTATCTCTAATGCATGCTAGATCTAAGATTTATGCTTTCCTTTTTATGGATGGGTTTGATAGCATGCATGGGATCCACAAAGTTAGCAACTTTGTTGATCATTAAGGCATTTCCTTTTAGTATGAGTTCATATATAAGTTTTATTATTAATTTAGACTTCAAGCATAAGTCTTGATCGTATTTTCCCACTTATTGGCCTAATCGGTGTTCAAGTCATGCATGTTGTAAAGCTTCGGTTTTTATGGTCCTTAAGGTTGGGGGAGACCCTCTAGAAAATCTCAAGGAATGGATTAAGGGATTAAGAGCTTAATATTTAAAGCTAGATAGAGTAGATCTCACGATGTGAGCAATAGCCTGTCACGTCGTGAGATGTGGTGTTTGCAACTACTTTGTCCTTTTCTAGTCATGTCGTGACCATTGGCTGATGTTGACTTTTTTAACCATGGTTGACTTTTAGTCAAACTAAGGGTTTTGGATTTCAGACCGATAGGGTAATTAGTCTTTGCTAAGTGAGAGTTGTGGAATTTAGATGCTACTTGCATGGTGAGTTCTCAGACTATACTTGCATGTGTGGTAGTATGTGTTGACCAACTGGGTCTTATTTGTTGATTATTGTTGCATGTGAATTGAGTTGTTGATAACTCCTGTACGGGTGTAAGTTCATGTGACTACTGATAGTCCCCAAGGTTGCTAATAACCCGTGAGGTGTGTTGTTAATCCACAGGGTGTGTTGTTAGCTACTAGGACTGCTGATAGTCCGTAGGGTTGATGAAGACCCATATATTCTATATTGCATGTTGTATGTGATATTCAAAATTTTTGATAGTTCCAAGGTTGTTGTTTTATGTTGTGTTATATGAGATATTTGTGGAACTCACTAAGATTTGTTCTTACAGTTGTGGATTATATATTTTTGAAGATAGCCATTTGGTTTGTGAAGGCGGGTCTGTACACACACATCAGTAGCCTTATGATTCGAGATTCTTCGTTGTCTTCATTATATCTCGGATTTATGAATAATGGTTTTTGAACAAATGATTTATTTGAATGTATCATTATTAAATATGAAAAATTTCGTATGGGTTTTCTGGATTTTACAAAAGACAATGAGGGTAGACCATGACACTTGGATATAACACAATAGGGTAGCCCATGACATTTCAAGTAAAGACCATGGGGTAGCCCATGTCACTAGTATGTAAGACCATGGGTAGCCCTTGGAATTTCAAGGGAAGACCATGGGGGTATCCCATGGTACCAGATGTAAGACCATGGGGCTAGCCCATGACATTTCAGGGAAAGACCATGGGGATAGCCCATGGTGAATGTATGTATGGTATATGGTATTTTGGGGAACTCACTAAGCTTTGTGCTTATGGCTTATGTCTAAAATGTTATCGGGTACTTCTGGTTCCAAAGGTAAGGGACCATATTGACCGCACTGCATCCCCCAAAGATTTATTTCACATTATGATTTTACTCTTATTATCTTTTGAAACAAATGAATGAATGGTTCTGGTTGATTAAAAATGAATTTTGTACTTAGTATTTTTGGGACATTACACATTGGTACTTAGTAAAGTGGAAATACAACTCAATCTATGAAGAGAGTCCCTTTTTCCGTTTTGCCAGTCATCTTGACAAATAGAAAAACAAGGCATTTAGTATTAAAAAAAGGTCAACTGTGTAACAACTTGATATCAAATTACCTAAAAACATTAAAAATTAAACAAAGGGTAATTTAGTAAATATCAAAATACAAAACTGAAGAGTAACTTTCACTTTGTGTAGCAACTAACCTCTAACACTATCATCGTGTAGTCACTAAATGTTTTGAGATTATCTTTTTGAGCTTCCTAAACAGTAGAAACCATTTCCATTTCATGAACCTGGGATTATGAAAGTATAACATAAAGATCATGAATATATATAACCATGTGAGCCAAAAAAATAGGTTATTGATAGCATAACAACATTCAGATAGAACATTCTGACATAATAATTCAATTGGATAGAAACTTGGAGTCATGAAGTTTAAATTACGTGATGTAGGAGAACCTTGATCGTTGGAAAATTATGACTAATTCATTGATCACATGTTTATGTGAGTCACGTGAAGTACTAATGGATATAGTACATGTTGATGTAGACTATTCAGATATGCTACAAAGGACGATAACTTTATTTGTCATGATTTACTAATGTTTCAGTAAATATAGTTATGTTTATAAGATTCTGACACTTTGAAAAGATTCAAAGTGTAGAAGAACAAATAACAAGAATTGATTAGGCAGAAAGATAAAAGATCTCTAATCTGAGAAGAAGGGAGAATGCTTTAGTATCATGTTTTCTGATCACCTTAATGACTGTGGAACTATATCACAATTGACTCCTTGAAGAACATCTTAGTATAATTATATGACTAAGAAGAGGAATAAGATATTGTTGAAATAGTTTAGTCCAGAGATAAGTCATACTTCGTTTCCAATCAAGTTCTAGAGCCATGCTCTAGTTACTACAAAGCGTCTCTTGAAAACTAATTTCATACTAAGTAGGTTTATAACACCTCATGAAATGTGGATTAATAATGCTTTCATACTCTAGATCATTTGGAATTGGAAGTTGTGATGTTTTGTTTAAAATAAAGGATGAACTAAGACCAATTCCATGACGTGTTTATTGTCAAGAATCCACACGAACTTTTGAATATTTGTTTTAGTCATCAAGGAATGTTCATTGAGAGAAAAATCGTATATCAAGAAGTTAGTGGGAGTCTTATTGATCTTGAGAGTTTCAGGAGTTAGTTGACAATAAACCTTTTTCATCATCACTAGCACACAACCTGAGGTTGATAAGCTATCACTTTCAGCTGACACATTCTTGTTTTTATGCACCTTCCAGTTGAGTTGACAATGTTGATGAGTTATATGTTTTCCATTTAACCGCAAAAGAAAAACATGTTGGTCAGTGAAAGTACTTTGATCAATATGGGCGAACTGCTTAACAACACGAAAACATTGTAGGCCCTTGTGCTACCAGAGGGCAATAAATTAAGAATAAGCGAAGTTCGGTCCATGAAAGGAAGGCTAAATTTAAATTTGGTTTTGTCCTAAACCTTATCTTATGATTGTAGGTTGGAATGATAGATTCACATGGATAGGAATGTATACACCATAAAATCTAGGTGGCAAAATGTTTCGCTCTAATTTATGAGAATAATAATGTTAGGGTGCAAAGTCACGCTTGGATGTATTTATGCTTACCCACTTGTATTGTGTAATGAGTTATATTTCCTATAAATAGGAAGTGAGTAACACTCATTTATGTAATTATCATTTTGGAGTGTTAGTTTTAGAGAGAAATAGCAAACCCATTTGTACCATTTCTATCAAAAACTAATGAGAGCTTAAAACCATATTTATTTACTCCATGTGTTCATGATTTATATACAATTCACTAGATCTTTCATATTCCACACATGTCATCATAATCATCACCACTATAGTTATGAGGTTCAAAAAATCCCTCTTCGTATTTTGAATTGTAAGAAATGGCAAAGAATTGTTTGATCCTTCAAGACATATAGCCACAAGTTCTAAAGGGGTTTAAACACACATATATGCTATCTAATTAAGGTGTATAAGCCTAAGAAGTCTAGTTGGAGATTTATCGAAGCATCACATATCAGAAATTTGCACTTTAGTAAGAAAGTCAAGAGTATTAATTTCTGGAAGTCTAGTTGATTTCTGGGTACATATCAAAGCTAGTGGGAGTATAATTGTTATGCTCGTGGAAACATAATTGTTCTGCTAGTATTACAAGTTGTCAATATTATTGTAGGGAACAAAGTTTTCAATTTGCAAATTGTAAAGTTTGGGAATTGTTTCTCTATGATAGACTTAAGGGAGAGGGCACTCATACTTCGTTTCGAATCTAAAAGTTTAGATTGCATAGTTAAATAGAACTTAGTCATAAAAATATATTAATATCATGTTGAAATGAATCAACATAGGAAATTCAATATTTGGAAATATTCTAGCAAGAGACAGAATAGATATCAGGTCATAATGAATCAAGTCCCATATGCTTCGGATATATATGATCGATTACATATGCTATAATATTTGCTTGGTCTGATATTTACAAATTCCTTGGTCATTGAGAGAGAAAAGAACTAGAATTTTGTATGACTAAAGTTGTTAAACAACTGCCGAAACATTCTAAGGTTATACCAAAAGATTGGTTGCTTTTAGACAGTTGGAAGTATGGTATAGTTTGGAAGGACCGTAGTGACATGTTTTGGATTGGGATGATTCTTGGTCAAAATTTGATGGTCATATGGGAATATGGAAATGTTTCCATAGTGAGAGTTGATTGTTGAATCTATAAGTGAGTTGGATACTATAATGCAGAAGAAATGTTCAAGGAGTGTACCTTTAATTTAAAACTTCATTACCATGGAATTGTTTTTAGTAACAAAGTTTCAATGGAACATTTTGTAATATCATTGGCTAAGTCTCTGTGACTTTTAATCCTCGACATCGCAGAAGGATAATGCATGTAAGGTTGGAATTCTAACACGTTTTAGTAGTGACAAGAATTTGGAATTGTGAAATGAGCATCATTAGAATAGTCTCCAGTCGATTTGTTCATAAAGAAAGGACCATAAAGAGGCATATTATGCATGTTCATAACATGGATTGATCGATGTTTAATTTAGATGGTTAGTTGATTACTCAAAACATTATACAATGAATAAAGTCTAAATTGTTATGGTGATTAAATAATAAAAGTTTTATTTATATTCAATTGTTTTGAGACCATAGTTAATTATGTTATTATTGTGTTTCACTTTATATGTTTTACTTCTTGAATAATTTGATTATTTGAAATTCCACAGTCGCTCATACTTTTGGAAGTAGGTAGTGAAATAAGATTGTCATGAATTTAATTGTAGATTGTTTATGGAGATTAGACATTGCAATAAGATTGCTACAATGTTCATAAGTACTTAGAAAATGGGGATCTTGAGTATTGGATAAATCCACACTCAGAGAATTAGTTCATGGATGTTATCACGAATAATTTTAAGATGATAATATCTTATATTCTTGAAACTAAGATATATGAATTGTAATTTACAAGTTGGCCGTACGTTGGTAATGCGTAAACGCATCGGTAACTTGATGTTATAAAAGTACTGTCATGTATGATTTGATGAGTAAAAGATGCAAGCATATAAGTCAGAGTTTATTCATTCCTTTTGACCTAACATGAAAAGCGATATCTTTGGGCCCCCCCCCCCCCAGTGATTTGGTGTTGATTTATAAGTTCTAGGCCTATCTAAGACTAAATGGTGTGTTTAAGTAGAAGTCTTATGCCGTCATCACAAATCAAAAATCAGGAAAAAAAATCTTGGACAATGAGATTGATTATAATCCATGTCTCATGTCCGTATGATATCTTGTACAATGGATGGATATTTGATCACTTATCTTAGGACACGTAATTGATTGGGTTAGAGTTCGACAACGAATTTTGGAAGCTACAAGTTGCTGATCAGTTTGGAAGTTATACTCGCAATTATAGTCACAGACTTATCTAAGTGGGAGACTGTTGGATTGGGTGTCTAAGACCATAACTATATTTGGTATAAACTTGAATTGATAGGAGCACAGTCCTTTTGGGTTGCCCTCAATCCTAGTAATTGAATAAGATTACTTTTCTAGAGAGTGATATTGATTTATTAATTTATTATATGATTAATAAATTAATTTGAAAGCAAAATAATTGATTTTTTAAAATATATTGTGATAATATATTATTAATTATAAATAGTGATATTTGACTAATAATTAATCAGAAATTAATTAGAATTAATTTTGGGATTAATGGAATTAATTAAAAGTATAGGGGTTAAAATATAATTGTTCAATAGTTGAGAAAGAGGCATTCCTAAATCTTCATAGAAGCCTTGGATGGTTTTGTAGGGATTTTGGATTCTAGAATTATCATTTGAAGATAATTAGGAAGCTGGATAATTACCAGAAGGAAATAACATTATTTTATTCATTTTAGGGTTATCTAGGGTTTCCTTCTTACACTATATAGTGACCCCCTGCAATCCTAATTTCAGCCATGACCTCTAGAGAATGGTTAAGCCAAAATCTTGCTCTCTTTCCTCCTCTCTCCTCTCTTTCTTCAAGTTCCTTGGTGCTAGGGTTTGAGTGTGAACCATTAGAGGCACAATACCTGTGGTGCTTGCTTCCAAGAATATTTCAAGAAGGTTTTTATTACTGCAATAACAAAAGGTATGCAAAACCATAACTTGTTTGTCATTTTCAAAATTAGCATAGGGTTCATAGGTTTTGTTGTTCATTAGAATGTTACTTCAATAGTGTATGACATAGATCTAATATGTTGCGTGTACCGTTAAGTGTTAATGATTTATCCACGTTATTGCATGTAAAACCCATCACACACACACACACACACACACACACACATATATATATATATATATATATATATATATATATATATATATATATATATATATAATACAAAGGGTCCCCCTCTCTCCCCTAAAAAACACATGCATACATAATCTCTGTATTAGCTTTAACACAAAAATTGGTGTCAACCACTTTGTTACCAGGAGTCAAATCCATCTGATCATCATCCTTAACAAACCTAAATAGATCGTTGTCCTCCATCATGTGAAAGCTTTCCATTTAAACTAAAAAAAGCTTTCAACTTTTGAACATAAACCAGCACTTCAAGCAGTTAGGCTTTCGGCACACAAAAACTAATTCCTCTGAAGACTCCCCTCTTTAATGGCACTTTATGTTTCCTCTGGTGCAAATCCTTTATTCGAGATTAGAAATTGAGTAAGATCAAGAATCATATTACCAAGAAATCTATACAAACGAAATTTTGGATGGATTTGGATAAGGCTACAAATGAGGTCGTGCTTCGTGTCTAACCTGATGAAACAATTTATCTCAAGATTAATAATAAGATTCCAGGTAATTGAATGAGATTTGACTAGAATGATATTAATCTACTTTACAACACTAGGCAAAAAATTGAATTGATTTAGTTAATGATAACAAAATTAATGATAATTTGGGATTAGGGTTTCTGATTAACAAGAATTTTGGGGGGTTTTGTAATGGTAAAGGTATCGAAGGAAAAATCAAATATAGCTGCCTGAACTTATGAATTCTTTTGGTCACCCATGCATGGAAGAATTCGAAAAGATCAATAGTTTACCTTCAAATCCTCAAATAATTTGTCAAGAAATCAATAACAAGGTCATCATGAATGCAATAATCATCCACCTTCTTACTTCACCTGCTTTGAGAGATCCAAACATGATATTCATAGACCCAGTTTGACCCTAAAAAATGTGTCGCAATATTGATACCTTATAAAATAATAATAATAATCAAGAATTGAGATAATGAAAGCATCTAAGATGGATTAAAGCCTTTATCGTTTCTTTCAAATTTTTCAACAAACAAAAGCAAGATAAAATTAAAAAATGAAGAGAAAGAGAGACCTTTTGTAGATTAGATAATTATATTTTATTTTTCTTTTGTTTAAATAAGACAAAAGAGAGAGAGAGAGAGAGAGAGAGAGAGAGAGAGAGAGAGAGCTTTTGTAGATTAAAAAAAATTTATTTTTCTTTTGTTTAAATAAGAAGAGAGAGAGAGAGAGAGAGAGAGAGAGAGAGAGAGAGAGAGAGAGAGAGAGAGAGAGAGAGAGAGAGAGAGAGAGACTTTTTGTATATTAAATAATTATATTTTATTTTTCTTTTGTTTAAATAAGACAAAAATTCATAAATGGTCCCTGTGGTGGTAAAATAACGGAAATGCTCAACGGATAAAACTTGACGGAGTAAACAATAATGACTAGGGGTGGAATTAGTATGGTACCGATTTTTTTTTTCTCTAAACCGTGTACCGTACCAATAATAATTGGTATATAAAATTTTCTACCAGAACCATACCAAGTATACTTGGTACCAATATGTTTGGCTACCAACAATTTTAATTGGTACAAATTAGTAATGGTATATACCAAATTTTAATATTTTATTGTAAGATTTAACAAAAATATCGAGTAATTTTGACATTTAGTAAATAAATTAGTTTCATAAACAAATTAGTTTCATAGTTCTTTTAGCTTACAAAAGAATTCTATTGAAAAAAAGTTAAAGTAACATTTTAATTTTGTGTTTTAAAGTGATAACTATTAATTAATGCAATCAAATGACTTATATCATATTCTTAAAACTGCAAAAATTAAAGACACTTGTTAATTGGAATATAGGTACGATTTCGTATGTATGTATGTATATATATATATATATATATATATATATATATATATATATATATATATATATATATATATAATGAATTGGTTGGTACAATATTACCATGGTATTCAAACTTTTGTACCATTACCGTGTCAAGATTGCTTAATTGGTACGGTACTACCGACCAAGGATGTTGGCTACCAAACATATTGACTACCAACTTTTTTGCTTCGGTTGGTAACATGTTGGTTGGTTTTCCATAGTACAATTTTGTCAGCTCTAATAATGACATTTTTTAAAAAGTTTTAAAAACACATGGACCATATAATAAGTTTTTTGAACTTAAGGAGCATATATCATATTTCTAAAAAGATCACTAAGTTTTCCTTTCATTAAAATAAGTTATGAATGTCAAACAAAAATAAATTAAAAGAAAGGAAACGCCACTCCCTTTTTGTTTGCCCGTGTATGACATACTCCACAAACAAATGGTGACAGCTAGAGGTAAGCATTTGGATCGGATCATACTGACTCTTGGACCGAACCGGTTTCAGAGAATCTTGTGGACCGTGGATCGGACTGGATGCGACTTACCAGGTCTAGGTCTAGGTTTTCCGATTTTTGGACTTGTTTGGATCGATACAATTTAAATGCATACGGTACAACTTCTTAAAACACGTTTTTGGGTTTGATACAACTTATTAAAATGAGTATGTTGTTGAATTTGATCCGTTATAACTCCTTAAAATGAATATATCTTTGGTTTGAAATGATAAAACTCGTAAAAATAATATTTTTTTCAGCAGCCAAAATGAAATGTAGCTAGTCCACAAAGTTGAGCCCAACACCTTTCTAATCTTGCGCGTCCGGTATCACACCAGCAAAATCCATCGACAGCCTCCTCCTTAGCTCCTTCTTCTAGCTTCGATAATAATTATACACAGATCACAGATCTCGTTCTTTCCCCTCTCCTGTATCGCTCTTTCTTCACAAACGATCCACACCTCTGTTTTTCTCCCACCGACGATCCTCCTCCGATCTTAGCTCCAGACCACCGCTGCCGGCGTCGGTTGCTACCTCCGTTTCCGATCTGGTAAGTCACCTCCGATCTTCGTTTTTCTTGACATTGCATCTGATAATCTATGCTTCGTTTTTGTTTTTGTTTTTTGCATATGGTTTTTACCCATTTGATACACAGTGGGTTTTGTAAAAGAAAACGATTTGGTTGTTGGGTGATTCTGTTTTGGAACCCCAGTTACACGGTTTTTTTTTTTTTTTTTTTTTTTTGGTAATTGATGAACCTGGTGAGTAATCTGAAGTCTGAACCAGTAACCGGTAGTTGCAAAAGAAATCGATTTTGAGCTGATTTTGGTTGTTGGGTTAATCTGGATTGGTGATGTTTTGATTCAGTATCACAATCGTAGAACATGCAAAGATTCAGTATAATGATTGTAATTTTGGCTCACGTTAAAAATCTTAGAACTTGTATTCTACATGCTTATACAGTTAAATGAACCTCTAGCAAATAGCATATGATCAAATCAATCGAATTCAATGTTTGGTGTTAATTTAGTTTAACTGTTGTTGGTTCTTTTTTTTTTTTTGCCTAAAAATAATAACCAGCAATTGCATATAACTTGTAATTACTTTTGGTATGTGGTTAATTTTGAGCTGAATTTGGTTTGATAATGGACGAAAGGCAGCATAATGTTGTTGATTGTGAAAAGAAATTTATATTACAATATATATTTTGTAGTTGGTAACGGCAGATCAGAAATGGGTTCAGAGGCCAAAGTTCTTTCACTTGAAGAGGTTTCAAAGCACGCTACAAAAGAGGATTGTTGGCTTATTATTTCAGGAAAGGTCAGATCTTTTCACAAATTGTCATTTTACTTTTTTGAGAACCTTAGTAACCTGATTTAATGTCTGATCATGCTTGTTTTTTTTTCTTTGTATTGTGACATAATAGGTGTATGACATTACACCTTTTCTTGATGATCATCCTGGAGGTGATGAAGTCCTAGTGTTAGCCACCAGTAAGACACTTGACACCAAATTCCTTTCCTCTTTCTCTCTCTTTCTTGCATAATAAATATATCATAATAACACATTTAATTTTTTTTTTTTTGAAGGGAAAGATGCAACAGAGGAATTTGAAGATGTGGGGCACAGTCAAAATGCAAGAGACATGTTGAAAGATTACTATGTTGGTGATATTGATGTGAACACTTTGCCAAAAAAAGGACAATACTACAAGCCACCTTCAGCTTCTGGTTCAAAACAAGCTTCTGCTGGTGGATCATCCAACAACACTATTGTAATGTTGGTTCTACCTATAATCATCATGCTCTTGGCATATGCTCTTTATTTTTATGCCAACAAAAGATGATGTCATCACCATTGCTTGAAATTGGTGTCAAGTCTTTTGCTATTTTAAAAACTATAGTTGCTCACATTGTAATTGAATGAGGACATGGTTTGTGTTTTTTTGATGAACTGGGTTGTTTTTGGACCTTAATGGCCTTTATATAATGTTATGTAGAAGGGGGACATAAAAGGGTTGCTTTTTGAAGCAATAAAACTCACTCATATATTTGGTACCAGTCCCAAACATTTTCCATGGTTCCAACATTTTAATGGTTAAGAGAATATAAGATTGTTCAACTGTTCATAGACAGTTTCATAGGAGGTTGTTTAGGGATTGTACCAAACAACGTATTGAATGCTGATCGATTTAGATGTGACCTTTGAATGGTTCTATTCAGAAGTTACCAAAACAAGCTCATTTATTCTAATTAAGAGTGGCCGGAAACAGTGGTAGCATTGTCTACAAAAACTATGCCCTTCACAGTTTTGATATTATTTTGTAGGCCATCTTCTTTGAAATGTAAAGCGTTAAATCGTTATGTTTGTTTTGATATTTTTTCATATAAATAAATTTGGTTTGTTGGTAGAATGTTGATGAAGTTGTATTATCTAAATAAATGGTTTTGTTTGCTTTAGTATCTTGAAAGAATTGCACATTTGAAGTGTGTTTGGAAATAAGTGTTTCAAAGTTTTTAGGATTTTTTTTTTTTTTTTTTTTGAAAAAAATTATTTGAAAATATGAACTTAAAGCTTATTTTAGAACAAGAAACTCATAATTTAATAGCTATTTTAAGTAACGTCTAAAGAAAATATTCATACCCATCATAACAAAATTACTATGTTGCCCTTAAAGAAAACTCGTGTTTGATGTTATTTTATATAATTTTATATATTCAAAAAAAAAAAAAAATACATATACTTTTATCATATACTTCTAAACAAATAAAAACTACTATTTCCGACGCAAAGTAAAAGCTACAAATTCTAACGCCAAACTATAGTTCAATTTTTTTTTCAAGCATACACTTAGGGGATGTCTGGTTCACATGTTTCAAAAGAATTTTGAGGATTTGAAATGTAAATTCAACTAAAAATTTGTGGTTATTGTCAAAATCATTGGATAAAGGCAAAGATTTTAGGTTTTAATCTTTATGTATTATTATAAAGATAAAATTTCTGACACCTCTTTATTTTAGTTATAATTCATCAAATCAAAACATATTATCATCTTCCTTACGCCCTAACTATTCATATCCACCCCACCCCACTGCTTCCACATTATCATATAAGCCCATGACCACCCCATCCCACCGCTTCCAACTTACCAGACCATCCACTCCCATATAAGCTACCTCCCAATCTTATCCTACCCACTCGTGTTGGTAATTTTAATATTATCAATATATTTTAGTTTAATTATAATTAAAGTCGAGACAAGTTGAGTTTGGTTTATTACCAGAGACCGGATGTGCGTGGTTCACACTTAGAGTGTTAAATTTGAACTCAAGTATTCAGGGTCACCCAGTCACTTGGAATGATGTGGACATTGACCTTTGTTTCACTCCTCTTAAACAACTTGTAATCAATTCCACATGTACTAGTCCATATTGAAATATTTTAAGTAACTAAAACGAATTTAAGTAACGGAAATTAAAATTAAAATCACCCAACCCATCTCCCACAATGGCCTATGGTATACCGTGTTCATCTTCATGGTCAATCCTCAAACTTTACACCGCCCTTAATTTTTAAAATCGATTTGGTTTTGTAAACCTATTTTGTATATTGATTTGCTATTTTAGACATTAAATCTCTCTTTAAATCTATCACACCCTTAGCCGGTGGTGGAAACGCCGAACCGCAACGACATGGTATGTTTGATTATCCAAATCACAGAGCATAAAATGAACCACATAATTCCATGCTTCTTGTCCTTCCTTTCAACGATCTTCTATTGTTTCGATTTCCTAAGAATACATGGGTTTTCAAACGGTCAACATAATGTTGGTGAGTTCACATGTTTTATATATTTAAAAGTATTATTTGATATACGATCTTGGTTTATGAATACACAGACATTCGAAACTTTTTTTATCACTATAAGTTTCTAGGGAATATTTCTTTTTCTTATATTTAATTCGTAACTTGTCAAATTCTCCTATAATATTTGATTTGCTTATTCCATCTTTCAGAAGGGATTTGGTTTATACACTCGATTAGTTTCGAGTAGTTATATATATATATATATATATATATATATATATATATATATATATATATATATATATATATATTTCTCTTCCGTACTTATCTTATAACTTTTTCCTTTTATCAAAATAAGTTTGTTTTTCTTATCTTTTCATACTTTAATTATCTCTAGGCATTCTCCTCTAGGTAGTATAATTAACGGCTTAAGTTTGATGTGCTAATCTCAGATTATGCTCTTCGATTTGTAACTGGAATGCCGATGATCACAAATAAGATGTGAATAGCCATGCAAACCCGCACGATCCATCAATTAATAACAATTAATAACCTCGAAATGCCGATTATCTCTAGGCATTCTCCTCTAGGTAGTACAACCTCGAAATCTTTTATCATCTCAAATTTGACGTGCCGGTAAACCACACACGATCCATCAATTAATAACAATTTTCAAGTTATGCCATCATAACAACCTTATAGTCCCAAATTAGTGTATTGGTTAACCACACACGCTCCACTAATGACTCATAAACATTGATGTGTGTTTACATGGATTAGCATACAATTTCACATTTTTCCTAAAGTAACTAGAGTGAGATTTTAAAAAAGGTTCTATTACTTTATATTATTATACTTTTAATGAGGTTATGTCCAATCGAACCCATGACAGACATTTTATAGGTCGTTTCCTTATACCCCTGCCCCTCTTAGAGTATTGCTTCGTGAATGAGGTCTACTATAGATTCGACTGACACATGTTATACATATAGTATTAGACTTTTAATATATATGTATAATGGTGTATTTTAAGCATTTTAAAATATTGTTCACAAACTAATTATTAAATATTTTAATTAATTAAATCAATTATTGATCTAAAAAATAACCTTTAATTAACCAAGTAGTTAAATATATTAAATTATGAGGATAATTCAAAATTCAATATAATTAGGAGATCAAATTACTAAGTTAAATATTTAGATTTTATCCAATTAAAACATATTTACTTATGCTCTGATACAATTGATGGGTCTTGCATGTAATAATGCGGAAAATCATTATACTCTTAAGAAAACATGTGACCTAACAGATGTATGTCATAACACTATTAAAGCAACTTACTCTTGAGCAACAAAACTTATAAACCCTAGATGAAATCGAAATTCACATTAAATGGAGGGTTGCATACCTTTTTTGTAACGCCGAGTATTTTAGGTAAATTCCTTATTTTTTTAAGTGTTGGTTTATCTTGCATCGAGACCGCGTATGTTGGGCATAAATTAGGTACGCTGGGCATACCTTGAAGAGCCTTGGATACGGGGTTGGCCCCCAGGTACCCTGGGTATGCCAATGGAACGTTGGGCGTACATCAGCTAGGGGAAAACCCTAATTGTTAGGGTTTTCACCATATTTAAACACCTTATGTGCCCAGGATCTCTCCTTATCAATATCTATTCCCCATTTTAACCACTATCTCGAAACCCTAACCCATTTCTCAAGATATTGGCACTTCTATATATTGTGGTGTTTGTGTGTGTGTGTGTGTATTTATGTGTGTGTGTGTGGTGCATATTGAAGAAGAAGATATTGGATTAGGTGTCTAAGCCCATAACTATAATTGGTATATAATTGAAATGATAGTAGCACAATCTTTTTGGGTTGCCCTCAAGACTAGCAACTAAACATGATGTTATTTAGAGATAGAGTTTTGATTTATTGTTTGACTAATAAATTGAAATAAATATTTTGTTAATATATTATGAAAATAGTATATTAATTAGAAATAGTAATATGTAATTAATATTTAATCAGAAATTAATTAGAATTAATTTTGGGATTGAATGAACTAATTAAAAGTGCAGGTACTGAAATGTAATTGTTCAATAGTTGAGAAAGAGGCATTACAGAACCCTCTATACGGGTAAGACGGTTTCTTGAAGTCTAAGGGTTTCTACTAGAATTGTCCTAGGTGGATAAATAGGAAATCGGATAATTACCTGGTTTAAGATGATATTAGATTAGGGCTTATCTAGGGTTTTCTGATTGCACTATAAATAGGGCATAACTCTATGATTTTCGGCCACTTAATCCTTTGAAGAGCTAGCCAAAAATTTGAGCCTCCCTCCTGTCTCTCAATTGTCTTCCTTTGCTAGTGTTAGGTATGAACCATCAGAGGCATGACATTTGTGATGCTTGCTCTCAAGGCTTCATCAACACAAGGATTTGCATTGTTATTATTATATAACAATCTAAGTATGATTCTCCTAACCCTAACTTTGTATTTCAAAAATATGCTAGTATGCTAGGGTTTATTTTGTTGTTCAAGTTGTATGTTCAATTAGAGAAAACATTGATCATTTTTTAGGGTCTCATGCACACATATGATTTATATGTTTTGCATAATACCCATCAGAGGTATCAGAGACTGGTTTAGTTTTCTATTGAATTGATACAATCATTAATCTTGAATGAGAAGAAGCAAATAGAATCGTCATTTTGTTCCGCCAACACAACGTGGTGTTCTTCCACCATGGCGTGTTGACCTAAGAAATCATCTAAGCACGATGTGGTGATTGTTTATCACAATGTGTTGGACAGTCAGATCCACAAAATTTCGTTTTAAAGATATCTTATGAATTGATTAGGATAATTACATTTAATAATGTTTTAATTGTAAAAAACTGAATATTTTTTAAAGTAATTTGATATCCTTATCTTGAATTCATGATTGGTTTATTTTTAATTTGATATCCTTATCTTCCACAACAACAAGGCATCAAAAGGAGATTTAGTCCCAAAAATGGCAACCTAAGTTCAATAACCCCAAACTGATTCATAAAGCTCCAAGGGTTAAGGTCTCTGGACCTCTTTGAGTCCAGATCCAAGGCACAAACTCGAAGAGGGACCATTTGCTCCACATAATCACTCTCCAAAGGGGTTAGAAAACCCTAACTCTAATGATCAACACCAAAACTAAAGGATGTTCGAACTATTACCTCAAAATGAAGTCTCTGAACTCTGGAACTGCTAGAATCGCACCTTCCCTTTGGTCTTGTTCACCTCTTTCTTGCTAAACCAAAGGTACAAGGATCAAAAGTGACTTCTTCTTCCTCACAACGATTTGGCTCACTTAGGGTTCTCTCAAGGGATGGGTAGCCGCAATGAGAGGCTATAAGTGCCCTTAAATAGGCTCCAAACCCCGGGGTTAGGGTTTCATTAAACAGCATGGACTTGCCGAGTCCGGACGTGATTTCGGATGAACATCCGCGACCCTACTCGGCGAGTCTTGGCTCCAACTCACCGAGTTCCTCCAAAAACTCCAAAATAATTAAATAAAATAATATACCTGGAAATCCGACTGTTACACATATTCAAATAAAAGCATGTATTGGGTCCGCAGATAAAAGATTGGGTTACCCTTGAGCCACAGTATGATTTTGGCTTGCCTATCGGTCCCACAACTCATATCTGGCTTACTCATGAGCCCACAACATAAGTTTGGCTTGCCCTCAGCTAGTATCTGGAATGCATCTGAGCCCACAGTATAATTCTGGCATGCCCCACCAGGCACCAGGCCCTCAACTCATATCTAGAATGCTACAATACCCTTAAATCCTCAGTATGAATCTAGCATACCACGCGATCCACAGCTCGTATCTGGAATGCATCTGAGCCCTCAGTACGAGTCTGGCATGTCCCACCCGGCCCTCAGCTCATATCTAGAATGCTCCAGGGTTTTTTGGATACTTCATGGAGGTTAAAACCCATAGAGCATGAGGAATGTGGAAAGTCATGCATATTAGGGTTTACATGGTGTAACGCTAATGTAGCTACACTATATAAGAAGCCCTTTGGTTCAAGAAATCGGGACCTAGAGTGTGTGTAAGAGTGTGGCCGATTTTGTGAGTAAAGGAATCCTCTTAAAAGTCTTCTAAGTGTTAGTGGTGATTTGTAATTCCACTTGAGGAATTCGTACTATTGGTGCTAGGCTCTTAAAGCTCCAAGCAATAAGCTACAAGAAAAGGTACGTTATCTAACTTGTTTTATTACCCCAAGTATCAAAGTTTTGTATGCTAGTTAGGGTAATACCTTGGAAATTGAAAGTTTGCATGTATAATAGAGAAGACATAGATCCAAGGTATTTAGGGTTGCATGTACACCTTAGGAGTGTTAAAATGCTTAAAACCCTACAATATGTCAACAAATAACAACATATACAGATAAGTACGTAGACAGAATCATAGCTAGTCCTACCAATCTACCAGACTAGCATACTAATAACTAGCATAATCATGCATATCTATTCCATACTCAACATATCAGCAAATATTAGGTTATCAAACCAATAGGTCAGCCTTGGTACCTTCGACCCGTAAGTACAGTAAGGAAAAATCACCTAGCAGATTGAACACAACCAATAGGACCGACTCCGAATCTCACAGAAAGAATCACTCGCTGCTGGCTCGCAAGAATACTCGCGCTAGCAATCACAAGTTAAACATCCATCAATAATCGGATCCGACCCACACTAAGTGTTCAAACTAGGGTAAAAGATATTTTTACACTCTTCATGACTTGGCCCCAAAGCTAAGGCCCAATTTAACAATCCAAAAGGCCCAAACATGCCCCAAAACATCCCAAGGTCAACACTAATCAAACTTTTGGTCAAAGTCAAAGTCAACAACCCATGTAGACCAAACACGTCGTGTTGGCCCTTGGACACGCTGTGTTCTTCCGTCTTTCAGATAATCGGGAAAACCCCAGCCAATACGCCGTTTTGGCTTGCAAACATGATGTGTTTGCCCGATATTCAACAACTTAATACAATAAGCTGTTTTCTCTGATACCAAGAGCTCCGAAGCTCAGATCTAGCCTCTCATGTGGTCTAGAAAGATAAAGTTTCCAAATTTATACATTGGAACTACCCAAAAGGTTCAAAAGTCAATCCATAAGCTTAATAGTGCAAGGGGTTAACTAACAATCACTTAATCCATCAAGAAATATCACCAAAACATAGATCTGTCTTCCTTGAGCTGGAAAACCATGGAAAGTTGCTAACTTTACGTTCATGGATGTCTAAATGAAGCTCTTAAGCTTAAAAATAACTTAATAATTGACTTAATGCATGCAGGACACCAAAACTCTCATAAAGCTTGCACCTTTATGCTGAAGGATACCAAAAGAAACTCAGATCTGAAAGAACAAGCCCTTAAATGACCTAACTAATCCATTAACCCAAAGAGGGACCTAAGGCACAACAAACTAGCTATGAAGAGTTCTAAACATAAGACGAGATGCAAACTTGATACCTCAGAAAGCTTCCCCACAAGATGATGATTCTGGAACCAAAGCCTTTTCCCCAAGCAAAGCAACTTCAAGATCTCCTCTTCCTTCATAAAGACCAAAAATGAGCACCAAGAACTTCTTACTAGCTCAAGAACACCACCAAGAGACTTAAAGATCGATTTTAGGGTTTTAGTGGTAATGGAGGCTGGTAAAGAGGCCAACCATGAGGACGTAAGACCTTTATATAGGGCGCAACACCCTAAAAATTAGGGTTTTCTCTACTAGTAACCAACATGTCATTTTATGGAACACACACACCGTGTTGTCCATAATGAAAGCCATGTTTTTTTATCCATACACGCCGCTTTGGTGCCTCCAACAAGTCGTGTCGAATCCTCAGAAGGTAATTATACCTAAAGTTGCTCCTGAAGTTTTTGGGTGTTACAAATCTCTCCCACTTAAATTAGATTTTGTCCTCAAAATCATTCCACCCAATCTCCCCTACCAAACCGACGATCCTGACTGAACTCCTTGAATCAGAAAAATGACTGGGGAAGTCACCCCACTCTTTATACCTCCCGTGTTTCTGGGCTAAGCATTAAAGATGATGTAATAGTCCAGGTCAACAATTGTAACGCGTTTTGAACTAATAAGAATGAATTATGTGAATTTATGTACCTTATATTTAATTTTGATGATATAATAAATTAAGGATAAAAGTAAGCATCAAAAGTAAAAATCTTAGATAAACCCACTATCTATGAAGAAAGTTGTAGTGGTCATAACAAGGATTCTGGAGATATAAAGAACGCCGATATCCAAGTTATAACGAAGATGTTATGACTTGTCGAAGTTTCGCGACGGAACCGGCATGACGATGCGTGACGTAAAAAGTGAGTTTACCATAAAGTGCTTTTTAGCCTTAGAAATCTAAAGGAAAGTCATAGTATTTGTTAAACCGAGACCGTGCATAAAAAGAATGTCCAAATCTGACTTCATATGATGAAGTTGTGAATTTTCTATGATTTGGCATAACAGTATGCAGCCCGAAATTCGAATTATAGATCGAATGATATTTAGCCGACACAACCTAAATGAGAATTGAAAATGTTGTCGATAGTAGTTCACCGGTAAAAAGACAGACAAAAACGAACGTCGGATGAAGAAGTTATGAATTTTTAATGAATTTTTCCTGTCCAGGCCTGTTAAAAATATAACTTTAAAAATAATGTCAGATTTAGCCGACCGAGTCTAAACAAAAGTTGTAGAGCACGGTCTCACCTACGCGTGGATATAAAGAACGTCAAAAACAGAGTTTGTATGCAAAAGCTATGAATTTTTGAAGTTTGAAAAAAAATCAAATCTGAAGCCGTACGCCAAGCGTACGAGGGTACGCTTAGCATACTCGGACTAGCTTCGACGCATATTAGTAGCCTTGACACATCTGCTCGGAAATCAAACCAGTGCCACATTTCATGGTACGCCCAGCGTACTTGAACATACCTAGGTACGCTAAGCGTACCATAATTTACGCTCAACGTAATTCAAGGCTTCAGCCACCTATAAAAGGGGTGCGAGGCTGCCCCTAAATGTTTTACAAAATTTTCATATTTTCACCCTCTAGTCTCTCTTAAGCTACACTAAAACCCC
Source organism: Lactuca saligna (assembly GCF_052625555.1). NCBI lineage: Eukaryota > Viridiplantae > Streptophyta > Magnoliopsida > Asterales > Asteraceae > Lactuca > Lactuca saligna. The sequence continues at coordinate 14,505,733 of NC_136417.1, forward strand.
TCAAAGCCTAGGGTACCTTCGTAGCACCAGAAGAAAGCCCCGGAGAGACCTAAGTCTTTGAGAAAAAGAGTTTTTCGAGTCAAAACTCTTCCCCCGCAGAGCCCAATTTTTGAGCAAACCTCCGGTTTCATCGAAAAAGATTGTTTTAAGGAACGAAGTGTTGTCCAATCACCATATTATAAAGTGAGTGTATAGTCACTTTTATCTTACACATAGATATGAAGTATATTATATAAATACGTGTTATGTGTATATATATTGTTTGTTTGTTTATTTGAGATGGATGTTGAATGAATGTTTTATACAAGTTTAAAATGATTTAAACTGTATATGTATTTTTATCTACAAATATATCGGGTAAAAGATGGATTGATGAAATAGTTGATATGTGATGAAATAAAATGATGAGAGGCCTTGAAGTTGTCGATGTTCCAGTCATCTAGCGGAGTATAGATGACGACCACGGACCTTTCTAGACCGTCCAGTGGAATGCTAGCAGGCTCACAACCTGTAAGTGTTTGTGAACGATATGTTCACCGATATACTCCATCCCCCTCATGGTTTCCTTACAGACGTATATGGCTGAGGAATCCCCTTAGCAATATTGTCCATCCCAATGACGATCCTTAGGCTAGGTCCCTTAAGATAGGTGTTTACGGGATGTAAAGTGAGGATAACATGAATGGATAATGATGGTTATCGTTGGTTGATGAAATTAATAAATTTATTGTTCGTTGATGAAATTAATAAATTTATTTATTGTGGGTTGAAAACATTATATGCTCACCAGGCTCCCAAGCGTGACCCACTCAACTTTCTGTATTATAGGTAGTGGAACAAGAGCATAGTTGGATGATGACGAGGGATTTTGGATTATAGGCCAGTAGATGTAAATAAATGTTGTAAGGCCTATATTGTGTTGTTTATGCTTTTGGGTTTTGCTCCATGTTTAAACGAATTAGGAGGATAGGGTTTGCCTATCCTCAGCCTCCATCAGTTCCTTCAAGCCCCAAAGAAACCCTAATCACTCTCCTCTATTATTGGGCTAGTTTTGGTGTTCCTTGAAGCTAAAGGAGGAAGAAGGAAGAAGAAAGAAGCAAAGATCAAGCAAGCGTCTATTCTTCACCCTAGCACTCTTCTGGACCTTTCTAAGTGTACAAGACTCAATTTGTTGAGATGACAAGATCTAATAAAGTTTGCAACTTTATGAATCTCTAGGTCATTTGGAGTATTTTGTGCCATGGATCTGGACTTTGGTTGGGTTTTTGGTCCATGCATGAGATTAGGTTATAAAACCCTCATTTTGACCTAATATGGGTTCAAGACATGTATTGAACATACGTAGCCAAGGAAGACCACATCCTGGTGACCGATTCTATTTAACATTGACTGTTGACCTTGAGGGTTGACTTTTGACTTATAGACTTTTGTTCAGATAATGATAGGTAGATTCTTGCCTTGTGTGACTATCTAGGTGGTGTAGCACCTGTTGTGGGATTTTGAGAGCATGTTGATTTTTGAGCCGATTTACAAAGTAAGTTTCCTCCATTATAGTCATGGGTTGAAGGCACTAATCTCGGCCCAATAGATTATGTTAGTAGGATGATAGTTATCTTCATGACAATTTCATGCTATGTATGTTTATGCCTATTGTCTTCATCACTTTCACTGATATAATTGTATGCTTAGATATAGGGGTGAAATAGATCTAGTACCGGTAAAAGATACCGAAGAGGGTGAACTAAACCCAGTACCAGTTGAAAGATACCAAAGGGGGTGAAATAGACCGAGTACCGGTTGAAAGATAACGAAGGGGGTGAAATAGACCTAGTGTCAGCTGAAGGATACTGAGGGGGAGATGAAATAGACCCAGTACCGGTTGAAAGAGACCGAAGGGGGGGGGGGTGAAATAGACCTAGTTATGTTTTGACTGTTATGTATATATGGTATGGGGTATTTTGGGAGCTCACTAAGCTTTGTGCTTACAGTTTTCAATTTATGTTTCAGGTACTTCCAGCTTGAAAGGGAAGGGCCCGACTTAATCACATTGCATCTCCCTATGTTTTCTGCATTATGTGATTTTAGGATGGGAACTCTGATTTTATTTCACTATATACACTCTCGATTGTCATGATTATTGGATGTTTTGCAATTAATTTAAAATGATTTTTTTGTCTAAAATTTTTAGGATGTTACATTATTGATGAAATCCTGGTCTATTCCATGACTCATGAACAACATGAGGAGCATCTAAGACAGGTGTCAGAGACCTTAAGGAAGGAGAATTTGTATACGATGTTCTCCAATCATGAGTTTTGGTTGCGCGAGGTGCAGTCTTTGAGACACCTTGTCAACCAGAACGACATCCTTGTCGATTTGACCAAGGTTGATGCAGTGATGAGGTGGGAGGTTCTGAGGTCTCCATATGAGATTTAGAGTTTCCTTGGGTTGGCAGGTTACTAGTGGAGATTCATTCAAGATTTCTCCAAGATAGCGGTCATTTTGACGCGGTTAACGAAGAAAATCGTCACTTTTCGTTGGCGGCCTGAGCAACAGGAAACTTTTGAGACTCTAAGGAAGAGATTGTGTGAGGCACTGATTCTGACCCTGCCTGAGGATGTTGAGGATTTTGTGGTATACTGTGATGCATCAGTCATGGGGTTGGGTGAAGTATTGATGCAGCGGGGTCATGTGATCGCTTACACTTAAAGACAACTGAAGCCTTGTGAGACGAACTACCATACGCATGATTCAGAGTTGGGGGCTATGGTTTTCACCCTTAAGATTTGGCATCATTACTTATATGGGGTCTGTTTTACTATTTACATGGATCAATGTTAACATTTAGATCATCTGAATCTGATATGAGGAAGTGTAGGTGGTTGGATGTCATGAATGATTATGATTGTGAGATCCTTTATCACTCGGAGAAGGCCATTATGGTGGCTGATGCTCTCAGCCGCAAGATGGATACCACCCTGATCAGGGATGTGTGTTTGAGGATGACCGTGATTACCCCACTGTTAGAGCATATCCGTGAGGATCAGGTTGAGGCTATGAAGGAGGAACACCGGAAGAGTGAGCGCATAGTGGGTTAGGTAGCTTCCTTTGATTAGATAGGCGAGGATCATTAACCCTTCATCAGAGAGTTTGGGTTCCATACTGCAATGGTGTGGGGTACATCTTGATTGCAACAAAGATGTACAGAGATCTCCGATCTGATTATTGTTGGACCTGCATGAAGTGGGATGTGGCCTGGTATGTGGAGAGGTGCTTGACTTCAAGGCCAAGTACGAGCGACCTCACGAGAAAATGGAGTTGTTAGGTATTACCGTTTGGAAATGGGAAGAGATCACGATGAACTTCATTACGAAGTTACCATGGACAATGTGTGGAGTGGATTTGATTTTGGTCATTGTAGATCGAGTAACCAAGAGTGCGTATTTTATCCCGATTCAGGAGAGTATCTCTGTGGAGAAGATAGTAAACATCTACATCCGGGAGTTTGTGACACGATACGAGGTACCCGTTTCAGTTGTTTCAGATAGGCATATTCAATTACTTCCAGGTTCTAGAAGAGATTTCATGAGGATCTAGGTACTCGTGTGTATTTCAGCATGGTTTTCTACCCACAAATTAATGGTCAGAGTGAGTGGACTATTCAAACTTTGGAGGACATTCTTTATGAATATGTATCAGATTTTGGTGGGAGTTGGGATACTTATCTTCCTTTGGTAGAGTTTTCATATAACAACAATTATCACGCTAGTATTGATTGACCTCCTTTCAAGATGCTCCATGGGAGAAAGTGTAGGACCCCGATATGTTTGGGTGAGGTTGGCCAGCAGGTGATGGGAAGTACGAAAGTGGTACTTAAGATAACGGAACAAATTCAATAGGTTTGTAGTAGATTTCATACATCATAGATCGGACATAAGAGCTATGCCAATAGATGCTGGTCGGACTTAGCGTTCCAAGTTAAGGACATGGTGCTCCTGAAGGTGTCACCTTGGAAAGTTGTCATCAGATTCAGGAAGCGGGGCAAGCTAGGCCCCATTTATGTTGGTCCTTTCATGGTTTTAGCCCTAGTGAACAGGATTGCATATCATTTGGATCTATCTGAGGAGATCAGTTAGATTCATAGCACATTTCGTGTCTCTCAGCTGCAAAAATGTTTGGTTAACAATATTGTGGTGGTTCCGTTGAAGGATATTCAGGTGGATGAGCTCTTGAATTAAATAGAGAAGCCATTAGTGATCCTAGACAAGAAGACGAAGACCCTTCGAAAAAAGGTTGTGAAATTGGTAAAGGTGCAATGGCAGCACCAAAAGGGGTCAGAATGGACATGGGATCCTGAGGAGGAGATGAGAGAACATTACCTAGAGTTGTATGTAGATGCGAACTTCGAGGACAAAGTCTAATTCAAGCGGAGGATAGTTGTAATGCCCATTTTTTAAGGTAAATTCCTTTTATAAGTATTTGTTTATGTTGCATAGAGACCATATACATTGGGCGTAAATGAGGTGCGTTGGGCATACCACGAGGAGCCTTGGATACAAGGTTACCCCTGGTACATTGGGCGCATGTCAGCTAGGGACAAACCTTAATTTTTAGGGGTTGCACCTTATTTATGCAACTTATGTCCTAAGGCTCTTTACTTATCATCCTCTATTACCCCTTTTGAGCACTATCTTGAAATGCTAAAGCATTTCTCAAGAGACTGTCCCTTGTGTGTGCTTTGGTGTATGTGTGTTTGGTGCATATTGAAGAAGAAGAAGCCTTCTAGAGGAGCATTAAACAAGTTGGAGCTTGTAGATCCAGGGTTTAGTCACTCTTTTCAGCTTATTAAAGGTATAAAGTCTTAACCTTGCTTATCCAATGTCTAGATCTAGAATTGGTTGAGATTTTAGCATATTTTGATCCAATGAATGAATTCTTGTGATTAAATGTTACTCCAAAAGTTATAAGATGTTTATTTGATGTTTCTGAGGTCCTTAGTGCATAAAGTTTTCATCTTGTTGGTTGTAGAATGCTAAATATAGGGTTTGAGTCTTCTTGATCCATGTAAAGGTATCAAGATGGTAACTTTATTGTTTAAGACGTCCGTAAAGGCCTAGATCTGATAGACGGACATTAGATTTGAAGCATTAAGTGCTTAATAAAGTTGTGGTTGGATGGGGCGTACGTCTACCTAAGTGTACACCGAGCGTACGCGACTGAAGCCCTGATGTTTCTCCTACGAAGTAGTACATTGAGTGTACATAGTTGGTATGTTGAGCGTGCTCACTAGGGACCATTTTTTAAGCTTTTGGCCTTATTGGGCTTTAGGTATTAGGCAGTTACTGGGCTTTAGGTATTCAACCAGTATTTTGCTTTAGGTAATGGGCCATTATTAGGCTTAGGCTTTAGGCTTTAGGACCTTTAGACTTGGGTCATGGATTGAGTGACCCATTAGGGGAAAGGGTAAAATGGTCTTTTACCCCTTGCATTTAAGAGGGTAATCTGAACCATTCATAGGTCATTACTATGAGTATAGATTAAGGTTAATGGGAATGTTTTGTGTGAGAAGCCATAGTAGCAGCAACCCAGGAGTGTGATTTGGAAATATTAACAAAAAACTCTCAAATTAACATTATAAAACAAAATTTTTGATTTTTTTTATAAAAAAAATAATTTTCGTTTTTTTTAAACTGCAAATTTTTTAAACTTTTTTGGAAAGCATAAATTTTTAAAAATTTTGACTTTTTTTTTTTTTTTTTAAAACTACAATTTTTTCAAAAAAAAAAAACTGCAATTTAAAAAAAAAACTGCAATTTAAAAAAAAAACTGTATTTAAAAAAAACTGCAAATCTTTTAATAAAACAATAATTTAAAAAAAAAACTGTAACTTTTTCAAAAAAACTGTATTTTTTTTCTAAAAGACTGCAATTTTTTTCAAAAAAAGTGCAACTTTTTCAAAAAAAACTGCAATTTTTTTAATAAAGGTGCATTTTTTTAAAAATATAATTTATTTTTTAAAATCAGTAAATTTATATATAAAAAAAAAACTCTAATTTTTTTAACAAAAAAAAAAATCAACATTTTAGGTGCTTATATATTCATATTTTTTCAAATGAATATATGCATATTTCTTGTACTATAATATTCGTAAATAAATCATAAAAAATCTCATTTTTATTAACCAATCTATAAAAATAATAGTACAAGTATTTTATTCGATAAAAAATAAAATAAAAAAAATAAAAAATGCTATGAAGATTCACAATGTTATCATTTCGTCATATCATGAATTTCATATTTTCTTCAATTTATGACTTTTGATCTCTTCAATATTTTCTACAAATTCTTCAAAATCTACAAGAAAATTAAAAAAAAATTGATTAATGCAAGAACACTCACAAAAATGCACATGCATATATCATATAAGATTTATATGTGATTCAAATGTGAATTACATGTGATTTAAATGTGAATCACATGTAATTCATATATGAGTTACATGGTATTTATATGTGAATCACATGTAATTCTTATGTAATTCACTTGTGTCTACATATGAATCACATGTAATTCATATGTGAATCCCTTATGATTCATATGTAACTCATATGGGATTCACTTGTGATTTACATGTGAATTACATGTGATTTTATATGTGAATTACATGTGATTCTTATGTGAATCACTTGTGATTTATATGTGAATCACTTGTGATTTATATGTGATTCACATGTGATTTATATGTGAATCACTTGTGATTCAAATATGAATTACCTGTGATTTACATGTGAATCACTTGTGATTTACATGTGAATTACATGTTACTTACATGTGAATCACATGCAATTCATATGTGATTCACTTATGATTTACATATGAATCACATGTGATCCATATGTGAACTACATGTGATTTTTTTTCTATAACTATATGAGATTTGATGAATTCCAAAACACAAATTCAAAAATAGCATACTAAAGAAGCAGATGGTGATTATTAATGCACTATATAATTAGTTTATGTCCAAAAAATACTATAAATATTAGAATGTTTGTAAAGATTCTTTATATCCAAATTATTAGTTGAAAAACTAAAAAAATACAAAAGTACCCAAAATATTCAAGAACCCCGACAACCTGATCAACTAAGTCATCAACAAATAACAACTGATCATTATATGACATTGCTGCAACTCCCAACTACAATAACTCTTAAAGATGTATAAAATAAGATAGGAATACAAATTGTTTTACTATTGAATTGTTTATATATCTAAAAAAGAATAATAAATAATAAAAATGAAGTTTTGATTGCTGACCTCATGGCTGGGAGGGCTAATATGGTAAATGCAGAAATTATGAATCAGTAAAGAAAATGCTTCAGGGCATAAGAAAAGACCTTGGAAACATGACATATATGTTTAAACATGCAAACAAATAAGCAAGATTTCATTTATTTTCAACAAAATTTTGTTGATTAACAAATGAAAAATAGAATCACTTACAATTTAAAGCTAAATCAGGATATGTAATAAGAACTGGCTTCTCTTGATATCCATATATGGCAACAGAAACAAATCCACTGGAAGTTTTTACAAGGTGTTATCAGAAATTAAATTATTAATTTGTGTAACAATGAGAACATGAATTTAAGATATATATTCAATTCAAATTAGTACACAATGAATAACATGAATCCCCTTTCAAAGAAAACGGTGGATTCATGGAATCACAGATTACCTCAAATGGTTTAGGACAACATAGTAGTTGAGTTTCTTCATTGGTGTCAATACCTCAATATGCTGCAACCATAACCATTTCAAACATTTACAAGATATCTCTTTTTCAATGATTTAGGATCCTTTTCTTTTAATTCGATCAATCCAGATAGCTATTATGACTTTCTTTTTTACTTAATCTTAATATGGACACAATGTATTAATAAGTTAAGTAAAAGAACCAGGATTAATGTATCAAGACACTAACATTTAACATATTTGATGAATATAATGAAGATTTATCCAATCATACATACATCACTATAAAAAAAACAATAACTCAAATTTCAGCCACTTTAGGTAGAATGATATAGTTAGTACCTATGTGATGACTTTCTTGGCAACGAGTTCATCGACATTTTTGATGTTAACTTGTACAAAAACCTAAATTGGAATTGGTTTATCATTCATTAAGTCAAAGTGAAGTTAACATGTGATATTTCTCATTGAGGCATTTCATCGAACATGTTGAGTGCAAACAAATATCTATATTTTTCAATAACTCATGTGTCTATTTTTATACCTACAATTAACACAAGGATTTAACTCTTTATAAAAAAACATATTGACTAAACAGGTTTAACTAAACGATTAGGCAAAAAAATTCATAAAGGTCAAACAAAGGTCAGGAGTCAACAATAGAAACAAATGATACCTAAATTTTGATCGACAAGGGATCATCTTCTTCGTTCAGGTCTTCAATCCACAGTGGAGGCCGAGATGAAGTCGACAATTATAGTGTACTTTGGAGAACGATTTGATGGAGGATAAAATGGTTCAAAATCAAAGCATCTTCACTGGAGTTTTTAATATGAAGAACCTGAAATCAAGGAGTTCAGCAACAATGAAACTTCGATCGTTGGGGGATTTCCAATTTCATATAGATTGATGATCAATGATGATAGTTTGATCGATTGGAATCCGGAAATCGACGATAAATCATGTTCGTTGTTTATCTTCACCGTATTCATGTGAGTAGAAGCAATTTCATAATCAAAGGCATAGAATTTGATGAAGGATTAAAGGCAATTCTACGGAGGTGAGTCATCGAAGGTTGGATCGTAGGTTTGAGCGAGAGAGGAAAACGGGGAGGAGAGAGAGAGAAATGAAATTTTATTTTATCAGATATTAGATTTAAGAAATAATTTAATTATACTTTTATTCCTATAATACCCTTGACTGGATTAATTAAGATATCATTCCTTCTTTCTTTGTCTACTTATTTACAAAAACATCACCTTACATCTCGACCCTTCATTTTTTTGATCCAACGTTCCACCTTTAGTTCTCGGGTTCTTGGGAAACTTTGAGTTTTCAAATGATCCTCTCTTTCTCTCTCTTTCTCTCTCTCTCTCTCTCTCTCTCTCTCTCTCTCTCTCTATATATATATATATATATATATATATATATATATATATATATATATATATATATATATATATATATATATATATATAACAGGTGGGTCTTCTTTGATTAGTTCAGCTTGAGAAAACAGGTGCGTGCAGCGTGCCATTACGATTTTGACCTTACAAAATGGGAATTTTCTCTTGGAGATGCCAGATGGGTTGTGTCACCAAACTGTAACAACCACTTGCCAACTACTAGAGAGTTTCGAAGGTCATTGCCAAGTACAGTTGACTTTAACATTAAAAAAATAAAAAAACGCATATAATATTAGCAATTTTGATATGGGTTTTGAACATTCTTCTTACTTTAAGCACCCTATGATTAATAATTTCCATTTTATAAAGCATTGCTAGCTAATATGTATTTTCTTTTTGTATTAGGGTCTTCACCAATTCTGGCTGATATATGTAATCCCTCCATCAAAGTATTCAAGCTTTATCTTGTCGAATACTTGTATAAGAAAGAATGTCCGTAAGAACCTCTCTTGTGATACTATTCTTTTGGGCAGCTCTCACCATTGTCACGCCTATCCTTGTTCGCATGTCCTCATCAGATTATAGCGGTATGTATATTCAAAATATTGGCAATTATACTCTTTTTTTTTCCGATTAATTCCCTAATTGTCTGGATAAATGATTTTTAAAAAATATTAAGAAATTGATATCAGAAACGTCTGTATTAAGTCACATCTTGTCTTCATAAAGTTGGACACATTCATAATTGTGTATGATTTGTGTAGATAAACTGGAGGAGGTTGAGGGGATGACTTTCTTGCCAAGAAGAACACTTGTATCTATCGCAAGTGCACCTGCACCAGCACCAGCACCTTGCGGTTCTGGTAGAGTTGAAATTGCAGTAATGCAAAGATACCCGAGAAAAGCTTTAGTGAAACATTGATCGTGATCAGGTTATCTGCAGCTGGGTGTATATTTTTTTTCTCTTTTTTATATATGAGCAGTTATTCAAGTAACGATGTTTGGTAAAAGGTGAATGAGCTAGCATCGAATAAGAATCCTGTACCTACCATATCACGATCTTAATTTTGTTGTTTAATTGTGAATATTTGTTTAGGTGTACTAACATATTTAATCAAATAACCAAGCACAATCGAATTGTCTATTTATGTTTTGTCGCTGCATTTACATTCACAATGTCAATGATTGAATGGGTGTAAATGATTGAATGGTAAACAAACACAAATATAGTAGGTATTATCATCAAATCACATTTAGACTCATGGGTATGGGTAGCCAACGCCGTTGAGGAGCCGGACCACCTCCACAACGCCGTTATTGCCAGAGGAACACAGCCCTTGTTTCTGGTTATGTTATAACTCGTTGCAATGGTAACGTAGCACATCGGGAGAGAGCAACCAATACGGCCAAATTTAAAAAAAAAATAATAATAATAAAAATAAAAAAAAATAATATATTTTTTACCTTTAAAAACATACATTCTTACCCAATATATCTTCACACTATTTTTTTTTTCTTTCTCTATATTTTATATAACTTCAATACCTCTTCAAAAAAAAAAAGTATGGATTCATTTGTCTCATCCTTAGTGAAGATGATATCTTCATCACCATGATTACAAGTATTATACTAACAAGCACGATGTTAAATACAAACTATGAGGAGGTGCACAAACATCTATATCGCGCTAACTTTGCGGATAATTATACCTACAGGTTAAAGAATTTCAAAAGAAGGTTTTGTTTGCGTAAGAATATGTTTGTATGGGTAGCCAACGCTTTGAAAAACAAATAGCATTTCTTTTATTTTTATACATATTAGATATATCTTTATACAAAATAATACATATTTTTACCTATTAAATATATGTTTAGGTATTGTTTTTTCCAATTGAGATATGATGGTAGATGTAGATAAGGATTCACAGGGTTGCAAAAATATGTTGCGGCAATTCGTTTGATGGTTTACGGGGAGTCACCCGATTCCATTGACGATTATATGATAATGTATGAAAGAACTGCAAAAGAAATTTTGTATAGATTGTCAAAAGGTGTTGTTGAAACATTCGATGATGTTTATTTGCATAAACCTTTATTGGATGATATGCAACAACTATATGCGGTACATGAAGAAATACATGATTTTTTCGGTATGCTTGAAAGCATTGATTGCACACACTGGAAATGGAGAAATTATCCACATGGAGAGGATAGTATGTAAATGGTCATCATCGAGCGCCTACATTGGAATTAGAAACCGTTTTTTCCTAAAATTTATGGATTTGACATGCTTATTTCAGGGTTACGGGTTCCAACAATGATATCAACATTCTTGATCAGTCACCAATATTCAATGATATTTTGCTAGGAAATGCATTTGATGCTCATTTCATAGTGAATGTAAACGAATATAAGTTTGGGTATTACCCTGTGTATTCTATATTTGTGAAGACATTGTAACACCAATGAAACCAAGAGAAAATTTATTCAAGAGAAAACAAGAAACAACATATAAGGATGTGGAACGTGCTTTTGGAGTTCTAAAGATGAAGTGACACATAGTAGAACATGCGACACAACCATTTAAGATAGAAACTTCATGATATATTATGTATGCATGTATCATAATATGTATAACATGGTGGTGGAAAATAAAAGACAAAATATTACACAATATATGTTAAAAGAGCCTACACACACAATTTCAAATAGGTTCAGCAAAATATTTACTTAGCGTCGTTGATATTCAAGATACATAAAAACCTAAACAACTTTAAGAAGATTTTGGCGGATTATATCTACAATGGTAACGATGATAATGAATAGTGTATTTTAAAAAAAGACGTATATTTTTCGACTTGTAATGTCTTTTTTCAATTTAAATATTATGGTTTATTTAAACAGTAAGTTTTATAAAGTTATATTTTTTTTTATAATTATTAAAAAACACTGAGAGAAAAAAAGGAAAAAAATGATAGACATGAAAATTATTTTGTGTTATAAGATGGTGACCATTTCTTACGATGATATTATAATATGCGGACGAAGATATGGCATGTAAAATGACAATTTTTTAGTGTTATAACATGAGTTCATACTCATCAGTCTTATATTTTTCCTAGTGTTATTGTAGGGATGAGCATCTGGAACGGGCAACTGTCCGGAACCGGTATCGGAACTAGAACTCGAACCCGATGGAACCAGTCGAGCCAAGATCGGGACAATATTCTTGTGAATTTTTAGAACCGGGAACCAGTAGGAACCGCACCCGGTAGAACCGACAAAAACCGGTAGAAACGACAAAAATCGGAACCATATGTTGCTATTTCTCGATGACCGGTTCCAACATTGAAGATATGACAAAAACCTGTAGGAACTAGGAACCGGTAGAACCGGCGGTCCGGTTCGGTTCATAATTTCAGCCGACTTCGGTTCCTAGGCCGGGTCTGGTTCGGGCAGGTTCGAGTCGGGTCGGTTCCTTTGCTCATCTATATCCCTATGTTATGTTATTGTAATGAGTTTGTTATGAGGACATGATTGGACAAATTTTATAGAGTTATTTTTATGATAATTAAGTATGAACAAGAATTTGACGTCTTTTTTACAAAACTAGAGGTCGATAACAAATCATTATATGTCCCACTATAGAATTGCAATTTTTGTTTCACATGTCTCAATCATTATCTAATGTAGAACGTGTTTTGTATATTAGAGAATGTTTAAGCATAATGGTTTTATAGTTTGTTGGAGGTCTTTTTGTATCTTTCTTGGATGTTTAAAAATAAGGGTGTAATTGTTTGGTTCGAATAAGAAATCAAATTTTTTAATCCGTATACTTGTCATATATTATATGATGACAACGGTTATAAGAATAGTTTGATAATATAAAGTTTCAAAATATTCAAGAAACAAGTTTAAAAGAATACGATTATTATTTTTTTAACGGTTTGGTTAATGGTTAGAAATTCAATTTATCTAGCTAGTTGGATCTCTTATGTCCGGGTTTGAACCCAGAACCTTCAATCTAAGAGGTTTCCACCTCTACCAAATGTGCCGGTGCTACATTAGCAAAGAATGCAATCCATATTGTCAAAGTTATGAATGTTTTTTGTATTTTTAGAGAGGAAGGGGCTATTTGATAGCCTTTTAATTTGTAAATTAAGAGACAGAGTTTTAAAAATTTAAATTTAGATAGTTTGTTAGCATCTTATATTTTGCCACTTAATTTTCCAAATTCCTCTTAAACCTTTAGATATACAACCATGTTTGAACTTTAAAAAACCGTGACATCATTTTGTGCCCAAAAATTTCAATGCTCCTTTTCTTCAATCTATTCTTCACGAGACCAACACCCACTTCTCCCTCTTTGAGCTGCCTCCCTCCATAAACAAGGTCACCAACAAGTGACAACCCCTACAACATTGTCAATGGCGAATATCATAATGGATTCTTATTCTTCGTCTTTGTTGTCTAACTTTTATCCTCCCCTCAAGGTCCCGAAAAAGCTTCACGGTGAAAATTGACAAAAATTGTTGGAACACTGTTGGGTGTATATTATGCACCTTTCTAACATGTTTCGTATCCTTTTTTGCATTGCTTTTCAATAATAAACCATGCATTTTACTTGCTTTCGAAACAATTATTGGTGCTTTTTATTTCCATATTTTTGATGTCATTTCAGGTGGTTCCAGAGGTTGGAGCTAATTCGAAATGGTGAAAAATTGCCATAAGCAAAATTGCAGAATTTTCAGAGCTCAAACGAAGAAATCAAGATTTCATCATAGAACGTGTGACACGAGTTTTGTCAATTTAGGCATAAATTTCCAAACATGTCGTGTCCACTCTGATTCGTAGTTTGTCATTTTAGTATAATCCGACACACGGTAGTGTCAAATGAAAAATTGGTTTGTATCAACCGGTTATTTCGGTTCAATATAAGCCAATAAAAATCTAACTCTTAATCATGCATAAGTGAGACCACATTGTAACCTTGTTACATTTAAATCACCTCTAGTAATGAGGGCATGATTTATATATATGTTTATAGATATATATAAATTAAGAAGCATGTTTATATAAGTTAGCAATTTTACTTTAAAAACCATACTTATATGAGTTATATATACACTTATATATATTGAAAATCATGCTTATATAAATTAATACAAGTCAACACAAGTCAAAGAAGTGAATTAAAAAGCATGAATTACTACTTACAATTGTGATTTCGGTATTTGGAATCAAATCACAATTAGTTTTCGGTTTTGTGGGGACCAAGATCACATGTGACCAAAATCTCTTCCTAGAAGAATCTAGGACCGAAATCTCTATCATTGAGTGTAAGAAAAGTGATTCCGGACATGGTAGACTGAAATCCTTCCCACTTAGGCCGAAAACCTTCTTCTAGATTAAGATAAGATGCCTTATCAATGCACTATTACACTTACCAATGTAAATTTTACTTCACTGACACTTCTTATCATATCCTCTTATCTCATTCCATATATATATATATATATATATATATATATATATATATATATATATATATATATATATATATATATATAGGAGTAGGATCAAATGAGAACACCTAAAAGGTTGAGAACGCGAGAACAAATCTAAGCCTTCTAAAATTTAAAATCAAAGGTTAATATTAACGGGTCATTTATATAAATTCTGAAAGTTATAGGATTAAACTGTAACTTCCTAATTACCTAAAAGGGTACTATAGTCATTAGGTTTTATCTTATTTTTATCAACTCCTAAAATCTCTCTCTCTCTCTCTCTCTCTCTCTCTCTCTCTCTCTCTCTCTCTCTCTCTCGTTTCCTTTAAACCCGATGCAAGCCACTTCTTTGTAAACTGTCAAAGAAAAGGGAAAACCACTTCTTTTCCTTTAAACCCTAATCGATCAAGGAAAGGGAAATGAACGAAGGAAGATGGCGAGAAGGAAGCACGAAGGCTCGCAGGCGGCACGAGTTTTCGTTGATCGATTCTGTTGAACAGATCGTCTACGAGGGTCGACGAGGCCGAAGGGAAAGAAGATAGGAAGAAGCATCGATGAAGACAATATCTTCGTAGGTCGTTGGTCGATAGGAAGAAAAGGGAGAGCAAGGGGTGAGGCCAGAAGATGTCCGATAAGTAATGACAGGGTCACAGGTGGGGTTTTGGTGGGTATTTCTCAACCGTAGAAAGTGTGAGGTGCGATGGGGGAAACGATCAGTGATAACAGCTTTGGTGACGGTGGTTTTGCAGCGAGGGTCGACGGGAAGGAAGGGAAAGGGTCTCCAGTAATCTCCTTGCACCCTCTTCTTTGTTATTTGGCAGCTAACACGAAGGATGATGAAACAGGCAGAAAAATGGATCAAAAGGTGTTTGTTTGATTTTTTTTTACAGGAAAAATAAGAAGGAAAATGGGTGGGCGTTGTCTCTATTATTCACCAAAAGAAAACTCCATCTCCAGTGGTGTCTTTGACAGTTCACGAAGAAGGAAAAGAAGGAAAAGAAGTGGTTTTCCCTTTTAATCGGAAATGACATATTAAGGTTAGTTGATTATACTTTTTTCTTGGTGGATTTTGATTTTGGAATCGCAGGAGCAATTTGAAAAGTAAAAACAAAACACATTCTTGACCGAATGGCTGGGAAAGTTTGTGAATTGCCAATTTTCTCCAAACATCATTGATTTGTTTACAGGTCTTCACTATGGCAGATACTCTAGAGTTCATCATTGATTGTTTTTGTATCTTCAAGTGATCCATCACTACCTACCCACCAACACCAACCACCATCGGCCACCACCATCACCACCCGCCTCCACCACCCATCACTACCGCCCGCCACCACCAACAACAAGCACTACCTACCACCTATCACCACTACCCACCACCACCAACCATTACCCATCACCATCACTACCCACCATCCACCACCACCCGCCATCACCCACCCACCACAACCACCACCACCAACCACCACCGGCCACCACCACCCATCACTACCCACCACCACCAATCACAACCCACCACCAATCACAACCCACCACCCATCACTACTCAACACCCACCAACACCACTACCACCCACCATCCATCACTACCCACCACCCGCCACCACCATCATGACTAACCACCACCCATCACTACCCACCACCCACCACCACCACCACTAACCACCACCCTCCACCACCACCCACAACCATTATCTGCCACCCATCACCACCACCACCCACCACCATCACTAACCACCACCACCCACCACCCATCACCACCACTACCACCCGCCACCACCACCAACCACCACTCGCCCACCACCATCACTACCCAACCACCACCAACGGCCACCACCACCCACCACCACTACCTATCACTACCCACCACCCGCCACAACCACCACCCATCACCACCACCACCACCACCAACCACCACCCATCACTACCCATCACTACCCACCACCATCATCACCACCCAACCAGCACCACCGACCACCACCACCCACACCCACCCACCACCCACCACTATCACCGCCACTTTCAACCACCCACCCGTCACCACACACCACCACCAACCCACCTCCACCACCTGCCGCCACCACCCCTACCCCCACTTAGAAAGATTTGTTATTGTGTTTTTGATTCAATAGTTTTTCTCTTGTATATAATCACATGTGACTATATGTATCGAGTCACATGTTATTATATGTATCGAATCATATATTATTTATATGTTATTAAATACATATAATCACATGTGATTAAATATACGTGAAAAACTAGTGAATCGAGAATGAAAAAATGTATATTGTCCACGCAAATCATATGTAATTAGATACATGTAACTACACGTGAATATATGTATTTAATAAAATATTATTTACGTGGGTCGTATTTATTTCATGTTTTCGATTTAGTAATTGGCATCGTGTATTAAATCACATCTGATTATATGTATTTAATCACATATGATTTACATGGACAATATTTGTTTTCACATGTTGATTCAATAATTGTTCATGTATATTTGATTACATGTGATTATATATATTTAATCACATATGATTCGTATGGAAAATATATATTCTTGCGTCTATTCAATAATTGTTCTAATATATATAATCACATGTACAATAAGTGTAGCTTAACATACAGAGTATTCTAATGAAAACTGAGCTTTATTCGGGCAAAATTCTGACTCGGGATCTTAGGGATTCACCAAAGACTAAAACTAAGGGAAATCTAGAGCTAAAGCAGAGAAAACTTGAGATAGAAACAATAAGAAAGGTGTGGGAATGGATTGAAGTTTAAAGGGTATCTATAGAGGGAATTTTGCCTGTGCAGCGCGCACTTGGTTGGACATGACGATGTAGTTCCATCAATCGTGTGACACATGGTGAATTACGGGCAGAGTGTTAGTGCGCATGGCACACTCTATCATTGTGCATGAGTGTACGGTAGGAAATTTTAGGCTTAGACTGTTAAAATCCTTTAAAAATTCATAACTCTCTCATATGATATTACTTCACAATTGTATTTATATCAATGGATAGGTATTAACGAGATCTTCAACTCTCGTTTAGATTTCTTTTCCTAACATTCGACCGACTTTGATTTTGGCATCTGAGTCGTACACTGCTACACTGAAACTTCAAAAAATCATAACATCCTCTCATGAAGTCAGATTTAAGTGTTCTTTATATTTAGTGAAACCTTGCCACATATACTATAACTTTGTTCAAGATTATTTATCCTAAATAATCTTCTATCAAAAAGTTAATTTTAACTTTTATTATATTTTCTATCAAAAACTTATTTTTAACGTTTATTATATCTTAATTGAGTAGCCCGAATTTATGGGTGTTACATTAGGTTACTTTCAAAGAGGTTATTATGAATTTGACAACTTATTGAATGGTAAGTGTTAGATCATATTAATACTTCCAAGTACCAGCTTAAGTTGGATTAAGTAAATGTCATGTCATCTTTGAATCACTATAACATCTTGTTTCGAATTATGCCCATTTTAAATTGGTGATTAGAGGATTAAGTGATATTAAGCTACGAATACCCGAGGGGTTGAGTTTCAAGCTGAGATGGAGTTGGATAATGTACCTTGGATGGCTTGGATATTCAATTTTAGTTTTTTGGAACAAACGGTATTTCGGTAATTTATCAGCTCGGACTTTTATGAAAAATGTATTTTAATTCAGGATATGTGATTGTTGGAAGGAATTGATAAAAGTGTCGAGTGTCTCGATACATTTCTATGGATATAAGAATGGTTAGAATCAGAGTTGTATAGAGTGAATTATGGCCTTCGGGGGAATTAGGGTTTTGGGGAAAAGCCCTAGTACGCGGCGGACCAAGGTGGTATGCAGGGCGTACGAAGAGAAAGAAACTACGCAAGGTGTAGCTAGGAGAAATATAGGACGTATATGTAAGGTTGGGTCAAGGTGCATGGCCTCGTATGCGGGGAGTACGAGAAGGTATGCTGGGCGTACGAGGGAGAGAATGAAAAACCCTAATCCAAGGGTTGTAGCATATATATGCATCCTTAAGTCATTGAGGCTAAATCCTAGCAAGCCTCTATAGCCCTATTTCATCCCATTTCCTTGAGGGAGTGTTTCTTGAGCTTAGAAAGTGTATTGGTGGCCATTTTAGAGATCATCTAAGAAGGAGAAGATGGTGAGCAAGCTTGGTGTGGGATTGAGTTTCAAGATCGTGCATCTAGATTATCTTGAGGAGCTTCTGGAGGTATAAAGCCTTAACCTTGCCATCTTATTCATTTGATTTAGTTAGGGTTTGTTATATTTTCCTCTTTTGAGTTCATAAATTACCTCTAGGGAGTTTGAGAAACTCCAGAGCTTAGGAAGAGTATATCTGATCCATATCATAAAAATGCAATCTTGTTGGGCGTTTTGACCTCATGCATGAGTTAAGGCCATTTTTATGGAAGTAGAATGTCATTTTTGGAGTTTGGGTTCATTTGGGGCATGCAAAGTCACCAAGTCAGTGACTTTATGGGTTTAGACATTATTTGAGACTAAGATTTGTATTTTTGGACTTATTATTTAAGCAGTAAGTGCTTAATGGCAAAATTGGGTTTAAGAGGGAAGTATGTTGGACGTACAATCCAGTACGCGCAACGTACAAGCCATTAAGCAAGTAAGCGCAGCGTACAGCTGAGTACGCCAGTGTACTCAGTCAAATTGGATTTCATCATTATGGGCTTTGGGTTGGGCCATTTCATGGACTAGGTTGATGTGGGCCTTCATGGTGTAATGACAAAGAACATGGTTTGGCATGCGCAATTAAAGCTTGCACAACTGAACATGGTGATTTGGGTGTTCAAGAGATGTATTGATTGTATATGGTGTTACAAAAAGGATCTAGATCTAGACTACATAAATAACACACACTTACACACTCAACTTCTACATCTCTCAAGCACACCTCTACAAGTGGACAAACCCACCTTATATAGAGGTGTTTACATGTCTCTCTCTCACCCTCACTAACACATGTGTCAAAAGGATAATACTCCACATGCAAGTGGGTTTTACAAAAGTCAAACATTTACAAAGTCAATCATGAATAACTTTGCACCCCAAAATTCTCCCCCTCAAAGTTAGGAATGAATGACCCACTTCAATTCTTCCAAAGTCGAGCAACTACGCGGTTCGAGCCTCAAAGGTGACACATGTTGAAACGAACTTCAATCTTCAATTCTTCCATGATTCTTCAATTTGGGCTCTAGGATGTGAGACCATACAACTCGAGCAGCAACGAATGATTAACTCCAAATAATCACCCAAAAGTTGCCCATACAAACACCCCCCCAAAATCTTCAATAAAACCAAACCCATTTCAAATACATCACTTCCGAACTTCCAATTGCATCATCTTGTGGCTTCAAAACTTCAAGGTCACTTCGGTCTTCAAATCTGCATAATATGAAAAATTCAAGTTCGAATTTCCATATAAAACTTCTCCCCCTTTTTATAATCGAAATTTGATTATAAAACTCCAAGGAAAAAGAACGTGGTCTATTTGGAATTTTTCATGTCAAAACTCCCACTTAATATGTGGCATAAACTTTGTGCTTCAATCCGAAAAATCCAAAAAAGAATCAATTTTTAGCTTTGTTCACGGATCGCCTTTGAGAAAAATTCTCAAAAATGGGTAGAAATTATCAATTTCAAAATTTTGCAATGACCCGTTGCACCCAAAACAGCCAAATATGAAAAACTCTCCCCTTTTTCAAATCTGGGTAAAAAGCGTCAATTTGCACAAGCTGCAGGCGCTAGAAATGCACTTTCTTCAATTTTAAGCAAACACAGTCATTTTTCGAATTTCGGTGCAAACTGCCAAACACTCGAAGTCTTAGGGACTATTTTCGAAAATTCTGCTCTTGGTGCCCAATTTATACGAAGCATCCCCAAAATATACGAAGCTCCAAAAAAAATTCGAATTTGGGTGAAAAGTGTCAAACATACAAAACTTGAGTTAATTTTTGAAGTGTCAAAAATTCGAAGGTTCAGGGGTCAAATTCGCAACTTTCAATTTTCTTTCAATTCATACGAAGTGTTGAACATTCGAATCATATGAAGCCTCTCTAATGAACAGTAACCCTTCGTACAAATCAAAAACCCCTTTTCGTATATTTCTCAACCAAACAACCCTTCGTTAGATTCAATCGGCACCAAACTAACAAAAAAATCTCACATCCATTTTAACGAACTCGTTAATACAAGGCTTCATCCATCGTTCCCAAAAATTCATTCTTACAGCTCTTCCCAAACCAAAAACTTTTGAAATCAGACTTTCGTTTTTTAATCACCAACCCAAAATCAAAGTCCAATTCATCTTCCAGCATCAAACATCTGATTTCAAACATCCACCATCGACACCAAAATTGAAAAACAATTAATTCCTAAATCAAACATGGTTCGTTTTCAATCGTCAACATCCACAACAATCAACGAATCCAAATCCAGACTTCGAATCATCGACTCACAATTTGAACTGCTTGTTATCATAATTTCCAAATTCAGTCAATACACAAATCGCAACATTACTTGCGAGACCCAGATCAATTTCGAGTTTACAACAACAACCTTCGTTTCGATTGCTATTCCAAACTTGAACTTATGCAAACTTCATTACTTCATTCCGACTATGAGATCAACAATAATCAACAAATTTCGATTTTCAGATCAATTTCATCCATTCACGTCTCAGCCATCGATGTCAAGAACGAGAACATAACCCATTTTTCTAAATTGAACCTCAAATCAAAAATGATTTCAACATCTATATCTTGTATTCAACTCAAATCCAACGATTTCAACTTTCAATTCATCGAATCAACCGATAGAAGTCGAGTTTGACTTTTTCTGGGATTGACTTTTCGAAATCAAATACCAATAAACACAAATTTGACAAAACTAATGTCCAAGATCCTTGAGGAATTTCAGAAGATAGTAAGGTATATCTTGGCCCTTTTTTGTTTCTATGCTTAAATCTCCTTTTTGAAGCCATTAAAGCCATTCTTGAACCATTTCTTAGCTTAATAGTAGCCTAGAGGACTCATGGAGTTGATTAGCCTTCGGATCTAGCTAGATTTGAACTCCAGAAGCTTAGATCTAACACCTTTATGGATCCATTTTGCATGAAAGCTCTAGATCTACTATTATAGTGTGCTTTGAACCTTAAAACCTTCATTTGATGTTATTCACACGTAAAGTTGGAAACTTTACGTTTAAATCAAGTCCCAGGAACCCAGATCTATTAATGGTATGGAGTAGTTTCAAGCAGACTCGAGTATATAATGTTTGCATGCATACGACTCGGCGAGTCGTTCTTCTGACTCGGCGAGTCGAGTCGCGATCCCCTGTGTTTCCTTTTTCGAGTTATGCTGAGTGGAACTAGTGAGTGAGAGGTGGACTCGATGAGCTAGAGGGTTAGACTTATTTGTGGAAGAACTCGACGAGTCAATGCCCTGACTCGGCAAGTCCAAGGCCATCTTCATACTTCAAGAATAGACTCGACGAGTTGTTCATACAACTCGGTGAGTCACAGCTAGAATGATCATCTGATGAAGGAGAACTTGACGAGTTGTTCATACAACTCGGCGAGTCGGATGCAGATTGTCGGAGTGTTAGTAGCGAAGAGGAACTCGCCGAGTTTGCGCCAAAACTCGACGAGTAGTAGCAAGTGGAATCAAGAAAGTAAGAGTAAGGACTAGACGAGTGGGCAACTCAACTCGACGAGTCAGGTCAACTGAATGTTGACATTGACAGTTAGGTTGACTTGGACCAGGGGTAGGAGAGTCATTTTACCCTCAGTATTATTATTATTAGTATTTGATTGATGGTGCTCATGGATATTGTAGCCGGGGTGAAACCGGAGACGCAACAGATAGTTTTCGGAGCAGTCCTTTCAGCAGCTAGGCTACACGGTGAGTTTCCTTCCAATAGGAACGGGTCTAAGGCCACAATGTCAGCCCGTGTAGTTAGTAGTAGTTTCCGGACTTTGGTCCGATGCAGGTGTTAGTGTGTTTGATGCCTTCGTGGCTCAGACAAGATTTATGTGTTATGTGTTCTGGGCTACGGCCTGACGTAGTATGCAGTATATGAGTTTATGATGATGTGTGTTATGCTAGTTGATATGTGTTTATGCTATGCTATGATCAGTTAGTTCCGGACTTCGGTCTGATGCAGTCAGTTCCGGACTTCGGTCCGATGCAACTAGTTTCGGACATCGGTCCGATGCAGGGGACAAGGTCCTAGTCAGTTCCGGACTACGATCCGATGCAGTTTCCGGGCTTTGGCCTGATGCAGTGGGCAAGGCCCAATACGTGTTTATATGTTATTGTATGGTATGTGGTAGTTTGGGGGAGCTCACTAAGCTTCGTGCTTACAATTTCAGTTTTGGTTTCAGGTACTTCCGCAAGTAAGGTAAAGAGCTCGGGATGATGGCATCGCACACACCACAGCTTCAGTCTTTATCCTAGGAGTTTGTTTTGATTCGTAGTTTGATTTGATACAATTGTTTCACGACATTTTATTATGAGTTGAGATATTTGACGTATGGTTTTTATGATATGACAATCAGTATATGATTTTTATTACTATGTAAACAAAAAAATTTGGGTCGTATTTTTGGGATGTTACACAAGAAATCAAAACACATTATCAAATTATTACTCGACATCAACCAAAAGAAAGCAAACAAAATTACCCAGAAAACGCGAAGAGAAATCCAGTGCGATCAATTAAGAAGTCAGAATAGATGCGTATGAATTCAATGGTACAACCAATTGAAGCATGTGACTGTATCAATAACGAGTTTGATGATTCATCCGCTTGAATAGAATATGGGCTCACAATTTATTGGGTCGAAAATTCTTTATGGGCTCAAAAATTATAAGAAATAGTAACTAATTCAATCTCATGAAATGGGCATTGAAATCAAATGTACAGGAAACGAAATTTGTACATTGGGCTCAAAGATATACATGAACATTAACTATTCATTATTATGGATTGAATTTAGAAAACAGATGAACAGTAAATGAATTTAGAAAATGATTTCAATTTTGATGTGTTGATCTAAAAAAACTATTGGATTTTCAAAGGGGTTTGAAACGGGTTAGATCCAATGAATCAAACGATCAAAAATCAAGAACGCAACGCACAAATCAATTGAAATTGAGAGAGATCATAGAGAGAGACTCACCAAAATTGCTTCAATTGTGACAACAGTTGCCAAACCAAGAATCATTCTTCAAAAATCACCTTGATCGTGAAGACCCGCTCTGATACCAATTGTAGTGACAAAGAACATGGTTTGGCAGGCAGAATTAAAGCTTGCACAACTGAACATGGTGATTTAGGTGTTCAAGAGATGTATTGATTGTATATGGTGTTACAAAAAGGATCTAGATCTAGACTACATAAATAACACACACTTACACACTCAACTTTTACATCTCTCAAGCACACCTATACAAATGGACAACCCCACCTTATATAGAGGTGTTTAAATGTCTCTCTCTCACTCTCACTAACACATGTGTCAAAAGGCTAATACTCCACATGCAAGTGGGTTTTACAAAAATCAAACATTTACAAAGTCATTCATGAATAACTTTTCACCCTAACATTTTCCCCCTCAAAGTTAGGAATGAATGACCAACTTAAATTCTTCCAAAGTCGAGCAACTACGCGGTTCGAGTCTCAAAGGTGACACATGTTGAAACAAACTTCAATCTTCAATTCTTCCATGATTCTTCAATTTGGGCTCTAAGATGTGAGACCATACAATCCGAGCAGCAACGAATGATTAACTCCAAATAATCACCCAAAAGTTGCACATAAAAACACACCCCAAAAATCTTCAATAAAACCAAATCCATTTCGAATACATCACTTCCGAACTTCCAATTGCATCATCTCGTGGCATCAAAACTTCAAGGTCACTTCGGTCTTCAAATCCGCGTAATATGAAAATTTCAAGTTCGAATTTCCATATAAAACTTCTCCTCCTTGCACCCCTGTACTAGCAGGTGGGGTATTTGTAGTGGGAAGAAGGCTAGATATATGTGAAAGAGGAGCCAATTGTTGAATAAGTAAGGCTTCGAATTGAGAAAACTTCTTGATAAGATCGTCTGAAGATAACAGAGAAGACGAAGCAGGTGTTGAAGATAAGGCTTTGAACTCTTTTAAAAGTGTGAAAACTTCCATAAAATTCTTGTTTTCAGTTGCAGAAACTTGACCTATTTGAGGACTCAAGCTTTCATACAACTTGGCAAATTTTGTTACAGCATCACAAATGATATCCACCTTCTGATTGAGAGATGCAAATTTGGTGTGAACAACTACAATCTCTTTCCCCATGTCTTGGAGAAGCTCTTGGAGTTTAAAATTCACATCTTCTCTCACTTTCTTAATATCTTGAACAAATAACACATGACGTTCCTTTGCCACCAACTTTAACTCTTTCAAATCACCTTCAAAAGTAGACTTCTGAGAATTTACCCTCATCTCATTGCTATGATCACAAATATCAATTTTCTCCAAGAGACGAGACTCAGAATCTTTTATCATTCGTGAAACTTTTGAAGTAATCCTCCCTTCAAGTAATTTTAACAGACCATCAACTTCTAGACTGGTCACTAAATTTCCTCCCCCAAGATCAGCCTGTGATTGAAGAATTGAATTGACCTTTGTATTCAATATCTTGAACTGCTTCATGGTCATCAGCATGTGATCTGGGAAATCAGTTTCTTCTTCATCAAACTCTAAACTTTCAAACGTCCCTCCAAAATTTTCTAACTTATGCTTAGTTTCCATAAAAGAAGAATCTTGAATTGGTGAAGTTGTGGTGGGTGGACCAGTGGATTGTGAAGAAAAAAGAGATGTAATTGGTTGTTTGATAATGTTTTCAAATGTAGGAGAATCAGTGGTGGAAGTAGTAGGAATGATATGTGTGAGTTGTGGAGGTAAAGAAACAACAATATCCGAGGTAACATCCGAAGTCTTACCTTGGCCATTTTTATGCGAAGCATCCTCACCCATGATGACATTTGCATCCGTATTAGATACGTTTACAAGAATGATAGAAGTTTGTGCCTCCTCAGAAACTGACTTGGCAACCGAATCTTTGGGTGGTATAACATCGGTTGGTGCAGGAGTACAAGATTCTATGTGAAGATTGGCTTCTGGAGCTTCTGGAGTTTCTGGAATTGTTTCATCTTCATCAGCAATAGACTCAGAAGAGATGATCATTTTGCTTTTCTTCTTCTTCTTTGATATGTGTTTAGCCATATCAGTTGCCCTTCGTTTCTACGAAGATGGTGAAACAGGTGCAGGAATCTCACGAAATAGTAGTCCTTGATGAGTAACTTGTGGTTTTTGGACAACATTCGTGAGTGGAGATCGACTCTTATGTTTGGATTTCAGTTTTATTTTGTGAAAGACACCAGTCTTCGAAGGAATGGTTTCCTTTTGAGTTGATGTTGTATCAACATCGGAAACTCCGGGTTTGATTGGCTCTGCTTCTGTAATCGGTAACTTCTTCGGACTCTTCATAGATTTAGACTCCTTGACTTGTTTCTCAAAAGAACCAGCAGCAGTCATCTTCGAACGTTTGGACTTCATATCTTCTTCTTTTGCCAAAAGAATTCCAGTTTCAACAGTGGTATCGAGTGTTTGCAAGTAAGTCACCAAAACTGTATTGGTAGGATCAACTCGTTTAAGCATGGATCGGGAATACGAGCAACAACTGATAACTCTTCAATATCATCATTTGCATCCTTCGGACAACTATACACATGGAAAACAGCTTTTTATTCATCTGTAGGAACTAGAATACCCTCCTTCTCATATAAATATTGTAGAATCAAGCTCCAATATCGGGCACACGAAATGCCATGAAGAGTATTCGTGTTTTCAATACTCTTCAAGAATTCTTTCCATAAATGAGTAGAGTAATCGACTTGAAGATCATAATATAAGCTTGTGACCATAGCGTAAACCTCCATTCTCCCCTTGTCCAACCCAACGATTCTTCCAGTTAAACACCTTAGGAAAATGCCAAACAAAAATTCCAAACACTTGGAAGACCCGACTTCTTGAAATCACTTATCTTTGACAGTTGGGGTTGATGAGCCATTTCATTAAACATATGTACAATTTGTGGGAAGGTAAAATTGACATATGGCGGAGAATTAGGGATATCGAGAATCTAATAGAAAAGCTTCTTTGATCCAGCTTGAGAGAGCCATGAAAGAGGAACAGAGAATGAGTTGAACATGACTTCTGACAGTACATAGCTTTTCAGAGCAACGATGCGCATCTTAAGTTCTTCAGGATATAGAGAGACATTCGCCTCGACTTGGTAATTTGTACCCTGAATCTTCATAATGGGCAAAGAGGTAACATCATCTGTGGTATGAGAAAGAGTTGCATAAGGATTAGCAGCAGTCGCCATTGTTAGGGTTTGAGAGCTAGACTCTTATCAGAGAGTATTTGGGAATATGAAAGCGTAAACTGATAATGAAGCCTTAAATCCCCTTTTATATGTAACTCTTGATTTTGAAATCAAAGCGGGATAACCATTTAATGATCTGTGACGTGTCACCGAGACAACTACGTTATAATGATGAAAAAGTAGCCATACGTAATAAAGTAACTGTCACGTCTCCTCAAAACCCGCACAAAATACAAACAGACCCCTCAAACAGGCTGGATTGTTTGCCCCAATGGAATAGTAACCGTCGGAACCCTTCGGATGGAAGTAAGGCTCTTTTACTTTAGGGTTTCAAAGTATAATCATTTGCCAAATTCTTGAAATCATCAGCCTGAGTTGGTGTTACTCAGAACCTCAAGGATTTCGTGTGTGTAGTGTTTCAAAGAATATTGATAAGAAGCAATTAATTTTTTTTTTGGATATTCAGTGATGTCAAAAATTCAATTTGACATGGAGGCAGTTAAAACCCCGGGCAAAGATTGTTTCGTTAATTATTAAGAGAGATAATCAACAGCTTGTGTATGTTCCCGTGAATTACAATCGAATACTCGTAAAGAAGTATCAAAGGGCTTCTTTTAAAAGGCTTTTGAGGTGGTTTAATGAATTTCGTTACATATCAACCTAAACATAAGGTGAGTAAGTGTAACAGAAATCACTTGTTTGACCAGTGTAGTCAGTGACATGTTTGCTTTGAAAAACTTTTAAGTAACATGGAATTTCTGATAAAAATCACACTTAAATCATATTGAAGAAAAAAAATTGTGTTCTGGATCCTGTTGGGTAACAAACATCATGGGTTTTGAATGTTTGATCAAGACCACTCATAAGAAATGAATATGTTTTGGAGTTTCGAATGAAGGTACAAAAACAAATGTTTCGTTAAAGCCTGGAACATAGTTCCCCATCAATTCCTTAAAGGTTGATTGATTTGGGTTTCACTTTCATCACGGTCTCATGATGTTTGATCATAAACACAGATTTGTGATATATCTAGGTTTCGATTGGTTTGATCAGAAACCTCTTGGACATATGTCTTCGTGTGTGATAGTGTAAGAATTTTGAGATGAAAAAGATTGGTATAAGAAAGAACATGTACCTCTGTTATTTTAGACCAAACAGTAAACCCTTAACTCATGTGAGAAGAGTCAGGTAGCTCAGAAGACTAATGTGAATTCAAGCCTGATTGGGAAGAAATCTTCGTATGGTAATTTCATTAAGGCTTTCGAACATTTAGTCAATTAGAGGCTTTAGTCAACATGTTGCAGCATGCTTCTAGGGACATCTTAACTAGTTCAATGAGTGTGAAAAATACCTGACCCTAAAACTGCAAGCACTGCTCCAAGAAAATTGAGTATGAAACTCTACAACAAACAACTAAAAAGAAAGAAAGAACAAAAATATCAGCTAATGGTTTTGTGAAAAATACCTAACCCTAGAACGATTTTTCATCTAATGGTTTTGTGAAAATATCAGCTAACTGATGTGTTGTTTTCACAAAATGCACTTCAATATTTCCATCTTCCACATGATCCTTGATAAAATGATAACAAAGAGCAATATGTTTAGTCTTCGAATGTTGCACAGGATTATGACAAATTCTTATAGCACTTTGAGAATCACAATATTTGTGTCAATCGTATTTGTGAAAAACTCGTCTTCTTGGTGAAAACAAAACCTCTTTTCTTGGTGAAAGGAACAATTTGGAGAACTTATGTGTTATTTACTTTCTGTTGATTATTTTGCTTAGATTAAATTTTCTTTTCTTATTCATACGTGAAATGTATCCGATCAAATACAAACCTTCAAACCATGCATTTTACTTGCTTTCGAGACAATTCTCGGTGGTTTTAATTTCCACATTTTTGTGTCATTCAGGTGATTCCGGAGGTTGGAGGTTATTCAGAATAGTGAAAAAGGGCCAAAAGCAAAGTTACGGAATTTTCGGAGCTGAAACGAAGAAATCCAGATTTCATCACAGAACGTTTGAAACGGTTCATGTCAATTTAGGCATAAAATTCCATACGGGTCGTGTCCACTCTGACACGGGGTGTGTGATTTCAGTGTAATCTGACATGAGGTGGTGTCAAATGAAGAATTGGTCCATTTTCAACAACGTATTTTAAAGACTATTCAGGAAAAAGCATTGTACTTTCAATCCATATAGGGCTGTGTCAAATTAGGTGTAATTGACATGGGATCGTGTCCAAAACTTTAATCGCTTTTTAGCAGTTTCCACTGATACCTTATTTTGGGAATTTTAGGGTTGTTTCACATAATCTCTCACCTTGGATGATTTGGAGATGATTTTTACCGATAGTTTTTGTTGTAGAATTAAATGTTATCTATATGAGAAATAGAAAATGGTATGATGCAATGTGCAAAATTGTCCATTTTTGGTAAAAAAAAATATATGTTTGGATCCTATCAAATTTAAGCCCACATACAAAATTAGGAAACATGATTGTGTTTTGCCATTAGTTGTAGTCATGTAGTCCTTTTAAGCAATGGAGATTGATGTGTTTTATTGCTCTTTAAATGATTTGTGTATTAGGGTGTATAATTGAGTTGTGAAGTCATTTTAAAATTCAGCACCACAAATCATAAAAATTCAACCGTTCCAATCAAACAATATACTAAAAATTAAGATGTTATAAATTCAGACTTCTTAAAAGTTAAAGATCCTCCAAAATAACTCCTAATATGTTTCCTAAAAAAATTCTTTTATTTTTATAATCAAATAAACTAGATATATGTTTGATCAAAGTAAAGAATTTATTAACAATTTTGTTCATTAATAAGTTTTTCAAATAGTTTTTTTCTAGTTCGGTTAAAAATATATAGGCCTTATACTTAATTATAGGCCTAATTACAACTAATTTTATGACCAGACTCGGTTATAGTGTGCAAAAAAATATAGTCCATAAATGACAAAATATTTCCAAAGTGCGGTTAAAAATAAACATTTGTCTTTTTTCACAAGTATACCACCCTAAAACCAAATGTGTTGGCACAATTTGATTTTATTCACAAAATGTTGTATTACTTGTGGATTTGATAATCAACGACCCAAAATTTATTCCACCAAATATCATATAGATCAAACACTTCTATTATAAAACACGCAATACAACACTATATTACAAACCAAACCGCAATCATATAGAAAATTTGATCAAATCAAACAAATTGATCAAGGTATTCCTCAACAGTTGTGTATTTCACATCCGGGTATAGCTCAGAAGCCTCAACGCCAAATGACGGGTCTATCTCAAAGTTGTCAAGATCTCCCTTCACAAAGATCGAGTGGTTGATCGCTAAGAAAATATTAATCGGAAATCCAGACTCTGATAAAATCACATAGACAAAATATGAAAAACAGAAAATTATTAAAAAATAATAATAATAAAAAAAAAACAAAAAAAAAAAAAAAAACCGAACATTTATGGTTCAATTGCATACCTTGAATAAGCTTGAGAACTTGTTCCTCAGGAACATAATCTTTTTCCAAGGATCTGCCGATCTTCTTCTCCCATAGGGAAAGAAGATCATTGAAAGAGAGAGTGTTTTTGGAGGGTTTAATGTAAAGAATTTTGTTTAATGTTCTGGGGTCATCCACAGCTTTGATTGTGTAGGTACCAATGTCATGTTCTTCGTTGTAAATAACTACAAATACGTATAAAAAACATGCTTTTAACATCTTAATAATAAATAAAATATCTTTTTATTTTTATGTTATTTATTAGACTATAACAATTATAATATGTAAGTAAATATTATTTAATTTATGACAATATTTTATGTTATCAAAAATTTGAATTTGTAATAATAAGCTTTAAATATTATATTTAATATTGGAGAATTCATTAAACTAACCATTCAGCTATTTAAATCAAATAATTTTATTTTATTTTTCAATTTTTGAAAAATTGACTGGTTTCTTTCAAATATTTCACTGATCTTCTTCAAATTTCTCAGTTTTTTTTCCTATTTTTGCAATTTCTTTTTTCAAAAACAAAAATATGTTTATTTATGTCCTAAATGTCCATTTCGTAATTTTTAATATCAACATTTTCAACTAAATATCTGATTTTATGCCTTAATATCGAATATAATTCTTATTTACTATGTTTGTTTAAAATTTTTTGTTATATTTTAATAAAAAATTCTTGAAATTATAGAATTATTCATTGGATTTGATTTCTGATTTATCTTTGAAAATGCAGAGCTTTTTTTTCTCGGATTCTAAGGTTTTGGTTAGAAATCGAGAATGTTCGTCCGGAATCCGATGTCAGTTCAAAATGTATTTTTTGTCAAAAAAAGTGTGTTTTTGTGCAGTGTGAAACGCCCCATTTCGGAATTAGTGGTTATTTTTCCAAAAAAAAAAATCTTTACAAGCACATTACGTGTTAGTTGAGCTAATTTACCTTTAATATTTATAAAGTTTTTTCATGAAATTTTTATAATTATATATTGTGTGTAGATAGTTAGCTTTTAATATCAAAGTATTCAAGAATATGTGACAATGGTGTGTCACGATTATTGTGTTTTAAAAGTATGATTAGAATAATCTTTTACCTTTGGGACTTCCATCGCCAAGGATGGTTACTTTATCTCTCGGAGGAGCGGTGGCTCCGGCCTGAACCATCGTCGGCAGGAAGTAGCCGGCGAAGCAGCCGGAAGCGACGTACGTAAACGGAATCCCTTCGGCCTCAATCGCTCTACGGATCTGCACTTTCCCTGCAAATGTGGAACTCGCCGGCTCAACTGCATTTTGACGATCCACATCTACCCCAAACTCCGATGGGAAAAACCTCTAAACCAAAACATGATTCAGTATCAATTTGTAAAATTTTCCCATGCGATTGTAATCAACTTGTAACAAATCAATACAATGTTATGGATTAAAAGGTTTTTTTAGGGTTAAGGGTGTCCAACACACCTTAACATTTCCAGCTTCTTTAATGGCGGCAATAATTTTGGTTTGATCTGGTATTTGCATATTACCGACGGTTGATATCACCACATCTACCTGCTTAATCGCGTTCACCAAGCTTTCATGATCGTTCAGATCACCCTGTTCATCATCAAACGTCAATTAATTCTTAGATTAATACAAAAAAAACATGTTTATAATGACGAAAATTATGAAACATACGTAAACAAGAGTGACGCCGGAGTTCTTGAAGCTCTGCACAAGCTTACCCTTCACAGGGTCTGCCACCGTGGATTCTCGAACCAGGACGGAGGTTGGGTGGCCGGCCTTTGCACTAGCGTCGACCACGAACTTTCCGATGTACCCAGTTCCTCCGATGACCAGAATCTTGCTGATTTCCGTTGCCATTTGTTTTTTTTATTATATTTTTCTGGTGAAAATGGTTTCTCCGGTGAAGAGGAGTTGGTAGTGGTGGACTCGATTAGTGAAGCACTACCAAAATTTATACGTGCTCTGGGTGAAGAGTGAATTCACCAAAATACCCCCGATATGGGTGGCCTTTCCATTTCAATTGTAAAAGTAGAGGTGCCCATACCAAGTTACCAACCCTTCTTATCATTTTTTTTTTTTAATCAAATGGTAACGGTTTTTTTTCCATTTTTTTTTTAATAATTCATGTATAAAAAATGAGTATCAAAATTATATTTTTATAGTCACATACTCACAAGCTATGATTTTTAATAAAATGTTTTAAGAAGTTGTATTCATCAAAATTCTTTGATCTTGCCAATATGAGATCAAACTCCGAAAGTGACAAATTGTAAGCAATTTGATCAAACATGTTTTCAGATAAACTTTAGTTATCATATTTAATTTGATGTTTATTTTGTGCATATTTAGATTAATTTGTATTTTATGATAAGACATCCTTTGACATATATGGTTTTTTCACGTCTACCCAAAAGGATAGGGTAGTGAACTTGATAATTTCTACAATTTCATTCCTTTTAAGGTCAGACGGAGTGGAGCGAGAAAGGGGAGCGAGAGACTTTTCCTCACTTTGGAACACTACACCGTAGCTGAGGGAAGCGTCCCGTGGGAAAGGGGTGGGGGGAGTGGGTGCCGCACTCTCTCTTCTCATTCTATTGGGCAACTTTTTTTTAAACCTTTTTAATATTTATAAAATTATATACCTACTAAAAAAATATAAAAAATATATCAAAATTCATGGTTTTTAATTCTCTACAAAATGAATATATATATATATATATATATATATATATATATATATATATATATATATATATATATATATATATATATCCCTATTCTAATAAATAAATAGGTTTATTCTCCTATTGACAAGTGTCATAATATTATAACTCACCATTAATATTATATATCTCTTATCATGCCACTTGTCAAACTATTAATTATCCATTTTAAATTTCAAATTATAAATTTTCCACTCTAATTAAATTAAATTAATAATTGATTCCCACTTTAAATTTGAATTTTAAATATTTTTCAATTTAGTTATATTAAATTAATAACATTACATTAAAAAACAAAATAAAATCAATACAAAATATAAGGTGATATAACTTCACGTATTTGTTTAAATCAACGATTATAATTTTATATAACTAAAAAATATCTTTTAAGTAATAATTTATTTAAAATAATTTATTAATAATTTTAATTTTTTATTATGAAAATTTAATTAATTCTATTTATAAACTAGTATATATATAAAATAGTGAGGGGAGATTCCCACCAATTTCTTGGGTTTTAGGTGAGGGAAAGAAAAGTAAGG
Source organism: Lactuca saligna (assembly GCF_052625555.1). NCBI lineage: Eukaryota > Viridiplantae > Streptophyta > Magnoliopsida > Asterales > Asteraceae > Lactuca > Lactuca saligna. The sequence continues at coordinate 14,539,668 of NC_136417.1, forward strand.
GAAAAAGTGGTGTGACACAATAATCACTTATATATTCTAATTAAATTGCTTATACTCATATGAAAATAATATTAACTCAACCTTGAATACGAGAAAATTAGATTGTTTTAAGTTTTATTATAAAGTTAAAAAGTATATATGTAATTTTATCAAATAAAAAAAAAGATTTTGCCTTGGGTTCGCACTCGATCGTTGAAGAAAGTTGTCCCCACGGATAACTTAAAGCATAGTCCATCGAGATGGCTCATGATTATGAAACCGACGTTTGGTCCTACAAGAATAATCATAAACGTAGGTAACAAGGCACAAGCTTTGAATTAATAAAAATAGGGATTTTTTTTTTCACATTTCAATCTAATACACACCTAAGACCAAATGGTATGGGTGATTATAACGTCGTTAAGATCGATGGTGCATCTCATAACACCGTGATAACATCAAAAACATCCTTCCACTTATTGGTGTATGTTGTTGTGTCTTTGTTGTTAAATAGGTATAGTGGTATAGTAGATTGGTGTATATTAGACTATTAAGTATGAACCAATTTTCATGACCGAATAAAACAATATCATCCTATCAAGTTGTTATGGTGAAGGCAACCCAAAAGGACCATACACAACCGGGTCAAATACTGTAACGCCTGTGTTTCTGGGCCTGTCATTAATGATAATATAATAGTCTACGTTAACCTTTGTAAACCCGTTTTGAAATAATAGAAGTGTATTATTTGAGTATTATGTGTTTTGTGCTTAATTGCTTAATTATGTGGTTTGATTAATTAAGAATAAAAATAAACGTCAAAATTTAAGTATAAAATAAACTTGATATCTTTAGATAATGTTGTAGTAGTTGAAGCAATGTTTTCGAGGATATAAAGAATGCCGAAATCCGAGTTATAACAAAGAAGTTATGACCTGTCGAAGTTTCGCAACAGAACCGGCAACGCTGAATGACGTAAAAAGTGCAATTTACGTTAGAGCGATATTTAGCTTTAGCGATCTAAATGAGATTCTAAGATCTCGTTGTTAGTATCAAAGCGATAAAAAGTTAGTGAGGCTCCTAGGGTTTCAACCTAATTGGATAACTTAGGCCTTAAGCTATCCAATACCCCAATGATAAGCCTTGGACGATTTCTAGGCGTATCCTAACCCTAAAATCGTCTACCCCTTATCCATAAGGGATAATAGCCCAAAGTACAACTATCATACAATTAACAGTTTATACCCCTTTAATCAATTAATCTCTTTAAGTCACCAAATTAATTCCTAATTAATTTATGACTTATATTAATCAAATAACAAGATTATTATTCCTTATATTATCCTCATAATATATTAATAATATTTCTTCTCTCATTATAAATCATTCTATCAAGTTGCTATGGTGAAGGCAACCCAAAAGGACCATGCACAACCGGGTCAAATACTGTAACGCCTGTGTTTCTGGGCCTGTCATTAATGATGATATAATAGTCTAGGTTAACCTTTGTAAACCCGTTTTGAAATAATAGAAGTGTATTATTTGAGTATTATGTGTTTTGTGCTTAATTGCTTAATTATGTGGTTTGATTAATTAAGAATAAAAATAAGCGTCAAAATTTAAGTATAAAATAAACTTGATATCTTTAGATAATGTTGTAGTAGTTGAAGCAAGGTTTCCGAGGATATAAAGAATGCCGAAATCCGAGTTATAACAAAAAAGTTATGATCTGTCGAAGTTTTGCGACAGAACCGGCAACGTTGAATGACGTAAAAAGTGCAATTTACGTTAGAGCGATATTTAGCCTTAGCGATCTAAATGAGATTCGAAGATCTCGTTGTTAGTATCAAAGCAATAAAAAGTTAGGCGAGAACGGATGTCAAACGAAGAAGTTATGAATTTACAACGAAATTTTATGTCCAGGCCTATTAAAAATAAATAATAAAAATAAAATCAAAATTAGCCAACGGAGTCTAAACAAAAGTTGTAGAGCGTAGTCTCACCTTCGCGTGGATATAAAGAACTTCGAAAACGGAGTTCGTATGAGGAAGATATGAATTTTTGAAGTTTATTAAATAATTAATAATTAAATTTAATTATTAAGTCTCGGTATTATCCGAAGGCGAGTCACCGGACTCATCCGAGGTACGCCCCGCGTACTCGTGTACGCCCTGCGTACAGCGAAGAATGTCGATACTTGCACTCGAGGACTTCGGATGACGCATGCAGTGACGTTTTAGAGGCCTACGCCCCGCGTAAGGCAGTACGCTCCGCGTACTGCGAGGTCTCAGCCTCCTATAAATAGGATGCGAGGGGTCCGGGCTTATTTGCTCATTTCTCCTCCATTTCGTGCCGAAGCTCTGCATTTTAACCCCCGAAGCCCCGGTAATATTCCCGAGTCCCGAAGCAAGTCCCGAGATCCCGAAGATCCCGAGAAGTGCGATTTCCAAGCCGAAGCTCTGCCCGCGAGAAGTTCGATTTTTGTAGAGATCTTCCAGATCTGCTGAGGATTACTACTTCTACAAGCCGTAGTGTTGTCCGATCATCTTCTGATCAAGTGAGTGTATACTATATTTCATAAACACGATAATAATACAAGTATGATTTGAGTGTATTAAGTATATTGTTGTTTATATGTGTGAGTGTGTAGTTACTTTCTTCTAACGCATAATTATGAAGTATTTTATACGAAATACGTGTTATGTGTATAATTTTGTTGTTATGTGCGTGAATGTATATTCACTCTCTTCAATCTCATAGATCTGATTTGTTTTCTATGAAACACGTGTTATGTGAGTATGCCTCATCTGTTATGTGAAATATGTATTGGATGATAATACTATACAGGTTTTAAAGTATGTATAAAAATATATATTTTTATCTACTAATATGTTGGGTAGAACATGGGTAGATAGTTGGTGTGTAATAAACAGATGAGAGGCCTCGATGTTGTTGTTGTTGACCTAGTTATTCAGCGGAGTATGGATAACGACCACAGACTCCTTCTAGACAGTCTCGTGGAACGCTAGCAGGTTCATAACCTGTAGGTGTTGTGAACGATGCGTTCACCGGTGTACTCTATCCCCCTCATGGTTGCCTTTAGGATATCTATTGTTGAGGAAACCCCTTAGCAGTAATGTCCGTCCCGATGAAAATCCTAGATTAAGTCCCTTGAGATAGATGTTGTTTTAGGGACGTAAAGTGAGGATAACGGGAATGGGTAATCGGGATAGTGATTGGTTGGTGAAATTAAATATAATTTATTTATTGTGGGTTGAAAACCCTATATGCTCACCAGGCTCCCAAGCCTGACCCACTCAGTTTTATTTGTATTACAGGAAGTGGCGCAAGGGCGTAAGATGGATGAACCATCAAGTTGTTTTGTTTACAAGTCTGCATATGTATATATTTGTTGAATGACTTGTAATGTTATCGTTTATGTTTATTGGTCTGTATCGGAACATGACACCCCGAGTTTTGATTATATAATGAAAATACATTTCTTTTATGAAATGCTTTGGTAAACATTGTTTAATCATGTTTTGTTTTTGGGAACAAAGTCCACAACTCTTTCAAATCAAAAGGATTTACTCTGAAATTATTTTAAAAGCATAAATGAAAATCGGTCTTTTCTGGCCGAGATTTTGGGGATGTCACAAATACTTACCTAATATAGTTGTAGCCTTAGACACTATTCCAACAGTCTCCCACTTGGATAAGTCTAGTAACTATATATACAAGTATAATCTGATTAGCAATCGTAGCTCTCAAAGACGCTGTCAAACTCTGATCTTATCAATCTTGTCCTTTAGATAAGGGATCGTACAGTCCTCTGTTTAGATATCATGCAAACATTTATATGGAACCAATTATCTAGCAGTTGGTTTCTCGATCTCAGATTTATTCGACATAGAACTTAATCGAACACATAAATTTAGTTCTGACCGGGCACGACACATAAGTCAAATCAAATCATCGAGCAGTCGAGATATCGCTTTTACCCTCTTAGGATAAAAGTAACAGATAAACTTCAACTTATATGCATTTACTTATTCATTAATCAATTATACACAACAATGCGTTTTAAAAAATCAATTTACTGATGCGGTTTCGCATTATCAATGTACAACCAATAAAAAAATAACAAACCATATATCTAGGTTTTAAGACCATATGATATTATCGTCTTGCGATCATCCTTTTCGTCAAATTCCATAAGGCGATTCCAGCAAGTGTGGGTTTGTTCCAATGCTCAAACTAGTTCATAAGCACTCATGAACGTTGCAGCAAACTTTTGCTATGTCTAATACCATTTAGACAATCTACACACCGATTCATGACAATATTCATTCATACCTACTTCCAACATATGAACGATTGTGGATTGTTTGAATAATTCGATTATTCCAAATAAACTCAATTATTCTGGAAGTCAAAACATGCAAAATGAAACAATAGTTAAACATTTAACATAAGACAACAACTTTACTTATAAATAATACTCCTTTATTTATTCATCAAATGTTAAATTACATTTATGTATTATAAGTTTCTAAAATTATCTAATCTAATCTAATATCATCTCTCAGCCCAATACTCTTAGCATGCTACAAATGCTTAACCCTACTCAGTCCCTTCGTAAGCGGATCTGCTGGGTTATCTTCTGATGATATCCTCTTCACCACGAGGTGTCCTTCTTCTACTCGATGTCTAATGAAATGATATTTTCTGTCGATATGACGAGATCTACCATGATCCCTTGGTTCCTTGGTCAAGGCAACCGCTCCTTCATTATCACAGAAAATCTCCATAGGCTCTTTGATGGTAGGCACAACTCCAAGATCACTAATGAGGTTCTTTAACCATATTGCCTCCTTCGACGCTTCGCTTGTTGCAATGTACTCTGATTCGCATGTTGAATCAGCTACGGTTTCCTGTTTGGAACTTTTCCAAGTTACTGCTCCTCCGTTAAGGGTAAAGACCCAGCCCGACTGCGAACGGTAGTTGTCCCTGTCAGTTTGAAAGCTGGCGTCACTATACCCTCACACCTTCAAGTCATCACTCCCTCCGAGGACTAAAAACCATTCCTTGGTCCTCCGAAGGTACTTAAGGATATTCTTGACCGCAATCCAATGGGCTACATCAGGGCGAGTACAAGTCATAGCATACATGATTGAGCCAACTACGGAAGCGTAAGGTACTCGGCTCATCTCTGCTATCTCGGCTTCGGTACTCGGACTTTGAGTCTTATTCAACTTGGCATTACTTTGTATCGGTAATTCTCCCTTCTTCGAATTTTCCATACTAAAATATTTTAGAACTTTATCTAAGTAAGTGTTCTGACTAAGTCCTATTAGTCTCTTACTTTTTTCTCTCACTATCCTTATTCCCAAGATATAGGAAGCTTCTTCGAGGTCCTTCATAGCGAAGCACTTCCCGAGCCAGGACTTAACCTCCTGCAGAGTCGGGATGTGGTTTCCCACGAGCAGTATGTCATCGACATACAAAACGAGAAAGCTGACTATACTCCCACTGGCTTTGACATATACACATGATTCATCTTCGCTTCGTACAAATCCAAACTCTTTGACTTTCTCATCGAAGCAAAGATTCCATCTGTGAGATGCTTGCTTAAGCCCATAAATGGACTTCTCAAGCTTACACACTCTATTTGGATGCTTCGGATCAACAAAACCCTCTGGTTGAGCCATGTAAACATCCTCAGCCAACTTCCCATTAAGGAAGGCGGTCTTGACATCCATTTGCCAAATCTCATAATCATGAAATGCGGCAATAGCTAGCATCACTCTAATAGACTTTATTTTCGCAACTGGTGAGAAGGTCTCATCATAGTCAACTCCAGGAGTTTGAGTAAAGCCCTTCGCAACCAGTCGTGCCTTATATGTGTGTACATTTTCATCCACATCGGTCTTCTTCTTGAAGATCCATTTGCACCCAACGGTCTTACGTCCGGGCACATTATCAACCAAATTCCAAACTTGGTTGTCATACATGGACTAGATCTTGCTATCCATTGCCTCTTTCCATTTTGCAGACTCCGGGCCTGCCATGGCTTCCTTAAAGCTATTAGGTTCATCTAGATTTATTAGTGTACCATCACTAATATACGTGTCCCCATCGGTAGTAATATGAAAACCATAAAACTAGGGTTGAACTCTAACTCTTTCGGAACGTCTAAGAGGTAAGGACTGGTCAATCGGTTCAACCGGAGTTTCCTCCTCGGGTTGAGTGCCAGCGGTAGAGGTTCCTTCATCTATCGATTTTTGAATCTCTTCAAGTTCGATTTGCCTCCCATTGTCTCCTTGGCTTATGAGTTCTCGCTCTCGGAAAACTCCTCTCCTTGCAATGAAGACAACATTGTCCTTTCGTCTATAGAAGAGATATCCAAAGGATTTTTGCGGGTAGCCGATGAAAATACATCGCTCACAACGAGGTTCGAGCTTGTCGTAAGTATCTCGTCTTACGAAAGCCTCGCAACCCCAAACCTTGATATGTGCTAACGAGGGAGCTTTCCTTGTCCACATCTCGTGAGGTGTTTTGGCAACCTTCTTAATAGGGACTTGGTTAAGGATATGGACGGAAGTCTCTAAGGCACACCCCCCGGAATGAGATAGATAGTGAAGCACGACTCATCATAGAGCGGACCATGTCTAACAAGGTTCGATTACGCTTTCTGCTACACCATTCAACTGTGGTGTCCTAGGTGGCGTCAATTGTGAAACTATTCCACACTCTTTTAGATAGTCGTGGAATTCAAGACTTAGGTATTCTCCTCCTCGATCGGATCGAAGCATCTTGATTTTCCTGCCCAATTGATTCTCCACTTCATTCTGAACTCTTTAAACTTTTCAAATGTTTCTAACTTTTGCTTGATTAAGTAGATATACCCATATCTACTATAGTCATCGGTAAAAGTCACATAGAAGCAGTTCCTATCCTTTGTGGTGGATCTAAAGGGTCCACATACATCGGTATGTATTAGGTCCAATAAACCCTCACCCCTTTCACATGTGCTAGTGAAGGGTGACTTGGTCATCTTTCCAAGTAAACAAGATTCGCATGTGTCATCTTCCCTAAGGTCGAATGACTCCAACGCTCCATCCTTTTGGAGTTGGGCTATGCGCTTCTTGTTGACATGTCCAAGACGACAATGCCACAAGGATGCTCTATCCATACTATTGGAAGAATCCATGCATAAAACATCATTTCCTAGGTTATCTACAATCATAACAGTTTCATAAATTCCATTACATGGTATTGCTTCAAAATATAAGACACCATTTAGATAAGCAAAAATAGAACCATTCTCATTATTGAAAGAAAATCTAAATCCTTGTCTAAACAAACCATGAAATGAAATGATGTTTCTTGCTATTTCTGGCGAATAGCAACAATTGTTCAAATCTAAACATAAACCATTCCTAAGCACTAGAGAATACACTCCAATCTTGGTCACAAGCGATGATCTTCTATTCCCCATGATTAGATTTATTCTTCCATGCTCCACATCCCTATTTCTTCTTAGTCCCTGCAATTCAGAACAAACATGGTAACCACAACCGGTATCGAGGACCCAAGAAATAGCATGAGACGAATCATTAGATTTAATTGTATAAATACATGCGAAAGATGGCTTGATCTTTCCTTCCTTGATAGCTTGCAGGTACTCTGGGCAGCTTCTCTTCCAATGCCCTATTTTGTGGCAATGGTGGCACTCTGCCTCCTTTGGGTTTGGGTTGGGATTATCAGGATCAACTTTGGTCCCACTAGAAGAGGAACCATCTCGGGACTTTCCCTTGCGGTGGCTCTTAGATGGAGCCTTCCTCTTCTTACCCCTTCCCTACCTAATAGCCAAAACAGGAGCAGCGGGTGGATTGGGAGTTGGTGCAACAGACTTGTCCTTGAGGTTGCTCTCAGCAACCCTAAGGAGACCTTGGAGCTTACTTAGGGTGACCTCTTCCTTGTTCATGTGGTAGGTCATCCTAAATTGGTTGTAACACAGAGGCAAAGAATGAAGTACCATGTCGATGGCCAAATCTTCCCAAAAGTCGACATTCAACTTGCGAAGACGATCGACATACCTTTGCATCTTTTTGCAAGTGTATGGTTAGAGATTCTCCATGTCCCATTTTAGTGGAGATCATGTTAGTGAAGATCTCGTAACGCTCCTGCCTCGCGTTTTGATGATATCTCTCCAATAAGTCTTGGTGCATTTCGTACGGATACATGTCCTCATAGGACTTTTGGAATTCAGAGTTCATAGTGGCTATCATGATGGAATGAACCTTCGTTGCATCACGCTCATGAGTTTCAAAAGCGGTGATTTCAGCCAGAGTAGCGATTTCTGGATTGATCTTCTCGAGTTCTTCGTCGAGGACATACTCCTTGTCCTCGTAGCGAGCAATCGTGCGAATGTATCTTATCCATTCGCTAAAGTTCGTTCCATCGAAAGTCACCTTTTGACAAAGTCTCATCAATGTGAACGAGCTAGCAGCAGCGTTGTTCGCGTTCGACATCTACAACTAGAAGGGACAAAGATTGATTAGAATTTGAATCCCTAATTATCACCCAATAAAAGAAATTAGGGCTAGGATCCAACAACACTATTTACATATTAGAAAAGGGATGTCGTAATCCAACATGCAAACAATTTGAAGGTAAGTGAATGACGATTCACTAATTCTCCACCATAAAATAACCTTAAGTTCTAAATGTATTGAGAATTCCTAGATTTCGATGAGATTCATTGAACTTTTCAATGGCATGTTTAAATCTCGATATGCCCCTCTCGTTTGTAATTGGGATACCGAGGATCACAAAGTGGGTGTGAATAACCATGCAAATTTACGTGGTGCCTTCATTGTAACAATCACCTATTCGATGTGCCGGTAAACCACACACGCTCCATCGAACTATGATAAACAATGAATCACCCTTTGCCACCTCTGCTTATAACCAAATAGTGTGTCGGTAAACCACACACGCTCCACTAACTTCTTATTAAGGGTGTAAAGTGTAATTTCATGGGATTGCATCAATTCACTTTTCCTAAAGTAACTAGGATTGGGAATTTGAAAAACATGTAGTCACTTTGTATTTAATATTATACTTTTAACGAGGAGAGAGAGTTGCCCTATCCTACCCGTTCGGCTAACGACCCTCCACCGATCAAGCAAGCGGTGGGTGTGAGTGTACACCTATTAAGCGCCATTTTATAGGCAACAACCTTATACCCACCTTATAGACCGGCTTCGTGAATGGGGTCTACTAACGGTAAGACTAGCATTTTAATTATACATATATATTAAGCTTGTAACCATATAAAGTATAGGGTTGAATTTTAAACTTGTAAAATTCTAGGGTTTGAAATTTAAATTGTCCAAATTAAACATTTAATCACAAAACTAAATTTCAAAACTTGAGAATTAGTTTTAAACTTTCTAAAACACAAGGGATCAAAAAGCAAATAATTTAAATTAACCATTTAATTTCATAATTATCCATATTTGATGTTTCTAGCAAAACAATTTACCAATTTAATTAAAATAATTAATCAATTATCATATAAGGAAATTATTATTCTATTAATTGGTAATTATCTTTAATTAAGTCAAGGATATACTCATATATATATATATATATATATATATATATATATATATATATATATATATATATATATATATATAAATCAGATTTATATTGACCCATTAAGATAAAGGCAAGTTTCCATAAGAAAAACAGCAAAAAATCTCGAAATTAGCTCTTCCTGACGCTCGAACTCGTCGAGTACCACAATGGACTTGCCGAGTTGAGGCCTACTCGCCGAGTTCATCAAGCAGATGGACAAAAATCGAATTTTGCAATTAACAAACAAGCAACAAATGCATCAATTCAATAGAAACCAATCAAGGCTCTGATACCACTGATGGATTTGAGCCATAAGAACATTCCTATATGCACATACAAACCCTAATGCTTAGATCTAGGTTTCTCTAATTGAACATGCATTGTATCCAAGACTTCTAATGGTAATTCTAACATAATAACAATAAGAAATCAGATTTAGAAGATTACCTTGAATCACGTGCTTGAATCTTCTTGTCCTTGGAGCTTTAGAGTCACAAATGTCACTCCTCTAATGACTTACAAACACCAATTAGCAAGAGGATGATTATAGAGAGAGAGAGAGGAGACGGGATGAAATCGGCCAGGGTTTCTTCTAAAGCATAAGTGTCGATTTCCTTGACCCCAAGGGTCTATTTATACTAGTGAGGCTCCTAGGGTTTCACCTTAATTGGATAACTTAGGCCCTAAGCTATCCAATACCCCAATGATAAGCCTTGGATGATTTCTAGGTCTATCCTAACCCTAAAATCGTCCACCCCTTATCCATAAGGGATAATAGCCCAAAGTACAACTATCATACAATTGACAGTTTATACTCTTTAATCAATTAATCTCTTTAAGTCACCAAATTAATTCCTAATTAATTTATGACTTATATTAATCAAATAACAATATTGTTATTCCTTATATTATCCTCATAATATATTAATAATATTTCTTCTCTCATTATAAATCATCCTATCAAGTTGCTATGGTGAAGGCAACCCAAAAGGACCATGCACAACCGGGTCAAATACTTACCTAATATAGTTGCAGCCTTAGACACTATTCCAACAATATATATATATATATATATATATATATATATATATATATATAGGTAAAGGTTCAAATGAGAACCAAAAAAGAATAAGAACCATAAGAACCATTATAACTTATTTTTGTAAATTTAACTTAATGTTATAAAACATACATATTTTTCATTGTTACCATCAGATCTAAGTTATAACATTTCAAACTCTTTCAAAAACTCTCCCACCATTTTTTGAAGAACACAAACCCAAAGATCTCCACCACCACCAACTATCGCCGGCGGCGCTACCACCACCAACTATCGCCGACAGACACACCACCGCCGACACCACCACAGAACGCGGAACACCTCCACCAGTAGATCGACATGTCTATTTGCATTAGATCCAACCAGATTTGATGTGTTTATGCAATTTCATGTTAGATTTGGCTAATGTGACATCCCCAAAATTTCGGCCAGAAAAGACCGATTTTCATTTATGCTTTTAAAATAATTTCATAGTAAATCCTATTGATTTGAAAAAGTTGCGGAATTTGTTCCCAAAAACAAAACATGATAAAACAATGTTTACCAAAGCAATTCATAAAAGAAATGTATTTTTCATTATATAATCAAAACTCGGGGTGTCATGTTCCGATACAAACCAATAAACATAAACGATAACATTACAAGTCATTCAACAAATATATACATATGCAGACTTGTAAACAAAACAACTTGATGGTTCATCCATCTTACGCCCTTGCGCCACTTCCTGTAATACAAATAAAACTGAGTGGGTCAGGCTTGGGAGCCTGGTGAGCATATAGGGTTTTCAACCCACAATAAATAAATTATATTTAATTTCACCAACCAATCACTATCCCGATTACCCATTCCCATTATCCTCACTTTACATCCCTAAAACAACATCTATCTCAAGGGACTTAATCTAGGATTTTCATCGGGACGAACATTACTGCTAAGGGGTTTCCTCAACAATAGATATCCTAAAGGCAACCATGAGGGGGATAGAGTACACCGGTGAACACATCGTTCACAACACCTACAGGTTATGAACCTGCTAGCGTTCCACGAGACTGTCTAGAAGGAGTCTGTGGTCGTTATCCATACTCCGCTGAATAACTAGGTCAACAACAACAACATCGAGGCCTCTCATCTGTTTATTACACACCAACTATCTACCCATGTTCTACCCAACATATTAGTAGATAAAAATATATATTTTTATACATACTTTAAAACCTGTATAGTATAATCATCCAATACATATTTCACATAATAGATGAGGCATACTCACATAACACGTGTTTCATAGAAAACAAATCAGATCTATGAGATTGAAGAGAGTGAATATACATTCACGCACATAACAACAAAATTATACACATAACACGTATTTCGTATAAAATACTTCATAATTATGCGTTAGAAGAAAGTAACTACACACTCACTTGTTTCGGGACTCGGGAATATTACCGAGGCTTCGGGGGTAAAAAAGCAGAGCTTCGACACGAAACGGAGGAGAAATGAGCAATTATGCCCGGACCCCTCGCATCCTATTTATAGGAGGCTGGAACCTCCCAGTACGCGGGGCGTACGCCTGTACGCGGGGCGTACATGCCTCCGAAGTCGTCACTGCATTCGTCATCCAAAGTGTCGACATTTCTTGCTGTACGCGAGGCGTACTTGAGTACGCGGGGCATACTCCGGATGAGTCCCGTGACTCGTCTTCGGATAAGGCCGAATTTAATAATTAAATTTAATTATTAATTATTTAATAAACTTCGAAAATTCATATCTTCTTCATACGAACTCCGTTTTCGACGTTCTTTATATCCAAGCGAAGGTGAGACTACGCTCTACAACTTTCATTTAGACTACGTCGGCTAATTTTGACTTTATTTTTATTATTTATTTTTAATAGGACAGGACAAAAAATTTCGTTATAAATTCATAACTTCTTCGTTTGACGTCCGTTCTCGCCTAACTTTTTGTCGCTTTGATACTAACAACGAGATCTTCAATTCTCGTTTAGATCACTAAGGCTAAATATCGCTCTAACGTAAATTTCACTTTTTACCTCATTCAGCGGTGCCGGTTTTGTCGCGAAACTTCGACAGGTCATAACTTCTTCGTTATAACTCGGATTTCGGCATTATTTATATCTTCGGAAACCTTGTTTCAACTACTACAACATTATCTAAAGATATCAAGTTTATTTTATACTTAAATTTTGACACTTATTTTTATTCTTAATTAATCAAACCACATAATTAAGCAATTAAGCACAAAACACATAATACTCAAATAATACACTTCTATTATTTCAAAACGGGTTACAAAGGTTAACCTAGACTATTACATTGCTAAAAATAGCAAGCCCAGAAACACAGGCGTTACAGCTAATGACCACTTCTAACGAGATTGAAGGAGCTCCAACGATATCTGGTTTTGTGTTCCTCAGGTTATACATTTGATTTTGTGCTATTTATCTCAGATCTCTTAAAAATGTTTGTCATTTTTCATCTCAAGATCCGGTAAACCATTTTTTTCTCCAGATTTACAACTGCCTCTATTTTTTCTCTGTTTTGCTCCGGTGAACCATCAGACCTCCACTCTCAAACCTCACCGGAGAGCCAAACAACATCACTTAATGTCAAAGATGATGAGGCTATTATTGTTATGTCAAGATATTATGTTTTTTTGTTGATTATGGATCTGATGTATGTGGTGCATATAAAGTGTTTGATGAAATGCTTCAACAAAATTCAGTAATTTATTAAGCTGTGAATATGTATTTTTATGTGTTAATTTATAAATATGTAAATTATTAAGCTATGAATGCATTTTTTTTATTCACTAAGCTATGAACTAGTATCTGAAATGTTGAATTAAGCTATGAATTCTGATTTTTTTTTTTATCTAGATATGATTTATGAAGGAACGATGTTGGCAAAATACAGTAGTTAGCGGTGTTGTTGTTGGTGGTGATGGTAAAGTAAGGATATAGTCTATTTCTCTCATCTTCTTCATTGATTTCAGATAAATTATCATCTCTTATGATATATATATATATATATATATATATATATATATATATATATATATATATATATATATATATATATATATGTTTTTTTTAATGTTTTCTTCTAAAATATGCCATAATTATGTGTGTATTAAACTATGAATGGTTTGCTTAATACGATGAAATATGAAATTATACTTATAAATGACTTGTGAATGTATTGTATTAAACTGTGAAATTTATGTATTAAGCTGTAAATTTTATTCACAGCTTAGTATAATAAATTCACAATTTAATACACAAAAACGAAGCTAAATATATACGTATAAATGTAAGTTTTAAGTTGATAATATATAAGTTTTGTTTATTAAACTGTGAACTTATTGTATTAAGCTGTGAATTTTTTATATTAAATTATGAAGTGACTGTATTAAGTTGTGAATTGTCTGTATTAAGCTGTGAACTTTTTATGAATTTTGTGGTTTCTTCAAAAATATGAAAATAAATAAACATTGTACATATATTCAATTTTCTCTAATTTTGAATAAAATATGTAAAATTTAAATTATGAATATTGTATAATTTAACATTTGAAAGAAGCACTATCTTCGAGATATTTAAGGTATAAATGTAATTTTTACATTGACAATATGGTTGTAAATGTATAATTTTGTATTAAATTGTGAGTTTATTATATTAAATTGTGAATTTTGTGTATTAAACTGTAAATTGATTTTATTAAAATATGAATAGTTATAAATTTTGTGTTAAAATATGATATATTTATATATAAACGTTTGTATTAATTTTCTTGTGAATATATTTATTTTTTGTGTTGTATAAATATATAAGAACATAATAGTTTTAATATTTGTTTTCCATTAAACTTTAAATGAGTGAATTAATAAGTTTATTAAACTGTAAATGTACTATTTAAGTTGTCAATGTATGATTTTATATACAGATCTAATTTGAAAGGAAAGATTGTGGCAAGGTTGGCACAAGTGGTTGTTGGCGCCATGTGGTAGTTGGTGGTGATGGTAGAGTTTGATATTGTCTTTTCTAAATATTTGAATTAGTGTAGAATATATTGTATTAAGTTGTGATTTTTTTTATATTAAACTGCAAATGAACTGTATTATATACATATTGTGTTAAAATATCAATAAAAATATTAGACTATAAAAATTACAATTTTACCCATTTTTTAACAAAAAGACAAAAAAAAAATGAAGGGTTTTACATATTTAATAAGTATTCACATGTTTAATAACTATTAAATGAAGGTTCTTAGAGTTTTTAACCTTTTTTTTGTTCTCATTTGAACCACTCCTTATATATATATATATATATATATATATATATATATATATATATATATATATATATATATATATATATATATATATATATATGGTAAAGTGAATATACCTAACAACCTTATATAAGCTTAGGTACCTAACTACATTATACTACATTGTTTTGCATTATATTTCCATTGCAATCGTCTAAGGTTCTTAAACTTCAACCCTTAACTTGATTTATTTCCAAGATTTTCTGACATTCATCATCATATTCCTCCTACACCATTTGATTTGTAAGAGTAGTATATGAAGCCCACCGGGGGGTCTCCGATAGAAAGACGTCATTTGAAGGAAGATAATGGTGAAAGTCCAAAGATTTTGGAAGCAATCAAGTTATGATGTTGAATTTTAAGAACTTTGGGTAATTACAATGCAAATATGATACAAAATTACGTAGTATGATATGATTAGGTACCTAAGTTTATATAAGGTTGTTAGGTATATTCACTTTACCCATATATATATATATATATATATATATATATATATATATATATATATATATATATATATATATATATATATTAGAACAAACAAGCGGGAAATCGTTTACACATTTATGATTTTTGCTGTTAATTTTCATATAAAATTCCAAATTTTTAACTATTGCCGGTTTATTGTCCTTTTATGTAAACAACTACCGGTTTCTTGTTCAACCTCGTGAATCATGATCACTAGTCTATCCCCAAATGTGTAAACGATTGAGAAATATCAACCTCAAAGCTGGACCTTGTTGCACCCCAATTAGGAATAGTTATGTATCAGAACATTCAGAGGAAGAAGAGTGCACTAGAGTATTATGTTAACAAGACAAAACTATGGACAGATGTGAACACGTCAATGACTGAAATGTTATTTTGATTTCAATATCCAAACACAGTTCACTCAAACAAATCGATCAAGGTATTCATCGACACAAGTGTACTTCACATCCGGGTAGAGCTCAGAAGCCTCAACACCAAACGTTTCGTCTATCTCAAAATTGGTAATATCTCCCTTCACAAAAATCGAATGGCTGATACCCAATGCAATATTCATCGGAAATGCAGACTCTGAAACAATTACCCACACAAACCCACAATATATAAATATAAGAAAAACCAAGAATTGAAACCCGATGGGTTTTTTCTTATTGTCAATTGCATATGTGTACCTTGAATAAGCTTGAGAAGTTGTTCCTCTGGAACATAAGTTCTTTCTAGAGATTTCCCAATCTTCTTCTCCCATAAGGAAACAAGTTCGTTTAACGAGCAAGTGTTTTTAGGGGGTTTGATGTAAAGAATCTTGTTTAATGTTCTTGGATCATCCACAGCTTTGATTGTGTAGGTACCAATGTCATGTTCTTCATTAAAAACAGCTACAGATACAAATCATGATGAAAAACTGCTGTGTCTTTGTTTGATCAATCGTAAAGAAAGATGCAAGAATTCATTGGTACCTTTGGGGGTTCCATCACCGGGGATCGTTACTTTATCTCTGGGAGGAACAGCGGCGGCTCCGGGTTGAGCCAAAGTAGGCAGGAAGTAACCGGAAAAGCAGTTGCAGGCGATGTAAGTGAACAGAATCCCATCGGCCTCGATTGCTCTACGGATTTGCACTTTCTCGGAAAACATTGAAGCTGCTGGCTCAATCGCCTCTTGATGATCCACGTCAATTCCAAACTCCGATGGCAAAAACCTCTAAACCAAATCACAAGAATTTGTTGGTTATGAATCAATTAGGTCAAAATCGTTGTGAAACGAACCTTAATGTTTCCAGCTTCTTTAATGGCGGCAATGATTTTGGTCTGATCTGGGATTTGCATCTTACCGACGGTTGAAATCACTACATCCGCCTTTTTAATCGCCTTCACTAAACTTTCATGATCATATAAATCTCCCTGTTTAAACGTTTTTAATTAATTCCTACAATCAATCGCCTTCATTTTTTTTACTTAACCATATGTTTATAATGTTAAGAAACGATATGAAACATACATAAGCCAAAGTGACGCCGGAGTTCTTAAAGTTATCGATAAGCTTACCCTTCACAGGGTCCGCCACCGTGGATTCTCGAACCAGAACGGAGGTTGGGTGGCCGGCCTTTATGCTGGCTTCGACTACAAATTTTCCTATGTACCCGGTTCCTCCGATGATCAGAATCTTGCTTTTCTCCGGTGCCATTTGTTCTTCCGTAAAATTGAAACACAAATTCTTTTTTCCGG
Source organism: Lactuca saligna (assembly GCF_052625555.1). Classification (NCBI taxonomy): domain Eukaryota; kingdom Viridiplantae; phylum Streptophyta; class Magnoliopsida; order Asterales; family Asteraceae; genus Lactuca; species Lactuca saligna. The sequence continues at coordinate 14,556,929 of NC_136417.1, forward strand.
TGAGAAGAGACTTTGACTAGGAAGTGGACAAGTGGTTAGTGGTGTGCCGTATGAACCAAAAAGCAAAATCACAAAATTGTATAATGATTTTACTTGATGTAGACCCATGTGTTTTAATTGGATCACTTCGACTTATTTATGATTGTTGCTAAAATACAAAATTAATGGAGCAGATATTCCGGGTTTTTATGTATTGTAATATTTTTGTGTCTTGCATTCTTTTGTTTTTAATTAATGAAATCGTTTTATTTTAGGGAATAAGACTAATTAAGGTAATTAACATTTCAGTTTGTTTAGGTAACTATCTTTTTTTTGTACACATCTAGGTAACAAACTTTTTGAAATTGTTCACATATGATCATTATGATCTGCTGTAGCAGGTTACCTTCGACTACAGTAGGTCATAATGGTTACATGTGAACACTTTCAACAAGTTCGTTACCTAGATGTGTACAAAAGAAAAATAGTTACCCAAATATGAACAAAACCAAAAGTAAGAGTAAATTACACGAATGGTCCCTGTGATTTGGGGGAATTTATGCGTTTGGTCCCTAACTTATTTTTTAATTCGGATGGTCCTACTGTTTTGTTTTGTTGCTTTTGGTCCATGTCTTATCTAAAAAGACTAGTGTGTCCTTATTAATTTAATTTTTTTAAATTAATTTCCTTATTTATGTATTTTTTTTTATATGTTTAAAAAAAAAACTAATAGACCTCACATATCTGTATCTCCTCACCATCCTATCTTTCATCATCATAAACTTTTATTTCTTTTCCATATTTAATGACAATGAAGTCTTCACCATCTATTTTTTTTTCGATCCTTCAACTTCAGCGAACCAACACCACAACCCAATAGTGTGAAGAGACCGTAGGTTATGGTGTTTGTTCGCCAGAGTTGAAAGACCAAAAAAAAGGATGGTGAAGACTTCCATATCACTAAAGATTGAAAGAAAATAGAGGTTGAAGAGGATGTGAGATGGGATGTTCACCGGTGGGACCCAAATTAAATTTCTCATATGTGGTTTCAAATTTACGGTGAGGAGATACAGATATGTGGGGTCTATTAATTTTTTTAAACATATAAAAAAACATAAATAAGAAAATTAATTAAAAAAATAAATTAATAAGGGCATAATAGTCTTTTTAGGTAAGACAGGGACTAAGCGCGCAACAAAAATAAACAGTAGAGACCATCCGAGTTAAAAAGAATAAGTTAAGGACCAAATGCACAAATTCCCCTATACCATAGGGACCATTTATGTAATTTACTCTTACCTTTGGTTTTGTTCATATTTAGGTAACTATTTTTTTTTGTACACATATAGGTAACGAACTTGATGAAACTGTTCACATATAACCATTATGACCTGTTGCAGCTGGATGTAACCTGCTACAGCAAGTCATAATGGTCATATGTGAACGGTTCCAAAAAGTTTGTTACCTAGATGTATTAAAAAAAAAGATAGTTACCTATATGTGAAAAACCCGAAAAGTTAATTACCTTAATAGGTCCTATTCCCTTTATTTTAATATAAGATATTTTTTTTAATAAATAAATAATAAGGTGGAACTTATAGCCTTATACAGTTATATTCATCTTGCATGTATCGGGGTCCTATCTACAAATACGGTCCTATCTATAAATACGGTCCCACATATAAACATTGTATTGAGTGGTTAATGATCATGACTCCAGCCCTACTGTTATTTTTTTTCCCGATTAATATCGATTATTGCAATTAAAAATTTAATTTAATTTCTTTAGCTTCTTATAATATTCATTTAATATCCAACATTTTTACACAGTTATTGGCTCTCTAAAAATCTCTGTATAAGTTTGAGAATTGAATGATGTAATCGTTTTCGTCACCATCTTCATCGGACCATTGATCAAGGGAGCACAATGCAATTTATTCACAACTTTAGAAGCAACAACCCTCATGAAGCTGAATGTTTCGCATCCCATAGCAAGAATAATTGCTTTAAATAAATATCATTTTTTAACAACCGAATTTTTCATTAATCTGACATTTATAGCAAGGAGCAAGAGCAAGCAAGGAAAAAAAGATTACATCAAATTTTTAAGCCCACTACTCCAATTTAGATTAGCATTTCTACTTAAATAATTAACACAATAAAAAAATGCAAGGTAACACGGTCAAAATCGCATATTTTCTAAGATGATCCAAATAAAAATCACTAAATTCTTGTACTTTCAAACTTCAAAGCATGGATAAGGCTTTGAAGATCACTACTTCCAATCTTTTCTTTTTATGGCCCAATAAGTGCATATCGTTAACCCAAGAAAGCACTCTCGAATAAACGTTGAATTGGAGAAGACAATGTCGCATCACTTCCCGACTTTAGACCAAATATTCACTGTGAATTGACACCTGACAAAAATACAATTCACCACTTCCACACTTCAACCACAAACATGACAAAGAATGGAGTCAATCTCAAAACATCTCTTTGAAAGGTTAAACCTCATAGCTATTCAATCCAACAAAGTCCCCATACAAAAAAATTAATCTTTTTTAAACAATTGATTCGATCTAGTGCCAACATTTCCTCTCCTAGGTGTGACATCATCAACCCATATATCAAACCAAAACCTCAGCGTATTCACATCCCCACCTTTTTCATCAGAAAAGAATGAGAAGTAATGTTCTTTTTTCTGCACATAGCTAACGGAACCTACAATCTTTTACTAAACACATTTAGTCTTACAACCCCATTCATTATAACTAAAACCACCATTGATATCATGAATGGCTTTTAACACAAAGGCATAAACTATTAAAAAACCTTCACCGTTATTTATGAATAATAGCATATGATTAAACGCCACCACGCTACCAATACCCAAGCCACCTTTATCCATGTCAGAAACAACCTTTTATCCTAGTCAATCCGAACAATGTTATTTCGTCTACAACTCCACCCAAAAAATATCACTTAAAGATTCTAGAGAATGGATGATTTTTCTGGTGCTTTAATCAATGACATATAAAAATTCCACAGGCTTCCAAACACCAATTTAGTGAGTCAGCCACCTATAAAAAGCATCTCAAGTTCTTAACCTTCTAGGAAGACCACTTCTAAATTTATCAACAATCATTTTTCCAATTATCAATTCTAGCCATAGTTGAACCTACTGGAAGAGCCAAATACGTGAAAATTAATAACATCCAAGTACCTCGATGTGCCTTTTCAAAATCAACTTTAAATCTCTTCCTTTTCTTCTTGCACCACTCAACAAGTTTGTTTAAACACTTGGATTATCTATTATTAACATCTAAGATCTGAAAATTAATCATGGAGATTACTCACCAAACTTCATTAACTCTCAAGTGAGCGCCAAACACTGCCAAAAGACTGATTGCGATAGATTTCAACATTTAATTAGACTTAAGGTAATAAGTTGTTTGAATCATTGTCCTGTAACTTCTATAACAGCAATTAGGGGGTGTTTGGCTTGTCTTTTTGAAAGGAAAAAGTTCTTTTTGGAAAAGATAAATGCCAAAAAATGTTTGGTAAAAACATTTTAAAAGTGATTTTTGGATTTAAGATAGAAGTAAAAATGACTTTTTGGAAAAATTAAGAAAACCTGACTTTTTGTAACTTTTCCAAAAAGTTCTTTTGCATTTTTTAATAAAAAGGATCCAAAGGTTGACTCTACATCATTTTTATACCTAAATATGTAAATAGTATTTGATCTCGAACCATACCAAGCTCTCTTTATTTTTCACACAAAAGATATATTTCATAGTATATTCTTCTTTTGATCTTATAAAAGATTGTCACCTTTGACTTATTAGTTTTTTTATAAATTTTTTTGTAAAATCATTATAAAATATACTATTATAATTGTCAGATTATATATGGAAGGCGGAAACCGAAGGCACAAAAGATCTGTAAGTTTATTAAGAAAAGACGACAATACACGTACTAGAAAACTTAGACTTCATGGATGAAGTTTCATCCTTATTCTGTATATTTATTTCAAATTTAATTTTAAATCAAATAACAACCATCTTATCATCTGTGATCTGTGTTACTCTTCTCCCCGCAGACGTGGCGACAACCATGTCGCCTAGGCTTCTGGGGATCGTTTGATTCAGAATCACTTGACTCCATGAAAAGACCTCTAAGGCATCTCCTTCGGATTGTGGAATTCTGCGATTGGGGAATGTTGACTTTGACCTTGTTCATCTTCTTCCTCTTTCGTTTTCTTACATTATCAGGGTTACAAATGGAACCTAGATGAACACCGGGGTTCCTTTCAGTAACAGAACAATTGAAAAGCATTGAGTTATTAATCCCCTGAATATTGCAATTAATGTACGAATCGTTTTCCATTTCGTTCTCCTTGGAGCTTTCTTCACCATCAGTACTCGTTGTGTCTGCAATTTCATCGGGATTAACCTTATACATTCTGCGAATGTGGATTCCCCTTTCCCGTTTGGGTGCAACATAACCTATACACATGGACGTCCCTCTGTTATCACCGGCAAGTGTAATAACAGGTGGTAGTTCTTCTTTTGTCGCAGTTACAACAGGAAAAGGTGAGATCTTTTTTGCAGGTGGAGATGAAGGCGGAGATGTGGTGGACGGTGATGGTGGCTTGGCGGAGACATGGGGTTGAGTGGAGATATGAGATGGCGATGGTGGTGGTGAAGAAACACGTGATTGAATGGCTGTTGGAGATGGTGAAGACGGAAGTGACTCGGTTTTTCTGGATTCTGAAGATGAAACTGGTGGTAGAGTCGGTGGAGTTTGTGGCGATGTTGGTGCTGTTGCTGATGGTTCAGCTGGTGGTTCTGGTGGTGCTGTTGATGGTTCCAAATGTGGTTTTGGTGACACTGATGATGGTTGAACCGGTGGTTCTGGTGGTGGTGTTGTTGGTTCCACAGGTGGTTTTGGTGACATTGATGATGATTCAACCGGTGGTTCTGGTGGTGGAGAAGGGAGCGTGCCCTGAGGTTGAATCGGAGGTGATGGTTGTGGTGGTGGTGGAGCAAGGGATGTGCCCTGAGGTTGAATTGGTTGTGATGGTGATGGTGGCGGTGGTGATTGTTGTGGCGGTTGTCGAATTGGTCGTGGTCTTTTGGGGGTTTGGGTGGTGGTGGTGGCGGCGGTGGCAGAGCGTGGTGGTATGGAGGGTCTCAAGCGAGGGACCCGAAGACGAAAGGAGGATCTCTGGTCTGTCATGATGATGTAATGAAATTAAACGGATGGATATGAAAGAATTTTGGGTAAATAAGGAATTGGTTCATTTGAATTTGATACTTTAGAAAGGCTTTTTGTTATCTTATGTTTTGGGCAACTTTATGTTTCACATTTACAAGTATTCCATTTCCATTTCGCAATCTTTTTTAGAGATTCTTTTTTCCAATAACAAAGCCTTACAAGTTATTGGTCATACACATACCTTTACTACCATCAAAATTGCATTTATGTTTGTGGCAGGATTATTAATAATAGAAGTTATATATCGAACATCTGGCCTATTAGCTCAGCTGGTTAGAGCGTGCGGGGGCAGTTAGACGATGCAAGGTATGCTTCAGAAGGCCTAGTTCAATCTGAGAGGTTTCCCATGCTCTCGCTCCTTAGAAAGATTAGGTGATAGGATACACCGACCTTTAGTTAGAAAGAGCCGGGTGACCCCCTATCAATCTGCTTTCGCCGCTAGCCTCTCCTTTGCTTTTTTAGGTTTCCCATGCCTTGAAGAGGTTAGAGAGGGATATCAAAACCGGATTGAAAGATAGGCATAGATAGTCTAATCAAGAGGATTAGGCATGAGCATACAAAATCAGTCAAATATGAGAAAGATAGATACGAAATCCGGATCATAAAGATAGAGATATCAGAAATCCGGTATGGAATGCTAGATCAATCTGAAAGATGAGGCATGAATGCTAGAAGGCAGGGATAGGTATTCAACCAGAAACCTGAACCCTTTAAGTCGTTCCTTCTATGGGTAAGTCAAGTTCGGTTAGAAAGTCCTTCCCTCTCTGCTCATCCTTCCCCGTTCCTAGCTTAGCTCCGCGAAGGTCGCAGGTTCGAGACCTGCATGGGCCATAAATTTTAATATTTTTGAGACCTGCATGGGCCATAAATTTTAATTTTTTTTTGAAGTTTAACTGTTATTGTTGACCTTGTAAATAAGTCGGCATAGAGTTTGAGCTTGACATGCTCGATAATCGAGATGATTGTGCTTGAATATTTAGTTGGTGGTTTTGTCACTTTGTGTGTTATCAAACAATATATAAAATCAACCATTATTTTTCTTACAGAGAAGATAGTATCGATTGTACCACCTTTATTTTTCCTTTATTCTTACCTTTCCCGAAAGATTTCTTGAAGCCCAGTTCTTCGTACTCCATTTCCATCAATACATTCATTTTACCACTCAAGAACCGATCTTTAGCGACGGATCTCTGTATCTTTCCTGATGTCGTTTTCCAGACTTCCCCACTCTTAACAAGAGCAATCAATCCTACATCAATCCCCACATCCTTCTTCACCAAACCTCTTATCCCTTCACATATTCTTTTCAAGAAAACCGCATCTGTCCAATCACTTCGTTGCATCTCCGCCACAATTGCCACAATGTTTCTTGGAATCATAAAGGCCGAAATACACCCTCCTCTTAGAAACCGACGACAAGAGTCATAGGCTAAGGTTTCCAAATAATGTGGATGAATTTCGATCCCATTTTTTACCCTTATGATATCCGAACATCGGCCCGTCACAAAAAGAAATCTTTCGGTACCGATAACAACTCCTCGGTCTCCTGTTCGAATGAAGAACTTGTGGCTAAACGGTCTCTTGACTCTGCTTTGAAAAACTTGTTGAGTTAAAGAAGGGTGGCCTAAGTACCCCGAGGCATTGCTTGGAGACGAAACCCATATCTCACCTTCGATACCATCTTCGACTAGCTCATGTGAGTCCTCATGAACAATTAGAATCTCAATTGATTCTTCCTTTGCTTTTGTTTCACTCGTGCCAAGCCTTGCACTAGGTAAGAGTTTCTTGTACGTAGGGAACACGTGTTTGCATCCTTGTCTCCATGATGTGGATACAAATGTGCAATTCTCCGCAAGTCCATAGGACGGAGAAACGGCAGAAGGGTTCAAGCCAAATGGCTTGAACCCTTCCATGAAATCTTCAATGGCCTCATAGTAAATTGGTTCATTGATAATTATCAAGTTTTTCATTGTGGCTAAGTCGATAGGAAGGGTTCCTTCAGTCACTCCTCCCCGTTTGAGAACAAGGGGCAGGGTGAATGAAGGAACCGGAGTACAAGTCGCCTTGAACTCAGATATCATCTCGAGCCATAGCCTAGGTCGCTTGATGAATGCACCGGGTGAGGTTAAGACACATGTTGCACCCGAAACGATAGTTAATAAGAGAAACATTAGCCCACAATCATGGTATTGCGGTAGCCATGAGGTTATGACACTATTTGGGTGAAGATTGTATGACTTTCTAGCTGCTCTTACATTATGAGCGGTAGATCCCGCAGTCACTAGAACTGGTTTAGGGATCCCAGTTGCTCCAGAGGTGTACTGAATTAAGTATACCTCTTCTGGCTTGCAACCGGTGTAGGAAGAATGTAAGTTCTTCTTTGAGCTTATGTTTTTCTCCACCCGAAGGTTATCTGTAGATATCCATGTGAGATTCTTCAAAAGATGAGCCATGGGGTTTTCTGGTTTAGAGTTTTTGATGTATTCTCGGACGGATTTTATGTATGGACCATTCGCAATAGCAAATTTAGGCCTTGTTTGGGAAAGAACACGAATAAGGTGGTGATGATCATTGTTTGAAAATGTTGGTTTAGGAGGGACAATGGGCACAGCCAGAAGGCCAGCTCGTTGACATCCAAATAAGATTTCAACGAGTTGAAGCCCTGGTGAGCATAAGATGATGATGGTGTCCCCTCTTTGAAGGGAAATAAGAAGTTGCGATGAAATCGATTGGACCGAATGGTTTAGCTCCTCATAGGTGAGGCTTGAGCCTTCCAACAAACAAGATGAACCATCATCAACCCAAACAAAGGCTGGTTTGGATCGAAAAGAAGGCAGATTAGCCCATACCGGAAGGTACCGATCAACCACTGGCTGGTCAGGGAAACAAGGGTCATAATTTTCGAAACTCATGGTTATATTGCATGAAAGAAGTGAGAGTTTAATTTGTAGTATTTATAGAACTCTCTTCAATAGAGGTTCAATAAGCATTTTATGAAAGTACATGGGGGTAAAGAGAAAAAGGAGAATATTACCCAAGAATATGTGAAATTTAACATAGTTTCATGCCAAGAATATTCCATTTTTTATGTAAAAAAAACATTGTCGGAATCAGCGGGTCAACGTAGCCGAAGGCGGAGAACACAAGAAGCTTGTTGTTAGGGTAAAAGTACAACCAAAAAAACCATCAAATCTAATATATTTTAATTTTTCACATTTTTTTAGCATTAAAATCTAAACGTAGGTTTTATGCCTCAATTCAATTTTGACCTGCTTTATTTATCTACAAGTTTAAGTTTTAGCTTCAATATACTCTCTAATGAAACATGATTAAAAAAAACCATACACACAAAGTGGCGGATCCAATATAGAAAAATGGAGTGCATGCTCCCATTTGGCATGGATCTTTACCGATAATTATAAAAACCGGCCCGGTTCAAAACCGTTATGTATACGTAATTGAACTTTTTAACTTGTGAAAAGGAAGAAAAGAACCCATTATTTTTTAAGTACTTCCTAAAATGAGCTCAATTTGAAAACCTTTCGTTTTTACCACCTTAAAAAATTAAGCTAGACTTTTTCGCAGATGATTAGACTTTTTGTAGATATTGCGTTGTTATTGTGCAACAAAGACAGAATAGACGATGAAATCCATCCATCGCAAAATATAGACAAGGAATGATAGAATTTAGAGACGAAATTTAGGAAATGCATAGAGTGACAAATCACCGAAGGTCTCGTCACCTGTGACCATATTTCTACTATAAAAAGTACTTATTAGTATCAAGTTGTTGTTTCTTTAGAAAAATAAGGAGGAACAATAAACTGTAATTTCCAACACAACATGTCATAGTATAAATCCTCTCCTAATAAAAGAGTACTTCGATAGCCACGTGACATCTTCTAAACCCCTCTCTATACTTTTTTCCCGCCTAAAACTTTCATTGTGATATACCGAAAATACCCCATTTTAAACTACCCCATCCTCTAATCACGCTTCCGTTTCCTCTAATTTCGCCTTCTTGGTTTCGGAAACTAGATACTAATTCAAATTTGAAATACCCAAATCTCATAATCAATTACAAATCAACATTTTTGGAGGAAGCTAGGGTTCTAAAATGAAGTCATCTCCAAATCTTTTTTCCCTTCAACTTCAATGGTAATGAAACTGATCCACGATTTCTATCTCTATTCAATACTTTTGTTAAATTATATCTAATGTAGTGATTTGATTTTGATTTTATGTCAACAGGTGAGAAAGTGTGTTTTTATGAGGAAGGGGAACATCCGACCGTCTTGACCTACGGTTGCATTCAAAAACCTCAAAATAAGTAATCAATAATCTTTAATATTTCTTTCAACATGAATTAGTCTCGATATAGTGATCTCATTGTTTATCCATCCAATCCCCATGGCTTCTTTACATTCAGGGTATTATGTGGCCGATTTAGTGAGTGGGTGTGTAAATTATTGATTTTGTTTTGTGATGACTTGAGTATGTGAAAACTTTAGGGTTTAAATTTACGTTAATGATTTGGGTGTACAGAAGTTTTAGGTTTTGTTGATTGTTTTCGATGAACTTAAAGAAAGACAAAATGGGTAGTATATTGTTGTTGGATGAATCACTCAACTCCCATTGGAGAAGGCAATTCTACCGCTATATTAGTCTTTGCCAAGCTTGGGAGCTTATCTGAATAAAAGGTAACATTATTCCTTTAATTTTCACATTTTTCTTTATTTGATAAATTTTCATCAGCTTCTATTTTTTAAAGCCTTCTCACTTTTAAAGCATTCTTATTTTCTACTACTTTTTTTGTGTATAGTTCTAATTTATGTGTTTCATTTTATGGGCAAATAAAGCTCGGGAGAACTACATGGATGGTGTTGAACTTTAATAAGATATGAAATTTAATTAAATTTACTTGACATTCAAGCCCGTCAATGATAATCAAGATGCTGCAACCAAGACATGGGACAAAAATTCCAATTTTTGTCTACCCTAAATGAAGAACTATCTATCATGTTCATTAATGCTAATATTATTTTGTTGTTGTATCTAATGAGCAGGAGGGTGCTACAAGAAAGACCATTGCAAGTATTGTGTGATAGCCATAGTGGGTGTTAAAACATAGAAATGAGATATCTCTCTAGGGTGAAGGTAATTTTTGGTTATTCAATGTTGATAGTCTAGCAAAGTTCCCATGTGGTTTTTGTTATAGATCATCCACAGTTTGAGGTAGCATAAATTTTCTTTTATTTATGTATGCATTTGAACATATGTATGTGCATGTATGTATTTGGCTATGTGCGTATGTGACATTGAGTGTATGTGACTGCATGACTATGTATGTATGTGTTTTATTTGCTTTATTTAGTGTCTTTTTTGTTTGGCTAAATACCAGAAATAACGGTGTACTTTGTACATTTATTTATTAATTCTCTGGACTAGGTAAATGACGATTGTTAATAAGTTTTCAGTTGTTTCATAGTGCATATAGTCATATTACTAAATTTTGCTGAATCATGTAGTCATCGAGGGTACCATATGCAGAAAATCCCTATATTTCTGATTTAAATATAATAATTCAACAATTAATCATAATTATTCGATAATTAGATAGTAGATTATGTAGTAGATATTATTGAAATTCCCGAATTTATATGAAGTTATTATTGAATGGTTCAAGGTTTCAAATTCAAATTCTATATTGTGGTTTCAATTTATTTCTTTTTTCGTTGGAAAAGATTGAAATGGCGGTTTCCATTCCTTCTTCTTGGTTTTCATTAACATTTTTGGTTTGAATTCCTTTTTTTTGAAATGTCCGTTGGATAAGATTAAAAAGCATGATATTTGATATTTAGTCATAAGGAATCCAAAGTTAAGGACCATTCCTGCAAAAACGTTTCAAAATAACTGTGTGAAAAATTTTAAAACCATAAAAACCAACAATGATATTTAGTCTATTTTTTTTTATGTTATTTATATCTTCCAAGTAATACAGCCGAATTCCTAAAAATGATTAAATAAAAAATAACTAACGCATTTTTGGGTCTGAATTTGAATTAAAATTTTGATTGGAATATTGGACACATATTTATACGTGTGAGATTATTTTATTAGCTTATGTGAAATTTGTATAGATTTTTATATAGATAAATAAAAAATTAATCGAACTACGTATTTTTGTATATTTTTTATTATGATAAGCTACACATAATTTGTATATTTGGTTACATATCCTATTTAGTTTTTTGAATCCTTTTAAAGATTTGAAAGAATCCCAAAAATCAACATTTTAAATTCAAATTTTAATAGATACATATCGAATACTCCAATAATACGTCTTCAATTTTCGTTCCAATTCCAATTGTCGACTTTCATTGTGCTTTCTTCTTCAACATTACGTTTTCTATTTTATTAAATTCCACATAATCTTTTAATGTAATAATTGCAATAAATGTAGTAATAACTATAAATGGATATCAATTTCATTAATTAAGTTACCTTTTAATTTCAAAATTTTCTAATTTATGTTCATTAGTTTCTTTTGTTTATTTAATTAAATTTAAAAGATAAAAAACATTTCAATTATAATAATTCATTATTTTTTTTCTTATAAATTCAAAGTGCTCAAATATTTTGACATTCATATTTATTATTATTATTATTATTATTATTATATATATATATATATATATATATATATATATTTAAAATTAACCAATGTAATACATGTGTTTCACAAACTAGGTTATTTGCAAATTGGCTATTGGATATAGGAAGGAAATGCTGGTGGTTCTAATGATGGTGATGCAGTTATTTATATAATCCTGAAGATCTTCTTATTACTCAATCTTCTGATCCTATAGGTTCATTAATTAAGTTTGTATATCCATCATTTCTCGATAACTTGAACGGTCCAAAATATTTTGAAGAAAGATCAATACTTGCACCGAAAAATGAAGTTGCTCAAGAAATAAACGATTGTCTGCTTTCATTGTTTCCTGGAGAAGAAAAAGAATACCTCAGTTCAGATAGCATCTATCACACAGAGTTTATTCACAATAAATTTGATGAGAGTTTATACTCACCTGATGTTCTAAATGGACTTAAAATCTCCTGTTTGCCAAACCATAAGTTGATTTTAAAACTCGGTGTTCCGGTTACGTTACTAAGAAATATCGATCAGAAAAATGGGTTATGTAATGATACTAGACTTCAGGTGGTATCATTGGCTAATCGTGTCATAGAAACAGTGGTCTTAACTGGAATTAACATTGGACATCGAGTTTTTATTTCAATGTTGTCTTTAACAACTTCAGACAACAAAATTCTATATAAGTTCAAAAGTAGACAATTTTCCCTGGTGGTTTGTTTTGCTATGACCATAAATAAAAGTCAGGGCCAATCGTTGAAAAGGGTTGGGTTGTTTTTATGATAACCGGTTTTCTCACACGGTCAGTTATATGTTGCTTTATCCAGAGTCAAGAGTAGAGAAGGATTGAAGTTATTGATTTTAGATAAGGATAATAATTTTACTAATAAAATTTTCAATGTTGTGTTCAAGGAAGTATTTCAACACCTATGTTAAACTCTTATGTTTGTATTACTTATCAAATAAAGTTATACCTGTTTACTATCCAGAATCAAATGCTTTTTTACAGTTATTAATTTTTTTGGTGTATAATTTTTATAAACTTACCGTCCGTGGTTTCCACGGGTTATAACCTAGTTATAAATATTACTGAAATTTAAAACGTCCCTTTTGTCATACACAATGTACAACTCACAAATCAGGATTTTATAAACTGCATGTGACCCCTCAGCTGTATCTCTTACCTTTACATGCCAACCAATAGACTTTGCATTCACTTGAAGGTCATCCATCACCAAAATTGAATCAATACTATTCATCTCAATCATAATGCTAGACATATTGCATTGATTTTTTTTAATTAAAAAACACAATTAAATCCTGTTGAAAAACCAAACAGAAATCATTTTTGAAAAAATATTGAGTAAATTACTGAAATCGTTCCTGTGATTTGGTCAAAATTGCACATTTGGTCCCTAACTTTTTTTTTTGCACTCGGATCGTCCCTATGGTTTGATTTTGTTGTATTTTTCGTCCCTATGATTTGATTTTGTTGCATTTTTCGTCCCTTACATACATAAAGTTAGGGACCAAACATGCAACTTTTACCAAACCATAAGGACGATAAACGCAACAAAAGCAAACCACAGGGACGATCCGAGTGCAAAAAAAAAATTATGGACCAAATTTGCAATTTTGATCAAACCACATGAACGATTTCAGTAATTTACTCAAAAATATTATACCTTTTTCGCTCAACTGAAAAAAAAAAAAAAAAAAAAAAAAAAAAAAAAAAAAAAAAAAAAAAAAAAAAAACTCACAACATGCAGGAGATCAATGTCCTCCGGTAGTAGGGTACGTATTAAATGCTTCACACACACACACACACACACACATATATATATATATATATATATATGAAAAAACATCATAAATGGTCCCTGTATTTTCCCAGATTCTGAAGTTTAGTCCCCGTGGTTTAAAAATCTCATAAATGGTTCCTGTGCTTTCAAAACTTTTTACAGATGGTCCTTATTGCTAACTCCGTTAACTTTTGTCCGTTAATTGAGGGGCATTTTCGTCATTTCATACCACAGGGACCATTTATGATCTTTTCAGTTATTTTTTTTAAAAGAAAAAAACTAAATATAATTATTTAATATATAAAATCTCTCTCTCTCTCTCTCTATCTCTCTCTCTCAGATAAACAATCATAAAATGGTAGATCGTTTCTATCCAAATAAAATGTCAGAGTTCATTAAAGAAGAAGACCCACCTGAAACCACCACAAATCCCCTAACAAAGACTCTATCTCTTCCCTACAACCTATTTTCCGATCAACTCAAACGAACAACCTTTGACCTCAAACAAATTGTATTTTCTACTTCTTTATTCCCTTAATTTATGTTTTCTCCCTTTCTTCTTTGTTTTCAAAGTTTACAAAGTTACACACAGAGAAGAACATGAAACCAAGAACCACAAAGAACATGAAAGACCTACCCCTTTTCGTCTCTTTACCTGAATCAAACTTTATTTCCCTTCTATCCTCTCTTCATTCACACAAACACAACCGATTTCAGTTTGATTCAAATTTAAGGCTCTGATTCAGAAGGGCCACCTTCTCATCACGTATTTTTTAGTCGATGTATAAATTGAGGAAAAATATTTGGGGTGAATCAAAAATGCTTTTGAAGATATCTCGTCTTGCAGGTCCAAATTGAGGTAAATGAACATCTCCTCCCTTACTCCCCTCTATGCTACCTCTATTCCTGTGTTCGTGAAATCAGTGAACAGAATTGGGGGCTTGGGGCAAATTGAGGAACACAATCCAGTCTCAAGGTTTTCGATGAAATGGAGAAGAACAACAATTGGATGCAGATTGAATCATATTTCAATTAGGAATACGCTAAAGAACTCGGTCTACAAAAATCCTTTCGTCTTCTTCAAATGGGATTTACAAACATAGAGCTTCAAACATGCAAAATCAAATCCGTTCTCTCCATCGAGCAACCCCGAGAACCAGTCGATTGTCTCTTGACCTCTCCCTCGCTCTCTCTTCGATGAATTCGTTGCCCACTGTGCCCTCGATTTTTAGATTCGTTGATTTAACTAAAGAAGAAAAAGAAGTCATCGTTGAAGATGAGGTATCGGGGGAAGTTGAAGTTGCAGGTGTGGTCAACGGATTCCAACACAAATGTGAGAGAAAGAGAGAGAGAGAGAGAGCGATTTTATATATTAAATAATTATATTTAGTTTTTTTCTTTTTAAAAAAAATAACTGAAAAGATCATAAATGGTCCCTGTGGTGTGAAATGACGAAAATGCCCCTCAATTAACGGACAAAAGTTAATGGAGTTAGCAATAACGACCATCTGTAAAAAGTTTTGAAAGCACAAGGACCATTTATGAGATTTTTAAACTACGGGGACTAAACTTCAGAATCTAGGAAAACACAGGGACCATTTATGATGTTTTTTCTATATATATATATATATATATATATATATATATATATATATATATATATATATATATATATATATATATATATATATATATATATATTCCTATTTAATAAATGAAACATTTTGTCCATATGTCATTTCCATCAAGCATTTTACATCAAAGTGAATTTTCAGTTATACCCCTCCTTCATTTAATATTCAATTTAATTTAGTTTTTTTTTATCTAAATCCAAATTCATTTGTGTATACATTATTATTTACAAAATAATTTTTTAATATCATGGTTTTAATAAACTATTTTAATAAAATTTTATAATTCTTTAATTTTATATTATCATTTTCAATCATCAATATATATATTTTTTTTACCCGTAGTTTCTACGTGTTGTAACCTAGTGTGTGTGTGTGTATATATATATATATATATATATATATATATATATATATATATATATATAAAACTCGATTTTTGTGTGTAAAGAAGTGTAAAAGTGAATGCATATTCTAATATGACAATATTATATCTTCTCTTCTAATAAAAGAAGTCTAAATTTGCCGCTTATCACTTTTTTAAAACCCATCTTTGACATATGATATGTTGTAATTCATCATTTGTTTTGCTTTTCCGCTTATTTTAAATCTCCTTTTTATCATTAATCGAATCCTAATAAATCAACAGAACATTTTTCCGTTCAAATTGAAAATTGATCATCAATCACGACTCTATCTTTGGAGATCAAATCACCATTAACCCATGGTTTCATTATTCAAAAAAATAAACACAGAAGATCATCATTATCCATTACTCAAATGCTCACATCAATCTGATGAGGAATTGCACAAGCACACGCATCTTCTCTTCTAATAAAAGAATTCTAATTTCTTTAATGGCTTACAGTTACAATGGTGTGGTACTACCAAATATGGAGTTCCAGAAAAAAAAGAGATTATAGAAGCATTGGAAGAGTTCCAACATTGTGAATAGGGGCAGAAATTGCAGGTATGTGGAACGCTTCAACTTTTTAACTGAATTGTGGCTCATTCATTCATCATTTCTTTGTTGAATATTATAATTATTTTTGTAGGATCTTCAACTATTTTTATGTTTTATAGGTGAATTGTTTGTTACAAGTTGTATAAAAATGTCATCCTCTACTAGCTAATAGTGGTTTCGATGGTGTCTCCATGCAATATTTGTATAAAAATAGTAATATGTGAGGTGAAATTATTGTTTCTTTTTCCCTAAATAAGTTTGTAAACTTGCTTGGTCTGATTAATTTTAAACCAATAACGTCAAAAAAACATCTTTTACCAAAAGAAAATTAATTTTTCTTGGTTTAAATATGTATATTTTTAATGTAAATACATGAAAAATAATCTTACTAGTGAGAAGCAGTTTCAAAAGTGGTACATTAAGTCTCCTAAGTAACAAGAATTAAAAAAAAAATAAAAAAATAAGCACAAAGAACAAAATATAAATCCTTACTATAAAAGCTCGTTTATTTGATATGGTGATAAAACAACAACTTATAAAAGCACCAACCTTTGTCAATAAATGCATGTGCCAATTTATCAAACTTGAAGGAATAGATACCGATTACTACAAGATAAGTGCTAACAAATTGAAATATCTGCCAACACCATTCAGGTTAGTGCTAATAAACTTAACCTTAATTTTCATTGAAGTTGGATATACAATCTAATGTTCACTACGAAAAAGTACCTTAAAAAGTTTTTTTTGACAAGTTAAGTACAACATATACAAATTAAGTACAATAATTCCTAAATAATTAGTAAATTTCTTGGCATAAATCTAAGATCAAAACTCCGGTGATTTCGGATGTTCCCCGGCGGGTTCAAACGCCACTGATCGGCGTAGCTCCGGTGATCATGATCGTTTTCTCTTCTTCTTCAATCAGGATCGTTCGATTACTCTGTCATGGGTTCGAGATGGGTTTCTTCTGACAATGGTCGGATTAAGAATCGACACTCACAAGTTAAGGAAAGGATTTCAAGCCTGATTCTCATCTGTATTAGGGTAATACTTCCTCTGAATCCCAATCTTTTTACATTACTAATTTCCCAAAATCAGTAAGAACATAGGATCTGTGGAGAGTTTGTGCTAGATTAGGAAAAGTGGTCGATGTTTTTATTTCAAACAGGAAGTCACATTTAGGGAAAAGATTCAATTTTGTAAGGTTCATGGGTGTTCGTAATGTTGATAGCATGGATAAAGAACTTCGTGAAGTGTGGTTTGGGTTTTATAAACTATTTGCCTCTGTTCCACGTTTTCCAAAACCTTATTATGTTACAGCTCGCCATGCAGTTCCATTTAAGATTGAAAAACCAAGTATTCAAGTGAATTCGTATGCCAGTGTGGTTAAAGGGTCTTCTGGTGACAATAGGAGTAAAGAACTGATGACTAATGTCGTTGAATTTTCTTCTGGTGATTTTGTCATGGAGAAAAAGAAACTTGTGTGCCTAGTAAAGGCCAGAGATTATGGAACATTACCTAATCTTCGCATGTTGTCTTTTGATGAGGGTTTCAAATCCGCTACATGGGTGGTTTATGGGTCATGTTTGAGTTCAAAACAAAAGAAGCTTGTAAAAATTTCTTATCTTGTGATGCATGCAATTGATCATTGGGTACTGGATAAACGTCCATGGGGTAGGAACTTTATACCTTTGGATACGATTGTTTGGGTAGATATTGAAGGAATTCCCTTACGTGCCTGGAGCAAAACTTCATTTAGGAAAATATTTGAGAAGTGGGGAACTATTGTGCAAATTGATGATGAATTAAGTGAAGATATTTACAAAAAACGGGTCTGCATTTTAACTTCATATCTTGGCATTATTTCATAAATATTGCATGTTAGTGTGGATGGTGTGGTTTTCCCTATAAGAATCAAGGAAGCTCCTTGTTGGGCTCCCTCATTCAGTTATGGATTCAATCATAATGATAATAATGATGTTCCCATTCAAGATCTTTCTGAAGATGGTGGTAGTAACGATTCCTTGTGTGAAAAATGTGAAGATGAAGAACATTCTCCTGATCCTTTTAACATTTATGACACGTTACATAAATTGGATAAAGAAAATTTAAAGGCTAGAAAATCTGGAATTGCTAAAAAGGATATTAATCAAGGGTATTTTCGGAATTCTACTTATGAGAACTCCAAATACCTGGCAGAGAAGGCAGCGAACTCTTCTGTCCATACATTAGTCTCGCAGCATGTTGAATTATGTTTCTCTCAGCCAACAGATGTATTCCGTTTATGAAGATGCCCCTCCTTCTAATGTTGTTTGTATTTCTGATTAGCTTCATGCTGAAATTCCAGCCAGCGAAAACAACAATTGGTCCAGATTTCTGAAAATCAGCTTCAGGAGATTCGTTTGCAGCTAGATTGGGTTTTGCAGGGGGGATTTGGTAGGGTATCGGGCATACAAGATTCAGAAGAGGATCTTTCTCATCCACCGGGTTTTTCCAATCAATTTCATTCTAATTTCGGGGGTCATCAACCTTCACCACAAACATCATTTAATAACCACTCTTTTTTTATTGAAATGAAAAAAAAAAAACATTAGAAATGGGAGAAGCTTTGGGATACAATATGGAAGGATGTTTTGAGAGAGTGAAAGAGATTGTCGAAGGTCACGTTGTTAAAATTAATGTTTAATGAATTGTATCTCGTTAAACATTCAAGGAGCAACGAGCTTGGATAAAAGGATTTGGGTTAGAAATTTATGTACTTATCGATCATATTTCGGTGAGGTCGTTATGGGGTAATAGTTCTTTTGTGCAAATGTTTTCCCCTTCGCGAGGTGCTTCGGGTGGTATTCTTGCTATTTTTGGAACCCGGATTTCATTTCTTAGAAACGAGTGCTTAGTTCTGATTTCTTACTTGCTGTTGAGGCAAGTTGGGTGATCTCAAGAATGGAGATTTTATTTATTGTCGTCTATTCCCCTCAAGGAGCTTCGTCTAAACAACAATTATGGGCGGAAATTTTACAGTTGGTTGTTTCTTTCACGGGAGAATGCATCATTATGGGTAATTTTAATGAAATCTGGGATGGCTCAAAAAGAATGGGTTCTCAAATTAATTTGGCAAATGCGAGAACTTTCAATGATTTTATTTAAAACACTTAGTTGATTGATGTCCCGTTAGGAGGGCCACGGTTTACTTGGAGTGACAAATGGGGTTCCAAATTCAGTAAACTTGATAGATTCCTGGTATCGGAGGGTACTTTGTAGGATTTCCTCATATTGCGGGTTTGGTTTTGGAAAAAAATTCCAGATCACTACCCAATCCTGTTGATTGAACATCATGTTGATTATGGTCCGACTCCATTTCAGATTTTTCATTCTTGGTTCGAGTTGGAAGATTTTGATATGATCGTCCATTCCTCTTGTCTCTTTCGAATGTCAATTTAAAGGAGAGTAGTCCTTGAGTTATTTTTAAGAAAAAACTTCAATTTCTTAAATCTAACCTGAAGGTCTGGAATTCTAATACATGTGATCAATTGTCTTTGAAAAATAAAATTTTACAGGATATGATCGAGTCTCTGGATATACGCCTCATGGAGGATGATGGAGCGGCTAAGATCAGAGAACAACGGGTTCCCCTTTTAAAAGATTTGGAGGATCTACATCACAGATATCACCTAGAGACGCTGCAAAAAGCCAGGATTCATTGGAGCATTGAAGGTGATGAACACTCAGGTTTTTTCATGATGTTCTTAATCGTAGACGGCGTCAACTTCCTATTCGTGGGGTGATGGTTGATGGAGTTTAGGTGGATGAGCCTAGTTATGTTAAAGAGGAGATTCAGAGATATTATAAGTCTTATTTTCGCAGGATAAGGGGCGTTGTCCCAAGACTGATGGTAGATATTTTAGTACACTTTCCAGGCAGCAGATTCAACAAATTTAGGCTCCTTTTTCTTGTGATGAGATTAAAAGGGTTGTTTGGGATTGTGGTTCAAATAAGGCTCCGAGTCCTGATGGTTTCTCTTTTGGATTCCTTAAGCGGTATTGGGATCTTATTGAAGATGATGTGATGGCTTTTATTACGCACTTTTACCATCACTCCTCCATTCCAAAGGGGTGTAATGCGTCTTTTTTTACCATAATTCCAAAGTTAGAGACTCAAAACTAATAAGGGATTTTAGATCGATTAGCCTTCTTGGTTGCCAATATAATATTATTGGTAAACTTTTGGCTAATAGGTTAGCGGGTGTTATTGATAGTGTTGTTAGTCCGGAGTAATCTGCCTTTATCAAAGGCAGACAGATTTTAGATGGTCGTTTCTTCTGAAGGAGGTGATTGCTTGGAGAAAGGCTTCTGGGAATCCTCTTATGTTGTTCAAAGTGGATTTTTAGAAAGCCTTTGACTCTCTATCATGGGATTATCTTTATGAGATTATGTAGATTATGGGCTTTGGTTCTCTTTGGTGTGGGTGGATTATGGAGCTTTTGAGATCTGCTAGAGCCTCGGTTTTGGTTAATGGTTCCCCTACTCGTGAGTTTCAGTTACAGAGAGGTCTCCGACAGGGTGATCCATTGTCTCCCTTTTTATTCATTTTGGCTATGAAAGGTCTCCATGTTGCTCTTCTTAAAGCTAAGGAACCTAATGTGTTCAAGGGAATTTTTATTTATGGGATTGAGATGTCTCATCTTTTTTGTGCTGACGATGCAATTATGATTTCTCCTTGGGATCTTGAAAATGCCAACAATATTATTCGCATTCTTATGTGTTTTTTATGGCTTCGAGGCTTAGAATCAATTTGTACAAAAGAAAATTGATTGAAGTCAGAGTTTCTTTTAACCAGGTGGAGTGTGTGGCTATAATGATTGGGTATGCCCCAACTGATCTTCATTTCACTCATCGTGGTATCGCGGTTGGTCAGAATATGTCAAGGATTTCCTCTTGGTCTCCCATTTTGAATCGTTTTCGGTCCAGCCTTTCGGGTTGGAAGGCTAAAAGCCTTTCTTTTGGAGGTCGTCTATCCTCGGCTCTCTAGGGAGTTATTTAATGTCGATGTTCTTGACCCCAATTTCTATCATCAATTCCTTGGAGGCTTTGCGAGCAAATTTCTTCTGGGGTGCTGATATAGATGGCAGAAGTATGCATTGGGTGTGTTAGGATAGAGTTCTTGCTTCTCTAAAAGAGGGTGGTTTGGAAGTTGGTTCTCTGTTCTCATTCAACAGAGCTATGCTTTTTCGATGGCGATAGAGGTTCTTTCATTGTCCTAACTTACTGTGGGTCTGGGTAATAAATTCTATTTATGGTACAGACAGTGGATGTGGCTCTCTTATTCCTAGAATATCTTGGTTGGGTCCTTGGAATGGTATCATTCGTATGATGAGTCAACTGAGAGAAAAAGGTTAAGATCTTCAGTCCATGTGTCCTATCAGGGTGGGAGATGGGAGAATCACTTCTTTTTGGCATGAAGTTTGGATGGGAGATTCGCCTTTGTCATTTAGTTTTCACATAATCCTAGCTTTGGATAACCACAAAAATCATACAGTCAGAGATCAGATTGATGTGGGTTGGAATGTTGACTCTCTTAGACGACCTCCTCGTGGTGGCATTGAGCAAACTAAGTGGCATAGTTTACTCTCTTTGTTGCAGGAATTCCATCTTACTTTGGTTCCGGATAGATTGGGATGGCTCCTAGATGTGTCAGATACTTTCTCTATATCTTCTGTTAGAGCTTATTTAGATAGTGGTATATTGTTTTCTGGTGGTAGTGCAACACGTTGGAATAATTGGGTTCCCATAAAAATCAACATTCTTGTTTGGGGGAATCGGTTACAAAGTATTCCTACTAGAGAGAGACTTTCTCATAGAGGTATTACGGTGGATTTGATTATGTGCCCTATTTTTTTCTCTCGCGATCGAATCGGTTGATCATATTTTCAATTCTTGTTGAGAGTTTGTAGATATTTGGTCTCGTATTGCCATTTGGTGGAATATCAAGACTCCAAATCATTCCTCGGTGCAGTCTATTATCTATTGGTCAGAATCGACTTCTTTGAGGGGTGGCCAACAAAAAGCGTTTGAAGCAGTGATTTTTACAACTTTATGGATTTTGTGGAGTTTTCGTAGTCTGTGGTTTTTGAAACGGCTCTTCATAGGAAATCTAACATTTTTGATGATATTGTTCATAGGGCTTTTTTTTGGATTTCCAATAGGTGCATCAAAGCAAAAATAAGTTGGGCTTCTTGGTTACAAAGTCCTTATTCTGTTACTATTTTATTGTAATGGTTTTTTTCTAGCTCCTTGCTAGTTTCTAATAAAATCTTCGTCGTTCAAAAAAGAAACAAATGAAATGAGTATCAAGTAAATGAACCTGACCTTTGCAAAGGGAGCAACCATGTAACCTATTGGCTGCACAATGAGCATAACATGTTAATGGATTTGATGTTGCTTGTAGTTCTTTTAGTTGTAACAACGTAAATTTTCAAACAAAATTTTCATGTAAAATCACATTAATCTCATTAGCACAATCACAAAAATCCTTAGTTTATATCAAGTTATCGAAAAACAAATGTTCAAAAGTTGTTTGTATCACAATCCAGGATCCTCCAAAACAAATCTCCAACTCGTGTGTGTACAATCAAGTTGGTGCCTTCCCGTGATCCTGAAAAGTACCTGAAACACATAACACATAACATGATAAGTATGAAGCTTACCGAGTTCCCTAAAATACCACACATGACTATGCTCAAATAAGACCCTACGGTCAATGTGTCTCAGTGGAACCCTCCAGTCCCACAACTTGGGTGGACCCTCCGGTCCTAACTCCGTAAGCTCAAAATAATACACAACATAAATCACAAAGATATAATGTAGGATATCACAATACTCAATATAAACACATAAGACCCTCCGGTCACACAAAGATTATCACTCTAGGTAAGTATAGTGAGAAGACTCACCTCGTAAGCAAGCAAGTAATAATCTCGTACACGAATCTCGAACTAGCCTCCGCTTAACACATAAGATAATTATTTCTAATTAACATTTAAATCACGACTCAAAATAAACTAATTTATTCTCTCTCAAACTCTTGGAATGGGTAAAAGACCATTTTACCCCTTCATGGTCCTCATAATCCCTGCCTTGACCAAACCCTAAAGTCAGTAAAAGTCAACACTCGAGTCAACAGTCCATGTTGACATGACTCGCCAGTGCATCTATGTGACTCATCGAGTCCTCATTGTTCCTTCAGAAACGTCACGCAAAACCAACTTAAATCGTCGAGTTGTCTCATCAACTCGCCGAGTTACCCATGTCTAGACTCATCGGGGAAAACCCTAGCCGACTCGGCGAGTCCATTCAGTCTGTATTCTCATTCAGACGTTTTAAGGAAGATCCACCTCTCCAAACTCTATATCTAGTCTCCCAAGACTCGAATGTCATGTAAAGCTTCGATCTTTACATTCATGCAGGGTATATTTGCTCCACAATGCCAATACAAGCTCCAATAAGGGTTTGGTGCTCATAAGCTTGCCTCTAGCTCCATAAAGCTTGGGTCTTTGGGCTCACAAGACCACTTAAAATCTGGATCTAAGGTTTCAACCTCAAGATATGCTCAAGGGACTCAATAACACAAAAATGATGGGGAAAAACCCTAGAACTCCTCAAACTAAGATCTCACAAGAAAAATGATCAATATAGCATCTTTTTACCTCAAACAGAAGCTATCTAATGAGAACCTCTAGATCCAAACATCCCTCCTTTCTCCAAGCGTTGATGCTTTCCTGTTCTTCTCTCAAGGTACACTAAAATGCTCAAGATAGCCTCTCCTTCTCACACAACAAGCTAAAACTCGATTAGGGTTCTTCATAGTGCTCAAGGGTGACGAGGGAGGCGGAAATGAGGGTTTAAGGCCCTTTAAATAGGACTAAACCCCGGAAAATTTGGGTTTCCTCACACAACGCCAACTCAACAAGTCGGCTCTCTAACTCGTCGAGTTGGTTATTAAACCCACGTGGTCAATTCGTCTCTACTCGACGGATTGGGGCACCCACTCGTCGAGTCACTCATTTAACTCGAAAATAAATATGTATAAATATTATACTTGGGAGTTGGGATGCTACATTAGTTTCAACTCCTCACCGTCTTCAGCATAGCATATTGACTTGGTTCTTCTTCACTGATCCTTTCATTCAGAGAAATTTCGCATATTTTTATTCCCCATTGCTTTTCCTTACTAACTTGTTCACCCCCCCCCCCCCCCCCCCCCCCCCCCGGCCTTCAATTTTTAATACAAGTCAATGATAATTGGCAAGCAATATAGCAGATACTTCCATCAATGTATATTACTTTACCTTTTTACTTCTAGTTGAAATCTTCTTCTATTGTAATTTGTTCACTAACCTCCTCTGCAAATGGATAACTGACACAGTTGTTATGCTAGAAGAAACAAACAATATATCTAAAAAACTAGAAAAGAAGACAAACCATGACATGTTGTTTTATTGACTTCTTTTTCAATTGAATAGGTGGTTTTTGTGATATAAAAGGTGGAAACTGAGAACAAGCTCCATGCTCATTATCAACACATGTTGGAAGGTTAGTAGAAGCAAGATTTATTAATCGCGGAATTGCCATCAAGCCTTTTCCAATACCATGTTCTTCACTGGATTGGTCTCTTGGTTTGTAAGTCGCCATACTGTCATCAAACCTTTCTTTTTGTCCTCTATATCTTGAGCATGAGCACGAATTTCTAAAACTAGTTGTAACATTTAAACTGATAAAGCCTAAATGTTTAAAAAAAATCATCTCTAAATTTACAATAGGTTGATTAAATTAGACCTACACTTGCAAATAACAAGTCGATCGATCGATCATTAACAGATAGTTATCCAATAAATAAGTGTTCAAGCTCAAGATATGTGATATCGAGAGAAATAGAGATAAAGAGAGAAACCTGAAAGCAGCCTCAAGAGCTAACAATTGATTTGAGTTTATCGAGCTCCAAAAGAGATGAAGTTAAGAGACTAATATCAACAACAGGAATTGGAGACGACACACCAACGTTTTTGGATAAACATGAACCTGAGTTGATTTATGGTTGCTTCTGATTGTTGTAATGGATAGCGATTTCAACAAACTAGATTGATGTGTTTTCGATTTCATCGAACTATATTTATTTGGAGGAAAGATATCAACGAGAGCATTCAAATCAGAATAAAAGGCGTGAAAACATTATTGATTTGGAGGAAGGAGATCAATGTGATTATTTAAATCAGAACAGAAAGCGAGAAATCAATTCCAATTGCCAGATCAACGGCGGCCAAAGATAACGATGATGAGGAAGAACATGAACAAAAGGGCCGTTTTTGGAGGCGATGTGAAAATAGGAGGTGGGATGAGAGAGAGAGAGAGAGAAGGGTGAGGGTTGACCTGATTCAAGGTAATTCATCACTAACATGACCCTGAATCATTTAATTATCATGCCTCTTGTTGTTTTTTCCCCAAGTATTTACAAGAATGCCACAAAGGATCCTAACATTTTATTATTTTGATCTAACAGCCCTAATTTGGTTCTCGGATTCTCGGAAAACTTTGAGTTCTCAAATGATCATCTCTCTCTCTTTCTCTGTCTCTCTCCGTCTCTCTCTCTCTCTCTCTCTCTCTCTCTCTATATATATATATATATATATATATATATATATATATATATATATATATATATATATATATATATATATATATATATATATATAAATTGTTATTCACTAAATGAATCAGCGAGATGTTTTTTTGAGAATTTTTTCCTGTGAATCATCTTACAAATGATCCATCTAATGATTCATTTTGTTTGTTCGTGAAAAAAATATATAGAAAAAAAACTTCTTACCTTTCTACCAAAAATTTCCTTCTTATTTGATCTTGACTATATATATATATATATATATATATATATATATATATATATATATATATATATATATATATATATATATATATATATATATATAGGGAGAGGATCAAATAAGAACACCTAAAAGGTTGAGAACGCGAGAACAGTTCTGGACCAATCATTTTATAAGGGTATATTAGCAACTTTATATAAATATTAATTAATGATTTCCTAAAATCTAGGGATAATGATTTTAATTACCTAACAAAATTAATATTTTCTTTTTGTTAATGAAATATATATAAATATTTTTTTTATGATTTTTCCCAAAAATTATTTATGACAATTTCAAAAAAATTACCTAAAAAAATTAATATTTCCTTTTATATTAAATCTGAAAAGAAAATCTTAAAAAAATATTATTTTCTACTATTTCACGTTTTTGTTTTTCAAAAAAATAATGAATATAAGTCCAATCCCAACTCAATACACTTCCAATCATAAATGAAAACACATCAAATTACAAATAATTCAATGCATTTTTCATAAATTGAAAAATAAAAAATAGTGTAAAAATTATCATTTTTTCCTAAAATGAATACCTCTAATCATAAATAAATACACTCATTCACATGAATACACTACTATTCATAAAAAAATACAATCATTTACATACGAATACATTGCAATTCACAAATGAATACACTGTTATTTATATATTAATACACATTCTATCATAAATGAATACAAACATTCACACATAATTACAACGTTATTCATAAATGAATACACATGAATAAATTCATAGTAGAATGACCACAAAGCCCCTGCTTCCAAGAATTGACAAAATAATAAAAAAGAACTTCATTTAAGGCCTACCACATAAGAAAATCTTCAATCCTATCACCTCGCATATCAAACCAAGCGCAAAATTCATCAAAAAAACTTATATATTTCAAAAATGCCCTCGCTCTTTATCCTCCCTGTACAGTTAAAAAACCTTTAATCCTTGTGAACCCACCCATCTTCTTGAATCTATGTCGGCTAATCTGAGTCAACAAGAACCAACCCACAACCACCGCCATAGAATTCTTAACCTTATTCCCAAAATACCCTTCAGTCAAAAATCCCCATATCGATCTCACCTTGAACAATTAATTCTTCCCTCTTTCGCCATATAATTATGATCCAACCAATCAATAAAGCCATCAGAAAGATCAAACCATGACCAGCCATGTTTAGAAAAAGAAAAGTACCAAAAATGCCCCTGGTTAATACCACTCCCAACCGAACGCACATAATCATCTACTTTTATTTTTCTTCCCACCCCCAGGCACCTGCGACAACAAGAAAGCATCGACATCACCCAAACACCCATCTAGTCCTTAACTACACATTACACAATCACAATTCATTAATCTGCAAACAGATATCGCATACAAACAACATTCTAACCAATAACAGTTCTATAAAAACAGATGCATACAGAAACTCATAGGAGAAAATCAGAAATTAATCTCAGAAAATCAAAACATGAAGAACAAGAAGAAGAAAGGCATGTATAATAACGATAACCACAACTTTGAAGTACCAGGTTCATAATCGGCTTGTTGGGCCACCCAATACAGTGCGACATCAACAACTTCGCCTCTAACACCGCTATTACATCGCCCCCCCCCCCCCTCTCTCGATCTCTCTCTGTATCCTCCTCGTGTTATCCATTTTGTTTGCTTGTTTAAGAGAAAGTGAAACCTTGTTGTAGTTGAAATCGATCAGGATTCAAAGAGGGAAACACTATGTGTAACTGACATTTAGACGAGGGATGAGCCTCGATGGTTGGTACATCATGAGATGACGATGACGAACAGATTTTGGTGGTATGCGGATGATAGAGGCGAATTTGTTAATGAAACCCTAGGTATACAAGAGAGGGAGGATGAGAAAGACGGGAAAATAAAAGGAAATAGGTGAGATTGAGAAATTATAGGAATTAGGGGTGTGTATGGAGCGGTTTGGTTCGGTTATTGGTCAAAACCGAACCATAACCATTATGACTGGTTAATGCATTTTAGTAACCATTGGGTATGGTTAATATTGGTCATGGTTAATGGTTTTTATCGGTTAACGGTTTTGATTAATGGTTAATATTGGTTAACCATAATGTTAAAAATAATATAAATGGCATAAAAAAATGAAAAGAGAATACAAAAAGTCATCGGCACCAATGTTTGTAACCTAGCTTATAGTAATAGAATAAAATGTGTACATTTCAGAGTGAGATAACACATAGTCACATTCAAAATAAAAAAATATTCAATAAAAAGTATAACAAATTAAAAAAATTGACAGTAACAACTTCGTATATTGATAATTGATATTAATATTAAAATAAAGTCAAACATTCATACATACTCAATGCGATTAAATCAAAAAGTATAGAAATAAAATAGTTATACATTTATATTACGTAAATGGTCCGATTAGTAATAGCCTTAGATCTAGATATTTACATGGTATAGATTTATTCTCGCGTTCTCAACCTTTTAAGTGTTCTCATTTGATCCTACTCATATATATATATATATATATATATATATATATATATATATATATATATATATATATATATATATATATATATATATACACACACACTGGAATCGTGTTGTTAAAAAGTTTATAACTAAACTAATCCCCCAAATTTATATGTTTCGATCTGTTTTCGATTAAGCCAAATTTTATACATCTACTAAAATTTATACGTGTACATATCTTTTAGGATGTATATTTTTATTAATATTATAAAAACAACTAACCCCTACCTATGTATTTGTCTGATGGAAAAAGCATATCCCATACTAGAATAAGAAGGAACAATATACTTTAATTTCAAACCCAAAACACACTTTCTTGAAATTATATCCAATATAAACATGTCATAGTATACAAGTAATTATTATTATTATTATTATCAACTAAGAACATAACATACTCTAGAAATAATCCAAAATAAGAGTTAACTGACAACTAGCCAAAAAGCACATCAAAGTTATATAGGATGCATGAAGCAACAAGCACGGACAAGAAAAAAATGGTATAAAAGTACCAAACATACAATTTTTTTTGCTCATTAACCATATATGTATTTTTTAGCTTCTTTGTATCAACTTCATGAAGCTTCTTCTGCTCAGATACTTTCTTGTGGTTTTCAAGAAAATTCGTGAACCATATTGCTGAGTTCTTTGGGTACCTTGTGAATTTTCCATCATTGTAATCTACATAAAACAAACCAAACCGAACAGAATATCCATCTTTCCACTCAAAATTATCCATTAGTGACCATGCAAAGTAACCCACTACTCTAACGCCGTCCCTACATAACATCGTAACATGGTTTTATTAGAAAAACGGAAATGAGACACAACAATACATTGATTACATCCATTATCAATTTTCATAATTACAATAAAGCAATGATACATCATGTACAATATAAATTTACCTAATTGCATCTCGGAGATATTGAAGATGTGAATGGTGATAATCAATACGTTCAATATCAGCACATGCTACTTCAATTTCAATATCATTGTGATTTTCTTCAGACCACCCTACAGAAATAATCCGCTTGATTGATCATCACAACATAATATTTCCAATATATTATTAAAAATACAATTATAAGAATCAAAATTGACTACCATTTTCTGTTATAAGAATCACTGGGTCTCCATAAGTATGTTTTATGTGCATCAGCACTTTGTAAAATCCAGGTGGATAGGAATACAACCAGTCACCGGCTGCCTACAATATTTGATCAATGAAATAAATTAAGAAACAAATTTAAATTTAAATATGATACAACATTACACCTCATCAAATACAAGTATACCTTTGGACCAATAAGTTTCCCATCAAGACCCTCTGAAAAATAAAAAAGTAACACTTAGTTCCAACTTTGAGTAATTCGTGCACAATATAAAGGATCTCATTAAATATCTTCAAATCGTTATATCAATATTGAATGTTGTTGTAGTGACATAAAATAGAAATAAATATATAGTTTTTATATATGAATCGTAATCTCTAAAATGCCGAAATAAAAATGCCACCATTCATTGAACTCTTGGGAAAATTTAGGAATGAATTGTTAAATCATTCATTTTTAATTAAAGAAGTATATCGCTCTTTGATGTTATCTGTGTCAGGTACTCAAAAAATTAACCAAAAATATCAAATAAAACTTTAAACAGTAACTGATATGATAATTATGAAATATTAGTACAAGTTAAGGGCTAATTCTTGAAATTTAAGAGGGGCTTTTATGAAAAATACCTGGTCGCTTATCAACAAGACTATCTGTCAAGTAGGATGGCTCTTGACTTGGTTGTAAAGTGGTGGCGTAATACGAAGAATAGTAATTGAAGCCAATAAAATCGTAAGAACCCTTGAGTAATTTGGCTTGCTCTTGTGTGAATTCAGGCAAACGACCACCTGTAACATTTTTTATCATAATGTCCGGGTATTTGCCACTAAAGCATGGCTCCATGAACCTGAAATTTTTTGGTCATATTCATATGCTACTACTTGATTCTCATAAAATAATCAAGACAAAGATTTGTATTATATATATATATATATATATATATATATATATATATATATATATATATATATATATATATATGTGGAGTAAGCCCTTATGGAACGAGGGAAAATTCCAACACATATATAGAGACCTATGTATGTGATGTGCGATACACTGACTGTGGTGAATTAGATTGAATTAACCAATGATTGATATCAGAAACAGAAATATTGTAATATCCTAGAATCTGATACCTAATTCCTTTAAAAATACGGTTGGCATGAATATATAATGATATAGACTCACCATCCAAGCATAAAGTCTAAGGCTCTGATGGCTGCATCCTTGTCTTCCTGCTTCTCATGATTAAGTGGCTCGAAAAAATATGTGTTCAATGTTATCCCAATCTTACCCCCTTGGCTTTCCTACATCATATATTGAATCCACATGATTAAGAACATTAAAAAATGTTATTTGTCCATATATTTATATTTCGTGCTTGGTTTTATTAGGAATATATATAGTGTAAGATATATGTGGAGTCTAAGATTGTCTCTCCAAAAGAGCCCTTATAGAGAGAGGGGAGAGGGGAGACTCCTGTATATATAGACACTTATTGGACAGTATGTAGGATACACTAAGATGTAGTACCTGAAAGTTTTGGCGGTATAGGTCAATGATAGCAGCATGAGAAAGGAGTAGGTTGTGGCCCACAATGTATGGCTCGGTCCCAGGATTCCCAGCACCATTTTTCTTTCCTCTGCCAGGTGCATAAGTGCCACTAGCGTATCCATTTGAAGCATAAGCTTGTGGCTCATTTATTGTGATCCAATTCTTAACCCGATCACCAAACTCCATGAAGCAAAATCCCGCATAACTCATAAAGTCATATCTAATAATCAAATATATACACAACAATAATCTAATTAGTTTGAGGTTGTGGTTGTGGGTTGGAAAAATCAAAAGTTATAAAAGTGTGTATTGGAGTAATTCTCTCAACTTGCATTATCTTTTCATTTAAGAAGCCCATGTATTCTTCTTCCAAGGCTTCGGGAGTGTCCCAATGGAAGAGAGTGATATATGGCGTAATTTCATTGCTTATCAGCTCATTGATCAGGTTATTGTAGTAATCAACACCTTCCTTGTTGATGCCCTTGCTTAGTTTTCCACCTAAAAAGTGAACAACAATTTAATTACAGCTTTAAATAAAATGCACATATAAGGTTCATTTACTCGTAATTCACCTGGGAGTATTCTACTCCATGAAATTGAGAATCTATAGGAATTTACGCCCATTTTCTTTATCATTTGCACATCTTCCTGTTTGTATATTTAAAATAAAAGGGTTTTGGATTAATGAATCTCTCATTTAACTTTAAGAGAATAGAAAGGTTAAGCAGGATTATATTACTTTGTATTTATAATAAGCCTCAGTACCATTGTTTCCATTATCACCATTAACGATGGCATCTGCATGCAGTAGAATTCAAAACAAATTTTTGTTAAGTTAAATTAATAAAAGGTGTCACTCATGTATTTACAAAGAATGAATATAAGAAAGACCAGGGTGCTTCTGGCAGAAGATATCCCAAATGCATGGACCTCTACCACCTTCAGATGCAGCACCTTCAATCTATATGAAACCAAATATAATGTGATCATAATTCATACCCAAATCTTGTATTGAAGTTTCACATGTTTTTTTAGTAAAAATGGAAGATAATCGTTAATTACCAGTTACCACCACATCTAATTTATAATGTCTATTTATTTTTTGATTTGTATACATGACATAATAGATTAATTAGTAAAAGATAAGAATTTTTTTAAATATAAACAGGGGGCATAGTGTAAATAAGATATTTTGTGTAAATAAAGGGGGTAAAATGTAATATACTAATATTAGTTAAATAAAGGGGGCATAGTGTAAATAAGATATTTTGTAGTGTTGCGTTTAATGTTTCTAGTCTAGCTGGTAGTGGTTTTTTCGATTTTGGTGAAACAAAAGATAGAACTACAAAAGGTGGTTTTCAAGTGATAATCTACATGTTTGTGGAAAAGAATCATCTATGATGGGTCACGATTTGAGTCAATAAGCAAGTGGGAAGTTTGGACTTTTACTTTCGGATGTACCCAAAAAAAAGGTTGGGTAAGCTAATGTGGAGATTGTAGGTAAAAGTGACATAAAACTACGTCTAAGGCTAAATGTAACCAACTTACCATTCTTTAGGGACTAAAGATGTAAGTTTGAGTGAAAAAAATAAAAATAAAGGGTATTGGTTTTTCGCCGTTCTTCAGCTATTCTTCTTCTTATTTGTTGTTTTGGCTTCAGCATTTGCACAATAGTGTTCATCTTCCCAGATAAAGTGGGATTCATCACAGGGTTTCTTCCCTAACATAATCCCAACTAAAGATTAATCTGAGCCAATTGTTAATAAATATGTAGAGGCTCCAAAACATAGATAAGTGTTTTCGGTTTTCGTTTTTTCGATCTAGGATCTGGTTTCGAAAACAAGAAAACAACTTCATCTTCCTCCCAATCGCTACCGTTTATCTTCTTTTTCGTTATGTTTTTTGGATCTGACTTTTTGTTCATTGGGCTTACATGATTTTGGATTGGGATAGCAATTTGATTGTATATCTTCAAGATTTAGATTTGCAGGTTTCAATTTGTACGGCTGCATCACTGGGTTTACATTTAAATGGTTTTGTTTTTGGGATAAGGGTGATTCAAGCTCGACCATATGAACAGATCTGGGTTTTGAAATGCTTCCACTTATTGGTTTGTGGAGTGCTTCATGTTGATTAGTGGTGGAAAGTGATGAAATGTAGAAATCGAAATTCCACATTTTATGTTTTCTTTTTCTTATCGTAACGCCATTATGTGACTCGTTTATAAATTAAAGATTCATAAATTTAAGCCCTTTTTTAGAAAAATCGAAATAGTAGGATGCCAAAACATACCTGATAAGCAGAAGTGGCAGCACCCCAAGCAAAATCAGATTTGAAATCTGAGCTGTCTACAAGATTGGGGAAAGAGGAAATTATGAATCCCTTGTTTGGTGGAATTGTGTCCATATCTTTGGATTTGGATTTGATATTCACTTTGTCAAAGAAGTTTGACATCCAATTTATAGCCAAAATAAGTTATCTTCCCAACGTTTTTATTTAATGTATGATATTTACTTTTTTAAAATTGTAAGCAACTCTCTATATAATAATAAAAAATGGGATATTAACAAAACTAACTTTTATAAAGAGTTAATCAATAAAAACAATCATTTTATTTAGGAATTTAAAAAATAATTATTTTCTCTTGAATGCAATTTATGTTTGTTCTAAGAATGTCAAAAAATCTCAACATCCCTAGTTTGTTCTAGTGTACATGGTGTTGATTAGATGTAGCATAAAAGTATTTTGAAATATGACATTATATATTTCCAAGTATAATGTCGAATATATAGGTACTTCGTAATGATATTGAAAAGTTATAAATCAGTCTTTTTTATGTTCATTCTTGGTCCATTTTGAAGAGATTTTGTAGAAAATGTTTAGTCAATCTTAAAATATATATCTCTATTATTAAGGATATATTAGTTGATAATAAATAAAATATGTTACAGAAAAAAGTAAATTCAATGAACTTTAAATAACCGTTTTAGTGTTAATATTTTTTATTGGCAAGCCAAACCAATATTCATAAATCACTACATAAACCATATATATATATATATATATATATATATATATATATATATATATATATATATAGAGAGAGAGAGAGAGAGAGAGAGAGGGGAAGGATCATTTGAAAACTCAAAGTTTTCCGAGAACCCGAGAACTAAAAGTGGAACGTTGGATCACTTTTTTGAACGGATTAGATGATTAGTGGCATACTTTGTAAATATGACTAAATTTAATGGTATATAAGGTTTTTCGCAATAGATCATACGGGTAAATATGGTATATAAAAAATTAAAACAAATCAAATAAGTTATTAATTAAAATGTCTCTCTCTCATTCTCTTTTCTGTCTATCAATGTATCGTATTCATCACTGACATCCTCTTCTCTCCATCGAACGCCTCCATCCGTCCTCCAACAACCACCATACCTTTGTCAACAACCACCGCCTTCGACGGCCTACCGCTCTTTCCTTCGTCAATCACCACTACGACTACCTAATATCTTTGTTATCTCTCTATCTCTCAATCACTGATTTCCTCCATTATTACCATCGCCTAATGTCGCTACCGTAGATCTGGAATCAAAATCCGTTTCGCCAATCCATTGTATTAGAAATCGATCTCCATTGAAGATCCCCAAAGATTGATAGATTGAATAAAGCGGTGTTGCGTCCTTCTTCCCTCTCGAAGTTCGGTGCCCTAATAAATCAACCAGAGGTATGATCGCGCCGGACCTCCCGATTTAGAGGTTCAATTGGCGTTGACATCTCAAGTCATTGACCGATTTCTTCATATGTGTTTCGATTTCAGTGAGATTAGGTCTCGTTTCGCTACTCGGACATTTTAGTGAAAAACAAACACCTGGTTTTTCCTTATATGGTTTTTGTACAAGTGATTGTAGATTTGACCAACTCCTTAGAATTAGGCCAAGTCCTCTCTATACATTCTTCGATGCAAGATTTTTATTACTATCTTCCTATGTTTATTATTTTACTCATACAGTAAGTAATATACGCTTTTCATTTTAACAGGTAAATTTGAAACCCATAGTCCCTACTAAAGTTGTTTGTGTATAGCATCTGGAATTGTGAAAGGAGATATTAACTCTTCTAAATCTTCAGAAACTGGTATAGTTAGAATAACCCAACCATGTTTCTCTTATTTGCATGCCTATGCATCAATGGCCTTGTTCAACTTGCATATTATCCAAGTTCTGATCATCATTCACTATAGGGAACTTATAAACATGATTTTTTTTCAACACCAGGACTTCCCACAAATGGTATCTTTGTTTTTAAACTGAAATTACATGCTTGCTTGTTTTGAGATACATTTGATGTATAAAACTTCATTTTCTAAATACAATTTACTCTGTCTCATATAACTGATATACCATCAACATAGTTACTGGATCTACAATGGCTTGGATTAAACAATGATCAAAATAACTAAACATTCACTTTTCAAAATCATTATTTTTTACATTTTGCTTTTTGTACTAAAAAAGTAGACTGATAATACATGATTGGTTATACAGGGTATGACATTGTCATCAGTTGGTGAGCTCAAAAAAGCAGAGGAAGCACACTTGAAACAGTAAATTGATCAAAAGTTTCTTTAGGCATGGGTCATTTAGCTTAGGTTAGTTGGGTGCCACCTATTCAAATAAAAGGTTCAAGTATCTTAAAAATGTGCTTTGTTTTTGTTTGATAAAATTCTCTGAAAACTTCAACACATTTAACCTACACCACAAGTGATAACAATTAAAAACATCAAGTGAAAGAATTGGAATACAATTTTAATAATTAAATAAGTTTTAGTTTTCTTTATTGTAAATATAAGTAATTAGTTTTTGTTTTGTTTCAATACATATAAGGGGATATTTTAACCTTCTGATTACATGTAAATCTCATATGATTCACATGTAAACCACATGTGATTCACATGTAAATCACAAGTGAATCATATATGAATTACTAATAAAAATATTTCATATAACTAATAAAAATATTTCGTAATTAATAATTTATTTAAAATAATTAATTAATAATTTTGAGGATTTACTATAAACATTTAATTAATTTTATAATCGTGGTTTCCACGGGTTATAAACTAGTATTAAACGTTATCGTAATTACATAAAATAGAAATAAATATATATGAATTGTAATCTCTAAAATGCCGAAATAAAAGCCTCATCGTTCATTGAACTCTTGATAAAAATTTATGAATGAATTGTTACTCGTTCATTTTTAATTAAATAAATATCACTTTTTGATGTTATCTATTTCAACTACTAAACTAAGTTTTTTTGAGTAAACTAGTTAAAAATTATATACAAATTTCATAATATGTTCTAAATAAATAAGGTTATCTGTCAAAAATTAACCAAAAATATCAAATAAAACTTTAAACAGTAACTGATATGATAATTATGAAATATTAGTACAAGTTAAGGGCTAATTCTTGAAATTTAAGAGGGGCTTTTATGAAAAATACCTGGTCGCTTATCAACAAGACTATCTGTCAAGTAGGATGGCTCTTGACTTGGTTGTAAAATGGTGGCGTAATACGAAGAATAGTAATTGAAGCCAATAAAATCGTAAGAACCCTTGAGTAATTTGGCTTGCTCTTGTGTGAATTCAGGCAAACGACCACCTGTAACATTTTTTATCATAATGTCCGGGTATTTGCCACTAAAGCATGGCTCCATGAACCTGAAATTTTTTGGTCATATTCATATGCTACTACTTGATTCTCATAAAATAATCAAGACAAAGATTTGTATTATATATATATATATATATATATATATATATATATATATATATATATATATATATATATATGTGGAGTAAGCCCTTATGGAACGAGGGAAAATTCCAACACATATATAGAGACCTATGTATGTGATGTGCGATACACTGACTGTGGTGAATTAGATTGAATTAACCAATGATTGATATCAGAAACAGAAATATTGTAATATCCTAGAATCTGATACCTAATTCCTTTAAAAATACGGTTGGCATGAATATATAATGATATAGACTCACCATCCAAGCATAAAGTCTAAGGCTCTGATGGCTGCATCCTTGTCTTCCTGCTTCTCATGATTAAGTGGCTCGAAAAAATATGTGTTCAATGTTATCCCAATCTTACCCCCTTGGCTTTCCTACATCATATATTGAATCCACATGATTAAGAACATTAAAAAAATGTTATTTGTCCATATATTTATATTTCGTGCTTGGTTTTATTAGGAATATACACACACACACATATATATATATATATATATATATATATATATATATATATATATATATATATATATATATTTTATTTGAGACTATTCTAATTTTGTAAGACCGTGAGATCAAATTTAAAAATAATTTTAAAATGCAAAATAAATGGAAAAATCCAAAAATTCTATTTTTAAATATTATTTTCGGAATTAACTAAAAAAATTAAAAAATCCCTTTTTTTTTTTAAATACGTGAAATATTCTAATAGAATACTACACTGACATATTCTAAAAAATAATTTTAAAATGCAAAATAAATGGAAAAATCTAAAAATTCTTTTTTTAAATATTATTTTCGGAACTTGAATTAACTAAAAAAATAAAAAAATAAATAAATAAATCTATTTTTTTTTTTTTAAAATAAGTGAAATATTATAATAGAATATTACACTGTACATATTCAAAAAAATAATTTTAAAATGTAAAAATAAATGGAAAAATCCAAAAAAAAAAATTAAATATTATTTTTTGAACTTGAATTAACTAAAAAAAATAATAAAATGTGTCTTACGGTCTCACAAAATTAGGTCGTCTCACATATATATATATATATATATATATATATATATATATATATATATATATATATATATATATATATATATTGGCGGACGCAGACATTTTTACTAGCAGTGGCACAAAAAAAAATTCGTCTAAATATAACAACATGATTTTTTTAAAGTAATTTGCGAGTACGCATTTTTTGGAATTTTTTTTGTCTCTTCCTGTTGATGGTTCAGTCACAGCTTCACATAGAGGCACATATGAGCTCTTTTTTTTCCTCCTTTGTATGATTGTTCTTATGGCTACACTCATAACTAGAGAATTAGGTATTGGGTTTAAGTGGGCTGTGAGCTAACTTGAGGTGAGCTTACCTAGCCTTAAAGATTAAAATTGCACCTATAATTTTTTATTTTTTTAGACAGTAGGTGCACCTATATAAAATAAAAAAATAAAAAATAAAAAAAATTTATACACTTGTGGAGAAAATTGGAGCAGTGGCTTGGGATCCCATTTGCTCTATGTATGTCCGCCACTATATATATATATATATATATATATATATATATATATATATATATATATATATGTATGTATATATATATATATATATATAGAGAGAGAAAGAGAGAGAGAGAGAGTCTAAAATTGTCCCTCCAGACCTTATAAAGAGTGGGAAGACTCCTGTATATATAGACACGATGTAGATGTAGGATACAGTAAGATGTAGTACCTGAAAGCTTTGGCGGTATAGGTCAACAATAGCAGCATGAGAAAGGAGTAGATTGTGGCCCACAATGTATGGCTCAGTGCCAGGATTCCCAGCACCATTTTTCTTTCCTCTGCCAGGTGCATAAGTGCCCTTAGCGTATCCATTCGAAGCATAAGATTGTGGCTCATTTATTGTGATCCAATTCTTAACCCGATCACCGAACTCCATGAAGCAAAATCCCGCATAACTCATAATGTCATATCTAATAATCAAATATACACACAACAGTAATCTAATTAGTTTGAGGTTGTGGTTGTGGTTTGGAAAAATCAAAAGTTATAAAAGTACGATTTGGAGTAATTCTTTCAACTTGCATGATCTTTTCATTTAAGAAGCCCATGTATTCTTCTTCCAGGGCTTCGG
This sequence comes from Lactuca saligna, assembly GCF_052625555.1. NCBI lineage: Eukaryota > Viridiplantae > Streptophyta > Magnoliopsida > Asterales > Asteraceae > Lactuca > Lactuca saligna. The sequence continues at coordinate 14,596,335 of NC_136417.1, forward strand.
GAGTGTCCCAATGGAAAAGAGTGATATATGGCGTAATTCCATTGCTTATGAGCTCATTAATCAGGTTATTGTAGTAATCAACACCTTCTTTGTTGATGCCCTTGCTTAGTTTTCCACCTAAAAAGTGAACAACAATTTAATTACAGCTTTAAATAAAATGCACATATAAGGTTCATTTACTCGTAATTCACCTGGGAGTATTCTACTCCATGAAATTGAGAATCTATAGGAATTTACACCCATTTTCTTCATCATTTGCACATCCTCCTGTTTGTATATTTAAAATAAAAGGGTTTTGGATTAATGAATCTCTCATTTAACTTTAAGAGAATATAAAGGTTAAGCAGGATTATATTACTTTGTATTTATAATAAGCCTCAGTACCATTGTTTCCATTATCACCATTAATGATGGCATCTGCATGCAGTAGAATTCAAAACAAATTTTTGTTAAGTTAAATTAATAAAAGGTGTCACTCATGTATTTACAAAGAATGAAAATAAGAAAGACCAGGGTGCTTCTGGCTGAAGATATCCCAAATGCATGGACCTCTACCACCTTCAGATGCAGCACCTTCAATCTATATGAAACCAAATATAATGTGATATTAATTCATATTCAAATCTTGTATCGAAGTTTCACATGTCATCTTAGTAAAAATGGAAGATAATCGTTAATTACGTACCAGTTACCACCACATCTAATTTGCCGTTTTTAAGCACACGTATTATTATAACTAAAAGACATTAGAAATTATCATGTGCGTGGAATAAAATTACATACGGTGTGTTTGGCAAAAGTAGCTGTTAGCTGGAAGCGGGTAGCGGTTAGCTGGTTGCGTGTAGCTGGTAGCTGGTAGCGGGAAGCTGTAGCTTTTATTTGTTATATGAATGTTTGGCAAAAGTAGCTGGAAGCTTTTGAAATATATAAAATTACATAAAAGGACAATTTATTAAAAATAAAAAAATATATAAATATATTTTTAAGGGTAATTATGGAAATTTATTTCAAAAGCTCCGGAGCGTTTTGTTAAAAGCTACATGAAGTAGCTTTTAGAATCGGAGCGTTTTGTTAAAACTAAAAGCTAAACACTCGTACTGCCAAACGAAGCTTTTTGTTTAAACTAGAGCTTTTTGTCAAAAGCTAAAAGCTAGAAGCTCCCAAACGCTTCCAAAAGCTCCGTGCCAAACACGCCCATAGTTAACCTTTTAGTAATCATATGTCATTGAAAATATTTTTGTCATTTATATTAACTAAAAATAATTTTTATTACATTTAGACATTTAGTTAAAATAACATTATAATTAATTTGAAAAATAGATAATATAACGCTTACTAAAATCGAATCATTTAATGGTATCTACTCACAGTTTATGTGTGTATAAATAAGTTATATTTCTTATCAAATTTAATTAATTAATATAATGATTTATTAACTTTAAAGAAAAATTAGGGGCCTTTTATTTTATCATGATAATTATTTAAATTATCAATCAGTGTTTGTGTTGTAACATAATTTAATTTATAATTTTATGATAATTTAACTATTATTATCATAAATTAATTTTCAAATAACTTAACTGAATTTTAGTTATTATAAAAAATTATTTTTGGAGATCTTTTAGTTAACTTTACTTTTAGATTTATCTTCTTTTACGTTTATTGTATTTAATATTTTCATTTTAACTCTTGTAAAAAATATAGGTTAAGTTTTTTTACAACTTTAATTGATATTTTACTTTAGGTTTTAAATTTTAAACTATATTTTAAGTGTGTTTGATATATTAATTTAGGATATGTATTTAATATTATATTGAAGTTACTAATAATTCATGAAGTCTTCCATTTATGATGATATTTATAATTAATAACATATTTAAGTTAGAAATTATATTATAGAGAAAGATGAAAATTTGAGACTTTCAAATTAATGTGGTGAAAGAAAAAATTATTCTTTTATAAGTATAGTATGATTATACAGTTATAAATTATAGATATATAAAAAAATGAAAAAAAAAGACTATGTAATTGTTAAGTTTTTTAGTATTTAATATTAATGTCTTTTTTATTCTTTTTACAAATGCTCTTTAATTGTACATTTCTCGATATATAATATTTATCTTTTGATTTGTATACATGACAAAGTAGATTAATAGTAAAAGATAAGATTTTTTTTTAAATATAAACAGGGGTAAAATGTAATATACTAATATTAGTAAAATAAATGGGGTTATAGTGTAAATAAGACATTTTGTAGTGTTGCGTTTAATGTTTTTGGTAGTGGTTTTTTTCGGTTTTGGTGAAACAAAGTTGCAATGGTCTTGATTATTGACAACATAGAAGTTGGTTTTCAAGCAAAGTTTTGAAAACCGGACCGGTCGTTTTACTGGTTCGATGGTTCAAGTGGTCCAACCAGTCAGACCGGTCTCAAAAACCGGAAAAACTGGATGACGTCATAATTATACTTAATTATATAAAAAATACAAAAAATGGACAAAATAAATATTTTCTAAAATTTCCGGTTTTACCGGTTCACATGAATATCGTTTTTTGGTCTTTAAGAACCGTATCCAGGACCGGTTCCCAGTCGAACCGGTCGGTCCGGTTTTCAAAATTTCAAGTGATAATCTACATGTTTGTGGAAAAGAATGATCTATGATGGGTCACGATTTGAGTCAATGAGCAGGTGGGAAGTTTGGAATTTACTTTCGGATGTACCCAAAAAAAAAAAGTTGGACTTAGTTGTAAGCTAACGTGGAGATTGTAGGTAAAAGTGACATAAAACTACGGCTAAGGATAAATGTAACCAACTTACTATACATTAGGGACTAAAGAGGTAAGTTTGAGTGAAAAAAAAGGACAAATACCAAAAAAAACCACTATAAAAACCCTTTTTTTTTTTTTTTTTTTCTCTGATCACAAATTGGACATAAGTTACCACTCTAACTCATTTAATGTTTTTCATGGTTAACTTTTTTAATTATTTTTCAAAATCAATCCTAAAAGTTTAAATTAGGTCCCTATAATTTGCAAAAATTTACACAACATGTCAAAAACTCGGTTTTATGTTTTTTAACTTCTTTATTTTCATTTTTTAATAAAAGCTTAACTTGCTTTTATATTTTTCTAATTTTTTTATATTTTTTGTTCCTTTTCATTTTCACTTTTTTTTTTGTTTTTTGTTTTTTTTTATATATTTTTTTATTTTTTAACTTCTTTTTTTTGTTTTTCATTTTTTATATTTGTTTATTTTCCATATATTTTTATATTTTTTTCGTTTTTTTTATTTTACTTTTTATGTTTTTTCTTTAATTTCGCTTTTCTTTTATTTTTGAAAAGTAAATTTAGGTTTTGTTTTTCGTCAATTTGATAACTTCTTTTGATATTTATCAAAAACTTTAAAGTGTATGAATATTTTGTTATATTTTTTGTATTTGTTTCGTAATTTTTTTTCGTATTTTTGTTACGTTTTGTTTTTCGTCAATTTTATAATTTCTTTTGATAATTTTTAACAAAGTGTAACGTTTATGAATATATTATATTACTTTTTTGGTGTTTGAGTTGTTTTTTTGTTTTTTTTTAAATGAAAAACGAAAATAAATATGAAAAATAAATGAATATAAAAATAAAAAAACAAAAAAAAAGTTAAAAAAAAAAACAAAAAAATGAAATAAGAACGAAAAATATAAAAAAATTAAAAATATAAAAGCAAGTTTAGCTTTGATTAAAAAAAGTTTTAAAAAATTGAAAATAAAAGAGTTAAAAACATAAAATCGAGTTTTGGACATGTTGTATAAATTTTTGCAAACTACAGGGACCATATTTTAACTTTTGGGACTAATTTTGCAAAGAATTTAACAGAGTTAACCATGAAAATCGTTAAATGGGTTAGAGTGGTAACTCTATATCCAATTTGTGGCCAGAGGCAAACAAAAAAAATAATATAGCTTTTCTAAAAAACGTGTGAAAATATAATGGTTTTATAGTATTCGCCAAAAAAAAAAAAAAAAAAAAAAAAAAAAAAAAAAGTCAAAAAAGTCAAAAATGGCTATTGACCATTTTGTCTAAATTTCTTATTAATTGTTTTCGCTTCAGCTTTTGCACAACACATAGTGTTCATCTTCCCAGATAAAGTGGGATTCATCAAAGGGTTTCTTCCCTAACATAATCCCAACTAAAGATTAATCTGAACCAATTTTTAATAAATATGTAGAGGGTCCAAAACATAGATAAGTGTTTTCGGTTTTCGTTTTTTCGATCTAGGATCTGGTTTCGAAAACAAGAAAACAACTTCATCTTCCTCCCAATCGCTACCGTTTATCTTCTTTTTCGTTATGTTTTTTGGATCTGACTTTTTGTTCATTGGGCTTACATGATTTTGGATTGGGATAGCAATTTGATTGTATATCTTCAAGATTTAGATTTGCAGGTTTCAATTTGTACGGCTGCATCACTGGGTTTACATTTAAATGGTTTTGTTTTTGGGATAAGGGTGATTCAAGCTCGACCATATGAACAGATCTGGGTTTTGAAATGCTTCCACTTATTGGTTTGTGGAGTGCTTCATGTTGATTAGTGGTGGAAAGTGGTGAAATGTAGAAATCGAGATTCCACATTTTATGTTTTCTTTTTCTTATCGTAGTGCCATCAAGTGACTCATTTATAAATTAAAAAAATCGAAATAGTAGGATGCCAAAACATACCTGATAAGCAGAAGTGGCAGCACCCCAAACAAAATCAGATTTGAAATCTGAGCTGTCTACAAGATTGGGGAAAGAGGAAATTATGAATCCCTTGTTTGGTGGAATTGTGTCCATATCTTTGGATTTGGATTTGATATTCACTTTGTCAAAGAAGTTTGACATCCAATTTATAGCCAAAATAAGTTATCTCCAACGTTTGTATAGATAATTTTATGGGATAATAAAAAGGTAATATATTCTTTTGATTTGTATATATTTTGATCATTGAGTTTATTTTTTTTTTCATATTTACCCTTTCAACTTCTTAAACTGTACATATTCAATTTTTATGATCGGTTATTTCAGGTTAACCGGTAAAAATGTTTTAATATGGTAATATATTTCTCATTTTGTACACATTTAATCCTTAATATTTTTGTACACATTTAGTCACTAATTTTTTTTGTTGCAAAATAATTTGTTTTTGTTTTTGTAATCATTCAATACTTATGAATGTTTTCTTTAAGTTTTTCTCACAACATCTTACATGGAACAATCATTAACGAGATGTTTTAGGCTTTTAATGTTTATGTCCATCGCGATCTCGACTACTTGGTTGCTTAAGACATGTGTTTTGAACGTTATAACTTTTTCATACTATCACGGAACGATCTTTATATCTATGCGTTTGTATTTTAGTATACTACAACTTTCGTTTAGATTACTCCCGTTAAAAAGTAATATATTTTTTAATTACGATTTTATATCCATACGTTTTTTATGAATGCTTGTATGGATGTTTTTTATATAAAATTGTAAGTAAAAAATATTATATTTTAATAGGAGCAATCTTAACGAAATTTATAGCAGATTTAAAAAACAAACACGTAGACATAAAGATCATTAAAATTAGATATCGTATGAAGAAGTTACGACGTTCGGAATACAAAACCTAAACCAAACCACAAGACCTATGCAACCAAGCAATCGAGGCCACGATGGACATAAGCATCAGTGGCCCTAAACATCTCATCAATCAGGGACAGACGTAGGATTTGGTAGTTGTCGGTCCGTAGTAGGTGTTGTCGGTAAGTAGAAAAAAGAAAAAAAATATCGAAAAATTTACATTGTGTACAAAAAAAAAGAAGGGGTTGTCGGTGTCATTACAGGCACCCAAAGAGAACCGTCCATGTCATCAATGATAATCTCATGTTAGATGTCATTTGAAAAACCTTAAATAAATCATTCATGAGTATTGAATTGGTAAAAAAAACAAAAAAATAACTTATTTTGAAACAAAAAAAAAATTAAGGGCTAAATGTGTACAAAAATATTAAGGACCAAATATGTACAGAATGAGAAATACATTACCCTAATAAGTCATTTTTCCCGGTTAACCTGAAGTAACCGGTTATAACGACTGGATGTGTACAGTTTAACAAGTTGAAGCGGTAAATGTGGACGAAAAAAAAAACTCAGTGACCAAATGTGTACAAATCGAAAAATATATTACCCTTTTAAGTCATTACGTTTTCATTTAATGTGTGTGTGTGTGTGTATATATATATATATATAATTGTAAGCAACTCTCTAAATAAAAAAAATGGGATATTAACAAAACTAACTTTTATAAAGAGTTAATTAATAAAAATAATCATTTTATTTAGGAATTTAAAAAATATTTTTTTTTATTGCAATATTTTAGATTAGTTATGTTTGTTCTAAGGATGTCAAAAAATCTCATAGAATCTCTTGCAATGCTGCATTGACATCCATAGTTTGTTCTATTAGTTTGTTCTATTGTACATGGTGATTGATTAGATATAGGATATAAGTATTTTGAAATCTGACATTATATATTCCGGAGCGTAGTCCGGAATGTATAGGTATTTTGGTACTGATATTTAAAATAATATTATAATCAAATTTAAGAATATTATGAGAATATGGTCTAAGAATATTATGATGTAACGCCCTAAATTTTAAATACCAATATTAACTTAACATGGTCACAAAACTCCTAAAATTCGAAAATCCTAATACTAATGTCATTATTAATAATAATAGCGGAAGCAAATAGAAATTTAAGTAACACTTGTTACGTTACGTCTTTCTCTAAACCTGTCGACTTCTTCAGTTTGAACTTTATCAATTCTATTCCCACTGCCACTTGCTTCGTTATTTTCTGTGTTGCGTGCATTTAAAGATTCTAATGGGTAAGCCTAAGTCCTAGTGAGTCCGTGGTTTTCATTCATATTGATATCAATAATATAAAAATAATGCAACAAATTATCAATTATAATTCTTTTCATCTCTTTCTACCTTTGGTGACACGTTAGGGGACTACTGTCATTTTCAGAGAACAAGTCTCTCTGTCGGGCACAACAAATATGCTTACGGCTAATTAATCAGAGTGTAAGCTCTCCGCCGCGTACTGACACCCTATATGACGACTAATAATAATATCGTATACTAATACACACGTTCCCTATTCATATGTCACCCACCCTTTCCACCCCTTTTACATGAAAAAAAGTTCATAAAATTCACACAAATATTTATAGCAATAACAATGGTAACATGGAATTTTAAACAAATTAGAATGAATTTTTTCATGCAAGCAATCATAAAATTCACACGAAACTCATCTTGTTGGCGTTTAGGTTTTAACCAAAGTTTGTCACGCTAAATGCACCCTACATTAAACCAATATTATTTTCTAAGGTTTCAATCCTAAAAAACACACTATACGATCATTTTGGTTCCCCTCCAATATGTCTCGTTCGTCCAACCATTTATCTAATTTTGTTATTTAAGTTAAGCGTTATCACTTTATTAGAAATGTAATTATTAGTATTTTTTTTAATAAAATTTCATTATGGCTACAAATAAAGTTTTCATTAGTTTTTCATCATTATTAACCGTTAATATCTAACAATCAAAAATAAAATAGAATATAATCACATAATTCCTATTAGAAAAAAAATTCGTTCAAAAATTCATTTACCAAAGCATAAATCAACATTATGAGTCCGTTATAGATGCCCAATCAAACTTAACAAATTCTATTAATCAAAATAGGTTTGAGTTTAATTCAACAGAAATACAAGGGCTAGTGAAACGATGTTGAATCCATAAGAAAACAAAAATCAAAACTCCAAGGTTGAATATGAAATTTCCTTTGCAACAGAACATCAATGTACCTAATGAGGATGGAACGTAACAACAAAGCGACACGTTATCATCCACACTTCCTAGTGACCTATAATTATATAGGGTGGATATGGTGCGGTGCGATTTTTGGTCAAAACTGCAACTTTGATTTTTTTAAATTTAGAAACCGCACCATTTGGTTTTTATGCGGTTCGGTTTTTGCTGTTTTTTATTGTGGTTTTTTGTGGTTCGTTTTTTTTTCCAGTTTTTTGTTAGTTTTTTTTCGTTTTGCATTTTTACTAAAACTCAAGTAACTCGGCGAGTTACCTTGACTAAGATGAGGAGTGTTAATCATTTATTGGAGATAAACTGATACCACTACCTCTTGGTTTGAAATCAAATTACATAACCACTCATCCAACATGTTTCTAATGCTTAAATATAATACAAATTTAATATAATATTTGTTTCACAAACACATACAATAATATCAATTAATATATTCATAAAAATGAAACTATATCACCAGTACTCTTCATATTTAAATGTTAAAAGAATATCATAAACATTATTTATTAATGTAAATATAATTGAATGTATGCTTAAAAGTATACAATTATCATCCGATTGATAAGATAGATATTTATATTTATAGAAATAATTGTCATAAGTTCTTGGTTCTTACAAATATCAACACTTTATATATATATATATATATATATATATATATATATATATATATATATATATATATATATATATATATATATATGCGGTGCGGTTCGGTTTTTTGCGGTTTTTGCAAAACTAGAAACCGCACCATCGGTTTTCATTTCGGTTTTGGTTTTTTGGTTTCGGTTTATGCGGTTTTTTCAGTTTTTTTAATTTGCAGTTCTGTTTTTGCTCATCCCTAATCCTATATCCATTTATGTTTATTCTTTTTCTAAAAAGAAAATCCTTAAATCCGACATGTTTCTAACTCACCTTCTCTCTCTCTCTCTCTCTCTCTCTCTCTCTCTCTCTCTCTCTCTCTCTCTATATATATATATATATATATATATATATATATATATATATATATATATATATATATATATATATATATATACAAAATGTCATCTTCCTTACCCGAAAATAACCCATTTTCTATTATTCCTAAATGTTTGGGAAACTTTAATTTTTTCTGAATTTAATACCAAATAATTTAATAAAACACACAATTATTTATCTCCACTTCTTTCTAACAATAATCCATAACCAATTATCTAATTTAGCTCCATAAACCGGTGGATTAAACAAATTATTGAAAATAAAAATGTTCCTTATGACTCTTTGTCGATTTGGTACCGACTGGATCGAATTGAGACACTAGGTTGAACCAAAATAAGTTTAACATGCATATACATCTATCTAAGCAACTAATCAAGCTTAACTTGAGTGATCATACCTTAATTTTAAGTGAAACTCCGAAAACTCTTCAAGAACTTCTAACACCAATTTCTCCCTTGATTCTCAACCTTTTCTTGCAATTCTAGTGGGGTTTTCATAGGTTTTTTCGAGCTTTATATAATGCCTAACATTGTAACTGCTAAAAACTTATGATTTGCTCGAATTTACTCCTCCATTGAAGGTCTTAATAAACCCTGGAGGTCTTAATAAACCCAAACATCTATGGCAACCATCCCTGTACAATCTTGATCACCTCCTCTCGAATGATCTTACTGATACGTTCCTCTAACACTATTGGTCTATCATGGCTGCCAGCTTCCGATCCTAACCCGGATCCTATCTCAAGACGTCTCGTAAGCACCATTCTGGTAAGACACAAGAAGATATCTAATAATCCATATAATGACCGGGGACCAACTCCCTACCCAACCCTAGGGGTTGTGACTTCCTTGATACGCGTATGGGTTTTGTGCTTTCAGTAATACGGGCTCATACTACCTTCCACACCTACCCATATTTGTCTCAAGTATTGTCACAACACCCTAACAATATGCATGACCATAACGAGTGCTTAATCCTCACTCCTAGAGGAATGCTAAAATATCTCATAACTAACCTACCGACCTCGCACAACCCACCCATCCACCAACTGCCACACGACCCTCCATTGGTTCCGGTTAACTATTGGATGAATACAGTCACATACCGCATGGCTAAACAATCTTAGACTAAAAGATTTAATCCCACAATAATTAGGCTCATACGAGAGCTACGCAGCAGGACCAAATCCATTATCCTAAGACCATTTAACCCATGTAGCATGTGACTTGGAGTATTCACCTAATAGTTAATTCACACATGAAAGAGTCATACAACAACCAATGAGGTACTCTACATAAGATAAGGCATCAAAGATCAGACAATTCCATCATACAGTTCCTGAGGATCCCTATCTTATCACTAGCATGTTATTCTAACGTATCACATAATCAACTAACTGCATGGTATTTTGGGGTCTACTTACTGGCTCAGGCTGATCGTACACTTCGCATCCTCCTTTCTTATTTTGAAAACCATTTAAAATCATTTTGAAAACATTTTCCTTAGTTTGAGACTGGATTCACACGAGTGTTCCTCTAATTCACTCAAACCAAGGCTCTGATACCAACTTGTAACATCAATAAAATTCGAGCCAATTTAAAACTTTTTAAATCATTTAAAACCATTCAGTTATTACAATTTGTTTTCAAAATAGTTTAAACATAAGAGTTACCATGAATCATAATCATCAATCGAGGATGTGTATGGTCACGCCTTCGCCTTCCCGCAGTCATCCACTGAAACTAAAACAATAAACTGATACTGTAAGCTCGAAGGCTTAGTGAGTTACTCCCAAAATACCGATACATTGCACATAACACATATACAAATAACAGCATGTACTGGGTCCACAACTTTACAGACTGGATTACCCCCTAGGCCCACAGTGTGAGTCTGGATTTCCTTGCGGGCCCACAACTCACATCTAGCTTGCCATTGAGCCCACAATACGAGTCTCCCTCAGGTTGTAACTGGAATGCTCCCGAGCCCACAGTACGAGTCTCCCTCAGCTCGTATCTGGAATACTCCCGGGTTCATTGGTTACCGCACGGATCAGTGTCACCTCAACCCATCCCACATAATATGTCAACATATATCATAACTAATGCTCATACATATAATCATATAACAACACAGGTAGTCCTACCGATTTACCTAACTGGCATAGAAACTACCATGCAACACTACTCATACTCAACATACAACCACTAATACAATATCATATCTAATGGCCGGCCTTGGTACCTTAGACCCTGTTGATATAGTGAGGATAACTCACCTCGTACTGTCGATCTGAACTGAATAATCGAACTCCCGAATCGTTGCCTCACCAAAAATCCCGAACTGCTGATCTCTCGACTCCCAAAGTTATCAATACCAAAATATCACTTAGTTCAAAACAATAATCCTCCTTAGGGTAAAATGACCATTTTACCCCTAATCCAACTTGGTCCATATCTAAGGCTCAAAATCATAATATAAAAAGCCCGACACTGGATTGGCTTCCCAAACCTACTAGTGGCCCACTAATGGCCCAATTTGCTAAATTCGTCCCAATCCTTCTTATGGGCCTTACCCTAAGCCCAAAAATCTCCTTGGCCCACATTATCTGACTCTTGATGGCCCATTAAGGCCCAAAGGATCAAAATTCCCCTGCATGGCCCAAACCGAGGCCCAAAATCCATAAGGCCCATAACTGATGATTACGTTGGGCATACTCCTATGTACGCTAAGTGTACTAGCCAAATGGTGCATACGCTGAGTGTACCTGCTTGTACGCTCAGCGTACTCCCTTGTTAAGTCATTTTCCCATTAAGTGCTTAATACTCAGATTCAGAAGCTATAATCATAGATCCAAGTCCTTTCCAACGTCTTAATCCATAAAGTCGCTGGCTTGGTGACTTTGCAATGCCCCAAACAAGTCCAAACTCCAAAAATGATATTCTACTTCCATGAAAGTGGTCTTAACTCTTGCATGAACCCATTAAGACCACCAAGATGACATCTTTCTGTCCTAGGGAGTCATTTAGCACTAAGGGTAGCAATCCTTAGCCTAGAAGCCGAATTTGGACTAAAAAGCTTCAACCTTTGGACCAAAATGACTTCAAAACTAAACCACACTAGATGTAAGAAATCTTAGATAAAGTTTATAACTTTATACCTCCAAGTGATCTGAAATGGAACCCCAAACTCGGATCTACTGCTTCCCCTTTGATCCACCACCTTTCTATACTCTTCACTTGCTTGGAAATGGCTTCACAATCACAAAAATGCTTTCTAATGACCTCCAAAGATCCAAGAACACTCAATGGAGGATTAGGGTTTCGTGGTGGCTGTATGAAGACGAGAGGGGGCTAATAATTGGGGTGTTATGTTCTTTATATAGTGACATGCTCTAAAAATTAGGGTTTAGGGTCTCTGAGAGTACGTTGGGCGTACCACTCGTATGATGGGCATACTCCTCCCCATACCCACGATCATTTATTCCACTATGTTGGGCATACCCAACCGGACATGTGCATGCTTCCCTTTCATACATGGGACTTGCTTGCCAAACATTTCCATTAGGGAACATTTATGCCAAAGGCTTTAAAGTGATTTAACTTCTTCATTCTAAGTCTGTTTCCGACGAACTTGATATCCACAAAATGGTGGCAAGAAGCCCTATATTCCTGACCACACACCCAAGCCTTAAACCTTCCGAATAAATCACGGGACCCTAAAAGACCGAATTGTTCATACCCTGGGCCTTCGAGACCGCCACAAAGTGCTTTTCAAAATGGGGTGTTACAATGAGTATGATAAATTTCTTATTATATGTTAGACATTTTACTAGTCCATTAAAGTGGTGCAAGTTTATATATAAGGACCTAAAACAACTATACAAAATGCATTGTCTTAATGAGAATTTTTGCATATTTTGGGTGGGTGCATGGAACCCACAAGATGTGGGAAAATTCCCCAAAAAAATATATAGGCCTTGAGTTCGTATGTCCACCGCATGCCACTTTTCCACAACTTTTATGTTTGAGGTCAATTTCCCTTCCCTTCACCTCCATTGGTCCTTATATGACGAATATAAGTTAGAAAAAGGTTATTTGACCTAGGATAGTGTGACCTTATAAGGATATTTTGGTCTTGTAGTAACCTATGTTTAAATTTTCAATAACTGGTGATTGAAGGGCTTTCCTTTCAAAGAAGATGTAGTTTCATTCTTAAACTTTTGAGGCGAGTTTACTGGGAGTACAAGTCCATATCTTTTTTCATACTTGATGTTTGATTTTATATTTAATTATGTTTTTCCTACTTGAAGTTTGATTTATATATATATATATATATATATATATATATATATATATATATATATATATATATATATATATATATGTCATTATCCATCATTTAGCCATAATCAAAATATCTTCATTATATTAATAATTAAATCCTGATTAGTGTCATGACAAAAATATCATCATTACAATCATAAAAAATGTTGATTCAACACAGTATGTTTCTAAATCTTTTCCAAGTCAATCACATATATCAAACCTCGCTAGTCATATAATTATAAACTAATAAGTGTCTTTCATCGTCGTCAAGGAATTGGATTTTTTGAGCTTTATATAATACCTAACATTGTAATTGCTAAAAACTTATGACTTACTCGAATTTACTCCTCCATTGAAGGTGACGGGTTTTAGGATTAAACCTCGTTATTTTGCCTAACTAACTCTAATTACACCTAGTTTTATTTCTAGAAAAAAACGATATATAAATTAATTATAATCTGATTATATATTTATTATTTTTATTTTTTATGTGTATTATTACAAACTTCCCCCTTCAAAAAATTCCGTCCTCGGAATTTGAATTAATCAAATAAATGAGGGTATTTAGTCTTCATATCTCGCTAGGTTTCCCATGTCGCATCTAAACCTTTATGATACTTCCACTGAACTTTCACCAGTAGTATCTCTATATTCCTTAACTTTCTGACCTTTCGATCTATAATTGTGACATGTTCTTCCATATATCGCAGCTTCTCATCAACCTTAATTTCTTGAAGTGGCATTTCCATGGCGGCATCTACTTAACTTGCCTCACTTCCCAAAACGCACCACACCCTTCCATGGGGACACTTTTAACATAACTTTATCACTAACCTAAAACACTATTAGCTTTCTTCTCTTATCTGCATAACTTTTCTGCCGATCCTGAGCAACTTTAATGTTATCCCTAATTGCCAGGATTTTTTCGGTAGTTTGCTGAACGAGTTCAGGTCCAGCCAATTGTTTCTCCCCCAACTCATTCCAATATAATGGAGTTCTACACTTTGTGCCATATAAAGCCTAATATGGTGCGACTTTTATACTTGTGTGATAGCTATTGTTGTAGGAAAACTCAATTAACGGCAAATGAGTTTCCCAAGACCCTCAAAAATCAATAACACAAGACCGTAACATATATTCCAAGGTCTGTATTGTCCGTTTGCTTTGCCCATCTATTTGCGGATGGTATGTCGTGCTCACTTTCACTCGAGTACCCATTTCTCGTTGGAAGCTACCCCAAAATGTCGACGTAAAACGACTATCCTGATCCAAAACAATAGACAATGGAACTCGATGCAGTTTGACTATCTTGTCAAGGTACAATTTAGCTAACCATTCCAACGAGTACGTCTCCTTAATCGGAAGGAAGTGCATTAATTTAGTTAATCTATCCACGACTACCCAAATCGCGTCATAGCCTTTCGGTGTCCTTGGTAACTTAGTCACGAAGTACATTGTGATGTGATCCTATTTCCACACTGGAATCTCCATCGACTATAACTGTCCATAAGGCCTTTGGTGCTCAGCCTTCACCTTCAAGCACGTCAAACACCTTTCAACAAAATAGGCTATGTCCTTTATCATACCTGGCCACCAGTAAAATTTTCCTAGGTCGTGATGATATTGTTTGTTATTGGGTGGATTGAGTACTTCGGCATGTGCACTTCTTTGAGAAGCAAGTTATGCACATCACCCACTCGTGGTACCCAAACCCTTCCTTAGAAGCACTTCAACCCACGACTATCCTTTTCCAATGATTGTATTACTCCCACCACACCTTCACTTTTCCACTTTTCTTCCTTCGAGTCCTCCTCCTAAATCTTCCTCAAATCATCTAGTAAGCTAGTGGTTACATTAATCATCATCATTCGAATCTTAGGTGGTTCTCTTCTTTCCTTACGACTTAATGCATCAGCTACCACATTTTCCTTCCCCGGATGATACAATATCGCACGGTCGTAATCTTTTAATAGCTCTATCCACCGTTGTTGTCTCATGTTCAGATCATTCTGATCAAACAAGTATTTCAGACTCTTGTGATCAATGAATATCTGACACCTTGTCCCACACAAGTAGTGTCTCCAAATCTTTAAAGCGAACACCACTGCGACCAACTCCATATCAGGTGTTGGGTATTTACGCTGGTGAACCTTCAGCTGTCATGAGGCATAAGCAATCACCTTACCATTTTGAATCAAAACACACCCCAAGCCTAACTTGGATGCATCGCTATAAACGACAAACCCATCATTGCCTTCTGGTAATGCTAATACTAGTGCAGTGCTATGATTTTCCTGTAAGATGTTAAAGGCATCATCTTGTTTTGGTTTCCATTCGAACTTTACATTTTTCCTTGTCAGGGTAGTTAGCGATGCAACTATACGTGAGAAGTCTTGTATAAACCTTCGATAGTAACCTACCAAGAAAACTTCGAACTTCTGATGGTGTTCTTGGTGGCTCCCACTTTTCAATCGCCTCGGTTTTTGCTGGGTCCACCTTGATACCATTTTCGTTTACAACATGTCCTAAAAACTGGACTTCCCGAAGCCAAAACTCACACTTTGAAGATTTGGAAAATAATTTTTCTTTCCTCAATAAGCTAAGTGTTAGCCATAAATGTTGCTCATGGTCCGCTTTACTTTTAGAGTATATCAAGATGTCATCAATAAATACAATTACAAACTTGTCTAAGTATGGCTTGCACACATGGTTCATTAGATCCATGAATGCAGCTGATGCATTGGTTAAACCAAATGGCATTACTAGAAACTCGTAATGACCATACCTAGTTCGAAAGTCTGCTTTTGACACATCTTCTTCCCTGACTTTCAGTTGGTGATACCCGACTTCAAATCGATATTTGAGAAGTAACTTGCCCCTGAAGTTGATCGAATAGATCATTAATTCTCGGTAACAAATACCGGTTCTTTATAGTTACCTTTTTTAACTCCCTGTAGTCAACGCACATTCGCATTGTACCATCCTTCTTCTTAACGAACAGTATTGGTGCACCCCACAGTCAGGTACTAGGCCAAATAAAACCGTTGTTGATCAGATCTTGCAATTGAGCCATCAAATCCTTCATTTCTGTTGGTGCTAACTGATAGAGCGCACGAGCTATCGGTGCTACTCCTGGGGTAATATCGATTCGTAACTCCACTTGCATATCCGATGGCAATCTTGTTAGGTCATAAGGGAACACATCTTGAAATTCATGTACAACCGGTATATGTGTTATTTCAGGCTTTTCCTGCTTGGCATGGATTACATATGCCCAATAAATTTGACATCCTTTCTTTAGATAATGAGTTGCCTTAGCCACTGATATCAAAATAGAGTCCTTAACTCGCCGATCACCATAAATCTTTACCATTACTTTTCCTAGCAACTAAACTTGAACAATCATATTTTCACAATCTATGATCGCTTGGTTTTCCGACAGCCAATCCATCCCTATAACAACATCAAAATCACCTAGGGCTACAGGTAACAATTTTAACGGTACTATACAATCTTTTATTTCGATAGAGAAATCATCATATTCCTACGTTACTACTACCCAATGATCGTCAGCAGTTTCTATTTCTAAGGCATATTCTAGTGTCTTTGCATTTCTACCTAGGAATTTGCTAAAAGTAGTAGACACAAAGATCTATTTTCACCGGAATCAAATAATACCCTAGCATGTACTGATTTTACTAGGAAAGTACCTATCACCACATCTGGTGTCTCCTGAGCCTCCTGAGCCCTCACGCGAAAAGCTCTAGCTTTTGGTCTAATAGTGTCAGCCTTTTTATCCATCGATTGATTGTCTGTTATTCTGCCTTAATTTTTGCTTCCTTTACTCTGGGGACATTCCGACTTGATGTGGTTAGGGGACCCACACCCGTAACATACCCTTCATGTCTTACATTTTGTGGCTATATGCCCTGGCTTTCCACACTTGTAGTAAACTTTCTGATTACATTGCAGGAGGCATATTGCCTCCTGTTATTCATTGTTGCACCATGGAAACAAAAAAATTAATAAATAAATAAATAATCTTTGTGGCTTATGATCGATCGGCACTGCAAACACACAAACGAATAGAGGGTGTTTTGGAGAGGACTTACGATGGGGAGAGAAGGATGGCACCGGGCAAACAGCAACACTGGTGTGACCTTCGGTAGTGACGGAGGGAGGCCGGGAATGGGTGGCAGTACCGCTGCCTTCATTGTTTCTTGTGCTTGGCTTCGAATGATGAAATGAGGAGGAACGAATGGACGATGGAAGCTAAGCAGTAGTAGAACCGAAGGTGGTGTTGGTGGGCTGATCATAGCAACGACGGTAGGGAGTGGTGGAGTTGCGTCTTGCAGCTCCGCTGCTTCATCTTCTTTTTCTAATTTTGCAAGAACGAGTGAGAGGGATTGGAGTAGCAGGTTGGAGGAGGTGTTTGGGTGGGTTTCCTTTCCCAAAACAGTGGCTAAAATATGGTGGAGTTATGGTGATTTTGTACCCGTGATAAGAAGAAGAAGATATGGTGAGAGGAAGGTAAGATGAGATTGTTTGTGTGGAAAGAACGAGGCTCATGCATCCTTTTTATAGTCAAATAAGCTCACACACAATCCTTGTAAACCCATGTCTAATTAAATGTTTATGTACTCTTTGAGTATATTGCACACCAAGAAGAAAAGAAGAAGGGAGAAGGAACACGTGGGTTTTCAGACATCTAATAAAAGAGTGGCTGACAAATATCTTAGACAAGCCCTTGGTGGGCCCCACATGGGGTTATATCCCCATTAATTGTCCAAAACACAAAAAATCATGTGTATCAGGATCTATGTATCGAGATTTTTTTATTTTCGAGAATTCTTTTAGAAAGTGTTAAATTCAAGTATTCCGGAACATCAAACGGATTAATTTTTGGAGTTACGGAACTCCGAAAAATCGCATTTAAAGTTTTGCGTCTAAACGACTTGTGGTGTCCATTTTCGCGACTTTTGTAAGTATTTTCCTAAAAAATATTTCAAGTGTAAAAATAAATAATATACCATAACTTGATTCCAAAAACACTCTCATAAATCCCGTTGGCATTGCGTAAGTGTCTCAACGGATCGATTTGATTTTATGCGATTAAAGAAAAATAGTGTTTTACTGTCTGATTTTCTTAAAACTGTCGTATCTTTTGCATACGAACTCCGTTTTCGACGTTCTTTATATCCATGCGTAGGTGGTAATGTACTATATAACTTTTGTTTAGACTCCGTTGGCTAATTTTGAATCTATTATAAAATTGATATTTTTAACAGGTCGGGACATGATTGGTCCGTTAAAAATCCATAACTTCTTCATCCGACGTCCGTTTTCGTCTGTCTTTTATGATTACGCTACTATTAATGAGATCTTCAATTCTCGTTTAGGTTGTTTCGGCTAAAAACCGCTCAATCTTATATTCGAATTTCGGGTTGTACACCGCTAAGCCGAAACTTCAAAAAATCATAATTTCCTCATACGAAGTCAGATTTTGACGTTCTTTTTATGGACGCTCTCAGTTTAACATATTCTATGACTTTTATTTAGATTGATAAGGCTAAAACTTGGTCTATCATAACTTCACTATTTACGCTTCCCGATATTGTGTCGGTTCCGTCGCGAAACTTCGACGGGTCATAACTTTTTCGTTATAACTCGGATTTTGGCGTTCTTTATATGTACGGAACCCTTGTAACCTGTACTATAACTTGGTTAAGATTAATCCTTCTAAATAATCTTCCATCAAAAATTCATTTTTTTGATGCTCATTATCTCTAAATTGACTAGCCCGGATCTGCGGTTGTTACACTGACCTACCCATGTCATGCCATTCTGGGGTGCTTGATTTACCTAGGACAAGCCATTTTGGGGTGCTTGACATGGCCGTCGGTCTATCTCAACCGACTATTGGGGACTATTTCACCCCCATCACTACAATATAATATATACATACTACCAGGCAATTTTGGGTTGTCTGACCAATCCATGTCAAACCATTTTGGGGTGCTCGACTTACCCATGTCAAGCCATTCTGGATGCCTGAATTACTCGTCTGTTTATCTCAACTAACTACTGGGGACTATTTCATCGCTACTACTACCACACAAACATAGCATAAACATATTGTCAGACATATCTGAGGTGCCCGACCTACCCTTAAGTCCTAACAACCGAACTTGGGGATTATTCCCCTCCTACTACCACTATCACATATAACATATCATGCTAGCACATAAACATACCAGGTAATAACAAACCAGACAATTATCACAAAGACAATCATATCAACCATAATGAACTACTAGTGGGCCGAAATTGGTGCCTTCGATCCACTTCTACCGGAAGGTAACTCACCTCACATGGCTGAAGTCCCGTAGACCCAACCCCAACTACTGGATGACATGTTCCTGAACTGTTAACATCAAAATAACACCCAATTAGTAATTAGGTTCCAATACATAACCATAAGTCCATGCTTGGGGTAAAAGACTGTTTTACCCCAATATTAGTTTGATCCAAGCCCAAGGCCCAATCCAAAGACCCAACAGTCAACTATGAGTCAAAGCCCAACATATGGCCCAATTTTCTAAATTGGGCCCAAACCTTTACATGGTCTTATTCAAAGGCCCAACCATTTAGTTTAGTCCAACATTTGGCATTTCTAATGGCCCATATCTCTTAATCATGAAGGCCCAAACTATGGCCCAATTTTCCAAATCGAGCCCAACCCCTTACATGGGCCTTACCCTAAATCCCATTAAATTATTCTAGTACATATACTTGATTTTGGATGGTCCATTAATAGACCAATCACCAAAGCTCAATAGAAAGGCCCAACATAAAGCCCAAGTGAAATTAGGGTTTCACATAAATGACAGTTAGGGTTAAGTGTTTCTACTTAACCTATTAAGGTCTTAGTCCATTGAATCCATCAATTGATTAGGTCAATCGTGTGGCCAGGCTTAATACACAATCCTAATCCAGTCATGCATAATGCAAGTCCCGATAGTCCAAAACCCATATGTCCAATATTAGGGTTTTCTAAACCCTAATTAGGGTTTCCAACCCAATCATAGCCCAATAAGCCCAATAGCTAGGTCTTTTGATCAATTAGGGTTCATTAGGCCCATTAGGGTCTCATAAGGTCCATTAGTCACATGTTTGGGCTTTTAGGTCCATTAAGGCTTCATTGGGCCCCTTAGGCTTTCATTGGGCCCATTCTGTCCAAGCATCCCAAACGAGGTCTAAACACAATCAAAGCACACCGCCGCTCTACACGGCGGCCGGTGGCTGCAGGAGGCGGCAGCCACCACCCTACGATGGTGGTTTTCAGTTTTCTTTTCATTATTCCAACTCCGGTTACAATATTACAATGAAAAATACCAAATCGACACACACACACACACAAATACAACCACATACGGTGGTACATGGTGGCGGTGGCTGTCTTGGTTTTTCCGGCTAGCCAAAACACACTAATATTGGAAAACACACCCACAAACTTGTTTTGCCCGAAACAGGAGCATATCTACGATTTTGGTGGCAGTTTGCAACAACAGGAGGACGTAGAAGTGGCAGCAGGCGGTGGTATGTGTTGACATCCACCACCTCACGGTGGTGGCGGTGGTTGTTTCTTGATTCCCTGCCCAGCAGCACGTCACACAAGTAAGAGACGCAAAACAGTAGCCCTTAGCCACTGACTTGGCAGCTATCATCGTTGAAGTTATTCCAGGTTCCCGAAGGCGAAAAAAGTGGGTAGTGGAGCAATAGCTAACTCGTCGGCGGTCTTCAATGGAGTGAAAGCAACGATGGTTCTCATATTAGACGTGGGCGATGCAACAGCAGAGATGGTGTTTTTCGGGCTTGATGATGCCAATAGCGGTTGAGGAGGACTCCTAAGGTGGTAGCGGTGACCGGAGGTGACGAAGGAGGAGTGGTGCCGGTGAGGGAGACATAAGGATGGAGAGGTGGCGGCTGGTGAAATCCTTAGTGTTAGGGTTATGGAAATACTTTATACCCGATACCCCTGCAAACTTATTCCCATAATGAAAGCAATGGTCCCTCCCCCATAAGAATCTTTCAATCTTAGCCCAAAACTTACTATTTAAACCCTGCCTTCTGAAATCCTTTACAAATTAAGTCCTAATTTTACTCTTTAGCCCCTTCTTCCAAAAATCCTTTCATATTAGATCCAAATGATACCAAACACCCCCTGTCTTCTAAATATCTTTAAAAAGTAAATCCCAGACCATACACTTTTAACCCCAACCTCTAAACTATGACAGTTAAATCCTCGAGAGAAACCCTTATTATATAATTATTGATTTTAGGGCTACTATTCATTCATTAATTCGTTTATTTATTTATTTAATAAACAGGGTGTTACACCCAATGAAATTTAACCAATTTTATTAATCAAAATTGGTTTGAGTTTCATTCAACAGGAATACAGGGGCTAGTGAAACGTTGTTGAATCCATAAGAAAACAAAAATCAAAACTCCATGGTTGAAATAGGGATGGAACATAACAACAAAGCTACAGGTTATGACCCATACTTCCCAGTGACCTATAATCTTATATCCATTTATGTTTATTCTTTTCTAAAAAGAAAATCCTTAAATCCGACGTCGTTTCTAACTCACCCAAAAGAAATAATAATATAATTAGATATGAAATGTTAACCCATTTTCTATCATTACTAAATGTTTGGGAAGCTTTAATTTTTTTCTGAATTTAATACCAAATAGTGTTAGGTCCAAATAAGGATCTTTATCAGCAATCAAGCAACAAACAATCACAGAAAATGAACAAGATGAAAAGAAACTGAGCTTGCACACGTTTATATCAATATTGGCGGTTAAGGACACGTGGAATAACAACACACCGACACATCCACTCCAATGTTGACCTAAAATATTTGTGGCGAAAATAATATTACCAATAGCAAAAGGAGGTAAAGTGCTAATATTCAAAAGTTTTGTGGCTAAAGTCCTAAGAAGCAAAACTTCACTATTAAAATTTTTCACATCTTTAATATATATATATATATATATATATATATATATATATATATATATATATATATATATATATATATATATATATATATAAATTCCATCAAATTTACGTCTCAACATATTTGTTTTCCTTTTTTATTTTCATTATTTACATAAAAGTAACTTTTTTCAATTTAAACTTATTTTTGCATAAATTTTTATTACTTTATATTCATTTATATACTTGTTCATCAAAACTATATATATATATATATATATATATATATATATATATATATATATATATATATATATATATATATATATATATATATATTACTTTTTAAATTGCCTAAGGTTTATAAGTTTATATATTTTTTAATAAACACGTTTAATACACGAGTCTCACACCTAATATAAAAATATAATAAAGAAAATAACGAAATTTAAATGTCTCCATAAATTCCCACATAATATGTCAGGTAATGTATTAAATTCAATTTAAATTCAAATCAACTTTCTTAATTGAAAAATATAATTTTCAACCAATACTTTTTTAATTCACGATAATTTGCAGAAGTTATGTAAAAATTGGTTCATTCACATCTAATATTGATATTTTTTTCAAATTAAGTTTTGTAAATTATTAAACATGTAATATTTAACAAATTATATTAATTAAAAAAAAACGTGTATTAAACGGTTCTCACACCTACTGTTTTCAAATAAATAAATAATTTTAAATGCCAAGGTGTTTGGCTTTCGTTCTTATCGTGCCAACTGGTTATGCAAATAAAATATGATAAAATAAAATAATTGTCTACATTAATAAATAAAATACTTACGCAAATAATTTAGTTGTCATTAATCTAAAACCCGAAAGATACGAATCAAAGAAATAATAACTAAAAACCACTAATCTTCGCATGCTCCCACGAGTAACTCGTGTATCACAATATTTAAATTTTAAATTTTAATTTCTAATTTTTGTAATAAAGTTAAATCAAACAAACTATTATGAAATTAACATCAACTAAAATATTTTCACAAGTATCAAATAATAAATGCTAAATCATATATATATATATATATATATATATATATATATATATATATATATATATATATATATATATATATATATATATATATATATATATATATATAAACTAGGGAAGAACCCTATTTTGCGAGGTTGGAAACGACAAAGAACTGGATAAAAATAGGAATGCTTTGTAAAGAACTTGCATCATTTTCACTTAATTTACGCGCATTGCAAATCCTCTCAAAATTTCTACTTTCTTTATTGTTTCAAGAACCATATAAATGACAATAAAAGTGAGATGGATGCAACTTTAGATAGAGAAACCCAACCTAAGAATTCTTATTCAACTTCACTCCTAATTCTTCATCATATCCAAATACTACCATGTATACATCAATTTCAAATGCCCACGTCCTTTTTTAAGTTAATTTTTACACATACAACATCAACCATAAGTGCAAATTCAATGTAGACCTATCTTATGTAAAATAACATCATCCAAAAAGCATGTTTTTTTTGGATTAGAGAAAGAAGAACAGATGTTACTTTCAATCCAATCTTTTTTTGTTGCTAGGTTGGAAAGAGATTGCAGCATATTAGCCTTAAAGAGCCTAGTAAACCTTCTACTCGTTATGCTTCATCTCATAAATCCTCCTATAGATATTGTCAATATTGATCAAATCATTTCTTTGTTGCTCCAATTCCATCCTAAGGTTTAGCCAGAGCCTATAGATTTGGAAATTGTTCGGTGTTCATTTTTACTGTTGCCTACCTGCAAGATATTTTTTAATCCACTGTAAAATCTAATTTTCAATATTGACATGAATAGATGAACTAAATTTGAATTTTTCTTCATGGTGAAGTCAATCACATAATCCATCAAAGTATAATATATAAACTTTCCATAAAATAATAAATTCTTGTATGCTTATCAACTTTCATGAATCATGAAGTATGCATAAATGGAGTGGAAGACTACTTTTGCAGATGACCGGTTGAAATATAATCCAACACAAAAATGAAAAATAAAATAAAGGTTGTCATACTAATAAAAAATAGATACATGGATAAGTAGTTACCTTTCCATCATCGGGGTATATAGAGCCATGGAAGAAAGAGAATAACCAGTGTAGACACCAATCTCCATGATGTTATTGGCGTTATTTCTTCATTTGATCTTCATTTGAAAGTGTTTTTCGAGCTCTATCACCTACAATATTCAATATTCAGGATTCAAAAAACTCAAATAAAATCAAATTAACCAATGCATGTAAAGAAATCTAACCTGAAACCCATTATTGAAGCACACAAAAACACATTTGAGTGTGAGAAAACATATTGAAACATAGAATAAGAGTGAAAAAAGCCAACCATTTTGCCAATTTATTCAGATCCATCCATTAACAGCCTTGGAAGTTGCTCTTTCAGCAAGCAATCTGCATCTTAAACACTCGACAGTTCTCAAACCTTCATCTTTTTACATCCTTTTGTAACTGGAATCAAAAACCCACATCAGATTTTAATTATATCAGAGGTGATAGATAGAGTATATGAATCAACACCTGTGTTTCCATTTGGGCTCGTCTCCAGGTCAAACACCACCACTTCCGACCACTTAGTCCTTGCGGTCGTTGAGATGTTGCCATAAGTCCTATATAAAAACATTTATGGGATGGCGGCATACATAAAAGATACAGCAGTGGTGGCTCGAGCCTTGAGTTTATCAGAAATATATTTGACTAAAATTCCACTGAAGATTCCCCCGACATCGAATAAAGTCGACAGGTTTCCGACCCATTTTATTGAGAGTCGCTCTCCACCGATTTCTGCAAGCTCAAAGGGTGATTTTATATAGTTAAAAGGAATCCAAAAAAGTTAAATATATATCGAAAAGGTGCAATTATGTGGAAAATTAGAAAATTGATCATAATTAAAGAATTATAATAATAACATCTCAATGCAAATTGTATTATGTTAGGTGTGCATTAGACTGTGACCTAAACCGATGCCATTGGGAACAAAAATTGCACATCTAAAGGGGGGAAAATTAGGACATTGACTGGCTCTTGATCTCTCATTATTACAAAATATCATGTAAATACCACTTCTAATAGTGATCATAAGAAAACATCTTAAAAAACTTATCTATTGAATTATGATAATCAGTTATATGAAGCTAGAGATATTTGGTAATTTCATGTTTATCTCAATAACCAGCTTACTGCAACTACACTTGTCTAATATATGAATCTGATTATTTTAACTCTAAATAATGAAATTATCATAAGCATTATCAATTTATGTAAACACAAAAAATTGATTGATGTAACTTCAAATCATACCAGTCAGTTTAATTAAATGTCATCCAAACAACTCCTAACAACAAATAGCAATTCCATTTTGCTACCTTTACAAGATCTTTTCATGCCTTTTGTGCATTTATAGCTTTACAAATTAAATTGTACTTCAAATTATGTTGGCTATATAGAAAAGTCATATACATTCTAAGAAAATTTGCAAATGACATCTTTTTATCGTGGTGTTTCTTTTTAACTGAACCAACATAATACAATAAGTTGTATGTGGGTGTTTCTATTTTGTGAAAGGGCTAAATGTCAAAAATATCTTACTTCAGGATTATAGTTGTGATCAATCTATTCAATATAGCAATATTGGCAAAATACAAATTAAGCAAATTTCACTAATGTAATGAGTAATTTTCGAAATACAATGTCGTAATTAGCAAAATCTGAAAGTATAATGTTATGGATGGGTATATGTTACAACTACAATGCCTTAATAAGAAAAATAATTATAATAGAAATGAATGAATGTGGGAGGATAGAAACGGTGGCCAATAACTCATACCCCATTTATGTATCAGGCAAAAAGTAAATAAAAAAACAAATATTGCAGAAAAAAAAAAAAAAACAACCAATGGCAGTGAAGAACTGTTCTTTCTAGTAACACTTTAACTTGTGAAGTCCTTTCTATACATAAATTACATAATGGCCTCCACATCAAATTTAAATCATGGATAGGTGTTATTATCATGTAAGTTTTCCTTTAATGATCTAATCTGGCTATTGGATAGATTAACTTGATTTAAGATTGAATCCTGTTACTTGCATGTTTAATTTGATCAATAGGAATAAGATATATGACGCTCATGACTAAAGTAGATTATGTAAAAAAAAAGGCATTCAATATGTATAATAATTGACCTATATAGTAAAAGAACCCATAAAATATTTTATGATGAAGATGCCACGTCTGCATAGATAGATTGTACATGTGAAGTTGAAATCATTCCAATTTTATGTTGCCATTTCTGCATAGATAGATTATTAATGTGAGTTGTATCACAATTCACAAAGCTCCTATCACCATCAGCAACAAAGAATACCAACCATAGAACTACAGATGGCAATAGAAACTATTAACCTTAGACTTGATTTTGTATGTATGGATCATCAGCAGAATGAGATGAATGGTGCAAATATTTACCATTGACAATCTCTTTCTCCTTGGCTGCAGGAGTTGGTGCAAAGTTGAGTGGATTGAATATGCCACATGGATACCTGCCATTCAACTTTGGATTTGGAGCATTATCAAGCTTATTAGTACCTTGAGTTAGGCCAGCATTTTAAGCATATTGAAGATTTTGGCCATGACCAGATGTAGCATTTAAACTACCAGATTGACTATTTGCTATATCATTGTTTCCCCTTGAACTGGTTAGTGCATTTGAAGATGAATTAAAGTTCCCTCCATCTCGATTTTCGATTGACTTATGTGTCTTCCGTGGGATCTTATTGAATATCTGTTTGATCATCACTTAAAGAACAAACTGTAATATTTTCTCAAGCCTGTAACATACACGTTCAATTATCGTGTTTTGTTTAAAAATGAATATGATTAAATAATATATGATTTTGAGTGTTAAGTTCTAACAAGATAGTTTTATAAGGTTTGAAGTAAAACTATGTTTAGAATCATTCGAAAAAGTGATGGGAAGTCTTATGAGATTCCAATCAAAAGTCAAATATTGAAATTAACGAAAATGTAAAATTTAAGTTGGAAATAAGTAAAACTAATGTTATTGAAAGTTGTAAATTATCTCTTTAGAAACATTTAGGCAAAAACCTCATCGATATCCGAGTTATAACGAAGAATTTATGACTTACTAAAGTTTCGCGACAGAACAGGCACGACGCCAAATGACATAAAAAGTGAGTTTACAATAAACTACTTTTTAGCCTTTGTGATCTAAATGAAAGTCGTAGTATTTGTTAAGCCGAGAACTTTCATCAAAAGAACATCCAAATCTGACTTCGTATGAGGAAGTTATGATTTTTCTAAGATTCGGCATAGCAGTGTACAATTTGAAATTCAAATTTTAGATCGAACGATTTTTAGCAGACACAATCTAAAAAAGAATCGAAGATCTTTTCGATTGGAGTTCAACGGTAAAAAGACAGAAAGAAATGGACGTCGGATGATGAAGTTATGAATTTTTAACGGACTTATCTAGTCCTGGCTTGTTAAAAATATAATGTTAAAAATGAAGTCGAAATTAGACGATGGAATCTAAAGGAAAGTTGTAGAGTATAATTTCACCTACGCGTCAATATAAAGAACGTCAAAAACGGAGCTAGTACGCAAAAGATATGAATTTTTGACGTTTTAGGCACAAACTTTGAGGTCGGACCAAAACCATACGCCCAACGTACTGCGGACGAAATACACGTATCATACCGGTTCGACACGACCGAGGCTCGAGAACCGAACAGATGCCATGCATCACTATGTTTACGCTCAACGTAGAGCACAGCTACGCAGTACGCCTCGCGTACTGAAATTTTATGCACAACATAATGTTGAACTTCAGGTACTATAAATAG
The DNA here is from genome assembly GCF_052625555.1 of Lactuca saligna. Taxonomy (NCBI): domain Eukaryota; kingdom Viridiplantae; phylum Streptophyta; class Magnoliopsida; order Asterales; family Asteraceae; genus Lactuca; species Lactuca saligna. The sequence continues at coordinate 14,624,506 of NC_136417.1, forward strand.
AAAGTGAGGTTCTCTGAGTTTAGGTTACAATTTTCACTCTCTTTCACCTTCTACTCTCTCTCAAATTACCCTAACACCTCCGAAGCCTAGGAAATCACCCCAACACCAAAAGCAAGTCCCGACGCACCGAAGACCCCGAGAAAAATAATATTTTCAGCCTAAACGTTTCCCACATAAAGCCCGGTTTAAAAAAAACCCAGTTTCGTTGGAAAGGCTTGTACCCAATTTGGAAAATTAGGCTATAGGTGGGCCATAGTTGGGCCTTGATGATTATGAGATATTGGACCATTGGAATGCCAAGTGTTTAGACTAGAATAAATGGTCGGGCCTTAAGGTAAGACCATGTGAGAGGTTTGGTCCCAATTTGGAAAATTGGGCCATATGTTGGGCTTTGGTCCGTTGTTTGACTTTTGGGCCTTTGGAGTGTGAGCTTGGGCCTTAGTCTTGAATCAAGCTAGGTTGGGGGTAAAGTAGTCTTTTACCCCAAGTATGGACTTATGGTTATGTATTGGAACCCAATTATTAATTGGGTGTCATTTTGATGTTGACAGTTCGGGAATCTGTCATCCAGCAGCTAGAGTTTATCTGCAGCACTTCAGTAGTGTGAGGTGAGTTGTCCTCACTATACTAACAGGTTCTAAGGCACTAATTTTGGCCCTTATTGGATTGTTATCCTGGTAATTACATGATGGTATGCTTAGTGACCTGTTAGGTCAATATCCTGGTATGTAGGATGATATGTTGGTGACCTGTTAGGTCCATATCCTGATATATAGGATGATGCTCTGATTTGTGATCTGTTAGATCGGTATGATAGTTTGTACATGCTAGCTAGCTTATGATATTTATGTGTTGATTATGTATGTGGGGTTGGGTTGACGCGGACTTGCTTTGTGATGAAGGCCAACATACCCAGGGCGGACCGGATAGACTGCAGACCCATTAGGGCATATCAGTTAGGCCGAAGGTCTAGAGAACGGTCCAAACAGTCTGAAGGCACGGGTGGGCGGACCAGACATGTTGAAGAGTCTATATGCATGCTGTTTGTTTGCTATGTTATGGTTATGTTTGTATGGCGTTGGTATTTTGGGGAAACTCACTAAACTTTGGGATTATAGTTTTGGATTTTGTTGGGTACTTTGGATGATCGCAGGAAGGCAAAGGCGTGATCGTGCACCTCTTCACATTTTTATGATTTGATTTATGAGATACTCTGATATGGAACTATTTTGAAAACATTTTGTAATAAATAATGGTTTATGAATGCTTGAAAGTTTTTTAATTTTCATGAATTTTATCGTGCACCTCTTCGCACCGAGCCACCTGTCTCTCTCCTTCGCTGTTACCTACCTTCGCTGACTTATCCTTCTCGGCTGACCTTCGCATCTGCTTCCGTGTGTTCGCTTCTCAGTCGTCAGCTCCGAAGCTCGCACCCTATAAAAGGGAGGCCTGCGAGACCTTCCGGATACTTTTGGAATTTTGCCATTTTCACCCTTTTTCTTATATTTTCACTATTTTGACATCCCCCGAAGCCCCGGTGTCAATTTTAACACCCGAAACAAGCCCCGAAGACCCTGAGAAATTTATCTTTTTGGTTTGAAGATCTACCTTTGCAGAGCCCGGTTTTCAAAAAAGCTCCTGGTTTTTATTGAAGAAAGCTATTTATAGGAACGAAGTGCTGCACAAATTACTATTTTAACCCCCGGTTATTTCAAAGTGAGTTCAATATATAGGAACAATTGTATGTTATGTGTTATATGTGCTATGTACTTTTCAGTGTTATTATTCCAGGTTATTTTCCTGTGATATTCTGGTATTGACTTTGAGTCTTTGGCCATGTAGAGCAAGTCTCGTATTGGTAATATATACCTTTGATCATGTAGAGCATCTCTTGTAATAATATTGGTAATTGCTTTGTGCCTTTGACCATGTAAAGCATGACTAGTATAACTTTTGATATTGGTAATGGGCTAGGTAGGGCTAAAAGCCTGTATATGCAAGCAAAATGATAATCAGAAATTTATGTCTTTTATGCCATTTGGGCTGAACTTTATTGATGTATATCAAGTATTGAAAAGTATATCTTTGAATAAAGTCTTTGATTGATATGAACGTCTGTCACATGATTTCACATATGTCTTTGTTGTTCCTCTTTGCTTCTGCCAAATTGATGTATATATATGGCATAACGTTATATTGTATCTATTATTGAACTCACTAAGCATCACCGCTTACCATCTCAATGTTTTAATATATTGCAAGCAATAAGCATCCGGTATAGCTTTATAATGTTGGAAGAATTAAATTAGTTTATACTATTACTTTTGTATTTAAGTTTTAGTATGTATAAAATATACAATATACTGGGTAGTTTTGTAATAAACTTAAACTTAGTTGGTTTGTATCCAGTCGTTTGTAAATAAATTATCAATGTAAAATATTGTTTGTGAATATGTATGTAGCATGTTTTGGAGTAACAATTGTTTTAATATTATGAAAGTGTGGGTCTTTCACGTTACTCCCTTCTCTCTATTCCAGAGATCGAAAAATTGAACCCACATATAATAACCCACTCCTTCTTCGTACACCTCCTTAAGTGGTGACATGGTGTTGGTGGCTGATGATAATGAGGGAGGTGGCGAAGGGGGGACTGTTAGGGTTTTGGAAGAGACGGTGATAATCAATCGTTCTTAACAACAACCCCCATATGGCTTTTAGGTGAAGACGGCGACATCGATGATCAAAGAAAATCTCTAAGGGATCAACTTTTTAAGAACTTGGTGTTACAGATGAAGAAGCCCACCAAAATATTTAGGGTTAGTTAAACTTTTTAAGTGTATTTAAAAAATTCAAAATTCAAAAAATTAAATTGTTATCTAGGTGGATTCCATGTGGACAACCCAACTCCAAGATTACCTATGAAACCAGTAACTATTGAGGTCGCACCCATATTTAATAGGTAAAATTGAACTTTAATGACCTATTATGCAAAAAAAATACAATAGTGACCAAATTGGGAAAAACAACGAAGTTCGTTGTGATACGATGTCATTTTTCCTTTATCAAAAGCTAAGAACTAAAAACTTTCAAATTTTCCATGCCAAACACGTCGTAGAATGATAAAATAGAAAAAAAAATCTTACATAAAAAATGGTACAATTTGCCAAGGAAAATAAAATATATCAATATTATTTATTTTTTAAAGAGTAGAATATAGAAATGGTTGCAGGTGGTTCAATCTTTGGAAAATTGATAGTTTTGTCCTTATGATTTCAAACAATTACAATGTTGGTCTCTTTTGGATAACACTCTTAAAAAATATGTTATAGATGTTTAAAATGACCAGTCTACCTTTAATTTTTTTTTTTTTTTTTTGAGTATTTTGTTCATTATGTGTAAGAAACCTACAGGACCATCACGACTACCACCAAAACTACCACACAAACATCATTTGTCTATTTTTATTGTCCATTATCATTTTGTCATCTATCATCTATGAATCCCCAACCCAATCTCCCTTATCGTCCACCATCTAGTATTGTTACTGTCCACCGACCATCGTACTTCCCTTTATTTATCATCACTTATTAAAGTCGTATTCTTATCTTAAATGCAAAATCACAAATAATGTAAGTTTACGAAATTAATACTTTATGCAAAATAAAAAACACTCATTAATCTATAATTTTCATTCCAAATTTAATAAGCGCAAAATCAAAAGAAAAAACCCATAAATTTATTAAGGTACATACATCGTTTTTATGTTCGTTCCAAGTTACTAAATAAAAAAATAAAAAAAAATAAAAAAAAAATCAAAGATTGAAACATCCCAAAAATACAGTCCAAAAATTACATTTTAAATCATTAATAAAATCATAAATATCATTCATCATATAAAAATCATAAGTGGTGTATCACAAAATATCATAACATATATCATAGTATAACATCTCAGGCTAAACAAATGGTGTATGCAGTGCAATCATCCCAAGTTCTTCCCCTTGCTACCTGAGGTGCTTGAAACCAAAACTGAAAATTGTAAGCATGAAGCTTAGTGAGTCTCCCCAAACTACCACATACCATACACATAATCATGTTGCTTGGAGATATGGGTCCCACCCATACTCTAGGAGATACAGACCCAGCCCACACTCCGCTAACTAGGAGATACAGGCCCCGCCTACACTCCGCTGGCTATGAGATACGGGCCCCGCCCACCCTCCTCTAACTATGAGATACGGGCCCCGCCTACACTCAACTACTAAGCATACATACAAGTATCACACAGACAACAAGTATAATCAAGTCTATCAATCAGTCCTATACACATAATCAAATATTGCTACGAGATACGGGCCCCACCCACACTCGGCTAGGATGAGATACGGGACCCGCCCACACTTAGCTACTAATCTATACACATAACATATACGGGCCGACCTTGTTGCCTTCGACTCGTTCAAATTAGGAGAAAACTAATCTCGTAAAGCTAACTGTGAAATCCCGCGTGAGGAATCTCTAACGGATGCTCCAACGACTCTCCGACTATCATTATCACAAAATCATTTAGTCAAAATCCAATAATCCTTCTTAGGATGAAATGAACATTTTACTCGTTCTCAAGGTCAACGTTCCTGTTTGATCCAACTCGCTGAGTTGACCCATCAACTCACCGAGTTCCATAAATCAGAAGTCCTAAAACCGCGATTCAGCTTGTCGAGTCATCCCCCCTGACTCGCAGAGTTTCCTTGTTACTCGTAGTCTTGATAAAGCGAGTCAACTCGTCGAGTTCCTCCGCAGACTCTTTGAGTTCTACCTGGTACTGAGTCGGGACCAATCGACTCAAATTGTCGAGTTCCTCTATTGACTCGATGAGTCCTTAGTATGTTTAGGCCTTATTAAGGCATTAAGCCCCTAGTCTTCAGATCTAAGCTTCTTATTTCTCATGCACACTGAAAACGTCCTTTTAAGGGTAAAGTTTCCAACTTTACCCGTTAATACCTCTACTTCATGGGTTTAACTCAAACCCTAATCCTTTAGGACCTAGATCTTGGTCCACAAGCCATCCGTACACCAAATTAACGCATTTAAATAGAGATCTAGACCCAAAACACTCCATGAACACGTAAAGCTTCCACATTTCACCCCATACATGGCCTTTTAGAGCTTAAAAGGCCAAAATGACACCCTATGGCTTGCATGGGGCTTTAATGGTCATAAAGTTTGCACCTTTATGCCATAAAAACCCTCCATGATTCCATATCTGAAGGTATACTCACTTGGGATGTCCATGTCCAAAAGATCAAGATTCTTGGACCAAAAATGTAACGACCCGTTCCCGGTATGTTGATTTATTGGTAATTATAGTGAGTTTTCCTTGAGGGACTCGGCGAGTTCTAGCCTGACTCGCCGAGTCGGGTCGCGTCTGAGGGCACGCGTGAGCCGGCGACTCGACGAGTCCATAATATGGACTCGGCGAGTCCATCTGTCTGGGTGAAACCCTAAATCCCCGGGTTTGCCCACTATTTAAACCACATTATAGCCTCCATTCTCGCCTCCCTCACCCTGAGAACGCAGTGATAGAGCCCCAAACCTCCATTGAAGAGCTTATATGTGTTTTGGTGCCATTTTGTGAAGGTGTGAAGAAGGAGAAGAAGGAAGAAGCAAGGAGAAGTGTTGTAGTGCAAAGATCCAAGGCCAAATCAGAGTTAATTGAGGTATTTTCGGAGTTCCATCTTGTTATATGCTTTAAACTTCCATTAGAGCTCTCCTAAGAGCTAGTTGATGCTTGTTCCAAGCCTTACACTTGCATGAATGTCTTATTAAGTCGGAATATCCATGGATCTGAATGTTGGGGTGTTGTAGAGCCCAGATCTACTGTCTTTTTGGAGTTATATTGCATGATAACCATAGATCTACCCATTTTATGCATCTTTTAGCCTTATTTCCCTTATTCATGAGGTTGTGCACGTAAAGTTGGAAACTTTACGTGGTAAAACAACTTATTGGACTCAGATCTATCAATTGTATGCTTTGGATTCAAACAAAATCAAGTAAAAATCAGTTGCATGGCGGCGACTCGGCGAGTCGGAAGAACGACTTGACGAGTCGGGTCGCGAGTCCCGAGTCCTTCAGTTTTATCAGTGTCGAGTGTACGAGGTGAGTTAGAGAGTGGACTCAGCGAGTTGAGAGTGGACTCAGTGATGGAGGGACTCGACGAGTTTGTTCATACAACTCGGCGAGTCCAAGGCAATCTTCTTGGGATCAAGAACAACTCGTCGAGTCTGTTCATACGACTCGGCGAGTCGGATGAAGATTGTCTGAGTTCTTTGATCAACTGGGTACTCGTCGAGTCGATGCCAGACTCAACGAGTAGCAGTGAGCAAAAGTGAAAAGTGAGAGTAGGACTCGGCGAGTTGGGTGGCCAACTCGGCGAGTCAGCCCAAAAGAGAGTTGACTTTGACCAAGGGTAAAAGAGTCATTTTACCCCAAGCGCAGTGTTTAGTTTTTGATTGAGTGTGTTTATGGACTTGTAGCTGAGGAGATTTAGGAGCAGCCGCCGTTAGCTTCCCGAGCCACACACTCAGCAGCCAGCTTACGAGGTGAGTTTCTTCCAGTAGGAACGGGTCTAAGGCCACAATGCCGGCCCGTTCAGTTAGCAGTAGTTTCCGGATTTAGGTCCGATGCAGCAGTTAGTATGTTCGATGCCTTCGTGGTTCGAACAGGATTTGTGTGCTATGTTTTATGTGTTAAGTATTATGTGTTCCGGGTCACGGCCCGATGTAGCATGTCGTATATGTGTTATGCTAGTTGATGTGTTATGCCATGCCATGTTCAGTCAGACAGTTCCGGACTTCGGACCGATGCAGTTAGTTCCGGACTTCGGTCCGATGCAGGGGACAAGGTCCCAGTCAGTTCCGGACTTCGGTCCGATGCAGTTAGTTCCGGACTTCGTTCCGATGCAGGGGACAAGGTCCCAGTCAGTTCCGGACTTCGGTCCGATGCAGTAGTTCCGGACTTCGGTCCGATGCAGTTTCCGGGCTTCGGCCCGATGCAGTGGGCAAGGCCCAATATGTGTTTATATGTTATTATATGGTATGTGGTAGTTTGGGGGAGCTCACTAAGCTTCGTGCTTACAGCTTCAGTTTTGGTTTCAGGTACTTCCGCAAGCAAAGGGAAGAGCTCGGGATGACGACATCGCACACACCACCGCCTCAGCTTTAGCCTGGGATTGATTTAGTTGTTTGATTTGATGTAGTATGATACAGTTTTCCGCACAGTATCTTATCATGTTTTGGAACACATCACGCATGGTTTTATTATATGATACTCTGATTACAGTTTTGATTATATTAAAAACAAAAAATTTTGGGTCGTTTCAAGTTGGTATCAGAGCTCTGGTTTGAGGGATTCGGATACACTTCCGGGTGTATCTGAACTCAAACTAAGGGAAATAAAAGATTTTAGTAAAATAAAAATGTGTTACAAAAAGAATTTTGAAAGCACTTAGAAAGAAAGAATTGTTTTTAACAAGATAGAGGTGTGTGCATGCGGTCAGCCGAGCTCAAGTAAGTACTCCCAAATTACCCATACAAATTATTTGTTCAGTTTCAGTTTCAGTAGAACAGCATGCTAGTATAAGGCTAAGGGTCTAGGAGAATGCCTTATGTGCCTGTTTATGTGTTACAGCTTTATGAGTATTGCATGCTAGAATTGAGTAGATAGCAGTAGGATAGCCTGGTTAGGTTATGCCTGATAGTACGAGCTTAGCATTCTATGCTAGTGCAGTTTCTTGTTATGAGAATAGTTTGCTTGAGTCTGTTTTCCGTGTCCGAATGCTGCTTGCTTTGTGCTTAGTGGGGTTCCGAGTGATGGGAGTTAGCCATTAGGTGAACACGTCACACCACATGTGACTAGGATTGAATAATCTCAGAGTACTGGAACTGGCCCTATTGCGCAGCTCTTGTTTGAGTCCAACCGTTATAGGGACGGGTCTTTTACTCGAACGATTATCTGATCCTCATCACATGTGATGGTGTTTAGGTAATGGCTAATTGGCGTTATGAGGAAACCTTCAGCAGTTGAGGACCAGTTGTGTCGAGCTTGAAGTTTCCCTAGGGCAAGCCTAGGATGAGAATAGCAGAGAATGGCAGTAGTAGAAGTGACTTGGGGAAGTCAAGGCAGTTCTTGAGGAAAGTGCGGATAGATGTGGAAGGTAGTAGGGGCCCATACTACTGAAAGCAGAGGATCCGTACTCGAATCAAGGAAGGCCAAGACAAGACCAGGAAGCTAGTAGTAGTATCATGGTCCCTTGAAATATTTCAGTGTTCTGATGTTGTTATGATATGTTTCAGAATGGTAGTTTTGCGTCCGAGGCCAGCAGCCGGCAGTTCAGATGCCGGAGGGGGATCAGGATCGGGATCAGGCCTGGAGGCCGGGCAGATGGATGAGCAGACTAGGGAATTCCTTTCTTCTGAGGTTACCCGCATCATACTAGAGCAGACTCCTGTGATCTTCGGTTCGATCAAGGAGGGTATTTTAGAGCTGATGGATTAGAGATTGAGTACTTTCCGTGCTGAGATGGCGGCCGTGATGGGGTCGCGCACACTTACGTTCAGGGAGTTCAGGGCATGCGGGGCTCCAGACTATCATGCGGCGCGGGACCCCATAGCGAGTACTAGATGGTTGGCGGATGTGGCCAACGCTTTCCGCACTAGCAGGTGTCCCGAGGGGGACAAGGTCAGATTGGCATCCTGTCTTCTGAAGGACAGGGCACGGGATTGGTGGGAGGAGGTCGGACATGCCATCGGGGATGATGCGGCATTGGATGCCATGACCTGGGCTGATTTCTCTACCAGGTTTAGAGCGGAGTTTGCACCGGTCATCGAGGTGCAACAGTTAGCTAGGGAGTTCCAGGATCTTACCCAGACTACAGAGACAGTGGCGGAGATCACCGCCAAGTTCAGGGAGAGGGCCCTTCTTGTTCCTCAGTATGCAGCCGATGAGGAGATGAAGAAGGCCCGTTATCACGAGATGTTGCGGAGTGACATTCGTATGTTTGTGAGCCGGTCCAGTTGCAAAACACTGGACGACATGATTGCTAGAGCCAGAGAGAGGGAGATTGATCTCGAGATGGAGAAGAAGAGGAAACCGGAGGCGGTTTCGGGTTTAGGCAGTGTGGGCAAAAAGCCCAAGGTTTCAGATCACAGGTCCAGGGGTCAGCAGAGCCACGGTCGGTGTGGCAAGTGTGGGAGATTGCACGAGGGGGCGTGCAAGGCAGGGAGTTTCGGCTGCTACAAGTGCGGTCGGACTGGGCATTTGAGTAGGGATTGTATGGCCCCTGCTACTACGGTTACAGCATCAGATCTGATTTGCTTTCAGTGCAATCAGAGGGGACACAAAAGGTCCCAGTGTCCCATTTTAGCTGCAGCAGGGAAGGTGGTTGCACCTGCCCCTGCCACCTTGAGCATTACGGATGGCCGGCAGGGCCGAGTTGATGCGCCAGTGGCGAAGAGCAGGGCATTTCAGATGACAGCAGAGGAGGCGCGAGCGACTCCTGATGTGGTGACGGGTATGAATCTTTCCTTCATCTCTTGTTATTATATTGCTTGAATATTACTTGATGATATGTTTTATTTAGGGTCGTTCTCGGTGAACGGCATCCCTGCTTTGGTATTGTTCGATTCGGGGGCTACCCGATCATTTGTATCGCTTGCGCTTAGCAAGAGACTTAGCAGAGCTCCCGAGGAGCTGGATTGCCCACTAGAGGTTGAGATAGCAGATGATAGGACCGTGCGGGTCGGCAGAGTACATAGAGGGTGTTCCCTTCAGATATTTGATGAGCAGTTTCCAGTGGACCTGGTTCCTATTCCCCTGCGTGGGAATAAAGTTATTGTGGGCATGGATTGGCTGAGCCCCAATGGGGCGGTGATTGATTGTGAGCTACACCTAGTGAGGGTTCGCACTCCCAGTGGGGGAGAGATAGTGATTCAGGGCGAGAGGCCCCAGCGAGTACCGATCTTTTGTTCCGCCGCAAGGGCGAGGCGCTATGTCCAGCAGGGTTGCGCCGGTTTTGTAGCCTACGCCTTGGATGCCCGGGAGAAGGGCAAGACGGCGATTGATGATGTTCCTGTTGTTCGTGACTACCCGGATGTGTTTCCCGAGGATTTGCCGGGGATACCTCCAGAGAGACAGGTTGAGTTCAGGATCGATCTAGTTCCTGGTGCGGCTCCGATAGCCAAAGCACCATATCGGCTAGCTCCCCCTGAGATGCAGGAGTTGTCTACGCAGCTTCAGGAGCTGTTAGACAAGGGTTTCATTCGGCCGAGCAGTTCGCCTTGGGGAGCGCCGATCTTATTTGTGAGGAAGAAGGATGGGTCGCATCGTATGTGCATTGATTATCGGGAGTTGAATAAAGTAACGGTGAAGAACCGTTACCCACTTCCGAGGATAGATGACTTGTTTGATCAGCTTCAGGGAGCGTCTTGGTTCTCCAAGATCGATCTACGCTCTGGTTATCATCAGATGAGGGTTAGAGATGAGGATTTACAGAAGACTGATTTCAGGACCCGGTATGGTCATTATGAGTTCGTGGTGATGCCTTTTGGGCTCACCAATGCCCCAGCCACGTTCATGGATCTCATGAACCGCGTGTGCAGACCGATGCTGGATCGGTCGGTGATAGTATTCATTGATGACATCTTGGTATATTACAAGACTCAGGGGCAGCACGAGGAGCACCTGCGGGAGGTGTTGGAGACTTTAAGGAGGGAGAGACTTTTCGCAAAGTTCTCCAAGTGTGAGTTCTGGTTGCGCGAGGTGCAGTTTCTTGGCCATCTCGTCAACCAGAAGGGTATTCTGGTAGATCCGGCCAAGATTGAGGCTGTGATGCAGTGGGAGGTCCCGAGGTCTCCATCTGAGATTCGGAGCTTCCTAGGGTTGGCAGGGTATTATCGGAGATTTATTCAGGACTTCTCCAAGATAGCAGTGCCACTCACCCGACTAACCAAGAAGTCGGTGGTATTCCGTTGGGGGAGATTCTCAGACAGAAATTGTGCGAGGCACCGATCCTTACCTTGCCGGAAGGAGTAGAGGACTTCGTAGTCTACTGTGATGCTTCGATCATAGGTATGGGAGCAGTATTGATGCAGCGAGGCCATGTGGTAGCCTATGCCTCGAGACAGTTGAAGCCTCACGAGGCTAACTATCCTACCCACGATTTGGAGCTGGGGGCAGTTGTGTTTGCCCTCAAGATTTGGAGACATTACCTGTATGGGGTCCGTTGTACTATATACACGGATCACAAGAGTTTGCGGTATCTTATGGATCAGCCGAGTCTGAACATGAGGCAGAGGAGGTGGTTGGACATACTAAAGGATTATGATTGTGAGATCCTTTATCATCCAGGGAAGGCCAACGTGGTGGCCGACGCCCTAAGCCGCAAAGTGTCGACGGCCCCTATCAGGGATCTGTGCATGAGGATGACAGTGATCACTCCGCTGTTGGAGCGGATCAAGGAGGCTCAGGTGGAGGGCCTCAAGGAGGAGAGGCAGAAATGTGAGAGGATAGTGGGTCGAGTAGCATCGTTTGATTACGATAGTCGGGGTTTGTTGACACTTCATGGTAGGATATAGGTACCGTACTGGGGTGGGGTACGACAAGTATTGATGGACGAGGCTCATAAGTCTCGGTTTTCTATCCACCCAGGGGCGACGAAGATGTATCGAGATCTTCGATCGGATTATCGGTGGCCCTGCATGAAGCGAGATGTCGCTTGGTATGTGGAGAGATGTTTGACCTGCCGGAAGGTCAAGGCGGAGCACCAGAGACCTCATGGCAAGATGCAGCCGTTAGACATTCCCGTGTGGAAATGGGAGGATATCACCATGGATTTTATCACCAAACTTCCCAGGACCGCACGTGGAGTGGATTCGATATGGGTAGTGGTGGATCGGTTGACGAAGAGTGCCCATTTTATTCCGATTCAGGAGAGTATATCGGCGGAAAAGTTAGCCGATATCTATGTGCGAGAGATTGTGGCACGTCATGGAGTGCCGGTATCGGTGGTGTCGGACCGAGATGTTCGTTTCACGTCCAGATTCTGGAAGCGATTCCACGACGAGATGGGTACTCGTCTCCATTTCAGCACCGCTTTCCATCCTCAGACTGACGGGCAGAGCGAGAGGACGATTCAGACTCTCGAGGACATGCTTAGGGCATGTGTTCTAGACTTTGGGGGCAGTTGGGATACGTATCTTCCGTTAGCGGAATTCTCGTATAACAACAGTTATCATGCGAGCATTGATCGACCTCCTTTTGAGATGTTATATGGCAGGAAGTGCAGGACCCCGATTTGTTGGGGCGAGGTCGGTTAGCGAGTCATAGGGAGCACCGAAGTGGTGCGCAAGACGACGGAGTTGATCCAGCAGGTCCGTAGTAGGCTGCAGACTGCGCAGAGTCGGCAGAAGAGCTACGCCGACAGGAGGCGTTCAGACTTGGAGTTCCAGGTGGGATATATGGTTCTTCTGAAAGTCTCACCTTGGAAATGTGTCATCAGGTTCCGGAAGAGGGGCAAATTGGGCCCCAGATTTATTAGTCCTTTCAGGGTTTTGGCCCGGGTGGGTCGGGTTGCTTACCGGTTAGATCTTCCGGAGGAGCTCAGTTTGATACACAACACCTTCCACGTGTCGCAGTTGAGGAAGTGTTTGGTGGATGAGATGGCAGTCGTTCCCTTAGAGGACATTCAAGTTGATAGCGGCCTAAATTATATCGAGAAGCCGGTCGCGATTCTGGAACGGAAGACCAAGACCTTGAGGAACAAGGTAATTCAGCTAGTAAAGGTGCAGTGGCAGCACCGGAAGGGGTCTGAATGGACGTGGGAGGCTGAGGAGGAGATGAGAGCGCACTACCCGGAGTTATTTGCAGATCCAGTCGTAGCAGACTTCGAGGACGAAGTCTGAGACAAGTGGGGGAGAATTGTAACGACCCGTTCCCGGTATGTTGATTTATTGGTAATTATAGTGAGTTTTCCTTGAGGGACTCGGCGAGTTCTAACCTGACTCGCCGAGTCGGGTCGCGTCTGAGGGCACGCGTGAGCCGGCGACTCGACGAGTCCATAATATGGACTCGGCGAGTCCATCTGTCTGGGTGAAACCCTAAATCCCCGGGTTTGCCCACTATTTAAACCACATTATAGCCTCCATTCTCGCCTCCCTCACCCTGAGAACGCAGTGATAGAGCCCCAAACCTCCATTGAAGAGCTTATATGTGTTTTAGTGCCATTTTGTGAAGGTGTGAAGAAGGAGAAGAAGGAAGAAGCAAGGAGAAGTGTTGTAGTGCAAAGATTCAAGGCCAAATCAGAGTTAATTGAGGTATTTTCGGAGTTCCATCTTGTTATATGCTTTAAACTTCCATTAGAGCTCTCCTAAGAGCTAGTTGATGCTTGTTCCAAGCCTTACACTTGCATGAATGTCTTATTAAGTCGGAATATCCATGGATCTGAATGTTGGGGTGTTGTAGAGCCCAGATCTACTGTCTTTTTGGAGTTATATTGCATGATAACCATAGATCTACCCATTTTATGCATCTTTTAGCCTTATTTCCCTTATTCATGAGGTTGTGCACGTAAAGTTGGAAACTTTACGTGGTAAAACAGCTTATTGGACTCAGATCTATCAATTGTATGCTTTGGATTCAAACAAAATCAAGTAAAAATCAGTTGCATGGCGGCGACTTGGCGTGTCGGAAGAACGACTCGACGAGTCGGGTCGCGAGTCCCGAGTCCTTCAGTTTTATCAGTGTCGAGTGTACGAGGTGAGTTAGAGAGTGGACTCAGCGAGTTGAGAGTGGACTCAGTGATGGAGGGACTCGACGAGTTTGTTCATACAACTCGGCGAGTCCAAGGCAATCTTCTTGGGATCAAGAACAACTCGTCGAGTCTGTTCATACGACTCGGCGAGTCGGATGAAGATTGTCTGAGTTCTTGGATCAAGTGGGTACTCGTCGAGTCGATGCCAGACTCGACGAGTAGCAGTGAGCAAAAGTGAAAAGTGAGAGTAGGACTCGGCGAGTTGGGTGGCCAACTCGGCGAGTCAGCCCAAAAGAGAGTTGACTTTGACCAAGGGTAAAAGAGTCATTTTACCCCAAGCGCAGTGTTTAGTTTTTGATTGAGTGTGTTTATGGACTTGTAGCCGAGGAGATTCAGGAGCAGCCGCCGTTAGCTTCCCGAGCCACACACTCAGCAGCCAGCTTACGAGGTGAGTTTCTTCCAGTAGGAACGGGTCTAAGGCCACAATGCCGGCCCGTTCAATTAGCAGTAGTTTCCGGATTTAGGTCCGATGCAGCAGTTAGTATGTTCGATGCCTTCGTGGTTCGAACAGGATTTGTGTGCTATGTTTTATGTGTTAAGTATTATGTGTTCCGGGTCACGGCCCGATGTAGCATGTCGTATATGTGTTATGCTAGTTGATGTGTTATGCCATGCCATGTTCAGTCAGACAGTTCCGGACTTCGGACCGATGCAGTTAGTTCCGAACTTCGATCCGATGCAGGGGACAAGGTCCCAGTCAGTTCCGGACTTCGGTCCGATGCAGTTAGTTCCGGACTTCGTTCCGATGCAGGGGACAAGGTCCCAGTCAGTTCCGGACTTCGGTCCGATGCAGTCAGTTCCGGACTTCAGTCCGATGCAGTAGTTCCGGACTTCGGTCCGATGCAGTTTCCGGGCTTCGGCCCGATGCAGTGGGCAAGGCCCAATATGTGTTTATATGTTATTGTATGGTATGTGGTAGTTTGGGGGAGCTCACTAAGCTTCGTGCTTACAGTTTCAGTTTTGGTTTCAGGTACTTCCGCAAGCAAAGGGAAGAGCTCGGGATGACGACATCGCACACACCACCGCCTCAGCTTTAGCCTGAGATTGATTTAGTTGTTTGATTTGATGTCGTATGATACAGTTTTCCGCACAGTATCTTATCATGTTTTGGAACACATCACGCATGGTTTTATTATATGATACTCTGATTACAGTTTTGATTATATTAAAAACAAAAATTTTTGGGTCGTATTTTTGGGTCGTTTCAAAAAACCCATAAAATGATGATAAATAGATCTAAGATGCTACTAGGCAAGTTTGAGACTTACTTACCAGAAAACGATGAGGAAGAAACGAAGTCGCTGGATCTACTATCTTCTTCTTGAATCCCCAAGCTTCTCCTTCCTTCATAAGCTTCAAAACACACAAAGTTTCACTCACAAAAAGGCTCACAATCTCACCATTGCATTAGGGTTTCTGAATCCATGGTTTGGAACTTGGAGGCTGGAAATTAGGCCAACAAGTGGTGATTAAGGTGCTTAAATAAGGTGCAAACCCCGAAATTAGGGTTTCATTCTGGCAGCCCTACTAGCCGAGTTGAGGGCTCTCAACTCGTCGAGTAGATTGCTTAAAACCTGCGTCCCTTTCTAGTCTTTACTCGATGAGTTTAGGGCTACCAACTCGTCGAGTTACTTTATAAAAATGAAGGAATAATTATTTAAATGCATACCAGGAATCAAGCGTTACAAAGATTTTTAGAAACCAACAATGGGAATGAAAAATAAAACCTGAATTTGATTGTGGTTGGGAGTTTTGAAAGAACATACCCACAACCACCACATGCAAGGAAGAGAATAAAAACAAACCCAAATACCGCCACATGCAGGGAAGAGAATAAAGAACAAACCCACAATCATTAGAACCACAACTGCCTTTTGCATCTAATAAAAGCTGATGAAAACAAGAAAAAAATGGAATTCGAATAGCCAGTCAAAATTTTCCCAATTAACAATCAAAGAATCAAGGAATTCGATTTATGTGTGGGTTTCGGTTTCATTATTTGATCTATACTTCTATTATGGTTTCGGAGCATATTTTTGTTCCCTTACCTTTCCAAACGAAACAATCTTATCTTCCATGTTTGTCACCAAGGTGTGAAAACGTTTTTTGTTTGTAGCGCTGTTAAGAAAGAAGGTTGATGATGGAGAGTGGTAATGAATGCAAAGAATGGAGACCGAAGACCGAAGGGTTGGGGTCTGCTAGAGACGCAAGCGGTGAGGTGAAGGTGTTGAGGAGATCGGAGGGATGAGGGTCGAAGAACCAAACAGTAAGAAAAGGAGTAGCTCGCCAGAGGCTTACACGATGTAAGTTGGGACCAATGGGAGGTATTTAGGTATA
The DNA here is from genome assembly GCF_052625555.1 of Lactuca saligna. Classification (NCBI taxonomy): domain Eukaryota; kingdom Viridiplantae; phylum Streptophyta; class Magnoliopsida; order Asterales; family Asteraceae; genus Lactuca; species Lactuca saligna. The sequence goes on from NC_136417.1 coordinate 14,640,710, forward strand.
ACTAAGTTCTAGATTGAGGAGAAAACATTCAGTATAATTAGGTGTATTATTTCATTTTTTTCCCGTTATATATTTGATCATTGTAGTTTGTAAAATAAAAAATAACAGAAAAAGAGGGTATATTAGTCTTTACTTAGACTTAAGGTTTGGGTCTTAATAACGTCTAACAAAAGGGATCAACATTGCAATTGTTTGAAAGAACATGAACGTGACCTATCAATTATTCAAAGGTTGGACCATACGTGGAAATCAGAGACGTTCACTTGGAACATTTCTATAATTTACCTTTTCTTTTTCAAATGAAAAGCAATACAAAATTTTCACATGCGGTATTTTTGTTTAGAGGTTAGGTTAGATAGAGACGTTCACGTCCCCAATTAATTTGGTGGTTTTTTTTTTGGTGGTATCCTGATTCCACTTTTTAAAAGTTGCTAATGAAAAATAAATCTATAATCATTATGTTTAATGTTTATGTTGCTATCGGTCGAATTCAATGCACGTGGAAAATTATGATGATATATGATTTTTTTTTCTTTTTTGTTTTTTATGTACTATAACTATTTGTTTTTTATTTACTACAAAATGAAAATTTATTGAAAAACGTTTGTATTAAAAAGAAGATGAAAAGTTAAATATTCATAATGATTCGTATCCCCAAGGTATATGATAAATAAGTTTTAATCAAGATCATTGTTATTGATGAAGTTACATAATAATGTTCAAAAGAATTTGTATTGATTATGTTTGATTAAGTAACTAAAAACTAACTTTTAGGTTAAGAAGAGTGGTGATATTTTTGACACCTTACCACATTAGCATTTTAAATGTCACATTATTTTTCTCCTTTTAACACCTACACTTAACATTTGGTAAGGATTGGTAACACTCTTAGCATTCAACTTTTTGTATTTCTTTTTTATAATTTAATTTACGTACTATATTTTAATAAATATATTTTTTGTATTTACTTTTTGTAATTTAATTTAATTACTGTATTTTAATAAAAAAAATATTTTTTGTAGTGATGAAAGGTTTGAAGATTTTTTTTGTTGGTTCGTAGGAATTTTTTTTTGTTTGTTTAAGATGAATACATTTTTTCTTGAATTGAGAGAGTTTGTGAAAAGGATATGGTATTTTGTGTGTGTAGATTGGTGAGAGTGTGGTTTAATTTATATTAGTTGAATATATATATATATATATATATATATATATATATATATATATATATATATATATATATATATATATATATATATATATATATATATATATATATATATATATATATATATATAGAGAGAGAGAGAGAGAGAGAGAGAGAGAGAAAGAAATAGATAGATAGATAGGTTCAAATGTTTTTGACAACTATTGTGTGCTTATGTGCACCAATGAAAATTCAGAAAATAATAAATGATTAAATAAATCATTTAAGGGTATTATAGTAATCTTGGAATATTTAAATATGATAGATAATTAATATATTTATCATCCCTTTAAATATGGGATATTAAAGTCAAACCAAAAAACCCTACGCTTGAAAATTACAATTGCCGTCAATCCCTTCACCCATTTTCCATTCTCTCCGGCTTTCACCCAACACCGATCGACTCCGCCACCACCGTCGAACGCTACCACCGATCAAGAATATAGGCATGCTTTATTTCTTTAACAGTTCATAGCACATGGAGTTTGACTCTGGTTTTTCTCTCTTCGAGTTATTTCTGTTGATTGTGATGATATAGCGATGAATCCATTTCATGTCGTGTAGATGAATTTGACCCTTTATATGAACGATTGAATGAGTTCGAATTTGACAAGTGATTTCAATTTTATTTATTTGAAACTGCAGTTGGGAATGGGATTGTACAAAGGAGAAGACAACATTTTGTTTTAGTGGCGAAAGAAAGAAGAGAAGCGATGTTTCGAACCAAGCGATAATATACGGAAGGAGTTATCAACTCCATGGATGTTTCCATCAATGGAGACATGATGATTGGTAAGCCTCTCACTAATTTTTTTGAAGAAACTGAAGAAGCACATCACGTATTCGATAAAATGCATAGTTGAAATCATATTCTGTATATCTATGTATTCTGCCATAATGTATTATATGTATTATATCATATAAAGTCATAGAAATTGCAAGTAACATGAAAGGATAAAAGCCTTGGTTAGATATCTGTTATTCATTTGATTGTTAATAAATTGAGAAGATAAAAATTTGTTAATTTTTTTTATTCATGTCTTCCGATTATGGTTTTGGTTAATTATTTATATGTTGATAATAAATTATGCTAGAATTTTACTGTTCTATTTTGATAAAATTTTAATATTTATATGTTGATAATGTATTCTAACAGAATTTTACTGTTGCATTCTAACAAAATTTTAGAAATAGCTTGAAAAATGATAGGAAAGGCTTGAAAAATGAATTAAAGAACGATCACACTCAATGTTTAAGAATGTTATTATTTTTTAAGAATTACATTTGTTATTCTTTTAGAATTTTGTTATTATTCAAAGAATCACAATTAATTATTTGGTATATTATTAGTTCAAGAATCTATTTTGTGTATTCTTTCAGAATGTATTTAGTAGTTTATGATTTACATTATATTATTCTGACAGAATAAAATCGAAAATATATATACTAGTTTATGGTTGGCATCTGTCATTCTGACAGAATAAAATCGGATTTTTAAACTTGACTTAATAAAAAACATTTAGATTTTTAAAAATAAAGGAATTAATTATCCCTAAAAATCCAAAATTTTCCTTTTGTAATATAGGTTAATTGACTAAAATGCCCTTATGTTGAAATTTGTGTGATTATATGGTACATATTATCCTATTCTAGTATCATAGACCTTCAGATCATGACCTTTGATTCTATTCCATCCGGTGGTCCAGATCTGTGCATTCTGGCACACGATAGTTAGTATAAACAAAATAACTTATATATATATATATATATATATATATATATATATATATATATATATATATATATATATATATATATTAAATCACAAATAAATAGTTGAGGTTGTTGAGTCCATAGATTGAGAATTGAGATATTTAATTTTCAGCCATATATTACTTTGAATGGATGATTTCGTGTTGCAATCCCAAACAAAAGTGTTTCACCCAATCAAAGTTATTTGTTTCTTTCTCTTACTTCTCGCTTTGAGTTTGGCACTTTGAGCTTGGCGACCCCCTTAGTGAGAGCTAAGGGTTGGTATTCTAAATCCATGGCGAGCTAAGCGAGTGGCTTTGGCGAGTGCCACTCCGCTTAACCTTAGTGTAAAAGCTAATCACTAAAGGGCTTCTAGCCTAACGGTATCCGGTGTTGCCCTCCCTCCTTAAGGTTGAGAGTTCATGTCTCGTTGTGAACATAGGTAAATTTAATGTGTAATTTAGGAGTAGGTTAGATTTGTTGTTTAAAAAAAAAAAGCTAATCCTTAACTAATTAAAAAATAATGTTTTGTAAAACTATCTCAAAAATGCAAATGACATAATAAAGCATGTAGAATATTCAGTTTTTGTATAATTAATAAATGATATATTTGCAAGATTTAAAAATAAATAAATAAAAACTCAATAAGCTCGTTGAAATGTTAATCTAAATAGTTTTTTAAAAAAACAATCTTATAAACTATTTTTTAAATTGACAAAAAAAGACAAACTAAAACAACTATGAAAAAACTAGTCGTGATATTAAGTAAATTAGTAATAAAATAGTAGTATATCAAAATGTAAGTAAATTAGTAATAAAATAGTAGTATCTCTAAATAAGGATCAGATTTAGAATTGGAAAACTAGACTGGAACGGTTAGAACTGAAATATATAAAATCGGTTCGGGTTTCGGGTTTAAAAATTGGCTTTATCCGGGTTTCGGGTAATTTGGGTTTGGCTCCATCAGGTCCGGGTAAACCAGGTCTAAAAACCGAAGCCGGTGGTAGGAATCAGAACCATTTTTAGGACCGGAACCGGTTTTTATGAAACATTTAAAAGATACATATCTCATTCGTTTCAACTCCGATTGACATGCGATTTTTTCCAATATGTAGTTTAGAGTTGTACATGATTTTAGACTACAAATTTGCCATTTTTAGTTTTATATTCATTGACTTACAGTTCCCCAAAGTCGAGATATCAGAGCTGAAAGTTTTTTGTTTTTCAGTTTTTTTGTATTCTTTGAAAGTTTTAAAACATGCATATCTAATTCGTTTGAAGTCGGATTGACATGTGGTTTTTTCTAACTTGTAGTTAATAGTTTGTACAGAAGTTTAGACTATAATTTTGTCATTTTTGGTTTAATATTCAATGATTTACAGTTCCCCGAAGTCGGGATATCAAAACTGAAATTTTCAACTTTTCAGCTATTTGTTTTTGTTCTTTGTATTTTGTGAAAATGTTAACAAATATATATCTCATTCGTTTAAAATTGGATTGACATGCGGTTTTTTCAAGAATGTAGTTTAGAGTTTGTACATGATTTTAGACTATAATTTTATCAATTTTTGTTTCATATTCAATGAGCTACAGACCCCGAAAGACGAAATATCAATATGAAAATTTTCAAAGTTCAACCTACTAAGTAATAAGTAATTAACAAAAAATTCTGGTTTTTCTGGATTAACCCACTTTATCCGGTTTCAACGTACCCACTTTGACATTTCCGGTTTTCCGATTCTAGACTCACTTTACCTGGTATCGTACTCGGAATCGGTTCCTATATATCGGTCCGGTTTCCGATTCTACAAAAGCCTGTTAACCGATTTCGGGTTTTCCGGGTTTGAGTCTATCCGGTCCGATTTTGGACCCACTTTCATCCCTACCTTCAAATATAGTAGTAAGTTGGAAACTCACACAACGACTCATGTAGTAGCTTGGGTATTTCTTTTCGGTAGTATGATCGAGGAGAACTTCTGGATTTAAGTTGGGTGAATATACAACTAGGGTAATTTACATTCAAAGTTAAAGGTGTTATTAACATCATAACAATCTAAATCCAAATAACATAAATTTCAAGATTTTAATGGGTATCAAATGTATATAAAAAATTGATTAAATATGTATAATTATAAAAGTTGCTTATATAAGTTTATGGGTTATCGGAGAAGTAACTAAATACTACCAACTTAATTGTTGGTCATGATGGTATATACAAAAAAGTTTATAATTAAATATATACAATTACAAATTTTGGTTATTCTCTAAACGTTATTAGATATATTTGCGACCAATGTCTTAAAGCCTATGAACTTTTGTCAAAAATCGCATTACACGTTTGCCACAAAAGTAACTACTGAGAGATTTAATTGGTTAACGACAACTTATAAAAGGCCTTAAATTTTTGTAAAAGTATTTACACGTTTCATTTGGGACTAAATACTAAAATTGGTACTCTATATAAGTAATGAATTTAATTTCCAAGGTTTTATATTTTTATCGTTAGTAGACATGTTAGACATTTGACAATTATCAAAGATTTTGATTTAAATCATATGCTAAAAAATATAAGGTAATGATTGATTATTGTTTTTAATAAAACTGATTCGTATATAATAGTTTTTTTGTTATACATGATAATTTATTTTTTATAGAATTATTGTATAATATAATATTTTAAAGTTCTTGTGTATAAAAAAGTTATAATAATCAAATTGAAATGTAATCTAATAAAATCGTGATGATTATTAATTATATATCTAAAATCTTTATAACTAAAAACAATACACAATAAATCCGTATGAGTCAAACTCAATGAGGTGGCTTTGTTGTAAGAAATGATAACAGGTAGCACTATTCTAGAATCGATTTTGATTAAAAAAAAATTATTGCATGCGGATAATTTGCATTTAATTAATAAAAAACCAAGTATATAAAAAAGATAAATTATAAATAAAATAAACGTAAAAGTAATGTAATATTTTTTTTATTTAAATTTTTTGTTAGAAATAAAACCTAAGATTACCAAAATAAATAACTAATTATTTATTTTGATAACAATATCGTATCTATAAAAAGTAAAAACATAATAAAAATTCAATATCATAAACAATAAATCAGGTATATTAGATGTATAATAATACATTAAAAAAATGTCAAATCTTTTTAAGAGGAACATAAGCCGAAGAAAATGGTTATTTAATAACTCATACAAGATCAGCACAAACGCAGATCATCATCATCATCATCATCATCTACATTCAAGAGTAGTCGCCTGTCACTAGTTCTCACTTCTCAGGTCCACGTCCACCTGTATACATCGGCACCTGCATCCCTTGACCCTACTACTACTTTGCCACACTTCTTCTAAAACATAGAATTCTTCAAACAAACCGTAATCCCATATATGATTTATGTAGTGTAATCGTAAATATAGCAAGAGAAAAGGAAGGATCTGCATAGAAGAAAGCAAAAAATGAGTTTCAGGGATGAAAATGAAGATGGGAGGGCGGATAGGGATCTCAGAAAACCGTTTCTTCATACGGGTAGTTGGTATCGTATGGGTTCAAGACAATCCAGTATGATGACGTCTTCACAGATGATCAGAGACCGCTCTGTTTCTGTCCTTGCCTGTGTTCTTATCGTTGCGTTAGGCCCCATCCAGTTCGGTTTCACTGTAAGCAATCTCCCAATTTCTATTTCTGAAACAGATAGCATCTCTGGATATTGTTGCAAGTTTTACCATAATTGACTTCTATCTGAAGTTGCTTGCTGTAAAATCTTACCAAATAACATAAGATCTATGCCAATTCTGAAGTTCAATATTGGTCAATTTCACATCTAGAGTTAGGGCGACTCTTTTATGGAAGATTTCAATTTTGTGTGATGTTTCTTGTTCTTCCAGGGTGGTTATTCTTCACCTACACAAATAGCTATTACTCGCGATCTTCACCTCTCTGTCTCTGAGGTTCGTTTGCTGATCATTTTCTTTTTACTGGATTTTGTTTGAATAATCTGGAGTTTGATTTCAATTAATTGAAGATGAACTGATTTTGAAGTATTCGGTTTCAGTTCTCTTTGTTTGGTTCTTTATCAAATGTGGGTGCCATGGTTGGTGCAATAGCCAGTGGTCAAATCGCAGAATATATTGGCCGAAAAGGGGTAATCCTTTCTTTCTTTCTTTGGATTTCATATCTGAAATTATATATACACTTACTTTTACTCTACACAGTTATATAATATAGCAATAAGTTGCAAAACATTCAAGATACATAACTCACAACTTTGAATCTATGTGGTCAAAATTGCAGTCGTTGATGATTGCAGCTATCCCTAACATCATTGGCTGGCTTTGTATATCATTTGCCCAAGTAATCTTCTAATAACCAGTTCTTTAATTTTCTTATTTGCATCTAAAGTTTCTTAGAACCCTAATCATGTAGTCAATAATGGGTTTGTTATTTTACAGGATACATCATTTCTGTACATGGGAAGGTTATTGGAAGGATTTGGTGTTGGAATTATATCATATACGGTAATCCTTATTGTCAACTATATGTTTTAGAAAGATATTGTTTGTAAAAAGCTTCAATGATAATAAAAAAATTATTATGTTTCTGGATTATGAAGGTTCCTGTTTATATAGCTGAGATAGCACCTCAAAACATGAGAGGGGGGTTAGGTTCTGTGAATCAGCTATCTGTCACAATTGGGATAATGCTTTCTTATTTACTGGGACTTTTTGTTAATTGGAGAATACTTGCAATTTTGGGTAATTGTCTACAAATGACTTATATTATGTTTATGTTTTTTAAGATATGCTTATTCTTCTTATTCAAATAGTTATATTAATTAAATTCCTTTACAGGAACTTTGCCATGCCTAATTTTGATACCTGGTCTTTTTTTTATCCCTGAATCTCCTCGGTGGCTGGTAAGCTTAATGAAGTGTTTTGGTTTGGTTGGAGTTTTTTAAAATATATATATATTTTTTTCATTGGAAAAAAGAGTTTTTTTTTTTTTTCTTGATATTAATGATTGAGGTAATTAATATTATCTGAATTTTGCAGGCGAAGATGGGTATGACTGATGATTTTGAATCTTCTTTGCAAGTTCTCCGTGGTTTTGATACTGATATTACGGTTGAAGTAAATGAAATTAAGGTGAATACTCTAACATTAAGGTAGTGTGAAGGAATGGAATGGTTCATTCCCTTGGAATGAAAAAGAAAGCTGTTTGTTTTGTGGGATGGGATGGATTGGAATGGAATGGACCATTCTTAGAGGAATGTGATTCCTTCTTGTTAATTTTTCATTCCTTAGCTAGGGGTGATTTCTTTTTTCCATTCCATCATGGAATGGAATGGAAAATTGCGATATAATGACTCATTCCATTCCTTTGTCATCATATGAAGACTGTTCAACCGGAATATTTGTTTCAGTATATGTGCATCAAACAATCTTTAATCTTAATATCTTTTTAAAACATGATCTTACAATGATTGGTCATTGTTTTCCATTTTTTTAGAGATCTGTAGCATCATCAAACAGAAGAGCTACAATTCGGTTTTCTGATCTCAAACAAAGAAGATATTGGTTCCCTCTAATGGTACTTTTTTTTTTTTTTTTTTTTTTTTTTTTTTTTTTTTTTTTTTGTCTTTTCTTACTTACTAAACATCATCTTCCGGAATCTTCAATTCCTGCAGATAGGAATCGGATTACTTGTCCTTCAACAGCTCAGTGGAATCAATGGTGTTCTATTCTATTCCAGTAACATTTTTCAAACTGCAGGAATTTCTAGCAGTGATGCTGCTACATTTGGACTTGGTGCTATCCAAGTAAGCATCAACATAACAACTACTTATAATGGGGCCCACTTTGTACCTGATTTACATTTCACATGATGCTTTTTGGGCAAACTATTTCCCTTTTTTAATTTTTAATTTAAACGACTTTCTAACAAAGAATATTTGCACCATTTAGGTTATTGCAACTGCAGTTTCCACATGGTTGGTTGACAAAACAGGACGTAGGCTTCTACTAATTGTAAGGGATAGGATTCAATGCAAGAAATAGCAACCTACTTTTATTGATTTGTTTTCTTTTATTATAGCATCATACTTTCATTTCTTTATATGTAAATATTGAAAATAGAATGTTGTAGTTGAAAGAAATGAAAGTAGGATGCTACAATATACAAATAAACAAAAGTATGTTTTTATTTGTTACCTACTTAAAATGGGAAAATTTCTTTTTCAATAGGTTTCTTCCGCTGGAATGACTATCAGTCTCATAGTTGTTGCAGCATCCTTCTTCATTAAGGTAGGTAATTATATGTTTTTTTTTTTTCACCTTACAATTTGGATAAAGCCACAATATATTTTTGAACAAGATTTAAAGGTGTGAATTTTAAGCTCTTTTTTCCACCATTTTATTGTGTAATATTATGGTAAACATTTTAGGATTATGTGGAATACAATTCTTCGGTGTACTCTGCAATGGGTATCTTATCAGTGGTTGGAGTTGTGGTACGTACTCTTTATCTTTATAACTAAATATGAGAAATAGCAATTTACTTTCATTTCTTTTTATTTAAGCATTGTACTTATGTTGTTTGACTTTGACCAACGTCTTGATTAGGGCATGGTAATTGCATTTTCTCTTGGAATGGGTCCCATCCCATGGATCATTATGTCCGAGGTAAAAATTATATTTCAGTCAACCTCATAATATTAAGTTAAAATTTTCATTATTTTCAGTTGCAGTTGCTAAACATGAATAACATAATCTGCAGCTTTTCCTACGACATAATTTTCATGACATAAAACTAAAGATTTTAAATCTTTTATTTATTTATTTATTTCGATAAAACTCGTTTGTTTTTGTTGATGTTCCAGATTCTTCCTGTGAATATAAAAGGACTTGCAGGGAGTGTAGCAACACTATCCAATTGGTTTATCGCGTGGTTGATCACACTTACTGCACCTTTGCTTTTAGCATGGAGTGGTGGAGGTCTCTTCTTTTTCTCTCTCTGACTGATAGACTGGGACCGAGATTGAGACTGCTGTCAATCAGGAAAAAAAAAATGATTGTCCCATCCAAAAAGTGGAATACGGACATGCTCTTGATCACTCGTCTATGAAAAGACATAAATGCCCTTCTTAGCCCTAAAAAGTTTGTCCAGTCATGTCAAATCACTATCACTGACACATTTAATAATGGTGGATTATAATTATATTGATAATTGTTTTTTTTTTTTTGGTTTGACAGGAACATTTACTCTGTACATGGTTATGTGTGCTGCAACGGTTGTGTTTTCGGCCCTTTTGGTACCAGAAACAAAGGGGAAAACATTGGAGGAGATACAGTTTTCCTTGAGATGATATGATGTTGCTCCATTCTTGATTTCATGTTGTTGATTAAATATTCTTTTTGTGTAATTTGATGACTTGTTGTAATTTATTTGGAATTTGTATGCAAATGCATGGTCTTTACGAATCCCATAAGAACATCATTACATTTGTTGCAATCGTGTAATGTAATAAGAAAAGAGATAGAAGAGAAAGGGAATTGAGAACTTGTTTTTGAATAAGTGTGATAATATTGCATTTGAGTAGAGATTAATAAATGGAAACAGAGGTGAAGGTATTCATGAGAAGAGTGTTGAAAGTTTTATTATAAAAATTACTAGCGAGTTTTATTCTATGCAGTAAGTCTGAGAGGCTGCTGAAGAGCATATATCTTGTTTTGTTTTATGTTATATTTGGTCAATTTAAGTTAGATTTAGCTTTCTAGGTATTTGATTCCAATAATTTTATAGGTAGCAACGTAATGAAGGTCGAGGGATTTGGAAACCAAATTTAGAGATCGGTTAAATAGATAGGGTTGGGTTGACTTAAAATGTGAATAATTTTTCATTAAATATTTAAATTATATAAAGGGTGTAGGTTATTTTTATTCGATGAACCTCTTTGAGTGTTTAATTTTGGTTATTGAACTTTTTTATTTGTATTTGTTTTCTAACCCGTGTATAACATCAACAACGTTGTTAAAGTTATAATTAGTCATTAAATTTTTATGAGTGTTTTATTGTAATAATTATACTTTGTTAAACTACCATTGGTTACTAAATTTGTTTATTTTTTATTATCATTTATAAAAATTAAAAAAAAAAATACTATTTTTCCTTTTCCCCACGACTAAACTTGTCACATCAATTATTTTTAGAGTAAATTATACAAATAATCCTTATAATTTAATGTAGCTTGCACATTTAATCTTTAATTTTTTTAACTTGAATGGTCCCAATGGTTTTAAAAAGATTATTTTGCCCTTATCCACCTCATCACTATAGTCGCTGATAGTAACGCACACAATCAACTACGCTTTAGGTGATCCCATGAAAAGTCTTCGTATTAAGTGACCCAAATTGGACAATATATTGATACATGTGAATCAATTGAAAACACAAACAATTCTACGATTTCTTCCAGGAGCTTAAATCAAGGGATTTGATCCTCCTTCAAAGCACAAGGGCTATGTTTTGTATAAATCAATTGAAAACACGAACAGGTTCGAACAAATAAAATGTGGGTAAGAGGTTTTATGGTTGCCTTAATTCTATGGAGGAGGCCAAAGTGAAACTAATTATTGACGGTGACTGGGTGCATTTCTTCTGGCAACAAAAGCGATGAGGTGGAGGAGTACAAAATAGTTTTTTAAAGTCGTGGGGACCGTCCGAGTTAAAAAAAAAAAAAACAATGATTAAATATATACGCTGCCCTAAATCATAGGGATCGTTCATATAATTTACTCTAAAATAATTGATATAACAAGTTTAATTGTTATGGAATGGAAAAAGAAAGTAATAGTTTTTTTTTCATTTTTTTAATTTTATAAATGATAATAATAAAGTAGAGTGATTAAAATGAAATTTTAAACAACTAGTGACTAATGATAATTTAAACAGAATATAATGATCAAAATAAAATATCTAGAAAAATTAATAACAAATTAATAACTAATTATAACATTGATAAAGTTGTTCAATATTATAAACCAATTATCACGATCATAGTGACTAAAAAAATTAGTAACCAATAATTTAAATAAAATATAATAATTAAAATAAAACATTTCATAAAAATTTAATGATTAAAAATGACATAAACCATTATATGTGTGTGTGTGTGTATATATATATATATATATATATATATATATATATATATATATATATAATAGGAAAAGTGAATATGTGGCTGTTATGTACGTAATGTTAGGTATAAAACCATCAAAATTGATTTCATTTTGATTAAAAAAACACATTTTTCTTTCATTGTTTGTTTTTTCATATTGTGTTTGAACTGATATTATATTTGATTTAATGATTCATCTCAAATATTTATCTATTTCGAATGGGTTTTTTTTATTAAACCTCTAGTAGGTTTCATAACTTCCTTCAATACCTATCTTATGTATAGTTGTACGATTTTTCTATGACGACTTATGGAAAGAGGTTTAGTGGGTTTTTTAATAATCAATTTCAATCTTTCAATGTAGTTTTCTGTATTAAATTTCAATTTGAAGACCTACAAGTAGTTGGTAAAATATTCTTATACATGGTTTGTGGTGCAAAATTAAATTTTTAAATTTCCATAAAAATTAATACAAACCTTAGCATAAGCTCTAATAAAGGATACATGAAAAATGATAAAGAGATTTGATTGCATTCTGTTAAAACTGTATAGTTTTTTTATGCTTCTATATCTAATATTAGGTACATGACAGCCACATATTCCCTAAGCCTTATATATATATATATATATATATATATATATATATATATATATATATATATATATATATATATATATATAAGTGGGTTCAATTGAGAAAATAAAAAAGTTGAGAATGGGGGAATTATTCTCAGCCACTCATTTAATCTAAGCATAAAAGACACGGTGGCAAACTTGTAAATATCGTAATAACCTTCAATCTCAAATATGTAACTATAGAGAATTCGATAACTGTTCGTTCATCATCAAAATTTTTCCTCCAACCTTCAATAATCATCCAGATTTCTTCAACTAAACCGGAATTTCTTCGCTGTTCATGAAATTGGAATCGGAGTTCTGGACTCGCAATCACAGTCGACATTGAGGGACTTAGAATCGGTACTCACAGGTTCCCAATCGGATTTTCGGAAATCAAAATCAAATTGAGAAATTGATCAGAGATAGGATGTCGCATCTGAAGTCGAAATCGGAAGTATATGATGATTTGGAATTGATAACTTGATGTTTTTAACATTTTTAAAATAGTTAACTTGTTTGCACTCCAACTGTTTGATGAAATGCATAAACTAAATTACCACGTTATATTCACATATGAATATGTTTCTTACCTGAATCAGTATATGATTATTAAAAACACAAAACAAATATGCAAGTCTGTATGTTATTTATATGTGAATAACATATAAAAATTATATATATTTTTCAAAATACCTTCAATATTCATAAGTGAATATACCTTGTAATATTCATATGTGAATATACTGTGTAATATTCATAAGTGAATATATCATTTAATATTCACAAGTGAATATACTCTGTAATATTCACATGTGATATACCATGTAATACTATGTAATATTCACATATGAAATATCATTTAATACTCATAAGTGAATATACCATCTAATATTCACAAGTGAATATACTATGTTAATATTCACAAGTGAATTCATCGTCCAATATTAAAATATGAATATACTATGTTTATTATATGCTATATTCATATATGAATAATACTTAAATTGTAAAAAAATCATACTTTTATTCATAAGTGAATAACGAATATACTGTAATAAAGTCTGATGCATTGTTATTCATTTATGAATAACGATAGCTGAAAATATTATATATATATATATATATATATATATATATATATATATATATATTATCTTAAAACTATATCAATATAGATGTCTATTTGTAGAGAATAAAAAATCATGAATTTTGGTATATTTAAAATCATTTTTTGATAAAAATAGCTTATTAAAAAAAAAAAAAAAAAAAAAAAACGAAAAAAACTATGTTTTTGTATATATTAAGGTAATGTTTAGCATAGTTTAAGGAAATATGTTATGTTGAAAAACACATGTGCATTCGTTTTCCATTTCCGCCGGTACGTTGGAGCCTTTTACGGCAAAAACAAATGATTGGCTGAGAATGATTTCCCTATTCTCAACCTTTTTTTTTATCAATTGAACCCTCCCATATATATATATATATATATATATATATATATATATATATATATATATATATATATATATATATATATATATATATATATATATATATATATATATATATATATATATAGTTACTAAATATGATAATAAGCATCATTGTCGAAATAATACTCTAACTTTTATAATAAAAGAATAACTTAATATATGTTCGGTGCCTTTTTTGAGTTTATTTTATGTAATTTTTAGGTAAATATAAATAATGATTTAATGTTATTTTCCATAATGGTTAAATGATTTAAAACTATTTTATTTGATATTTTTATTTATTAAAATATAATTTTTGTATATCATCTAGCTTAATTAAGATGTAAGTTTTATATTTAAGATTATGTTTAAACTTTTTTTAAACTTTTAAAATTATTTTTAGTTTAACATCATATTTAAATATCAAACTAAAATATATTAATAATAAAAAAATCAATTTAATATAAATTCAAATGAGTATTCAATTTGAACTAAATTAATATAATAAAGTTATAAATATTTTATAATAAATATACAAAAGAAAATAACAAGTACTTAAAACATAATGTACGAACGGGTGAAGGGGTTAGTATTTTAAGATAAATATTTATAAATGGTAACCAAAGGCCAAAAGCCCAAAAGGATACAGAACATGTTTTACTCTTTCCACTCACATTTAATGGCTCATGTTTTGATGTTCGGTGTATGAATCTTTTTGTTAAATCGCGACTTTTTTTTTTTTGTTAAATCGCGACTTTTAGAACACAAATAGTGACCTCCAACATGTGGGCCTCTTCATCATCCCCCGTTTTCAAATTTCAGAATTGATATGTATGATAATAAATCATGTTTATGCTACTATCAATTTCATCCCGATTAAATAATAAAGAAAATTGCATTTATTGTCACGTGCAATTTTTTGTTATTAAATAAGAGAGAGATGCAATTTTTTATAGGCAAGAAATATTAGATTAAAAAAGCCGGTGGAAAGCTGGACCCGAAGCATAGTACAAAGTACAAATACAGTGCTAGACAAGAGAAAAATAAAACATAAAAATGAACACAAAACAAGGAGAAAAATGCATTTGTGGTCATTTGATTCTTTAGGTAAAGTTTTTAATACAGATAATGTTATAAAAACCATAAATTTGTCTGAAAATTTACGGTTTTATCTTTTGATGTATTTTTTTTTTTTTTTTTTTTGCAAACTTATAATTTTTTTCATTTTTGCCCTTTTTACATATTCAAACCAATCATTCTAGAATAACAAGTGAATTCGTCAATAACTCATTCAATTTAATATATAATCTAATAGGACGACTTATATATATTATATAAATACAAGTGTTTTCTATTATTATGTATTGAATATGAATTTGTGTTTCTATTTTCAGTATAAATATATATATATTTTTTTGTATTATCAATATAAATACTTATTTTTTGTATTTTCAATGAATACGACTTTTTTCGTATTATTAATACAAATACATATTTTTTATATTTTTAAAATAAAAATACGTTTGTAATGGTATTTATATAGTTAAAAGCATATTTGGACATTTAAAAAAAAATTTACAACCGACAACATATTTATATATTTAAAAGAGTATTTTGTATATTTAATAACATATTTATATATTTAATTGTAAAAACACTTTTAAGTGTATACATTAAATGTATAAATAGTTTTAATAATTCACATCAAATAGATATTTTTATATTTTTGAAAATTTAAAAGATATGTATCTATATTTTTTATACTTTCAAAATCATAAAAAAAATATTTATGTATTTAAAATTATTTTTATGCTTATTAAATATAAATCAATATATTTTTACTCTATAAAAAGATTTTCATCATAATAATACATTTTGGCCTGCATGTTTAATAAATGAATAATACAAAAAAAATGTATTTATAAAGTATATATGAAATCTATGTATTTATATTGAAAATACGAAAAAATACATAGGTATATTGATATACATATATGTATTTTTATTTAAAGTACAAAATGTATGTATTTAAATATTTATAATGAAACTATAAAAAAAATACTTATATTGATAATACGAAAAAATATGCAATTATTGAATATACGAAAAAAAATATTTATATTGATAATACAAAAATACCTATCTATTATAATAATAATAATTAAAATTCTTTTATTCATGGTTTGTATGATCGAAAGATGTTACGATATTAATATTCTAAAAGCATAAACATGATCTTGCTCACAGTAGGACGAATTCTAAAGCAAGATTTATATTGATATTTTGGGATCACGATCATGATCTTAAAATCTTACCCAATCCGATCTCACCTTATTATTCTTTATTCTAAAGTCAGGTTCTTATTTTTCTGAAATTTTAGAACTCTGTCATTCTACATAAAAATCTTATGCATAGCTTAAAATTTTGTACATTTAACAAGAAGCTGAGCCTCAAAATCCTTACATTCAACCCTAAATCGACCATTGCATATTGCATATTACATAAAGCCTCGTAGATAATCACAACTTCATCATTCATTTTGAATTAGGCAAAACATTGTTACAGTTTGTGTCTATAAGAATTATGATTACTGCTCAAGAAGAAGTTATAGTTGATTTTACCGTCAATATTTTAATCAACACCAAGTCACATTGGTTACAACACAATTCAAGATCTTGCGATAAAAAAAATTTGGAAACTTTATTTTGATAAAGATCTTTTGATTCTAATATGATTTTACGATCATATGATATTACAAAACGTAAAATAATATATGATATTACAAAACGTAAAATAATATAATGTAAGATCCAGATTTTGAACACCACAAGTTTTGTGTATAGGATTTGATAAGTTTTGAATTATTTCTTTTACACAAAAAGATCTAGTTATAACAATTTGAATTGAACTCAACTTTCCCAAAAATGAATTTCAAATGTGCATTTATTCCCAAAACTGGAATAAACATCCAATTATAATGCAGTTGTAAGAGTCATAAATTGCCATGAAAATCATAAAGTTAAAAAGTACCCCTGTACCACTACCAACCACATATGGTCCCCAAATATTAACATGAAAATAAATGCTCAAAACTAGTCACTATTCATAATAATACTTCAACATTTTATTTTTAACCAGTATGCACTTTTGTTTTTACACTGGTACAAATTTCCAACATCTAACAAAATTAAAAACCAGAAAACATAAACAATCGAAATACCAAAAAGGCGTATGATGCTGCATTTCAATATTATGATCACAAGGTGTTTGATGAAATGCCCAAGAAAAAAAGCCACAAGATAAACAGCATGAAAACATCATTTGGGTAAAATGAGCAACAATGTCATGATCAAGATCAATAACTTATCCAAAAGAAAATAAAACTGGAAATAAAAATTTAACTTAAATGATCAAAACCAATACAATTAACGAAGTAAAAAAAAAAAAACAAAAAAAACACAGAAACCAATTTAACCAATTACGAAAGTAATTCAACCGGATACTTGTCAATACAATCATCCCATGGACCATTTTGCGACGGTTTCACATTTCGCAACGCTTTCCAAACCGCACTGTTGCATTTAAACCCACTCCCAAATGCAATCTGCCATACCCGTTGACCTTTTTTCATCCTACCTTTAGCTTCGATATAAGCCAATTCATACCAAATTGAACTTGAAGAAGTGTTCCCAAATCTATGAAGTG
This sequence comes from Lactuca saligna, assembly GCF_052625555.1. Lineage (NCBI taxonomy): Eukaryota > Viridiplantae > Streptophyta > Magnoliopsida > Asterales > Asteraceae > Lactuca > Lactuca saligna. The sequence continues at coordinate 14,658,656 of NC_136417.1, forward strand.
TCATTCGCGACGCTTCGACATGTGTCGGGTATAGCTGCAGATTTTTCTCAAGCTCATCAATCACAGCCCGACCACCAGCGTGGATGCAGAAATGGTCAAAAGCTAATTTGAAATCAGGAATGTAGGGTTTGATGTTGTTATTGAAGAATTTTTTTATTATTAAAGTGCAGAAGAAAAGGAGCTGTTCACTGATTGGAAGAACAAGTGGGCCCAGAGTTGTGATGTTGGTTTTCAGTGCGCCGCCGGCGATTGCCATGAGATCTTTTGATAAAGAGACACCAGTTTTTCCGGCGGCGTCTTGTTCTTGATATACGCAACGGAAAGCTTTCTCATCTGCACCACGGTGGGTTCTGACGACATGAACGAGTTTGTATTTTGCTCGTCTTTTATCGATTGATTTGTTGGAGAGTAAAACTGCAGAACCCCCGACTCGAAATAAACAATTGGGGATCAGCATGGACTTTTTGTTCCCGAAATACCAATTTTGGGTGATGTTTTCGGTGCTGACAACGACAGCGTATGTATTCCGGTGAACCTGTAACATATCCTTGGCAAGATCGATGGCAATCACACCGGCGCTGCATCCCATTCCGCCCAAATTGAAGCTCCGGATGTTACCTCTTAATTTGTATTTGTTAACGATCATGGAAGACAAAGAAGGAGTCGGATTGAACAAGCTACAGTTCACCACAAGGATGCCGATGTCTTTCGGTTTAACTCCGGTACTGGAAAACAGATTATCTAAAGCTCCGTACATAACCTGCTCCGCCTCCTCCCTGGCGGCGGCCATGGACGGACGTGGAGGTACAAAATGCATAGCTTCAGGTACATAAGTTTCTTCACCGAGTCCAGACCTTTCCAAGATCTTTCTTTGAAACTCAAGAGACGATTCATCAAAATCACCGGTTAACCTAGAATGCTTCATGAATCGTTCGTATGGAGCTTTCAGGTGATCCGGTGCACGATAGCAAGAGTAATCAACGAGGTATACGGGTTTAGGTCGGGTCATGATGTAGACAGTAGATCCGAATACCAAAACAGTAGAACATACAATCACACTAACGAGATTGTATTGTAGATGAACCCATAATTGACGAATGTCATTAGGGTTCATTTGAGATGCTTCGATTAAGATTATGATCATAACAGGGATCAAACACAAGGTCAATAAGTGAGAGATGAGATAGTGGTAACCTAATTTGACGTATTTGAGATTTACGCTTTGGAGGAAATCAGGAAGCCTGCGATGAGAGTGACGTTGATTGATCTGAACACCGACGGCCGGTCCTCCATCGCCGCCGACGCCGCCACCACTAGCACCGTCAGTCTTGGGATTGGGGTGGCTGACTCCTCCTCCTCCTCCGTCCATGGTGGTGGTGGTGGTGGTGGGTGGATTCAAAGATACCCAACAACAAGTCAAAGATTGGAAAAAATTTATATGGAAAGGGGTGAAATTTTGATGTTTTTGAGTGGGGGCGTAGCGTAGTAAAGTTGAATGATTCGAGAATAAATAATATTAAGAAATGTGTGGGTGTGGAAGGGAGAGCATAATCTATTACCAAGTGAGGAATGCCCCACTTTTTTTTAAATTTTCTATTTATACAATCTTAGATTTCTGAATTAAAAGTTTTTGTCATCCATAAAAAAATGAAAAGGAATAAATGATCACGTAATAATGTCTTTTAGTTATCAAATATTTTGGTAAAGGTTAACACCAACACATCGTGACAATATTTTTAAAAAGAACATGGTATGTCATATTTATATTTTAAGTGGCTATCTTTGAATATTACTTACGTTTAAACATGCAATTATGCTAGGACTTTTTTTAGTTCATAATAAATATTTTCTGAATCGAACTTCTAACTGATCTGATTATTGATAGAGAAATCAAATATTTTTTCTATTTATATTCCTTTCAATTTAAATTTATGACAAGTCTAATGTTTTATTTTTTCAATAATATATTATATTTTACGAAAGTTGTCACCAGACATAAAAGTTTATGCTGGAATTGCATCTTGCTCTAGGAATTGCAAATATTCCTTATAAAGCCTTTACTTGTGATTTTCCGAAATAAAAAGCTCCAGCTCAATTCCTTTATCTCAAAGGAGATTTATCAATTTTGTGATATTTGTCGGAACTCCATGATACTTAAGAGTGTTAAACATTCCAACCACAACCTCTATCCTTTAGTCTATGAATAGGCTTCACGACCCTCAACCACAAATAATTCAATATTTTTCTTATTTTTATTATAAATACAAACTTCTCAAATATCTAAAGCTTCATAGTTAATTTTTTTTTAAATAAACTTATTTAATATATATAGGTCTCACAACTAGTATATATATATATATATATATATATATATATATATATATATATATATATATATATATAATTGGAGTATTGTAACATCCCGTTTAAAATATAGCGATTAAATAATAATCTCGGAACCCCGAAAAGTGATTCTTATTATTATCTTATATTATTATAGTCCAAAAATCAAATAATAATTAGTGGGGTATTGGTTTCGGGGAGCCAATGATATAATTTTGATTTCCAAGGGTTAAAGTGTAAATTCGGTACTTCAGTTGAAAGGAATTGAAGGCTTAGGGGGCTGATTGGTAATTTTGGGACTTGAATTGTAAGGATTTTCTGAAGGAGGGGTTAAATGGTACGTATTGGATTTATTTTGAAAGAAGTATTGGAAGGAGGGGCCATTTTGGTCATTATGGGATACATTCATATGGGGTGGGGTATTTAACTGTGATATTCCCATCACCCACTAACCCTAACCCTAAATACGTCCAGCCGCCACCACCTTATACCCCATTCGTCTCCGGCGCCGTCATCACCCAAGCTTCACCTTGTTCCGATCAGCGGCGGCTTCAAGCGACCATAAGAAGGTCGCTTTATTCTCCTTCTCTTTCTCCAGTTGCTTTGTCGAGATCGATCGCCACCGGTAGTGCCGCTGTGTCGCCATCATGTCACTCGTTCATGTTTCGCCGCCGGAGAACCGCCGAGACCGAATGAACAAGTTGCGTTCGTCGTTGTGCGAGAAATAAGCGCATAGGGAGCTCACGATAAGTACCACCACCACCATCTACATCTTCTTCTTCGTTCGTTATGTAGCCTGGTGTCGTGTGTGTTGACTGGAATCGACGGTGGGCTTTGGCCGCCATTTTAGGGTTTTTGGTCGGCGTTTGCCACCTATAGTGGCGGAGTTGGGAGAGTTGCAGCCTTTAGATCGTGTTTCGAGTGTGGTTGCCCGGCTGAGAATCAAGAGAACTGCTACCACCACCATGAGGTGGTGGTTATCACCGCAATCCACCGCTACGCAGTCATCGTCGCCGTTTGTGTTGTCGTTGCCGTTCTTGTGAGCCACAAGGTGGGTGGTAGGGTCCATTTTGTAGGCCATAGTGTGGATGTGTGTGTTCTGTTGGACGGAAAACCAAGAAAAAGCCACAGTGGTGGCTGCCACCATATACCACCGTCGGCCACCACGAGGTGCTTATGTGTGTGTATTAGTGTGTGTGTGTGTGTTATTAGTATTTGTGTGTGTTTTAATTGGATGGTATTGTAATTTGTAACGAAATGGAATAATGAAAAGAAAATCAGTCACCACCACCGTGAGGTGGTGGCTGCCACCTCCTGCCGCCACCGGCCGCCGTGTCGGGAGGCGATGTGCCTTGTTTGGTTTATGGCTCGTTTGGATGTTTGGACAAAGGGACTACCAAACCATAATGGGCCCAAAGAAACCCTAGTCGGCCCAATGAGACTTTAATGGGCCCAATGAAGCCCTAATAGACATAAAAGCCTAACCATTTGATTAACGGGCTAGTATTTGGGTTGGAAAACCTTAATGGTTTGAAACCCTAATTTTGGGGAAATTATCGGGACTCGCACTTGAATTAATTAACAGACTCAAAATATTAAATTATAATCATTAGCAAATTCACCTAAGGCGATAATGGACTTGATGGATTAAGTCCTTAATGGGTTAAAAAGGAACACTTAACCCTAATTGTCATTTCATGTGAAAACCTTAATTTCACTTGGGCCTTGAGTTGGGCCTTTCTATTGGGCTTTGGTGATTGGACTATTAATAGGCTTTCCAAGAATAACTAAATAGACTAAAATAATTGGATGGGCCTTAGGATAAGGCCCATGTGAAGGACTTGGGCCTAATTTGGAAAATTAGGCCATAGATGGGCCTTTATGATTATGTGATATTGGGTCATGGGAATACCAATAGTTTGGACTAGAGTAATTGAACAGGCCTTAAGGGAAGACCATGTAGAGGTTTGGGCCCAATTTGGAAAATTGGGCCACATGTTGGGCTTTGGCCCATTACTTGACTTTTGGGTCTTTGGAGTGTGAAATGGACCTTGGGCTTGGAACCCAATTATTAATTGGGTGTTGTTTGATGTTGGCAGTTCAGGAATCTGTCAACCAACAGTTGGAGTTTCATCTGCGGGACTTCAGCAATGCCAGGTGTGTTATCCTCACTATATCATTAGGGTCTAAGGCACCAAGGCCGACCCTTTATGATTTAATCCAGATCATGGCATGATATGTTATTTGTTTACATCCTAGTAGTTAGGATGATGATATGCTTATGTTAGTGACATGGTTAGGTCAGTGTCCTGATTATAGAATGATGTTATGTTAGTAACCGGTTAGGTCTATATCCCATTCTTTGGGATGTTGCTATGATTAGTGATCCGTTAAATCAGTTTGACTATTATATGATATGAGCTAGTGTATGATATTTATGTGCACGTGTCTGCTTGATTGGGGGTTGGATTGAGGTGGTCTTGCTTTGTGTTGTAGGCCAACATACCCAGTGAGCGGCCCGGATAGGTTGTAGGCGTTGTGAGGCGGTCCAGTCATCTCAAAGGCTCGAGAGCAGTCCAGATAGACTGTAGGCCACGCGAGGCGGTCCGGTCAGGCTGAAGGCTCATTATGCATGTTGTTCTGTATTTGTTGATATGATATGATTATGATTTTAAAAGGATGGTATTTTGGGGGTAGCTCACTAAGATTTCAGACGTACATTTTCAGTTTATTGTTTTAGGTACTTCTGGTGATCATGGCAATGCGAAGGTATGACCGTACCGCTACTCCGGTTGTTATGATTTTTATGATTGATTATCGGGATACCCTGATGATTAAACTATTTTGAAAACAAACTGTAATAACTTACTATTTTTTAAATATTTTAAAAAGTTTTAAATTGGCTTGAATTTTTGGGATGTTACAAGTTGGTATGAGAGCCTTGTTTTGAGTGAATTGGAGGAACACTTGTGTGAATCCAGTCTCAAACCAAGGAAAGATTTTCAAAATAAAATTAAATGGTTTTCAAAATAAGTAAAAGATGATGCGAAGTGTACGATCAGCTGGAGCCACTAAGTAGACCCCAAAATATCATGCAGTTATTTGATTATGCGATATGTTAGAACAACATGCTAGTACTAGGCTAGGGATCTTCAGGAATTACATGATAGAATTTCTTGATTACATGATGCCTGCTAGCCTAGGGTTTTCCTTATATGAGATTGGCATCATTACTGTAGTTGCTTGTGTATGCATCACGACTGTTTATAATTAAGATCTTATAGCTTGAGAATGTTTGATTTGGCCTTATGTTATGTTCTTATTGATTAGGTCTTAGGGTAGGATTGGATATTCGAAAGTCTATAGGGTCCAACATTATGTATGGCTAGCATACATTAGTGCTACAGGGTTGGTGGAAATTTCATGGATGTGTGGGTTGTGTGAGGTTAGGAGGCCGGTTACGAGATATTTAGCATTCCTCTATGAGTGAGGATCGAGCGCTCGCCATGTTTATGTATATTTTTAGGGTCTTGTGGTGATACTTGAGACAAGTATGGGTAAGTGTGGAAGGTAGTATGGGCCCGTACTACTAAAAGCACAGGACCCATACGCGTATCAAGGAAGTCACAACCCTTAGGGTTGGGTAGGGAGTTGGTACCCTGTCATATTATGGATTATTAAAGATCTATTTGGTGTCTTACCAGAATGATGGTTACGAGACATTTTGAGACCGGATCCAGGTTAGAATCAGGAGTTGGCAGCCAGGATAGGCCAGCATTGTCAAAGGACCGTGTCAGTGAAATCATTCGGGAGGTGATCGAGTTTGTCCGGGGATAGTTACCGGAGATGCTTGGGTCTATTAAGACCGCCATGGTTGAGTATTTCGACGAGCGCTACGCAGCCATTGCTGAGGCGGCTGCCGTAGCAGCTTAACAATTGTAACGACGACATGGTGAGGAGCTGGTCAAGCCTTCCAGTACCAGGACTTGTTACTGGGACATATTCTGATGAGCAGAGGGTTGCAGTTACTTGGGACTAAGGAGATATTTTTTACTCGTTACATTCTACTGGTTGAGCGGGAGAGTCTAGCACATGAGTTTCTAAATTGAGGCTTCAGGAGTTTTGATCAAGGCCGGAATATGAGTCGCGAGGACTTCGGAAAGGAGTGATGATTACGTTCAGCTGGGGTTTTGCAGCTAGAAGTAGAATGGTTAATTGATGGATTGGAATGTCATTTTATAGGGCAAGGATTGTGCCCTTTCAGTCTTTCAAACTCGAAGGAGTGATCAGACTTGTGACCCCAGGATCAGGTTGTATTCCAGCTCGGGGTTAGTTAGTCGCAGGGTTTGGCGACGGTATTCTAGCGCTGGTCAGTGCGGGTGGGTCGATGTGGCATAAGTATTTTGTAGGTCTAGATCGCCTTGGATCTCTTGTATCAGTCGGCAATGATTGATTGTACAATCTATTGCACTTTTGGGATTGTAGAATATGTCTTGGGAGTAGCTATAGCCCGGTTTAGGGCAGAGGTTGTTTCAATTACTGCAGGCCAGTTGTTGAAGATCGATCTGGTAAGTGAGTCAGAGTGTGAGACCCTAAATAATAAAATTTCTAGAGCCGAGAGTGGGAGATTTGTTGGAACACTTTGGGAAGAAGGGTATTATATGGGAGGTCTACAAACAGGGTCCTACAGGATGGTTATTCAGCATTGTCAGGATTCAGTGGTTTTAGTAACCGTTATTGACTGGCGAGGGAAAGCTCCAAGGGAAGTAGCTCGTTGTAGAGACATTAGTTGGAGCATCTATTTTAGGACTTCCAGATTTGGGTGTGGGATCATTCGAGCTTTAGGGACTGTTGGTTTACCAGGGATTCAAGAAGTGTTCATCTGGTTATTAGAAGCATGTGATCATTTGGGGTTCGCTAGTAAAGGAGTACTAATTGGAAAGGCCTGGTTGTCGTCAGATCGATCATTGGAAAGTGAGAAGGATTGGGAATTCTCAAATTTTCATGTATTGTAAAGACTTAGTTGAATCTAAGTGGGGGAGAATCCTCCCGGAACGCAGAAGCAGGATCGGTTTTGAATTTGGGATAAGTTTCGCATCGTTTTCAGGAAGGAAGATAAGCCTAGTGGCTACTTGGTTTGAGTGTTGTGTGAGTTGGGAGTTCGGTAAAACTACCCAGCATGTGAATCTCGTCTTCTCAGTGCTTGATAACAGAACTTGGGGAAATCGGGTTGGGATTCTAGCCATGAATTAAGTTCAGTGGTGTGTTAGGTTGAGCGCGTGTTCGACCAAGATGGAAAGTGTTGTAAGGATGCAGGGGTAGCCGTAGCATTCACTAGCGATCAATTAGTATGGAACGTGTTGTAAGATTGCGAGGTAGCCGTAGCATTCACTAACAATCAGGTAGTATGGAAAGTGTCGTAAGACTAGGGGGTAACTATAGCATTCGCAAGTTTAGCAAATAGTGCTAGAGTGATGTAAGTCTGTGGGTGTAGCCGCAACATTCACTAGGTTGGTAGATAGTATGAGCATGTTGCTAGGACGTGGAAAGGACAGTAGTAACCACCAATTTGGGTGTAACAGTGAGGATATGGATATCGACATATTGGTTTATGGGTTTCCCCAGAGGGATTAGACCTAGTTAAGCCAGTGATAAGACTGTAGGAACGTCACTACAGTTATGAGACCAAGGAAGCAATGGATTGCTTAAGGTTGCTTGTGATGTAAGGCCACCATTGGTTATGTAGCAATCACTTTTAGCCGTGGATTTGGTAACGATGGGATTTAACGCAGGGATCTGATCGGTTGGATCAGGAGGTTGTTAGAGTCGTAGTGGCATGATAACTAGTTCCGGGGAAGGATTTCGTTCGGAAGTCGTGTGAGGCAACTATATGGGAGTCCTTTAGCTCCACGACCGGGCCGGAACCCAGTATTTCAGATGAGTGGTACTTGTTTGTAAAGAATCAGATGATTTTAGATGAGATGCAAGGATAGATCCTTGGATTTCAAGTTATGGGTTAGACCCTAGTTATGTATATAGTGGTATTCCAATCTAGGGTATTCCATCGTGAGGATGACCAGGCCCTACGATTGAGTGGAACTCACGTGTTTGGAATTCCAACCAAGGGTTGATTGGACCAAACATATGTGTGATATGAAGGTATTCCATCCTAAGGATGACTGGACCCGTCGTAGGCATGCATGGTATTGCAGCCCGAGGCTGATTGGGCTAGGTATGAGTATTTGTGCTTATGAACCGGTTATTATATGTATGTGGTTCGGGAACTAAAGGAAACATTGTCTTTTTGATCCAAAAAGGTTCATCTCCCAGTTTACACCTCATTGTTCATTATATCCCTGGGAATTGATTACCATAACGAGTTTCTCAAGAAGGATTACTTAATCTCTTGTCAAGAAAAGGATCATAGTTAGCAGTGTGAGATTTGTGATTCTATTTTCTAGTGGGAACCTCAGGTTATCAGAAGTTAAGTAACCATTTAGGAGTTAAGTGCAATGCATTCAACGATGATCCAGTATGGGAAGTATGTCAGGAAGCCAGTCCATCTTGAGACTACAAATTTCAGCTTGAGTAAAGTGATCATATTACGAGGAATTTGTGTATCATCAGGTTTCAGAACCCTACGAGGGTTGGATATGGTTGCCTTGGAAAGGTTGGGCTATGCTTGTAATAGTGGCCATGAGGTTCAAGTTGACTGTTGTGTAAGTGATGATGAGAAACGATTTCGAGGACGAAATCAGATTTAAGTGGGGGAGAGTTGTAACATCCCGTTTAAAATATAGTGATTAACTAGTAATCTCGGAACCCCGAGAAGTGATTATTATTATTATCTTATATTATTATAGTCCAAAAATCAAATAATAATTAGTGGGGTATTGGTTTCGGGGAGCCAATGATATAATTTTGATTTCCGAGGGTTAAAGTGTAAATTCAGGACTTCAGTTGAAAGGAATTGAAGGCTTAGGGGGTTGATTGGTAATTTTGGGACTTGAATTGTAAGGATTTTCTGAAGGAGGGGTTAAATGGTAAGTATTTGATTTATTTTGACAGAAGTATGGGAAAGAGGGGCCATTTTGGTCATTATGGGATACATTCATATAGGGTGGGGTATTTAACTGTGATATTCCCGTCACCCACTAACCCTAACCCTAAATACGTCCAGCCGCCACCACCTTATACCCCATTCGTCTCCGGCGCCGTCATCACCCAAGCTTCACCTTGTTCCGATCAGCGGCGGCTTCAAGCGACCATAAGAAGGTCGCTTTATTCTCCTTCACTTTCTCCAGTTGCTTTGTCGAGATCGATCGCCACCAGTAGCACCGCTGTGTCGCCATCATGTCACTCGTTCCTGTTTCGCCGCCGGAGAACCACCGAGACCGAAGGAACAAGTTATGTTTGTCGTTGTGTTGGACGTAAGCGCATAGGGAGCTCACGGTAAGGACCACCGCCACCATCTACATCTTCTTCTTCGTTCGTTATGTGGCCTGATGCCGTGTGTGTTGACTGGAATCGAAGGTGAGCTTTGGCCGCCATTTTAGGGTTTTCGGTCGTCGTTTGCTACCTATAGTGGCAGAGTTGGGAGAGTTGCAGCCTTCAGATGGTTTTTCGAGTATGGTTGCCTAGCTAAGAATCAAGAGAACCGCCACCACCACGATCCACCGCTACGCCGCCATCGCCGCCGTTTGTGTTGTTACCATCGCTGCTGTGCGCCACCAGGTGGGTGATAAGGTCCATTTCGTAGGCCATAGTGTGGATGTGTGTGTTCTGTTAGTCGGAAAACCAAGAAAAAGCCACCGCCACCACCATAAGGTGGTGGCTGCCACCATATACCATCGTCGGCCACCACGAGGTGGTTGTGTGTGTGTGTGTTTATTAGTGAGTATGTGTGTGTTATTAGTGTTTGTGTGTGTTAATTATATGGTATTGTAATTTGTAACAAAATGGAATAATAAAAATAAAATCTATCACCAGCACCGTGAGGTGGTGGCTGCCGCCACTAGCTGCCGTGTTGGGAGGTGATGTGCCTTGTTTGGTTTGTGACTCGTTTGGATGTTTGGACAAATTGACTACCAAACCCTAATGGGCCCAAAGAAACCCTAGTGGGCCCAATGAAACCCTAATGGACATAAAAGCCCAACCAATTGATTAATGGGCTAGTATTTGGGTTGGAAAACCTTAATGGCTTGAAACCCTAATTTTGGGAAAATTATCGGGACCCGCACTTGAATTAATTAACAGACTCAAAATATTAAATTATAATCATTGGCAAATTCACCTAAGGTAATAATGGACTTAATGGATTAAGTCCTTAATGGGTTAAAATGGAACGCTTAACCCTAATTGTCATTTCATGTGAAAACCCAAATTTCACTTGGGCCTTAAGTTGGGCCTTTCTATTGGGCTTTGGTGATTGGACTATTAATGGGCTTTCCAAGAATAAGTAAATGGACTAAAATAATTGGATGGGCCTTAGGATAAGGCCTATGTGAAGGACTTGGGCCCAATTTGGAAAATTGGGCCATAGATGGGCCATAACTCGGCCTTTATGATTATGTGATATTGGGGCATGGGAATACCAATAGTTTGGACTAGAATAATTGAACGGGCCTTAAGGGAAGACCATGTAGAGGATAAGGCCCACTCGTAACCCCTCTCCCTCTCTTTTTTAATTTTCTTCATCTATTTGACTCTCTTTCTTTCTTTCTCTATCACTCTCTCTCTCTCTCTCTCTCTCCTTTCTCCTTCCCACCACCGCCATTATTGTCTCCATCCATTCTCTATACTTCAACTTGCAAAACTCACCTCCATTCCAGTCTTCATCTTCACTGGCTAACCAGAAATTACAAAAACAAATACATCAACACCCATTTCATAACCATGAAAAGTAACACAAATGAAAATTCATACATTCAAAAACTCCATTCGACTAATTTTCATTACCTTCCCATTTCAAAACTTACAAAAAGTGATAAACAAATCCACATTCAGCAACACAAAGTATTTCAGACAAAAAATTGGGCATTTATAGCTCTTACGTAGCTGATGCCAAAAAAAAATCGAAATGGATTTATTGGGAAAATCTTAAAATCAATCCATTTGCAGATTCAGATGAAAAATAAGATGTGTTGTTAAAGAGGATTTTGAAGACCTATAACCAAGGTTCTAAATAACGTAAGCTGTGACTTAGCGGCAATGTCAAGCCTCAAGATTTAAATGCCTTAGCGAGCCATGTTATTTGTAAGGCATGACTTAAGGCGGCAATTATATATATAATTTATATTTTTATATGTATTTTCAACTATTATTCATTTTTATACACATATATGAGTTAAGGCGGCATGTTGGTAAAGTTTGGCGGCAGGTACAAGTCTTTAGCAATGACGCGCCATGGTGGAGCCATAACGAGCTTTTTAGAACCCTTCCCAGAACTGCATCATAAATGAAAATCATACCCTGCATCTCTCTTATACACGAATTAAGACCTAGAACCCATCAAATTCCAATCAAAATTCCATATATATCCCTCGCGTTCTTCATAGATTTCTAGATAAACAACAACTATCTATGAAACATCCCAAAAACACGGTAAAAAATTTTCGTTTTTAATTTATTAAAAAAACCATAAATACCATCATCATGTAGACATCATAAAACATATGTCATCCAAAACATCACATCAAATGTCAAAATATCAAAATATCATCTCAAATATCAGAGTAAAATATCCTAAGCTATAAAACTGTGGTGTTTGCCATTTGATCATCCCGAGCCCTTCCCTTTGCTAACAGAAGTACCTGAAACCAATACTGAAAATTGTAAGCACGAAGCTTAGTGAGCTCCTCCAAACTACCACATACCATACACATAACATATAACATATAACATAACTTTGGGACTACTCCCAGCTGCATCGGGACGAACCCGACATCAGCTTACCCAGCATCAAACTCCTGTCCGACATCAGGTTCACCCCGGCATCAGAGCACGTCTGGCATCGGGCCCCGCCCGACATTGGGCTTACCCCGACATACACATTGCATAACATATATCATAAACACATAACATACATCGAGCTTACCCCCGCATCAGACCGAACACCAGAACACATAACACACACCATATAACTAACATATATCGGGCTTACCCTGGCATCAGACCTAGGCCCGGAACACATAACATATAACATGCATGAATCACAAAGACATCAAGAATACATAACTACTTCCCGTGACCGTCTCGACATCGGACCGAAGTCCGAAACACATACTCTACATCGGGCTAGCCTCGGCATTGGACCGAATTTCGACACATACTAACATACATAAACAGGACGACATTGGTGCCTTCGATCTGTTCCTGCTGAAGGAAGACTCACCTCTCAAACTGGATGTTGATCTCGTGCGTGAAGAATCTCTGTTGGTTACTCTAACGACTCCTTGTCTATCTCTATACAATAATACTTAGTTAGAAAATTGAAAATCCTTCTAAGGGTAAAATGACCAATTTACCCCTAGTCAAAGTCAATGATCTGGTGAAAGTCAACATTCTAGGTTGACCAACTCGTCTATTCAACCCTTCAACTCGTCGAGTTATATAACTCAGAAATCCTGGAATCGCGACCCAACTCGCCGAGTCGTCCTCTAACTCGTCGAGTCCTATTGAGTTGCTCATAGTCGCGACTTGGCGAATCAGATCGTCGAGTCCCTCTATAAACTCGTTGAGGTCCACCATAAACTGAAAGGGGACAACACGACCCGACTCGCCGAGTTCCCTCATGGACTCGATAAGTCTTTTTGTCTAAATTTGCCATCTTAATAGATTAAGCTCTTATTTTCTAGATTCCAGATCCATAGCTCGTCTATTCACTAAAATGATCTTTCCAAGGGTAAAGTTTCAAAATTTACCCGTTGATAGCTCTTCTTGAAGGGTTTAGACAAAACCCTAGTTCCTTTAGGACATAAATCTTGTCCAAAAGCCCTTGCATCTCAAACCAAAACATGCAAACGTAGATCTGGGGCCTAGGTACTAGATAACCGCGTAAAGTCTCAAGATTGCTTCCATGTATGGACCCTTTGGGGTTTAAAAGGCCATAACAACATCCTTAGGGTTTGCATGAGGCTCAAATGGCATAAATTTTGCACCTTTATGCCTTTATAACCCTTAATGACTCCATATCTGAAAGTATAATCCACTTGGGACATCCATGTCTCATAAATCATACTACTTGGATAAAAAAAAAACCCATAAAAGTGACCACAAAGAGATCTAATGAACTATGAGGCAAGTTGAGAGCTTGATTACGAGAAAGTGAAGAGGATGGAACGAAATCCCCCGATCTATAACCTTCTCCTTGAGCCTTCAAGCTTCTTCATCTTCTTCTAGGCTTCAAAACACACAAAATCACTCAAAAATGGCTCACACACTCCCAAAATGATATAGGGTTTCGTGGGTTAGGGTTTAGGACAAGGAGGCTATAAATGAGGCTAAGGGGTGAGGATTAGGATGCTTAAATAGGGTGCAAAACCCCAAAATTAGCGTTTCACCCTAACCGGGCCACTTGTCGAGTTAATAACTTAAACCCCGCGCACAGATTGCCCTCTACTCGACGAGTTAGGGCCACCAACTCGTCGAGTCCTTCTCTTAAAATAAATAAATTAATTAATTATATGCGCATCAGTCAACCATGTGTTACAATCTATCTCCAAGAGACCAATCAGGATGAAGATAAAAAAAAACCCAGAAGTGATTGTAAGGTGACCGCCAATTCCAATTCCTTACTGGTCCTTGAAGATGAAGATGCTTCTCAGATGGTCTTCTTTTCTACATAGCAAGTATCGATTTCCAGCAGAATTCAATTTTCAACAACCAATATCAATTACAATAGATTTTGTTTACTTAGTAAACAATCAATTGTAATGAACCTTCAATTTTCAGGAATCAATCGATTCTCATAGGAAATCGGTTCATGAAAGAAGATAACTTAAATGATGGCCAATAATCAATCGATTCCTAACAGCTAAATCGATTCATGCCAGTGATGATGATGATGAGAGAAAAAGAGAGAGAGAGAGAGAGAGAGAGAGAGAGAGAGAGAGAGAGAGAATAGGGGGACGGATGGAGAGGGTTAGGATGGGGTAGGATGGGATTTTATTTTAATTATTTAAATACTAAAATAAACAAAAGAAAATAGAGAAAAGAAATGAAAAGGGTATAATTTACCTTTTAAGTGCACCAGAACCAAAATCACGGAAAAAACTTGATTTTGGATCTCCTACTTTAGTGAGAAAGTTTTTTTGGATCTCATGCAAAGCTTTTTAAATACTATAGGAACCAATCTGACGGTTTTGTCTTATGAGATATGTTGCTATGAAAATTGTTATTATTTTCGTCATTTTCATCATTATAAATACATGCGATATTAAAAACATGTAACTAATTTTGTAACTAATTTTGTTTGAGAATAAATATTAAAACTGCAAAGAATATGACTTAGATATTTGTGGGGACCGTTTAAAATAAAACACTAAACTAAAACAAAACTAAATTTCAACTCGATGAGTTCCATCAATCATTTTCCACATGATAAAAAATTAATTTTTTTCTTTCTAGGAAATCTAATATGAATTTCCATCTTTTTCTACACAAAATCTACAAGTTATTTATTTTGCCTCTTTGGTAATACCAAATTCTAGTTTGATTTTTTCTTTCTAGGAAATATAATATAATTTTATGGCAAAAAGCCAAAAACCATTTCATTTAAGAAAAAAAGCTATTAATTATCTTATGTTGTTTAACTATGACCAATTGAATGTATGAGATCAGAATATATCAAATAAACAAATAAATACAAAAATATAAAGTTTGTTCATTATAAAGAAATGAGATCGATGCGTGTGATCAACAAGGTGGCGACAATATGTGGTGGTGACTGCAAGCAGCATAGTGGTAGTAACCCCACAAACACTTGTGTTTCCTCATTTCATTGTCTGCAGCCTAAATGCATTTGTAAACACATGTACAATGTTTCTATGTATTACGATAATTATTTATTTTAAATGTAAATATGTTTGTCTTTTAATTGAAGACAATACCCTATGCGTATAAATATCACCTTCAGTTAAACTTGATATTTTTCAAAATATAAGTAATTTGTGTGTGAATATGATAGATTTTTCTATCAATTTCTTGGAAAAAAAGGTTGCATAGATTTGCCGAAATAGGGAATATATGGTAATTAATAAAAATTATCGACTCTCGAGAGGATCGTATTCGACACTTTTTGTAGACAATGTTTTGAACCTTATTATTGAAATATATACCAATCTTATCTCAAATCTTAATTTTGTAATGGTTATAAATAATAAAAGAATGTAAATTGTTCTAATTGAGGTGTACTTAACTTGTGATCGTGTTATAAATTTAAAATGAGCTAAATATGACGGGTGGACTTGGAAGCTGGAGTTAAAGAGTTGGGTTGATCGTCAACGTAGAAAGTTACAAGGTTGAAACTGTAAGGACCAAGTTGAAAGCTGTTTAAAACATGAAGGGCTGAAACAAAAACTTCGATATATACCGGTTAAAAAGACATCATTAAGTGAATCTTGAAACAAAATTAAATCTATATATTGTATTTTTTTATAAAACGAAATTGGGAAAAACCGAGTAATCTTCCATTACTTGAAAATGAATCTGTTACATGCCTGATATACAAAACAATAAAAAACTAACAACTAATATTCTATAACAAACTGTAGCTAACTGTTTTTCAGTAAATTACAACATTGCCCTTTATAACATAATTACAAACCCCTCAAGATGGATCTGAAGAATAAATGTTCTTCATATTCATCTTGGATAATAAAGGTATGAGTTTGGAAGATGATAACGACTTTGTGAACATATCCACTAATTGGAAAGTTGATCGAATAGCCATGAGCTTAATAGTTTTTGTCAAGAAGTTTCTCCCATGTGAAGTGGCAATCAATTTCTATATGTTTTGTATGCTCATGAAAAGTGAGATTTGAAGCAATCGGAATGGCTGCATCATTATCACAATACATCAAAACGTGGGTATGATGAATGATGCCAAAATCTTTCAATAATTGCTTTAGCCAATGTTTTCACAGTTGTAGATGCCATGGCACAATATTATGTTTTTGCAAAGGACCTAGATAAAGTGGATTGTTTCTTTAACTTCCAAGATATTAGCAATTCTCCTAAAAACACACGGAAACCGATGGTTGATTTTCTTGAGTCTGGACATTTAGCCCAATCAGATTCACAAAATGCTTTTAATTGAAAAGAAGAATTTTGTGAAAAGAAAACCCCTTGTCTAGGTGTAACAACGTAATTTTTCAAACTAATTTTTCATTTTTAAAACACATAAAACTCATATATTATATTTCATAAAAACGATAAGTGTCTCAATGTAAACATAAATCCATGAACAAAAGTCAAATCCTAGAATCCTCAACATGGTCTCGAACAAGTGTGTACAATCACGCCGGTGCCTTCCCGCGATCCTCAGAAGTACCTACGGCAAGCATAAAGCTTAGTGTGTTCCCCAAAATACCACGTACAAATAACTAGCCACTCAAGGCTATAACTTTGTAGGACCTTCCGGTCAATGTGTCTCATTGGGACCCTCCAGTCTCACAGCTCGTTGGACCCTCCGGTCCGGTCTGGTTGGGACCCTCCCAGTCCCATGGTTCGTTGGACCCTCTGGTCCGGTCTAGTTGAGAACCCTTCGTATTTCGTTGGACCCTTCGGTCCGGTCTAAATATCACATAATATAGCATACAACACATATATCACAAAAAAAATGCATAACCCAAGCAAGCACGTAAGACCCTTTGGTCACACATAATTACCACTCTAGGTAAGGTATATTGAGAAGACTCACCTCAAAGCAAGCAAGCTAAAACACCTCGTACACGGATCACCGATCTAGCCTCTGCCTAATACATGTAATGATTATCTCTAATTAGACCACAATTCTAATAAACTCATATTAACCCCTTTTTAACTCTTGGTAAGGGTAAAAGACCATTTTACCTCTCAAAGGTCTCAGTTACTCACATTTGGTTAAAACTCTAAAAGTCAACCAAAGTCAAACTTGAGTCAACAGTCCATGTTGACCTTACTCGACGAGTGCACCAGGAGGACTCGTCGAGTCCCCTCGATCCCTCAGAGACCTTATAAAAACCAACTATACTCGTCGAGTTGACTCGCTAACTCGACGAGTTACAACATGCTCAGACTTATCAGAATAAACCCTAAGCAACTCGTCGAGTCAACTCATAAACTCCGCGAGTTCATTAAGTCTCTACTGCCATTCATATGTTTTTAGGCATATCTATCACTCCAACTACTAAATTTAGGCTCTCTAGGCTCGATTGTCACATAAAGTTTCGATCTTTATGTTCATGCATGGCATATTTGCTCCATAATGCCATTATAAGCTCTAAAGGAAGGTTAGATGCTCATGAACCTATCCCTAGCTCAATAAATCTCGGATCTTTGGACTCTCAAGGCCTCCTATAGTCCTGATATGAGGTCATAACCTCAAACCATGCTCAAATAATGCAAGGACATAAGATGATTGGAAGAAAACCCTAAAAACTCCCAAAAAATGAGATCTAACGAAATATGTGGCCAAGGTGAGAGCTTTTTACTTCTGAACAGATACTAATGATAGAAGAACACTAGATCCACAACCTCTCCTTCATAAGATCCACAATTCTCCTCAAATCTTCCTTCAAAAAGCACAAGAATGATCAATTTGGTCTCTCTCTCTCTCTCTATCTCTCTCTCTACATAACGAATGGGCAGATTTAGGGTTTCTCTCAATGAAGTGTGGCCGCATAAGGAGGCTATAAGTGCCTTTAAATAGGTTCCAAACCAGGGGATTTAGGGTTTCTCATTCCAGCGCCTACTCGACGAGTCTACTCTCGATTTTTCGAGTAGATCATTAAACTCACATGATCATACTCGCTTCCACTCGGCGAGTTATAGCGCCAACTTGTCGAGTAGATCAATGATCCTAAAAAATAAATAATTAAAATAATATACTTAGGAATCCGGATGTTACACTAGGACTTTGTTTCAAGTACTTTAATAGATGATAAGCTGCATTGAGGTGTGTTTTTCGTGGTTTGGAAACAAATTGGGATAATTTTTGAACAACAAATGCAATATATGGTCGTGTGATGCTCAGATATAATAATCTTCCCACTAATTGCCTGTATTGAGTTGGATATGAAAGTATGTCTCCTTCAAAATCATTTAAACATTGTCTTGAATACATAAGAGCATTAGTTGGTTTAGCAACAAGCAAACCAACATCTCAATAAGTTGTAAAGTATAATTGTGTTGAGATAAAAATATCCCACTTTTGACGTTGCAACTTCTAAACCAAGAAAATAACCAAGATCACCCAAATCTTTGAGCTTGAATTCCTTATGCAACCTATGTTTAAGTTCTTGAATTTCAGTTGAAGAAGCACATGTGATGATTATGTCATCCACGTAAACTAGTAGAGCTACATAAGAATCACCATGACCTTTGTAAAACAAAGAATAATATGATTTTTGACTAAATGAAACCATAATTGATCATGAAAGTTGAAAACCTCTCAACCCATTATCTTGATGTCTGTCTTAAGCCATATATAGATTTGTGAAATCTACAAGCTAACTTTTGTTTAGAATCAACAATTCTCCCTTAATTTCATATCCAAGAGGTATATCCATGTAAACTTCTTCATGCAACACACCATTAAGGAATGCGTTGTTCACATCCAATCGAACAAGATTCCAAGATTTTGCAACAACAATGGAAAACAACATCTTCATAGTCATCAAGTTAGCAACTGGGGAATAAGTATCAAAAAATTTGATACTCTCTTGTTGTGTAAAACCTTTGGAAACTAAATGGGCTTTGTGCTTGTCAATTTGACTATTTGAGCCACATTAACTTTGTAAACCTATCGACAACCTACTGTATGTTTATCATTTGGTAATGGTACTATAGACTAGGTGTTGCTTCAAACCCATATCATGGAATTCAAAATTCATAGCATTTCTCCATTCTTGAAGTTTTACTACTTGATTGTAGTTAGATGGTTCAGAATTAGCAGAAACAGCCATCATAAAAGCTTTTTGTTTTTGGGAAATCTTATCATATGAAATATAATGCTACAAAGGATAAAACAATTGGTAGGGGAAACCTGATTGCAGTGTTAATCCGAAAGATAAGAAGGAGATTGAATATTTCTAGAAGTTCTTCTAACATTCTGTTGTGGGTGATTATCAACATGTTGTTGCATAATTTAAGGTTCATTGTTGCTAACAACTTCATCAAGTGACTCATTATTATTGATAGAGTGAAGAGGAATGACATTGTTAATAGTTGGATTAAGATTGATAGATAAATTATCATGTAAAAGAAGTAGTAGAACAATGTTAAGAAATGGATCAATGGGCTCAGTAACTTTATCACTTTGAAAAGGAAAAAAGTGTTTCATGGAAAATAGTATCTCTAGAGTAAAGAATTTGTCTAGAAGCTATATTAAAGAATTTATAGTCTTTCATTTCTGCAAGATATCCCAAGAAAACACGTGTCTTGGCTCTTGGTTCAAACTTTGTACGATGAGCAGATAAAGTGGAGACATATGCAAGATAACCAAAAGTTTTTAAATGAGATAAGTGGGTAATTTTCCATACAATTTTTCATAAGGAGAAAGATTGTTTAGATGTTCTAAAGGTATACGATTAATTAGGTATGCGACAGTCAAAACACAATCTGTCCAAAAATGAATGGGAATGTTTGATTGAAATAATAATGATCGTGCCACATTGAGAAGATACCAATATTTGCGTTCAACAACAACATTATGTTGAGGTCTTTGAACACATGAATTTTGATATAAAATACCAATCCGATTTAAAAAAACGTAAATCCAAGTTCCTTAGCATTGGCTGAACGAAAGACTTTAATACCCTTGCTGAATTTAGTGATTATAAGATTATAAAATCTTGGAATTATTTGTTGTACATTTGATTTGTTCTTTATAAGAAACACCCATGTGTATATGCTGTGATCATCTACAATTGTGACAAAATAACGATGATGTTGAAGACTAGTAACATGAAAAGGGCCCCATATGTCACAATGTATTAATGCAAATGACTCATTATGAACATTATTCATAGAATGAAAAGACAATTTTCTCTGTTTAGCAAGTGGACATTAAGAATAAGGAAGAGCACAACGTGATTGCATCGCATTTGCTGTTATGTTTCCAAGATGTTTCATATTATAATATTAATACTTTGATTTATGTTTTCAAAACAATTGAATAATTGTTTTTATGAATGAATGGTATGGTTTCTTTTGATCTTAAAAAATAAAAATTTTGGTTTGATATATATATATATATATATATATATATATATATATATATATATATAGAGAGAGAGAGAGAGAGAGAGAGAGAGAGAGAGAGAATGCAAAATGAACTTGACTTTTACTTAATAAAGATCTCGTGGATTCTCTCAACTCTATAAATCATGTATAACCTTTCCCGTAAATGGCATATTGAATTTAGATCTTTTAAATTGGAACATATTGCAAATGAAGTCCTAAATTCACTTGTGCCACTTTTATTGTGCAGAAGTAATGCAGACCAAAGATTGAGTATTACATAAAATTATTAGTGAAAAAAGAAAGAAAATAAAAATAGATAATAGGAGGTCAATATCCTTTAAAAGTTATATGAAATAAAGACTAGACAATTATCCTCATCATAGTGCAATCCAAGCTTCATTTTTAACTGAAAAAGTTAGCACAAAATGTATTAAATATCACTAACATAACAACATGAATATGTACAAATAATTTCAATGTAAGGAATGTACCCTTTCATAAACAAGTTAATACGATGTGAACCATATGCATAAGTACATTACCACTACCAAATACTTACCATTGTAATTTTACCTTTCAACATTGTTGGAATTTGGAAGTCCTTCTAACAAACCTAATGTCATCTTGCTCTAAACTAAAACATGCCTTATTAGAGTGCCTTTGCTTATAAAAAAGAAATAAAAAAGAGTTCACACAAGCCATTTGAGCAGAGACAAGTAAGTGTAAACGAGACGAGCTCGGGCCTAATCAAGATCGAGCTCCGCCCATTTACTTTTTAAGAAGCTCGAGCTCAGCTCGATTCGAGCTTTAGAATTGAAGCTCGAACTTGACTTGTGAACAATTCAATAAGCTCGGCTCAGCTTGTTTAGTTTTCAAAAATCTTGAATTATTTAATATTTGAGTTACAATTCACTCGTGTCATTAAAATCTATGTCACAATAGTTCTTCTTGCTGATTTATATAGTATCAAATGAATTATTTGATTAATTCGCCGAATAAGGCTGCACCAATTCATACACTATCGCTTACTGAGATACCCTATCTCTTACCGAGGCATACCTTATTTCTTATCGTACCGAGCCATGCCCTATTTCCTATTTCTTTATTGGACTAGTGATAAGCATATCAAACATCCCTGCATGTAGAAAATATATTCTATTTTTAACTTAGAGGGTGTTTAAGATTTCATTTTGAAGTTAAAAAAGACTTTTACTCAAAAGGACTTATTAACTTATGAATGTTGGAAAAAGAGTTTTTAATAAAATGTTTGGATTAATTTTTATGGTGGGAAAAGTCAATAAGTTGTTTTTTTTTTTTTAAAAAAAATTGGCTTAACTTATATAAGCAAGGGTATAGGATTAGGGTAAAGTTGTATTATGTATGTTTTTTATCCTAATAAGTTATAAGGCTGGGGGAGCGGTGTCACCGAAACCGCACTCCCTTCGCTGCCATATATACGCCACATTATTTTTTAACACACACATCCAAAGAGTGGTGCCACATTATTTTTTTAATATTGTTGTTTGAGCAAGAAAAAATATTAGTTGTTTTAAGGGAATGAAATATTCTTAATAAATTAGATAATATAAAATAGTATTTGGGACCATGCTAAATAAAATAAAATATATTATGTTTTTTAATGGGCATATATTCGCATATTCGAGGGCCTTTGTAGAAAATTTAATTTAAATAAAAACTTCAAGTTTAAATAAAAGCTTCAATATTAATAAAAAAAATCCTTGTTTCATTACTTGAGCAAATATAGACCCAAAAAAATTAAATATTTATCATATTTTATTCATTATTTTGAAAAAATACAAATTAAAAAAAATACAAAAAATAAAGACTCATTGATTTATTTAATTTATTGGTTTTTTAGCCCAATACAAGTTTAAACCAACCCAAAGAAATAACCCAAAAGAGAGTTTAGAAAGAAACGAGAGAGTGCGATAGTAAATAACCCTGGAAGGAGGGAGTGCGGTTCGAACCGCATACAAGAGACGGTGTGGGACATGCTGAGGTGGTCAAACCACGATTCTAACTGCACCCACTCCGATCTAAGTCATTTCAAAAAATCATAGATTTTTACTTTTTAAAAATTTATTTTCAAAAGGTAAACAAAAAGTTATTTTGAAAGTTCTTATTAAATATTCAAATATATATTATATTTTTAATTTATTGACCTTTTAATAAATTAATAAACTATTTTTAAATAAAACCCAAACAACATATTATTAAATAAAAGTGAAATAGAAAAGTAAGTAAGTAACACCCTTTTATTATTTGAATTGAAATAGAAAAGGGCAATTTCTTTATTAGTTTTGACTCCTGATTGACAAAGTTGCTAGGTGCAATTTGGCGTGTCCTCCGGTTGACTAGCCCTAAAATACTTTGCAACTCTCAATCTCCAAGTCTTGTACTCTCGTACTATTCCTTTTGCTGCGATCACTCTAGTCATGGAGCCAGCTGAGTCTCCGTTTAGGGTAATGTTCTTCTTTTCCCCTTCTCATTTTTATCAATTAATTATTCAATTTGCTTAGGGTTTTTTTCGATACAGTTTGCATTCCGATTCCTGTTACTTCCCCTAAATTTACTCCAATCTTATGGACGTTCTAGAACTTGATTATAGCGTTTCGAAGCATCATTTTTTTCGGGTAGTTGTTGAAGATGGCATGAATTTTCAGTACTGGCTTTGATAGCATAAATGATTCTGATGCTCTGCAGATAATCCTGGGATCGTCTTCCATTGCCCGTCGGAAAATATTAGCTGAAATGGGATACGAGTTCGCACTCATGGTATTGTTTGTTCATGTTACACACACGTATCACATATATCGATATCTGTGTGCATATAGAAGGTCAATTGTTCAACTCTTTTCCACTATTTAGTCTGCAGATATAGATGAGAAAAGTATCAGAACTGAAAAGCCAGAGGAGTTGGTGATGGCTCTAGCAAAGGCAAAGGTAGGTTATTGTTTGAACACCATTACAATGACATATTGTTGTTATATGTATCTTCAAATCCAGTCCTTTTATTATAAATTCTCATGTGATGTAACAGGCTGATGCCATTGTGTCCAAGCTTCAAACAAGCGATGATCAGAAGAAGGACGTGATACCAAGTATTCTAATAGCATCCGATACAGTATGTTTTTCTCTCAAACATAATCACCTGAAAGTATTAAAGTCCTCCATTCACCTCTTGCCTTATTTTTCTATGATAAACTGCATTTTCAAGTTTATAGAGCTATAGTTTTGTAATAAGCTATGTTGCTTATTTGTTGGGGATATTATCATATATTCTAAATTTCAGTTTATTGTTCTTCATTTGTGTTAATTAATAGTTGTTATTAGGCAGAAGGTAAACCAAAGCTCCATAGTGGTGAAGACAAGGATGCTGAGCCAACACTACTAATTACTTGTGACCAAGTATAAATCAATTCCCTATTTTCCTTATGCTTCAAATGTTATTACATGTTCAAATGAAGCAATATGAAGGGACATCAATTATCCATATGTACCTATTTATTTATTCTACAAACCCAATGAATTAATATGCAAAGTTTGAATCCCTCTATCCAAAAATGTTAGATTAATGCATAAACTATCAAGTGTGCATTGCTATTAGCTGTTGATGCCTAGTAGAATTTTTTGAAAGAATGTTTTGGTAAAATAATCATTATTTATAGGTGGTGGTCTATGATGGCACAATAAGGGAAAAACCCTCGAGTGAAGAAGAAGCACGCCAATTTATTAAAGGTTTTGATTTTTCTTATTATTTGAATTTTATGTTTTTCTTGGTTTTTTGTGGTTCTTATAAGCAGTGATGACAGATTATTCTGGCAAGCATGCAGCCACTCTTAGCTCTGTTTTTGTTACAAATCTCAAGACTGGATTCTCAAAAGTGGATTGTGACAAAGCAGAGGTACTATTTATTTTATAAATTAATGCATGTTTTTTTAATTTTTATAGTATCTTAATTAGTCATAAAATCATTCCTTAATGTGAAGATATTTTTTAATGGTTGCAGATTTATTTCCATGAAATACCTGATGATGTTGTTGAGAAGCTGGTAAAAGAACATGAATTTCTTGTTTTTAAATTATTAATTGGGTTTTTATAATATATATATATATATATATATATATATATATATATATATATATATATATATATATTTGTGTTGCCTCTGTTTTTAACAGATTGAGGAGGGGCTTGTGCTTAGGGTTGCTGGGGCGTTGATAATTGAACATCCATTGGTTGCTCCATATGTTAAAAATCTGGTTTGTCTCACCTCAATTGACCAAAAAAAAAAAAAGATAATGATTGTTATAAAAAGTATTGTTTATGATATTGAGAATGGTGTGTGTGTGCAGATAGGGACAAGTGATAGTGTAATGGGACTTCCTAAAGCTCTCACTGAGAAGTTACTAAAGGAGGCTGTGAATTCATGAGGATATTAGCAAAATTTTGACATGATTGATTATATGAGACATTCCTCCATGGATGACCATATAATTCCAGACAAGAAATCAGGGCTGTATTGTAATGATTCTATATATGATGTGGTGTACCTGTACTTAATGGTGATTGGTGAAAACTTTCTATTCAAACATTGTTGTTTGTTTGATGATGGCATATGCACATGGATTGAAAGATTTATCTGAAGGAAGTATGGTTTTTTCTATACCAAATTTGATGAGATGAATGGTATAATACTAAATATGGGGTTATATACTGTTTATTAACACCAGATTTGGTGTGTATGCATTTGTGTTTTATAATTTTTAGATTATTTTTAATTGTTTGAAGCTTGAGTTTTTGTATTTCGAGATAATACAACTGTATAGTTGTATTTTAAATGTAATAGAAATGAAGGAGATCCCAACAAAAAAGTGTTGGGCCATTTAAATGTAATAGGCGTTTCTTACTCACAAGCCTGACATGCTAATTGTTATTCCTTGGAACTTTTGTTGGGGACATTGGAAAAGCCATTTGCACAACTTCACTTTTATTGTCGCAATGCTAATGAATGCACCATAACACACATCAAGATGGACGGGTTCTTCTTTTCTGTCATTGATTGTGTGTTGAGATTCAATTTCATTACAACATATAGCATCAAATGTTTCTTCACAATTGACTTTTTTTTACCACATCTCATTGCAGCTTTAGATGTTTGCTGGTTAATCCTCGTAGATGTTGCTCTCAAAGAGAAATACTTGGGAAGTGGGAACCATGCTCATGTTCCTTGCAGTAGTCATGGGTGGATAGAATGAAATCTTTCCCCTAGCATATGTCGTGGGCAAGATAGAGAGTGGGGTTTTGTCAAAGCTCCATTCAACAAAGACTTAGAAGACTTAGCATTAGCAATCACATTAGATGAGATTCAATCCATTGAACAAGCAGTTGGGCTCACTTGGGCTGCTCGGGCATGTATTCCCAAACTTTCTTGTTGGCATTTGCTAATAATTATCATTCGAAATGCGGGATCAATATTCTATTTAATAATTGTTGTAGACCATGTTTTGCAGGATTATTGAGATTGTCACAAAGATCTTCTCCCAAACAGTTTTTTTTTTTTTTTTTTTTCGAGATTAGAATCCAATGATCTAAAATCGTTCAAATATTTTGATAATAACCAAAATTTTCATATGAACCTAACTCTATATATACCAGAATAATACATAAGAAGATCCTCAAAAGATGGTATTTTTCAAGATGAAATTTTATGAAATACCTTCTTATAAAAGACAGATTATTTATGAATGACATTCCTATAATATATGTATGAACAGTGAAAATCTGAAATGCTAAAGGTATGGAAATCTTATTTGATAAACATAAGGTGAAGTCTTTATTTATTTATTTTTTGAAAGAGAGGTTAAGTCTTAAAAACCACATGAAAAAGATGATAAACATGTATAAGATTTTTTTAAAAATAAACCCCATGCGAAAGGTATTCAAGTCAAAGGGAGCATATTCATGTGAGCAGGTCAAACAAAATACACAAGTTGAAAATTTTAAGTTTTGTAAGAAAAAAAGAGTCTTTTGTAGGCCTTAAACCAATTTAAAACTTAGCAAGCCTAAAATGCAAGAATTCTAATAAAAAAAAAGTGAATCCCATGACAGATTTAAATTTGTTAAAAAAACTTAGCAAACCTAAATTGCAAGAATTGTAAAAAAAAATGTGAATCCCACGACAAATATTAAATTTGTAATCTAATTTCTAATGCAAACAACCATGAGAAAGTCTGCTGAGTATCATTATTTCACAACATAACATAAGAGTATCTAAAACCTCCAAAAACACACAACACAACAACATATCATCCATCGTCTTGGTTGCATCAACAACCATACTTACTTAACATCATAAACATAAACATCCCAACAAACAGACTTTACTTATTCATCAAACATGAAACTGAAACACATCAGAGAATGTCAGACTCATGAGGCATGAAGTCCTCACTAGGCCTATAGTATTTTGCAGGGGAGTAGAGCCCCAGATTTCCCACCTGACTTGTGTACAGACATGCAAAACGCTCCACCTATCACAATTCACAACCAAAATAACCAATCAATCAATAGAACTAACTTTTTTTTTTTTTAACACAAAACCAAATTATACAACCTAACCACACATGACATGTTTGTTAGAAATATGGTTTAGTGGCACTTGGAAATCTGAGAATCGTGATAATCACTTTCAAATCGAAGTATTTGGGTGGTACTCCCAAATCCGCAATTGGATAAGACTCAGATAAAATCAAAGAGAAAGAAAGAGAGAATGAGATGGTGTAATTTTCGTAAGTACCAGAAAACTGACTAAAAATTGGTTATATACATTCCTTGTCTGAAAAACTGTCAAAACTGTCATATAACAGTTTTTCTCAACAGTCAAAACTGTTATAAATCCGGGTTTGGTATAAGAATTAATGCAAAGTCAAAACCGGGTCCCAGGGGCGCTGCCCCCGGACCCCCGTTCGTTCAGGGGTTTCGCCCTTAAATGACAGTGTACTTTGATACTTGATCAAACTTAAACAAGTGTGTACTCCACACCTTCCCTACTTGTTTAATATTTATCAAGATCATTTTTAGTCAACAAAGTAATCCCATTACACTTAAATAACATTGATGATAACAAATCACCAACAATGTTCATGTTTGATCATAACCGAATGTTTATGTTCAGTTATGAAGATGTGGTTAGGCTGTATGATTTGGTTTTGTGTTGAAACTGTAAGATTAAAAAGAAAAGGTGTGTTAAGTTAAGAAATGACCTGGTGTGCAAAGCGGGAGTTTTGGTACCCTGTTTTCATCAGCTGGCCCCACACCGGATGAAACTGTATTGAATGTATACACACATACATAAATATATAATATATAATAATATATATAGATGTAATACAATTACTTGTTAATTTGTAGTTTACCTTCTGGTGGAAGATCCTTTGAGACTCTTGATGAGCTGCCCGGACACGTGCCCGCTGCCCCTCAAGCACCTCAAGCTTTGCACTGATCTTTTCCTTTTCACCAACATCCAGATTCTCATGCCTGAAACCAAACCAAACAATATAATCACAAAATTTCAACTAAAAATTAAATAAAATAGTAGGTTAGGATATGTTAACGTACTCGAGGGACCACTTTAAATGATGAGTCTGATCTTCAATCTGATCTCTCTCACTCCTAAGCAGTTGCAGTTTCTGCACAAACACAGCATATATAAATAAATAAATATTTAAAAAAAAAAAAAGAGCTTACCTTTCGAGTGTCACGTGAGGATGCCAGAACTTGAACCTCCTTTTCAAGTTCTGGAACAACAAGCATTGTCCTCCAGCCTATCCACCCCAATTAACCACATCACATGTTAATTAATAATTCTATAAATAAAAAACCAAACAAATCCATAGCTATTACCAAGAACTTTTTTGCTGCGTAAGATATCCCCATAGATATGATCTCCAACATAAAGAACCTAACAATAATTTCAATACAATATCTTAATTGTAAATAACTAGAATGATCAAAAATTATTTGAAAACATATGAAGAAAGAGAGGAAAATACAAACACCTGTGAGCTTGAGCCAACATTGAGTAGTTTATGGAGATGTCCCACATTGCCTCCCTGAAAAACCTTGCATTGCTTTGGGATGTGATCTGGCAGATCTAGATCAGGGCACCCCACCTACTCATACATAATTTAAAAAAAAAAAAAAACATTTTACATATGAAGAAGAAACATAAGGGAGTTTACCAAAGGAAAATATTAACCAACCTGAGCAAGTGGAGTGCCATTATCAGTATTGATGAGCTTCCCTGACTCCGTCTCAACAGCAAAAAGATTAGCACGGTTTACATCATGGAAAAACCCTGGTTTCGCACTGCATCAACCATGCAAAATATTTACAGATAAACTTTTTTCTTTTTTTTTTTTGAAAAATATATAGTCAAGTTAAAAGCATGTTGCAGTACATCATTTTTTTTTTCAAAAAAAAAAAAAAAAAAAAAAAAAAAGAGAAAGGAAAAAGAAAAACCAGAACCTGCCAGTGATGACAAAGTCAAAATGCTGGAGCCAATCAAGACTTGGAGAGGATTCGCCGTTCTTCGTCTGGGTCCCACAAACAAAATTCATAACAACATTTGTGTAATCCCAGAGGCTGCATTACATGAGTCAAGAAAGGTCAAATGGATATTATTATTATTATTATACCAGTGAAGTTACATATTGAAACATTAAGCTATATTTCACATGTACCAAATATAAGTATTATGAATATAACATTGTATATAGATAATAATTGTTGGATTGTAAATGAGGAATTGCTGATGATATTATTTATATATTATGAAACATCTCGAGGTAAGATAATAAGAAAATGTGCAAGTTCGTATACCTGTTTGTCACCAAGAATACAGCACGACCAGAAGTTTTAATCATTTTGAGCATCGGGACTATTGAGTTGTTCTCATTGATATACCTGATAATTGAAAAACATGTTTAAGGAGATTGAATATACAAAGAAAGCCACTGAAATGCAAAAACATATTTAAGCATTTTGTATTCATTTTAATCTTAGGGGTCTATTATGTAACCTAGCCTCGCTGATGTGTCTTAGCAAGTTGAAAAAGTGTAGTATAATCTTAGTTATTTAGCAGAGACTTGGGTTCCTAATTTATGGAGACTTTATTCTATTATTATTATTATTATTATTATTACCTTTTTGGTATCTTTCTTAACACATGCATAAATAGCTCTATAAATTGACAGGCATAAAAGAAACTTAACAAAACTCATTCACAAAGTTGTTCAATCTTTGGTAAGGGAAGGAACTGATTATCGAACGACTTCAAATCTAATACTTAGTACTTAAAATAGCTGCATTCAATAAATGAGTTTTGGATTCATGTTCGTTCGCCATTAGTCTTTACTCATATAGATATCAGAATATGGTTATACTTAATTCAATATTAGATTGGTTGATTTTTATGTTTTTTATGTTTTATGTATACACACTAATCTAAGACTAATGATTGAAAGAGTAAAAGTGACAACACCTAATATGTTCAAATCTATTTATTTGCAGTTTTCATTAGTTACAATTGGAAAATTGTTCAGCCTTAGAGATGGAAAATTTTTCGTTACTTGTATTTTTGTTTTTTTCTTTAAGAGTCAAAATGATGAGTTAGTAGTGATAAGCACGTGTCCTTCCGTGTTAAGTAGGAACTCGAGCTGGTTTCCACGTGTATACAATAAGCGGTCATTACAGACAGCTGGACACCTCTAGAATTTATAAGCATCACGTCACGTGTGCTTCTGTGTTAAGTAGGAACTCAGACTCATTTCCACGTGTACACAATAAGCGGTCATTACTCATTACAGACAGCTGGAGTGGACACCTCTTTTACATTTTTATAAGCATCACGCATCCTTCTGTGTTAAATAGGCCTTCCACCCCCAACTTTCATTTTCCTCCTAGCCCAGGTAAGCTCCACCTCTGGTAAGTCCCTTTCTTCAGACTCCTTCACTCCTTTCATGTAGAGCACCTTTCACATATATATTGTAGTAGTTTCTCCAATAAATATACACTATTCTATGCTGCTTTGTAGAATTTCATGTAGAGCACCTTTTACACTTCAACTCTTTTTCCTTGCTTGTTCTCTTAAATTTTCTTCATTAGACATCTTCATTTATTTAGTCTTCCCATTTTAGCCCATAAATCTGTATATTTATTGTATAGATAGTCGATTCCTAATATTAAGTGGTAGCGGTATCTACATATATATTACCATCTTTATTTATTTGATATCCTTTGTATGTATATTTATCTTGTTAGAGATTTACAATATCTATTGAGCTATATAGATATTCCGCTGCAGTTATTTGTATGTTAGTTACTTAGTTATTAGAGAGTGTAATTGGTTAAGTAGTGGTACTTGGGAGGAATGGAGTAGGCGTTCTATTGTCTCCGAAGCTGAAAGAAGATGTTGTAATAGGATTATGGTCATGAAGGTAGCATCCGAGGAGGTGCTGAACATTGTGAGTGTGTGCAAAGATTGCAAGGTTGTCATGGATCTACTCATGCCAAGCAAGGGGTTCCAAGCTAAGGTTAAGGTTAAACAAACTCGCTTTAAGAAGTTTTCTGAGTGTAGTAAGGGCAGGGATAGGGGCATAGCATAGGAAAGATATAAGGGAAGCCAAACGAGAGAGAATCAAAGCCAAGGCCATGACATACAAGGAGATGATTGGGCACAAAGGAATCTTCAAGCTAGAAAAGAAAATCCACCCTTAACACTCCTAGCATTAAGTGGTTCATACCATTTAATTACCTCTTATATAGCATTCTCCATCCTAAACATATAATATTCCTGACTACACGTTACAAATTTTTATTTTAACTACTCTGATAAAAGGAAAACTTATAAATACAACTGAAAGGATTAAATCAGTAGGGGTAGAACAAGGATTTTTGTGGTGTTGTGTCACTACAGCAAAAAAAAATAAAAATATGGTAAATAGTTATTGCAAAAAAAAATTCGTTGCAAACACTGGATGTACATGTTTTAAAGCATGTAATGTCATGTGTTGCAACTGTTATGTTGTATTGTGAATGTAAGAATTTTTTATCCCCACAAAAAAATATATCATAAATATTTACTTGACACGTTTTGTTCCATCTTATATTTAAATTTTAAGATCAATTACTTCAATTTCATCCTCAAATTTGGAAAAAAACTGCCTCTGTTAATAATAAGGTCAAATGGATATCACTAGATAGTTTGAGTTCTAAAAATTATCATCAAAGAAAAAGATCTTATGACCATCATAATCCATTTTATAAAATTCTTAACAAAACATATAACGAAAATCAAAACAACTATGAACTGATTTAAACTTCTGATTAATACTGAGCAAAATTTTCAACACTTAAAAGTTCAAAACATGTTATATTTATATATTATGATAATTAGAAAAATTCGCATGCAACGTGACACCATGGACATCACAGACTCGTAGTTCCACCCCTACTGAGAAGAAAACTGTAGTCTTGCAATGTTATAGTCACATAACATAAGCCAAAACCTACTTTTTTAAAACAAAAAAAAAACATAAATTGACAAGTGAAAAACACATACTTTTTTATATCTTTTGCAACCAATGTCTTCAAAGTTCCATCACGGTGGCACATATCAACAGCAGAGCGGACATCGTTATACAGACGGGAGTAGCTGCAACAAATTATTTGAAATGTTAACATATATTGAGATACCATTCCAAATAAAAAACAAGTGTACCCTTTTATTTAGTTCCCTTTTCAACACAAAAACAATGATTTTCAGATGTATTACCATGAATAGCCACATACATTCCATATAGAATATACTTTAAACACTTATTTTCAGCTTTCAAATGACAAAACTGAATCTTACCTGTATACTGTCATTTGTACATACTTTATTGTTGAATTTTACTTTTAACTCTTATTTTCTCAAAATTTTCTTTCGGACTTCTGTTTATTAACATAAGATATCTCAAAACTGAAAAGATTATTTGCCTTTAATGTGATTAAACAGAAACATTAACAAGTTGCAACTGAAGAACGGAAACCAAAAGAAAGAACACATTCACAGGAAGATAGCATGTGAAAATAAAAGAGATAAATGCAAGAAAAAACATCGTACTTTCATTTACTTGTATTATAACATCTTACTTCCATTTTTTTTCTGTTACAGCATTGTACTTTCAATTTTTTTTTCTTATTACTTCCATTTTTTTTTCTTATTAGGACATCATACTTCAAAACTATACCTAATTATGGCAGTGAAAATTTCTTAGTATTTGCATAATATTGCTATAATTGGGTAGAACTATCAATATACAAATATGCAATGACAATAAATGAAAGTAGAATGCTATAATATAGAAACCAATGAAAGTACGTTGCTATATTTTGCAATTAAGCCGATATAGAAATGCACGTACATATGTCAAAAAGATTTACGGTCTGATATAGAAATGGTAATACAAACATACAAAATGCGTCTTTTTTAAAAGGAGTATTTTGTTATCAAGGTCATCTAAGTAGAAATAATCATCACATTACAGAAGAGAACTTCAATCAACCTCAAAATTAGAAGTCCACTTCAAATTTGGAAAATCAGCCTAGTGTTTTTTTTTTTTTGTTTAAATTCTGAATCTACATTTGTAGATATGCTGTTCCAAAAAGATTCTTTTGTAACACCTTTTATAGATTATATGTGGTTATCAATTATATTAATTACAACCAAATTATTCTTACAAGTTACCATACTTGAATTTGAAAAGCAAGAGTTAATTGTTAATACAAGAAAGTTAATACCAATCAAGTGAATCCCACAACATATTTAATGAATGTTTTTAAGCCAATTACAACTACAGCATCAAGCAGATACTGGAAATATGTTTAGTTGGTTAGATTTGCAATTAAGAAAATAAAAAAGTTTTAAGTTATCTGCACCCCTTACTCTTTTTCTTCTGGTATTTTCCCAGGGTTATTATCCTTGAAGTCAACCAGCTGAGCAAATAGATAAGCTTCAGCTAGAGAGAAAAGGGTATCAATATGTGCATAGTCAGGCCCATCAAATGCATCTCGGACAAAGCTATTCCCATATGTAGCAACCTTTTCATTCTTTGATATCAGCCTAAATCCATGATAGGCTACTTTCACATATTTGTGCCTGTCCATCTGAAACAGATAGGATAACAAAAGAATTAGAAATAGGGAAAAAACAACAATCTAAGGGCGTGTTTGGTTGTGGAATGTTTTCAATTTTCTAGAAAACGTTTTCAGCAAATGGAGCCGAGTTCTCATTTTCAGTTTTCAGTGAAAATTATTAAATAAAAAAAAAAGCGTTTGTTTAAAAGTGGTGGAGTGTTCATTTTCTATTTTAACAAAATTAACAAACGCGTTTGGTTGTGTATTTTCTACCACTATTCATTTTCCAAATTTTGTTACGTCAATCATTACAATATTTAACATATTTGAAAATAAAATGAAACAAAAAGTTAATATAACAATCAACATAAAATTTAATGTGTAATTCAACATGCCAACACCCACACATCTCACCCCCACCCCACCCTACCTACACCTACACCACCCCTACCCACCCACATACCTACATCCACCCACCCCTACACCATGCACCGATACACACCATCCACCTACACCCACCCACCCCCCCACACACTTAGAAGTGGGTAGGGTGGATGTGGAGATTTGGGTGGGTGTGAGGGTAGCGGTAAGGGTAGGCGTAGGGGTGTGGGAAAATAGGGGGTATAAGGGGGTGAGGTTGGGTGGATGTGGGGATTTGGGATAGGATGGTGGGGTTAGGTGGGTGTGGGGTGGGATAAGAGTAGGGGTAGGGGTAGGTGTGTAGGCAAATGTAGGTATAGGGGTGTGAGGTAGGGGTGGGTGGATGTGGGGATTTGCGATAGGGTAGGGTGGGGTTAGGTGGGTGTGGGGTGGGATGGGAGTGGGGGTAGGGGTGTGGGCAAATGAAGGTAGAGGGGTGTGAGGTGGAGGTGGGGATTTAGGATAGGGTGGGGTTAGGTGGGTGTAGGATTGGATGGGAGTGGGGGGTAGGGGTAGGGGTGTGGATAAATGGAGGTACATAGGTGTGAGGTGGATGTGGGGATTTGGGATAGGGTGGGGTGGGGTTAGGTGTGAGGTGGATGTGGGGATTTAGGATAAGGTGGGGTGGGGTTAGGTGGGTGTGAGGTGGATACGGGGATTTGAGATATGGTGGGGTGGGGTTAGGTGGGTGTGGGGGTGGGGTGGGATGGGAGTGGGGGGTAGGGAAAGGGTGTGGACAAATGGAGGTATAAGGGTGTGAGGTGGATGTATGGATTTGGGATAGGGTGGGTTGGGGTTAGGTGGGTGTGGGGTGGGATGGGAGTGGGGGGTAGGGGTAGGGGTGTGGACAAATGGAGGTATAGGGGTGTGAGGTGGATGTGGGGATTTGGGATAGGGTGGGTGGGTTTAAGTGGGTGTAGGGTGTGATGGGAGTAGAGGTAGGGGCAGGGGTGTGGACAAATAGAGGTATAGCCGTATGAGGTGGGAGTGGGGGTGGGTGGATGTAGGTATTTGGGATAGGGTGGGTGGGTTTAGATGGGAGTGGGGGAAGGCGTAGGGGTGTGGGAAAATGGGGGTATAAGGGGTGTGAAGTGGAGGTGGATGGATGTGAGGATTTAGGATAGTGTAGGGGTGGGGTAGGGTGTTGATGTGCGGGGGGATGAGTTAGGTGGGTGTGGGGTAGGTGGATGTGGGGATTGATGGGTGTGTTTGTGTGTTTGTAAGTGGGGACGAGGGTTTGGGGTTGGGATTGGGTAGGGTGGGGGTTTGGGGTTAGGTGGGTGTGGAGTGGGGTGGGGTATAAGTAGGGTATTGGTGTGGGTGGGTGTTTGTAGGTGGGGGTAGGGGTTGGGTGGATATGCGGTTGGGGTGGGTGTGGGGGTTGGATGGATGTGAGTGTTGATGTTTGTGTAGGAATTACATTTTAGAAAAAAAATTAAAAACATAAAACTTTGGAAAACAATAAAAACCACTTTTTCTAATTTACATACAAGTTGAAAAGTGAAAAAAAAAAAAAAAAAAAAAAATCTTATGAATTTTTTTTTTTGAATACCAAATCAACCAAATACGTTTTCAAAATTTTCATTTTGCTTGGAAATTTTTTCTGAAAAAAACTAGAAACTTTTCTACAACCAAACGTATCCCAAGGCAATCAGTTCAAAATATTCTATTCTCATATCGATGTTATTAGGAATAAAACCTTCAGTATATTTCCTCTCTTTTTATCAAGAACCAGTCCTCTGACCATGTATGTCCAATCAAAAGACCATTTCAGTAACTGCATCAAAAAAAAAAAAAAAGATTCATATTTGAGAACCAAAACCAAAATATTTGTATAAAGCAGGATGAAGATAACAAACCTCTGCAGGGTATCCCAAGTTGCTTACTAGCTTTTCAACTGTACCATCATATGCAAGGGACTCAAAAGTCTCAGCCTTATACTGTGCCAAGGTATAGTCCATATCAAAGCCAACAGCAACTATATTTTTCATATTCACAGCACTGTTACAGAAAATCTGTTTGCCTATGTCAATGTTTTGCCTTCCTTCAGGCGATGACCATAAGCCTGGAAACTGAGCATCTCCACAGCCATTAGTTCCTTGTATCCCTGACATAACTCCATCTGCGCTATTGCCATCCATTTCACAACTTGCTCCTAGTTACAGATCCTGTTTAATAGAACAATAGTTATTATCTTTCTGATGGTTGATGAAAGCAACTTCGCTGAAGAGTATACTAATTGTAAGGATAAGTAAAAACGACACAAAATTCATCAAACCTGGATACAACCAAAAGAGAAAGAAAGAAGAAACATCAACATGCATTTGAAGCAAATTTCAACATTAGACACACGTTAGGCCTAAATTTGAACAAGTAAAGAGAGCATTGTAGTAAAATTGCAAAACAGGAGAACTGAAACCTGGAATCGATTAACTAGCAGGCCAAAATTTCATACCGTCACCTAAAGAAATACGAAATACAAAAAGATAACATGCGCCTAAAGCAAATTCAACAGTAACCGGGTAAAGTATAACAGATTTCAGACATTCAGTTCAGAAATCATAAAAAGTCCTTTCAGATCAAAGAAGAGGAGCACAAAACAGTAGAATTCGAGTAATGTCTATCGAACTAGCACAAAAACTCGAATTATTCACCCGATCAACACAAAAAACCTTGCATGCAAAGTAAAATTCGACACTGAGCCGTACAGAAAGAAGCGAATTCAAAAATTACTAGAAAAAAACACTTCAAAACAGATACAAAATCAGAGCATTTGAAGTAGATCAATAATAATAATAATTCGAACAAACGTTGAGACCTTTTGGCAGTGCAGAAGTTTTGAGAAGGAGAAAAACCTAAATCGGCAATGGAAGAACCAAATTGGGGAAAACTGGAATGCGAAGGGTAGAGAAGAAATAAGCAGATTAAAGAGGTGGGGGTTTTGGGTATACGCATGTTATCACTTGTCTAATAAAGGCATTCTGGGACGGTGGATCAACGTGACAAGTGGAATCCGATATGAGAACACGCAGCATCGTCGTGTCAATTCGTGTTGACGTTCGATTGCAACCTGGCAGCGTTGTTAATGATGATGATGCAAGATACCGCTTCAACAAAATGCGCTTACGCACATCAGTTGGAATTTAGCGAGTAATAGCAGGATTCGTAATTGAAATTTGATGATAGTTCATTTCTGGACGGAACCGGATTCCCCTGAAAACACGCTTCGTTTTCAGGGGAATAGTATGTGAGAAGGGTTTGTGTGAAAATGGCGGGGTGGGACACGTGTATGGGCGGTTGTTCGGAGGACGTTACCACAGTGAGTCGCGGCCGTGGCGGATGATGGTGGTAAGCGGAGGGTGGAGGTGGTTTTATGCTTTTTGCGGGTGGTAGTTTGTTGATGAACTCACGGAGGAGGAGTGAAGCTGGGCGGGGGAAATTGGATTTTTGGATGATATAAAACATTAACCCCTTGTAGTTATCTAGTGTTTCAGTATGGTCCCATGTGATTTGACATATTGACTTTTATGGCCCACGCTTTAAAGCATGTACATTTTTGTCTCACTAAAAGTGGGTACAAGACAATGAAGCACAAATAAGTGCATCCATTGATGCTTGTCCAAATGTAGATGGACTTTAAATGTCCACAACTTGAAAACTTAGAGTTGAAATGTAGACATAATTGTGGTTATATATAAGTACTAGCTCATCATTATAGCAGTAATATTATGTCGCTTTGTAGTGTTAAAAAACATTAAATGAATTTGGCAAAAAAAAAAAAAATTGTACATTTATAAACTAAACAAATCTGGTTATTTGATCAATTTGTTAACCTATCTTAATCAAGCACTTTCAATTCAAAAGAGTCCAAAAACGTTTAAATGTACTTTGTGCAGTTTTTTTTTTTTTTAATCCAAGTCACGTTTCAAATACTTACACTAGCAATATTTATGTGATGAAAAGAGATGGTAATATGTAGATCTTTTTTTTTTTAATATTTTATTATTATTATTATTTTTTAATAGAAATCGAAGGATGTTTCATATGGATATTAAAGTTCAACTTAAATTGCTTGATAAGATCTTTTATATAGACACTATGAAGATAGTTTGTTGCCACTAGAACTGACCACTACAATCATGCACACCATCCTATGCACACCATCATATGTACATTGTGATGGTTGTATGTGGTTGATTGTGGTCATGACAATGTAGGCCGATAACCAATCGTTTTTTTATGTTTTTTTCATTTTTATTCTCTCTCTTCTTTGTCATAAGAGTATAACCGGGACCACATATAGTGGTGTTGCTTGTTAACCTGCAATATACAAGATGGTCTAATAAATAAATCTAATTAATTTCAACTTCATTTAATATCTATATAGACAAGATGGTCTAATAAATAAATCTAATTAATTTCAACTTCATATAATATCTATATAGACAAGAAAATATCTGTGATTTTTCTTTAAAGAAAAAAAAATCATAACAAAAGGAAAATGAAGATACAATTAACACCAGCTTGTTGTTTGTTTATCCGTTATATCTATGTAAAACTTTCTTTTATTTTTTTTATGAGGTTTTTATATTAAAAAAATATAAAAATTTCAAACTAATTCAAATATTAACTTTTTCTCTACTAACTCAATATTGAAAGTTATTTGAGATTTCAAGTGCTACATTTCAATCTTTTTTCAATATGAAGATTCGTCTTTTTATTTTTAATGAGTGCGTAGATTCTTTATATAATATAACACTGATAGTTATTTATTTTTGTTATTTAAAGTTGAATTTTACCTTTTGGGTTTATGTCTTTATGAGGATGAGGATGAAAGAGTGATCTTTTTTTCTTATTTGGATTTTATTTACAAAGGTGAGAATAGGGATGCACACGTTTTTTATCCTTAAATGGTGTTTTTGTCTTTTTATATTTAAGTTCTTTAAAAATCTTGATTTTGTAGCAAAAACGGTTGGGTGTATATTGATCCTAAGACGTCTTATGATGCCTTCAAACATGACTTTTTGTAAATTAGCATGTATTTTTATTTATAATCGAGTTTTATATATTATGAAATCAGTTAATCAAATTGGTATTTTTCAATCACAAATCCTAGAAACATACTATGAACTTCTAAAAATTGTAAACAACTATGACACTATTTACTAATCTGGTTTCGATCTTTTAACATAAAAGAATATATAAAACATAAACTTACAACGAACTTGGTTGCACATATCTAACTTTGGTGGAGCATCATAACAACAAGTACTATATTTGCCATATTTTTATCATGAAGGACTTTAACTTATAATCTACTGAAAATAAGGGGTGTCAAGAAATTATCCTCGAAGGTAGCAAGTTTGTTAACTAAAAACTGCCAGGTTGTCAGGGGCTCGAAGGCCTCTCATCGGAATATACTTGATCCCTTATGTAAATTTGATAATTTAGAGATATTGACAAATTTAACAATTATGAATTATATTTTGTCATAAAATATCCAAAACGTATTTATTTTTAAGCAGGTGGGCCAATTGCAAAATACAAAAGTCCAAAAAGATATCCCCATATTTAAACCAAACATTCGATCATTTCACTCATTTTTCTTCTTTAATTTTACATTACAGTTCTAAACCCTAACGATCTTGAAAACTATTTTCTTTTTTGTTGATCATGCCAAACAAATAATATGTTAAAGAGATGATTTATAAATTTGGAAAATTAGATAAATTCAAAGGAAATGATTTTCTTAGGTGGCAAAAAAAGATGCATTTTCTTTTGAATACTACAAAAAGTTGTGTATGATTTGAGCACCCAAATTCTAGAAGTTATGGATAATGAAAGTTGGAATAAATCCACAAAAGTATTAAGTAGGAGAGTGACGATTACCAATGTCTGGGACACATCTTGAATGAAAAGTCTGATGTCCTTTCGATGTGTACCAGAAAGCGGAATCATCAAAAGAATTGTCGGATCAATTTGGAGCAAAATATATGGCGGAAGATGCTTTAACAAAGAAAATCTTAATATGTAATTTTAATGAACTATAATATGGTTGATTCTTGATTAGTGATGGAGTGGTACAATGAATTGTGCAACTTCCTAAACAATTTGCCCAACACAACATGAAAATGGATAATCCATCTTGGTTTCTAGTGTTAATGATATATTCATTACCCTTATTTTGAAAAGACTTTAAATACATGTTAATACATAAAAAAGAAATGTAAACACTTCAATTAGCCAACCACTTGCAATAAAAGAGTCTATTAGTGCATAAGAGAATGCAAAGCCCAAAGGATGGTGCATTTGCGTGTGTTCACATGGTGGAAGAAAATACTAATTCTAACAAGTATAACACCAAGAACAAGAAACAAAAATTTGGACATCACAATTGCTATGAAAAGAAACCGAAAAAATGGTATGTGGAAGGTCACATAAAGTCGTTCATGTAAAGAAATATTGTCGTGTGAACTTGAACAATACTAGAGCAAGTGGCAGTGCATCGAGATAAGGGTCTACAGACCAGTCTAAACTATAATGTCAAATTTTATGTCATCTTTGTGTGTGTGTGTGTATGTATATTATAATACATGGATAGTGTGTGTGTGTGTGTATATATATATATATATATATATATATATATATATATATATATATATATATATATATAATACATGGATAATTTACAACACCTCACTTCACAAAAGTCTTTATATAAGATCAAAATTTAAGAGGTACAAATCAGGATACATAATGTACATTACTTTATGCATATGTGAAATTACTTTGGAGACATATAAACACGGAGCTCAGATATAGGGCGTGTTCGCGCAAAGCGTTTGGGAGCTTCTAGATTCTAGTGTTTGACAAAACGCTTCGTTTTGAACAGAATGTCTCGTTTGGCACTACAAGCTTTTAACGTTTAGTTTAAACAAAACGCTCCAAATCCAAACGCTACTTCACGTAGCGTTTAACAAAACTCTACTAGCTAGAAGCTACCCGCTACAAGCTACCCACTACCAACTATTTTTGCCGAACATGTCCATAAACATTTGATCACATGGATTTCCAATTGCATATCACACGAATTGCTATCCGTATTTAGAGGCGGTTGATTCATTGTTGCAATCCAACGACATTTTCTTCTTCTCTACATCATTCTCTTTCTGGAATCCATCTTCCCTTTCTCTTTAAAAACCTATGCTGATGATGAACCTTTCATCACAAATATATTCTCCTTTTTCATTCTATTATGTAAGTTCAAATGCAACGATGCCACAAATCTCGTCCAATTTCAAAAACATCTACAACCTTTTACCAATACCCCTTTTGAAACCCTAGCATCCCCTTCCATCGCCAACCCCATCCTCTCATACCTCCATCACCGCCTTCCTCGACCGCCACTGCTGTCGTCAACACTTTCTCCTCACTATATTTTCCATCTCATAACATCCACCTCCACCATCGCTCCCACCATCTAATCTCCTATAACTGTTGAAAATCATTATCTGCTCCCCTCTCCACTATCTAAATCGACGCCACTACTACTAAAAATCAAATGTCAATACGTCACTGCCATTGTTGACAGCAAATACCGCCGCCAGTCTGGCCCATGGCCACCAACTATATTAACAACATGTTAAGTTGAAAAACACTTTTGAGATCGTTTAGATCCTTGACAAGGAAATCAAAAGTAAGCAACAGTAAGAACACACAATTAATCAAACAGGTGCTGAATGATTAAAATAGCAACACCTCAGAAGAGCTCGATGAAGACCTTCTACTGTCGAGGTCTGCTAGGGTTTACAATATAATAAAAAGATAATCAAGAAGCGTGGTAACAACGATGCATGCATTCATCTTATATACTAAACCGTAATTACAAAAACACGGTTGGATAGGCCCAAACCGTGACATTAATGGACCTAGCAAACGAGCCTAATAACACAACTCCTACAATCAACAATCCCCCCTTTGTATCAATTGAGGTGAAAGATCATTTCGGTTGAGTGAGAGTAGACTTCCCATAGTCTTGAATACCTTTGGTATGATGGCGATAAGAGTTTGTCTAAAGAGAATGTACCACCGAAGCATATCTGTAAAATTTTTCTTATCAGCTTTACTGTTTTGACCAGACCTGTGAATGATATCTAGAATGTGCTCCAGACAGGTGGTGGAGAACAGGTGTTTGTCATTAAGAGCGAACAAGCATTTTTGGCATTCGACTCTTGTGAACATGATTGTATGGAATTTTGGGTCGATCTTACCTAATCGCATCTTGTTGATGTCGCTTGCCTTCCCAATAGGTTTGATCGTGGGCTTCTTCCTTAAGGCAGAGGCGATTTCTTGGTCCATCTTGACAACCTCATGAATATAACACAACAACATTCGTTTGATGTGATCTATGATTGGCTCGTACTACTGTTGATCAAGTAGCAGAATGTTGTTCAAGAGGATCCAATCATGTGGGTTTAAGTTTGGTAGATCGGCAAGAGAGATCATATAAACCGAGCTGTCAGAGCCTTGGGTCACCTTGAACTTTACGTTTATAAAGTTTCCTGCCGGAGTTAGTTTCAATACCTTAACCGATGTGATCTTCTGTGCACTCCAGGTCCAGTATTGAGGTTGAGAGTATGCAAGATAGTAATCAGTTAGTTCTTGATCAACCTTCGGGCCAAGAGAGGGAACAACAGCTATTCGATCGAAGCAATGAAATACAAAAGCCTTTCTAGTAATGGGCATGTCAAACTGTGAGCCCCTTGAATTGTCACAATTAAAAGAGATAACCGGTTCAAGCCAATGAGTGTTGGGGGACTCAATTGCTTCTTTTAGTAATTTCTCCATTGACCACAAAGGAAATAGAGTTTTTCTACATTCCATTGTGTCATGAGCTTCCTTCTGTTTTCTTTCCCTCTCTTCTTGCTCTTTCGCAATGTGAAGATTTTCGTCAATCTCCCGATCATGCTGTTTTCATTTCAGAGCATCTTCTTCAGTTTCTTCCTTATCACTATCACTTATAATCTTCTTGCCTTTGTCTTTCACACTAGAACCCGAAGCTTCATTACCTTTCGGTTCAGTGGTGACTAACAATGGTGATGGAATTGGAATTTGTTTGCTTGTTGGGTGGTTGTGATGGTTGACCTTGATTTACTTCTCTCCCTTGTTTCGGAGGGATAATCGACTCCGGAACACCCTCAATACGGATCAACATATCAAGAGTTGGACGGAGCTTTTCAGCCAAGTGTCGTCGAACGGTAATAGTAAGGACCGAGTTGTGAGCTTCTAAGAGATTGGAGAGAAGAGAGTGCACATCACCAATGTTGGTTTTTATAATGGCTCGCTCAGTCTTGAGATCATCAATTTCTTTGAGTGCCAGAGAGAGCTTCAAAGCTTGAGTCTTGACCTTCTTGGTTTTGTGAGCAAGTTCATCCATGACTTTGTTTTCCATAGCAAGATCATCGTGGAGTTTATCAAGCTGAGTATGGATTGCTGATTGAAGCTCTGTGTTGTCAGATTTGAGACTTTGGTGGGCTTCTTCAAAATCTACCACAATAGATTTCAGAGTAGTGAGAAACTGAGTTGAGACTCTGAACCAATTGCGTCCATAGAATAGACCTAAAGTCCATGTTGACCCCATAGTACATACCATAAAGAAGAGTCATGAACGCCTTGATTTCCCCGTCATACCCTGCAACCCTCTCCGATAAACCCTTGAAGCGGAGAGTAAAAAGGCCATTCCACTGTGGAGGAAGGCATGATTTCTTGAATTTCGTCACAGTGGTAAGAACTTCAGTATACCCCATATCATAAAACATAGTGAATAGTTGAGTTGTGGTGATAGAGTCGGGGTTGATCATGGAGTCGTCGACGATTAACCTTAACAACAAACAAAACTTGGCTTTAGAAATCGATGTCTTGTGATTGAATATCTTGAATAAAATCCTTTCATTCACTTTATCATATACCGCCGTTGAATAGACTTGAGAAAGCAGTGACATCGGAATAGATTCCAACTTGGTTAGGGCAACCACAAGTGGTGAATATTTGAGGAATTCCACCACTTGAAGCATGTAAGAATCATACTGGAAAGGAGAGAGTTCGATTATTAGGTTTTGGTTTGGCTTTATGGTGAGAAGCGAGGACTGTGCACTGTATTCATGAGATGAAGATGAGTCTGCCATTGATGAAGCTTGAAGTGAAGAAGATGAACAGTAGAGAGAGAAATCGCCGTTTATCATTTGAGAGGATTTTGTAAGTGGTAAGGATGTAAAAGAGAGATGAGAAACCCCCTATATACGATTACCATGAGAGAGAAACGTAATGATGATAACGTAGCTGTAATTTCGGAAATGACGCCTAAATGGGCGTGATTTGACAACTGTAAACCCCTAAAAAGCGTCTCAGACGGCATGACAATAGGTGACGATCGATCTTCTCACGCGACTTTATTTGAATCTTATCTTTTCACAACCTCTTTAATTTTGAATCATTTCAAATTCCCTTTGGTTGACTCACCCTTTCG
Organism: Lactuca saligna; assembly: GCF_052625555.1. Lineage (NCBI taxonomy): Eukaryota > Viridiplantae > Streptophyta > Magnoliopsida > Asterales > Asteraceae > Lactuca > Lactuca saligna. Next base: position 14,703,591 of record NC_136417.1, read on the forward strand.
CTTCATACGCAATAAATTGCCTTTGCTCCAACCAAATGTATCAAATGAACCGAAACTGTATATATGAGAAATAGCCACTAGTACCATGATCAAGACTTGTGGAAAACCATTTAGATCTTCGTTGTGACATCCCCATTTTCAAGGCCAGAAAAGACCGATTTTGTTTATGCTTTGTTTGAAAATCAAAGTAACATTTTAAATAAAAGTGATGCGGAATTTGTCCCAAAACAATTTATGATAACGATTTATCAAAAGCATTTCCATAGAAATGTATTTCATTAAAAGACTTGGGATGTCATGTTCGATACATATCAAAAGCATAAACAATACAATATAAGCCTTACTACATTATTTCATATCTACAAGCCTATATCCGTAATCCCTCATCCAAAACATCATATCTATGCTCGAGCGCCACTACCTATAATACATGAAACTAAGTGGGCCAGGCTTGGGAGCCTGGTGAGCACATAGGGTTTTCAACCCACAATAAATAATTTTATTAATTCATCAATCAACAATAACCCGATTACCCGTTTCCATTATCCTCACTTTACGTCCCTAAACACCTATCATAAGGGACCTAGCCTAAGGATCATCATCGGGATGGACACTACTGCTAAGGGGATTCCTCAACAATAAATGTCCTTAAGGCAACCATGTGGGGGATGGAGTACACCAGTGAACACATCATCCACAACACCTACAGGTTGCGAGCCTGCTGGCGTTCCACTAAACTGTCTAGAAGAGTCTGTGGTCATCATCTATACTCCGCTAGATGATGATTGGATCAACAACAACAACATCGAGGCCTCTCATCATTTTATCACACATCACCTATTACATTTACCCATGTTTTACCCCAACATTTTTGTAGATATAAAATACATATACAATATAAATCATATAAAACTTGTATAAAATCGTTCATCCAGCATAGATAGCAAGTATAAAAATAATATACACACATAGCACCTGGTTTATATAAAATATTTCATATCTATGTGCAAGATGAAAGGGGCCATGCACTCACTTGAAAAGGTGGTGATTCCGAACTCAGACAACGTTGCGCTTCTTAAAAATAATTTCCTTCGACGAAACCTAGTATTATTACCACTAGAGTTTAGTCTATTATTCGCCGAGACTAAGTAATAGTCTAGCTATTATTATTATCATATAAGCGTTAAAAAATACTTATATAAACCATAATAATAGCCCAAGTATTTATTATAAGTTCCTAATAACGTTACTATAATTAAATAAAGTTATATTAAAAATAGCGTAGACGTAGCTCACTTACAGCGGGTTTTATAGAAAACCAGGATTTGCTTGGAACAACGTTCCCGAGCTGAAAAGCTCTTCTTCTCGGAGCCGACGAGCACTCCGGGGCTTCCACCTCGTGCTAGGGAGGTTCCATAGGCTTTTCGGGGGATTTTGGGGCTAGAGAGAGGTTCTAGCGAGAGAAAGAGTAAAGAGAAGAAAGATTAGGAAAGGTGTAAAGAAAATGAGGGTGAGAGAGGTGGTATTTATAGGATGAAATGTGGCTGAACTTGGTGCCACATGTCACCATCTGGTGGCAAGCCTTGGGGAGAAAGCAATGGCCAAGATTGTGCCACGTCACCTATTTTCGCATAGTACACTTCCGACTTCTAAAATCCATAACTTTCACATACGAGCTCCGTTTCTGACGTTTATTATATACACGTGTAGGTAAAAATAAGATCCATAAGTTTCATTTTGACTCTGTAGGCTAATTCTTGACCGATCTTAAATTTAAAAGTACGAGGAGATTATACTGTTAAATGTCCGCGTAAAATTCATAACTTCTACATACGGACTCTGTTTTCATTTGTATTTTTACCTTTGAGTTCCTATTAATGAGATCTTCAACTCTCATTTAGGTCGCGCAGGCCAAAAACCGTTTGAACTAAAATTCGAGTTTCGGGTCGTGCACTGTTAAGCCGAATCTTAGAAAAATCATAACTTCCTCATACGAAGTCAGATTTGGGCGTTCTTTTTATGAATGTTCTCGGTTTAACATATACTAAAACTTTGGTTTAGATCACTAAGGCTAAAAAGTCCTCCATCGTAAATTCACTATTTACGTCTCCCGGTGCCGTGCTGGTTTTGCAGTAAAACTTCGACGAGCCATAACTTCTTCGTTATAACTCAAATTTCGGCGTTCTTTATATCCCCGGAATCCTTGTTTCGACCACTACAACTTTATGTAAAGATATCGAACTTATATCATACTTTAATTTTGATGCTTATTTTTATTCTTTATTAATTATATATTTATAATTAAGTAATAAGCACACAAATACACATAATTTACATAGAATTCAAATATTTCATCTTTATTACTTCAAAAAGATTTACAATAGTTGACCTGGACTATTACATTGTCGAAAAATGCTTAGCCCCGAAACCCGGACGTTACATTCGTGCAAGAGTGTACCAATGAAAAGGAATAAAACAAATTATTTGTGGGATATAAGTGATGTCAATTAAGACACGAAGCAGTAGATCGTGGGCATAAATATTTTCCTTCAAAGTCAAGAGAGACTTAGAAGTGTCTGTGTTGATTCCCGCCAAAATACAATCAAATACTTATTAAGAAGCATTGAAAGACAACTTTTCTGAATAAGGCTATTGGGGTGGCTTTCGCTTCAATCGAACAATTGATCTTGATATAAGACCGAACGTTGGATGAAGTACTTGTGAGACCGATGTGGTCTATAAAACAAGTAGGTTTGAACATTTTCAGTGACTTGATGTTGTGTGTAGAAATCTCAAAAACAAAATTAAACTGGATCTTTTTGGGTAGAAAAGTCTTGGTATTAGACAATTTCATAAAGATCGCTAAAAAATAAAAAGAGATTTCGTGGTACCTCCCACTAAAGTGGTTTCGTCAATACTTGGGTGAAAATTAGAACATTTGATTGTTCACCGTCAATTCGTTGTAGGTGTTGGATTTTGGTTTTCACTCAGCACGTGGTGAAACGAAACTAAGATCATGAACGCAGATATTGTGTAACCATAAACCTCAGTGGTAAATTCTGAGAGTCTCAAGGGTTACATTCATGAAGTGAAGTATGATGGAGAAAAGTGATGAGGTGGTTAAAGAACCAAAATTACCTCTGCTATGCGAAAGTGACCAAGTAGTTAACTCTTGACTCAATATGAGAAGAGTAAGGTAGCTCGTGACTTAAGTGGATTTATCAACCTGATTGGGAAGAAGCGATTTGTATATATCGAATCATTAAGGCTTCACTAGAAGTCTTTGAGGCTTCGGTCAACATGCAACAATATGCTTCTAGGGACACTTAGCTAATATAAAGATAAAGAGAGATATACCTGCCCCAACTTCTTCATTGGAAATTGCCCATGAGTCCTTTCAACGTGATATTTTGGTATTTTAATTTTATAAGAAAGAGAAAAATGAATAAAACTAAACACAAATTAAAAATATTTTTGATTATTTTGATTTTTCGAAAAACAAATGATAAACATAGAAAAGAAAGTATTTTTGGATTTTATGAATTTTCTGACAGAGCTTTAGTTTCATTCGCATTATCAATCAGTGCAGACCAAAAGTAGTCGTCACACCCATCTTTGTTATCTTCGTCTACGAGCGAGGTTAATTCTACTGTTTGACTTTTGTCCACTCCATTGACTTTGTAGACTTAATTTGGGACAGTTTGGACCTTAGGATAAACAGTAGCTATTTCAAAATTTTAGGTTTATTTTGAGAAATGCGAGTGAACTCAACTGAGTTTTCAGAAATTAGGACTTTTACCGGTTCAGATGTTTCACTCATATCACTGTCCTCGTCAAATTCAGATGTATTTTCAAGATTGATTTTATTTTTTGAATTTAACTTTGAACTCAATGAGTCAAAGTTCTGCATAGTTTCGGTGTTGATTTTCAACCTGTCATTTTCATCAAGCAAGGTTCGCAACATGTCCTTATGGTCTTCGGACTTAATAAAAGATGCAATTTTGTCCAGTCCAATTCTATAAGCTTCGGTGGTTTCGTCCGAAGAGACGATAGATTCACACTTGTAATAATCAGAATCAATCTCGTCTTCCTTGAGTTCAAGGAAAGGCAAGATCATTTTATGAACATTTTCACCTATTTCACAATCTAAATGCAACTGAGTGATATTTGTATAAAGACGTTTAGCAATCAAACAAAAGATGTTTCTTTGTTTCAAAAACTTCAAATTATCTCTCTGCAAATAAATTGATTCATCTCTAGACATAAACAACTCAGACTATATCATCTCAATCCACATCCTTTGCACCTCGCTCTTGGATGACGTCCTGCTGATTTGATCAGTTAGGTTAGCATTCACCAGACAAGTTTGTTTAAGACTATTACTTATACTTGAAAAAGGTAAATTTGAGGTCTTTTAATTCAATTTCATAGTTAGACACAGGTACATTAAGAGATTCAAGAATAGTGTGTACCTTTTTGATAAGTTGATCACAATCATTGATTTGCTCACTAACAGGTTTCACAGAAACACACTTGTCATCCTCTTTTTCCTTTGCACTCCCATATCCATCATCAGTTGGCACGCCATTAGTCACCATCAAATATCTACCATTGAACTTTGAGCTTTCTTCTTTTACAACGAACGCCCTGCCATGTGTGGGCTTGCGAACTTCGTCATCCTTTGAGTCACTTGACCAAATCTCCACTCCTCCGAACTCATCATTAGCTTTGTTTTCATGCACAATTAGAGCATTCATAGGACTGTCAATGGTCTTCTTCTTCTTAATCTCCTCCAACTTACGCATATAGTAAGTCTCATCATCCTTGCCATCTTTCTTTTCATTCATGCGTCTCAGGATGCACTCCTTTGCTAGATGATTTTTGCCATGACAATAATTGTTGTCATAGCCAAAGTCGCCTACAAGATTGTTTTCATTCTTCTCTTCTTCCTTCGTAGGAGCACTTTTATTCTCTTCCTTCACTTTCTCAGCACTATAACTTCCCTGCCAGTTTTGGTTCTTAGTAGATGGAAATTTCTTCTTGGCGAACCGCTTGGGATTTGTGATCATCAAAGCATAATCTTCACTGGAGAGATCACAATCAGAGAGCTCCTTTTCAGATTGCTCCTCCATAACATTTTTTCCTTTCGCCACAAGCGCTAAGGACCCCATACCCGAAACTACTTTTGCATCTCTTGTCACCACACTTTCATGAGACTTAAAAATTCCAACGAGTTTAGCCAATGTATAACTTTTGAATTCTTTGTGTGCTTTAACGGTAGACATGACAGCCATCCACTCGGATCTGAGTCCGTTCATGAAGGTAACCTTTTGTTCGATCAGTTCGCACCCGATACCATGGTTCACCATTTTACTAAGAAGATGGTTGTAGTGATTGGACGTTTTGCTCAAACTTTCTTTCGGCTTCTGGTTAAATGCCCCAAACTCTGAAAGCATAACAGTGTCAGTATCATGCTCGAGATCAACATCAGTAGAGTAAAGCTCTTAGCTTATCCCAAATCTTTTTCGTCGTAGTACATGAACTTACTAAGCGAAACGTATCCAACTGCAGGGTGGATCTGATTACCCTCATTGCTTTGACATTGCTGATAAGTTTGTCCTTCTCATCCTGAGGAATATCCTTCACATCAATGATCGGTTGGTTGTATTCCCTTTGAGTTTTTATGGTTCTTCGAGTTCCTATATGAACAAACGGACCCTGAGTAATGGCTTCCCATATCAGGTAACCATTATCCTCAGATCTAACGATGTAATATTCAAAATGTGACGCCCATAATTCATACTCCACAGGGAATAAGATTGGAATCCTTGTAGTGGATCCTATGCTGCTTTTGATGTTAATAGAGTTGAAGTGTGAATCGTCATGTTGCATGTTGACTCGATTTCTATACCTGTCAAGAATCAGACTTGTAAACACGTATTAGGATAATATCGAGATTACAGAGTTACGTCAATAAATCAGTAACGGTTCTAACAGATCCAATATTTGCGAAAACCCTAATAATTTATTCAAACAAAAGAGTTGCGTATTAAGTACACAGCCTCCTGCTCTGATACCAATTGTAGGAATAAAATCCTCTTGAATCAATTAGATTCTAACAAGTACAACAATAATACGATATGAAAACAAGAACACGAGTTGGATCAACTGATGTCGAATGATTAAAAGGCACAACCTCAGAAGAACTCTATGAAGAATTGCTACTGTAGAGGCATGCTAGGGTTACATAGAACAGATCGATAAAACAGTTACTAAAATAAGATGCACGCATGCACCATTTATACTCTAACCGTAATAATAACTACAGTTGGACAGGCCCAAACCATTTACAAAAAGGACTAAAACAAGGCCCCAATGACGTAACACTTAAATATCTCAACACTCTCACAGTATCAGACTACTCTCTCAGTAGACTACTCATATGCTCACCTAGATTATCTCTCGACTCAGAACTCAACACATACTCAGAACAAATAACAGATAACACTGATCAAAAGCATCTCCTAGGCTAAGACATCACAAATCAGGCAACTCTAGCCATAGAATATGAAATACCTAGCCTACTCTCTAGCATGCATTTCTAATAAAATATCTCATAACACAAAAGTAAGGGTATTTTGGGAAATCATCATTCGGGCTCTGACTAATTGTACACACTGCTTCAACTTGTTTTCTCTTAAACCCTTTTCTCATTTTAGAAAAATTATCTCTTTTGAATTTTTTTTCTCAAATCCTCAGTTTGAGTCCAAACACACCTGGAGGTGCATCCGGATCCCTCAAACCAAGGCTTTAACACCAACTTGTAACACCGTAAATTTTCAAACCAAAATTTTCATTTTCAATCACAATAAAACACATGTCACATTTTCACAAAAATCTCAAGTATAAATAATCAACACTTATTTCAAAAATTGTTTATCATAATTCCTGGATCCTCCAAAAACATATCTCCAATGCGGGTGTGTGTACAATCAAGCCAGAGCCTTCCCGCGATCCTGAGAAGTACCTGAAACACATAACACATAGCACGATAAGCACGAAGCTTAGTGAGTTCCCCAAAATACCACATGCACAAATAATAAGCCTCTCATGACTATAACTCGACATGGACCCCCCGGTCTCATGTGTCTTGGTGTGGACCCTCCGGTCATTGGTCTAAGTGAGGACCCTCCGGTCTCACAACTCGGTTTGGACCCTCTGGTCCTGTCTCAGTGGAAACCCTCCGGTCCCACAACTCGGATTGAACCCTCCGGTCCGATCTCAGTAAACACAAAATATAGCATCTATATCACACAGACAAAATTCATAATATCACATAACTCAATTAAGCATAAAAGACCCTCCGGTCACACATAGATACCACTCATGGTAAAATATAGTGAGAAGACTCACCTCGTAAGAACTCAGATAATTTCAAACTCGAATCACCGGTCTAGCCTCCACTTATCACAATATGATAACTATCCTTAATTAATAACGGCTCTCAATGTAGCTAGACCAACCCTTCTACAAATTTACAGAAGGGTAAAATACCATTTTACCCATCTATGGCCTTAATAGTCCACAAATTGACCAACCACTAAAAGTTAACGACAGCGCGTACCAGCTCTCTACGCTGGGCGTACTCGACTGTCATGTAGGCATCAAGGATGCTCGACCCCTACGCTGCGCGTATTGGGATTATGCCAAATGTACACCCCAGTTTCAATCTTTCTACTCATTTGGTCTTAATTAGTTAAGACCTTAGCTCATATCACAGATTTGGACTCCTTAATAGCTCTTACTCCACAAAGTCAGTGACTTTAAGCCTTTGCATGGCTGATAAGGTCACAAACACACAAAACTCTCACTCTCTTAACTGAAAATGCTCATATCTCATGCATGGCTTGATTCCAACGTCCAAGTCTTGATTTTTATGACACTACTCTACTATGATGCATAAATCAAAAAGTGAGAAACCTTGAAGCTTTATACCTCTATATGAAGCTCCCAACTCAGATATGCTCAGATCCAAGGGCCTGGACTCTCACTCCTTCTTCTTCACTCCAAGAGCACATAAAATCAATCAAAGGCTCTCAAATGCACTCACAAGCTCTATGAACGAAGGTTAGGGTTTAAGAGGGTTTGCTTTCTGAGAATGGTGGCCAAGAATGAGGCCATCATATCCTTTATATAGGGGACTCACCCTAAACTAGGGTTTTCACTCTCGGCCTAGTACGCCCATCGTACACTATGGTACGCCCATCGTACTGGGTGGCTTCTGCATCAAAAGTACACACATGAGTACACTAAGCGTACACTTGCGTATGCCCCGCGTACTCATTCACCACCTTTTCTCAGTAAAGGGATAAAATGAACAAGTACTCAAAAGATCAAGGGTTACAAGGTTACCTAGACTTGGGATGTTACAGATGATCCCCTACGTTATGTATCTACGATCACTGGCTGTTAAGCCCGATCTGCATGGGATGCTCTCCCACGTAACATCTCCATGATCATTGGCAGCTAAGCCCAAGCTATTATTCTATGTCGCGCAACATAAGTTGCGCATTTTCATGCACTGTAATTCGCGCATCACAAGCTTATACCAAGCATAACACCACGCTCTTGGTGTTTCTTCTCCCACAATCAGCATGGTTCTGTTATGCTCGGATGATAGAAAAAGCATTTTCCACATTACATCTCACTATAGTAAGGGTACTCTCCAACAAAACGCAATCACAACAGCAACCCTGCTACCTACAACCCCTTCGCACCTCTACTGTTTGGCTCTCGGCAACAGTCTTGCTGTACAACACCTACCTATAGCCTCACCACATATCCCTCAACATATTTGTTGCCTAGCTCTTGGAAAAAGTCTCGCTGCACACCCCTACCTATAACCCTTGCCACTTATATTACGGTCAACAACCTTACAAATTATCTGTTTGATAACACCCATCTCGGACAAGAGTTTTGCTACTTTTTATCATGCCAAAACTTCGTTGTGTATTGGTGTAGCAACCTTTCCTTATTCATCATAGTCTGGTCTAGCTACCTATGCTACCCACATCAGATTGGGGGGAATCCATCTAGATATCGCCCAAGCAGAAAATACTTTCAGGACGGTTATCGATGCATGTAAAGCAGACTATTTAGATGTTTATCACTGACATTCCATCTGCACATGACAACAACAACAACTGCGTCGAATAACAATTACATGGATTGAATGGTGAGATTAAGTTTCTTAGCTACCTTATCCTGATGCCTTATCGACATCATTATCACATAGCAGTCATGTTCCGCATAACATCATCAACAGCCTTGCTATGCAAAATAGTAGCAACTCGCCACCCTCCACCGTCAGCCACACAAACACTACCCCCAACACCAAGATGGTTCCCTCCAACTATGGAGAACCATCTCATCTCTCCCAACCGATCTAACTTGATCGTCGGAGCCTGCTCCTGGGGCATTGTCCTTGGGGAGGTTCTAACGGCCTTTTCTGTTGTGACCTCGCAAATTCCTTCTGGCGTAGAAGCACACTCTTAGAGCAGGTGGTCGGAGCCGATGTCGCATCAAGTATAGTATGTTACAGTAAGGCCAGTAATGTTTATGATTATGTTTTGTATCAATTACAACTTCCCAAATTTTAATAATTAATGAAAAATATTTTCCTCGGAAATAGTTTTTATACGACCAATTATGCAGTTATAATGATCACTCTGATTTGAAATAAACATAAATAAAATGGTCTTTTCTAGCCAAAAAAATGTAGATGTCACAAAAAGAGAGGAGAGAACATACCAAGTTTAATTTTTTTGGGCTGAATTATTTTTGGCTATGTTTAGTGACATTTTAGCTCCTTTTTGTTTGAGTAAAAGTTTTTTTTATCGGTCTAGCCTCAAAATAGTCATTGGAGATCGGTTCAAGGTAAGGACTGGTGTGACCTGAACAACTTGTGAACCATTGGGTTGCTTGGATTGTGAAAGACTATAGACCGTCATTTTATGTTTGTAATATTAATTTGAGAGTGTCATATATTATTTTGATATATAACAAAAATGTGAAGGTAAAAATAAAACGGAGATGGTGTTATCAGTTTCATTTGTATTTAAACATCAATGTTGGTTTTTGGAATGTTCTTTTTTGAATATGAAGTCATCTAGTGATTTCTTTTTTGAAACTCAGATATATGTGATAGAAATTAAGAAGGTAGTGGGGGGAGCTATAGTGGCCAAAGTGATAAAGAAAATCATTAGAAAATAAATGAAGCTTACCCATTGAAGCAAAGGAAGAAGGGTATAGGTGTATAAAAAGGGAAGGAGAGCAGAGAACATACTAAATTCAAAATTTTGGGTTGAATTACTTTTGACGATGTTTAGTGACATTTATGCCCCTTTTTTGAGTTAAAAGTTTTGTATCAGGATAGCCTTAAACATAGTCATTGGAGAACGGTTCAAGGTTAGGTTGGTGTGACCCGAACAGTTTTTGAACCATCAGGTTGGTTAGATTACGAAAGACTCTAGACTATCATTTTATGCCTGTAATATTAATTTGAAAGTGTCATATGTTACTCTAAAGTATAACAAAAATGTGAAAGTAAAAGAAATAGATTGGATATTAAATGAAGTATATACCATTTTTAATAAGGAGTCATATAAAGAAGAAGAAGAAAAATAGAGATGGTGTTATCAGTTTCAGCTGTATTTAAACATCAGTGTTGGTTTCTTGGATTCTTTTTGAATATGAAGCCATCAAGTGATTTTTTTTAAATTGAAAGATTTGTGATAGAAATTAACAAAGTAATAGGGGAGCGGTAGTGGCCAAAGTGATAAAGAAAATCTTTAAAAAATACATGAAGCTTACCCACTGAAGCAAAGAGGGAAGGGTAGAAGTGTATAAAAAGAGAATGAGAGTTGAGAACATACAAAGTACAATTTTTTGGGTTGAATTATTTTTGGCTTTGTTTAGTGACATTTTTGCTCCTTTTTGTTTGAGTTAAAGTTTTATTATTATTATTATTATTATTATTATTATTATTATTATTATTATTATTATTATTCTAGCCACAAAAAATATTCATTGGAGAATCAAGTTTGAGACTGGTGTGACCCCAACTGTTTGTGAACCATCGGGTTGTTTGGATTGTGAAAGACTCTAGACCATCATTTTATGCATGCAATATTAATTTGAGAGTGTCATATGTTGTTTTGATATATAACAAAAATATGAAAGTAAGATAAATAAATTGAATATTAAATGAAGTATATACCGGTTGGTTTTAATAAAGAATCATGTAAAGAAGAAGAAAAAATGCAGATGGTGTTATTAGTTTCATATGTATTTAAACATTGTGTTGGTTTCTTGGATTTTTTTTTTTAATATGAAGTCATTAAGTGATTTTTTTTTAAACTGAAATATCCGTGATAGAAATTAAGAAGATAGTAAGGGAATAAAATCACCAGAAAATAAATGAAGCTTACCCATTGAAGCAAAGAGGAAAGGGTATGTGTATAAAAAGGGAAGGAGAGCAGACAACATACCAAGTTTAATTTTGTGGGCTGAATTCTTTTTGGCTATGTTTAGTGGTATTTTTGCTTCTTTTGTTTGAGTTAAAGTTTCTTTTATTGGTCTAGCCTCAAAAATAGTCATCGGAAACCAGTTAAAGTTTGTGACTGGTTTGACCCTAACAATTTGTAAACCATCGTGTTGCTTGGATTGTGGAATACTCTAGACCATCATATTCTGCCTGTAATATTAATTTGCGAGTGCCATATGTTGTTCTGATATATAACAAAAAATGTGAAGGTAAAACAAATAGAAAGAATATTAAATGAAGTATACATCTGTGTTAATAAAGAATCATGTAACTTTTTTCTAGGTTGAGAGTGACGCGTCAATGTTATCGTTTTCAGATTATTGTAATTACTGTTATTATTATTATTATTATTATTATTATTGTTATTGTTATTGTTATTGTTATTGTTATTGTTATTGTTATTGTTGTTGTATTGCATAGAAATGTGTAGAGCATGGGGGTAAAATGGTCATTTTGTATCAATCAACACATTCAGTCAGATTTCCAATCAAACAACATGATTTATTACCCAATCAGAATTTCTTATTCACACAGATCTTTCTAAGTTAATACTTTCTCAGTCAGCAACTATCAACGAGGCCTATGTCTAAAATTGATATAGTTGAATTACTTTATTTGGACGGACCGATATGATTTATAGAGCTATGTCGATGCTTAAGTTGTCTTAATTCGAGGCCCACGGCAATTTTCAAAATACAATGCCTACATACACACTTATATACCGATTATGATGTGAACGTTCACAACATAGTAAAATAACATTGTTATGGTAGCAAATAACATTCATATATCCTACTAAAATAAAGCGGAAAAATAGACGTTTCCAATCCCATAGCCTTATTTAGTATAAGACTACTTGTTATTGTAAAAGAAAACAACATGACTTAGTACAAGAGTACTTCTTATTATAAAAGAAAACAACATAACATTCTTACATTTCCTTCTCATTGCTGACTCAGTCCTTTGGTTTCAACTTCAAGCAATTCTTTGGATCACCTTCATGTAGCTTTGTTGGTTACAATTGGTTTCTTGGCATTAAGAAATCTCATGAACCATATTGCAGACGTCTTTGGGTACCTGGTGTATTTCCCATGAGCGTAATCTATATAAAACAGACCAAAACGAATCGAATATCCTGAGGCCCACTCAAAATTATCCATCAATGACCAAGCGAAGTACCCCATAACTTTACTGCCATCTCTACAGAATGGAGGTGAAGTTCAGGGAGTTAGGATCATGCAACACAATGACGATTGACGCATAATACATAATTGAGTATACATGTGGTATATAATATAACTTTACCTAATTGCATCTCTGAGGCTTTGAAGATGTGAATTGTAATAATTAACACGTTTCTCATCAACACGAGCTTCTTCAAGTTTGAGATCGTTATCATTTGCATCAGGCCAGCCTACAGAAATAGTCCTCGTAATAATGTTTTCAATAATTTGTGATGAAATAAACTGGCAATTATATGTATAAGCATGCAGGTGAAAAGAAAATCTAAATTGATTACCATTCTCAGTTATATATATCGTTGGATCTCCATACTCAGATTTGATTTGCATAAGCGATTTGTATAAGCCAAGTGGATACGAATAAAACCAATAAACACCTCCCTACGTACACACATCGGTCAAGTAACTTAAATTATGAAACAAATTAAAAACACCGAATCTAATATCGAAAGGAAGTATACCTGTGGTCCGATAGGTACCCCGTTAAGATCATCTGAAAAATAGACAAAGCATATATATCAAGATGTATATCTATATCCAATCACTTAATTAAGCATATATATTTATATACCTGGCTGCTGATGGACCTTGCTATCTGTCAAGTAGGAGACGACATCAGTTGGTGCTGCAGTGGTGGCGTATTGAGCAGTATAGTAGTTCAACCCAAGAAAATCGAAAGATCCAGTCAATAACTCGACTTGCTTATCTGTGAATTCAGGCAAACGGCCATTTGTAACATTATCTATCATACTTTGGGGGTACTTGCCATTAAATATTGGGTTCATGAACCTGCAAAAAATTTGATCGATTAATATATATACGTACACATGACAGATTCTCATGAAGTTCATATATATATAGATAGACTCACCATCCGAAAATAAAGTCTATGCCTCTGTTGGCTGCATCCTTGTCATCCTGACTGGTTGGATCAAGTGGCTCGTAAAACTGTGTGTTTAAGGTAATTCCGATCACACCCCCTTGGCTTTCCTGCAAGGTTGATCAAGTCCCCACACTTAGTTAATTAATTATTAAACCGGTCGATCAATACACATAATAATGTTAGTTCTTGTATCATTGGGAGGCATGCCGCTGATTAATTACGCAGCTAGTTACGTACCTTGAATCGGTCTCTGTATAGTCTGACAGTATTAGCGTGACAAAGGAGTAAGTTGTGTGCTACAGTATAGGGCTCAGTGGCAGGATTCCCAGCCTCTTTATTGTTGAAAGCTCTTGCACGATTACGAATTCCAAGGTTATTTCCAGATGCGAGTATGGCTTGCTGAGTTTCGGTATCTCCTCCTCCTCCTCGCCCAGGTGCCATTGTCCCGTAAGCATAACCCATCGCAGCAAAGGTATACGGTTCGTTCAATGTGATCCAATGCTTCACCCGATCACCAAATTCCCAGAAGCAAAACTCCGCATAATCCACAAAATCAAGTCTGATATACACAACAATTAAGCTAGTCAATCTACAGTATCTATCTATCTATCTGAATTTATTACTTAATTTGATCGAGGTACACACATTAATATTGATTGATCTCTAATTTTATACTACCACTTACACAACTAGTTCTGATAAAAATCCCATGTAGTCTTCCTCCAGGGCATTGGGAAGGTCCCAATGAAAGAGAGTGGCATATGGTGTAATTCCATTCGCTATCAGCTCATTGATTAGGTAATTGTAGTAGTCAACACCTTCCTGGTTGATGCCCATGCTAGCTTTTCCACCTAATTAAGAGTGCATGCAACACCAACAAATTAATTAAGTACAGATATTTTAAAAAAAAAAAAAAAATGAATGTAATTTGTTTTTCTTCACGTTCTCGTGATTCATGTACCTGGCAATATTCTACTCCATGAAATTGAGAATCGGTAGGCTTTTAGACCCATTTTCTTCATCATTTGCACATCTTCCTGTGTACGTACGATCGATCGATCATGAACCAAGTATAATTATAAGAAAATATGTTTAGATTGATGGCGTAATTAATTCGATTTTAGAGTAGCATCACTAATTATAAGGTGATAATTAATGAGGATGAAGACCTTGGTTTTGTAATAAGCATTAATAGCCTTGTTTCCATTGTCACCATTGTCGATGGCACCTGCAATATAATGTAAAACAATTTTTCATCACTTTTATTGAAAGCTCCTGTGCATACAGAAAACATGGTCTCTTCATATATATTGAAAAAAATAAAAAAACAAACCAGGATTTTTGAGGCAGAAAGCATCCCAGATGCTTGGTTGTCTACCACCTTCAAATGCAGCGCCTTCGATCTATTAAGATGTGAAAACAAGTTAATGTTAGATTATAATTTCACATTGCCATAAGTAAACCACGAATTAATTATATAGAATAGAATTACATGAGTACTCGTGATTTATATATAAAAGTCTAAACAACGTATTATTTTTATAGAGCAATATATATGATGTGAGGATATACCTGATAAGCAGAAGTGGCGGAACCCCAAACGAAATCTGATTTGAAGTCGCTGCTACTTATGTCATCAGGGAAAATGTAAGTGTTGTTTGCCTTCAGAGTTGCTGCCATTATATCTTTGGATCAGATTAACTTTCAGCTGTGAAGAGGAATACTGGATTTGCCATCCTATTTATAGATAAAATTGGCACTGCATCCCTACTCAAACTCCAATAATTTATCTTATAAAAATGTTTCCATTCATTATTAAAATATCAATACCTGAAATTCAATATTAACAATAATTTCTTTTGAATCTCGTGTACTTGATTTGAGATATCTATAAAAATTGAAGTTCCCAGAAGATTGAAGCACGTGGTCGGTCTCATTTTTACATCCTTTTACACTGTCTCATCTCAGATTATAATGAAAACTTTTCATTATTCATAAGATGTTTAAAATATTTTTTAATAAAAATAAAATAAGTATGAATAATTCCCTACTTACCACAGATAAGATTGTAAATAACCTTATCCAACCAAGTTCAAGAGCTAGGTTATAGTATTACCTGAGGGAAAAATCTAAATGAAATAAACTCAGACTTTACGTAATATGAAACAATAAGTAATTATTCGTTGATTAAAGTCATAAAAAATTGTTCAAAGCATGAGTGAGTGATCATTTTCAAGGAAGTATCATCAGTAATATCTTTTGGATCGGCATTAAAAAAAAAGATGGGAACTAATGGAACTCATGCAATGCTGGAATTTGATTTGTTGCATTTAATAAAAGATAGGTAGAACATATGGAAAATAGGTGGAATCGGATTTGTTTTGTATTTTTTTTTAACCTTCTTCCCTAGTAGCCCGTTGTTGCAGTAATAATACTTCTTGATGTTTGAAAAAGATGGGAAGGATAGGAAGAACATATAGATTAAGTATCATATCTTGCAAGGATTCATGTATTAAGTATAAGATCATTTATTTAATTGTTATTTAACCGCCAAATAAATTCTAACATTATGATATGCTAATGGAAATATTTGTCGAGATCTCCTACAATAATATCCTTTAATTATGAAACAAAAAAACATGTGCCTCTTATTTTTAAGAACTCCAAGACAGCCTGCTTGTTTTTGATTGACTTGTCAAACATGACGCTTTTTCTAGAATCAAAATCACACACACACACACATATATATATATATATATATATATATATATATATATATATATATATATATATATATATATATATATATATATCCCTGAACTGCTCCCGTTCAACCCGTGTAATGTAACGGGCACGGAACATATCCCTGAACTGCTCCCAAGTAACAACAGCTCTCTGATCATCAGAGTATGACCCAGTTGCAAGTCTCCACCAGTCCTTGGCCCCCGACCTAAGCAGGTTCAGAACACACCTGACCTTCTGGTCAGCAGGACACGAGCAGGTGAAGAAACACCCCTCCACATCTGAAATCCACCTAATAGCCTTAATGGGATCCTACGTCCCATCAAAAGTAGGGGGCTTCGTGTTACTGAAGTCCCTGTACTGAAAACCTCTACCAACTCCTCCCCCCGTCGCTGATGCAGCTGTTGCGGTGGCTGTCTCTGCAAGGGCTGCATAGCGCTCATCAAAATACTCCACCATGGCGGTCTTGATCGATCCAAACATCTCCGGTAACTGAGCCCGGAATGCAACAACGACCGCATCATGCAAGATTTCCCGAATCCTGACATCCAACTCCTGTGTACCCATCTCCACCATTGGCTCAGGTGCTGTCGGCCCCTCCTGACCTCCATCCCCTGATCCTGATCCCGAACCGGATCCAGCCACGAAGCGTCTCGTCATCACCATTCTGAAACATATCACCAGATATTAGATAATTCATATAAATCTTTGAGAGCCAACTCCTTACTAACCCTAGGGATTGCGGCTTACTTGGCACGCGTATAGGTTCTGTGCTTTCAGTAGCATGGGCCCCTACTACCTTCCACACCTACCCATATTCGTCCCAAGTATCCCCACAACACCCTAACAATATGCACAACAAGGCGAGCGCTCAACCCTCACTCCTAGAGGAATGCTAAATATCTCATAACTGACCTCCCGGTCTCACTCAATCCCTCCTATCCATGAAACTTCCACCAACCCTGCAGCACTAATGTATGCTAGCCATACATAACGCTGGACCCTATAGACTTTCGAATATCCAATCCTACCCCAAGCTCCCAATCAAACAAGAACAGAACCTAAGGCCAAATCAAACATTCTCAGGCTATAAGATCTTAATTAGGTACAACTGTGATGCATACATTAGACAACTACAGTAATGATGTCAATCTCACATAAGGAATCCCTAGGCTATCAGGTATCATATAATCAGTCAATTCTATCATGCAATTCCAGAAGATCCTTAGCCTAGTACTAGCATGCTGTTCTAACATATCACGATATCAAATAATGTATGGTATTTTGGGGTCTACTTACTGGCTCCAGTTGATCGTACACCCTGCATCCTCCTTTACTTATTTTGAAAACCATTTAAAACCATTTTGAAAATCTTTCCTCGATTTGAGACTTGATTCACACGAATGTTCCTCCAATTCACTCAAACGAAGTCTCTGATACCAACTTGTAACACTCAAAAATTTAAGCTAAATTTAAACTTTCAAAACACGTCGAATTCATCAAAACATTACAACTTTGTTTTCAAAATACATTTATATCAGAGTTTTCCCAGAAACATAACACAATAGGAGGAGTTGTACGATCATGCCTTCACCTTGTCGCGATCCCCTGAGGTACCTGAAACAATAAACTGAAACTGTAAGCCCGAGAGCTTAGTGAGTTACCCCCAAAATACCGATACACATACAGTCCACACAACCCTGTCACACCTTAACATATCATAACAAACTGAGCAGAACAACACATAACGGGTCCACAGCTTTACAGACTTGGATACCCCTGGGCCCACAGTGTGAGTTTGGAATGCCTACCGGTCCCTCAGCTCACATCTGGATTGCCACCGAACCCTCAGTACGAGTCTGAAATGCCTACCGGGACCACAACTCGTATCTGGAATGCCCCCAAGTCCTCAGTATGAGTCTGGAATGCCTACTGGGCCCTCAGATCATATCTGGAATACTCTAGGGTTTGTTGGCTACCGCACGGAGCAGTACAACCTCAACCCATCACACATAACATATCACATGTAACAGATAATGCACATACAGGAAATCAATCAGTATCACAGGTAGTCCTACAGTGCTACCCTCAAGCGTATCAAACTAGCATGCATAACTAACTCCGAATCAACATAATACAACTACTAGGATATCATATCCAATGGGCCGGCCTTGGTGCCTTAGACACCTTAGTATAGTGAGGATAACTCACCTCGCAACTGTCGTCGGAAATAAGAAAGCTCAACTCCCGGGTCCAACACAAACTCCACCACCTAAAAGTACCACACAACCTTTTTCATAAATCTCCCAATCCCAGAAACCCACAGAATTCAATTGGTCAACCCTTGGTCCAAGTCAAAGTCCACAGTCAGAGTCAACAGTCTATGTTGACTCGACTCGCCGAGTGCAGGTCACCGACTCGCCGAGTTCTTCCTGAATTCGAGAAGTCGTGAAATCCTTGATTTGCTCGTCGAGGTCCCCTTTTAACTCGTCGAGTTCATATGCGGCCAAGATTTGGAAGAAGCCTTAGCCAACTCGCCGAGTTCAAGGCAATCTTCAACGAACTCGCCGAGTTGTTCATCCAACTCGCCGAGTTCATGGCCATCTTCAACGGACTCGCCGAGTCCCTCATTCAACTTGCCGAGTCCATGCAGTTCTTAATCCATGCAGATGCTTTTTAAGCCATGGCAAGGCCCCAGATTACAGATCCAAGCTCCTAAGGCATGTTTATCACATAAAGTTGCAATCTTTACGTACATGCAAAGCTCTAAAGGTACGAAATGATCAATCTAACCTCTTTAATGGAGTTTTACACCTTGGTAGAGTTTCATCCTTGTACAATCTGGGAACTTTATGGACCTAGAGGTCAAGGAAAGTCCATATCTGAAGTTACAACTTCAGATCTTAGCTTAAACATGGAGAGCCCTTCATAACACCTATCCAAGGGAGGTTCAAAGTGAAAAGAGCTTAAGGAACAGCCTAATACCTTCCAGAGAGTGATGTCTGATGCAATCCCTTAGCTTCCCACTAGTTCCTGGCCTTGCTTTTCCTTTCTTCTTCAAGTGCTTCCTTCCAAGGTTACTCCTCCAAGCTTGGACATACCAAAGAACACACACACACACACACGTTTTAGGGTTTGAGAGGGACAAGAAGCAGTAAGGGGAGGCTGGTGGAGGCCAATGATCCTTTAAATAGGGTGTAAAACCCCGAGAATTTAGGGTTTCATCTGCCAGCTCCTACTCGCCGAGTCCCTTGGTGGACTCGTCTAGTAGGTCACTAAACACGCGTTCCATTCCCACTTCTACTCGGCGAGTAGGGCAACCAACTCTCCGAGTAGGACATAAGACCAATTATTCTTTAATTAAATTCATACCTGGAATCGGGATGTTACAAATTCTCCCTGCTAAATTTATGCATATAAGAAAATATGAACTAATTTAACAGAAAAACTAGAAATAAAATACAAAATGTACAAAACAGAAACTTTTGGAATCAAAGTTTTCAGGAAATTTAACTTGCCATTTATCACTAAATCTCATATCACTAAAGTGCTTACAAAAGAAAACATCTTTTTGAATTTTTGATTTTATAAATTTTTTTTTTATTTTTTATTATGATTTCTCCCCCTTAAATCGTGCATGGGAACAAAGAAACTAAATGTGCAAATATAAACAAAAAAGATTTTGTCTTTGAAATAAATCATGTGAATAAAAACTCAGGAGTATCGAAAGAATTCAAATCGTAAGTTAACAATTGAAGGCACATTTAGATGACTTGATAACAACAAGCAAATGCATCAACTTATTCATCCTTAGTTGTGTTTCAATTTTGGAACAAAGTAAGTAAACTCAAAAGTTCTTTACACCGTTAAGTATAATCCCCATTTATGATCTCTTCCTTCTTCCTTTCCCGCAAATGATACATAATCACAATAAAAGTTCTGAATGTTGTACAGTTGAGAGATGTCTCCTATCATGTGTTTGGAATAGCTACTATCAACAAACCAAAGTCTGATGATATTCCTCCATGACTATCTCTATGACAGAGTGCGAGATTAGTTGGTCTTTGAAACCCAGTCCATTTTAAAGTTGGATTGACCTATATCATCTACACAAGGTACTTTCTCCCATGACATATCCTGTTTGTCACACACAAAAGAAGAAGAAGAATTAGAATCATTAGATGATTTGGGAGTGTGAACCTTTTGTACCCATCTGTAGTCGGGTTTGACCCATTTCTTGTTTGATCGGTTGCATGCCTCAGCACTTGCTTTAAAACTTGAAATCGATCACCGATATGTTTTTGAACTAACTGATCTTGATATAATGGAACCAACTCTTGAATTTGGCTTCTTTTTCGACATTCATTTCTTGTCCTTGGGAATTTGATTCTTGGCCTTTTCCGCATTCCAGTCACCTTTGCGTGAATGCTGCCTCGAAGGATTTCTTTAGGAGAATCTCCCTTGTTGGGTCAAAAATATGGTTTATCCTTTGCTTTTCTAAGCATTTCTAGTTTTCAGTTTATGTCACACCCTCGAACCAGACGGCGGAAACGTCCGAGGGCTCGTGTGACTTAAATTGAATATCATCACAATGAATATACATGAATCATAACATAAACATCACCATGCATCAATATATTACAACTGGAATTGTTCACATCAAGTACATTGTTTTAACATTACATATCCATACATAAATTGTTTGATAGATATCATAAGCAAAACACCGTAACATACTTGGTATTACCCTTCCGCTTATCTGTTACCTGAGAATACAAGTTATTTTGGAAAAACGTCAACATATGAAATGTTGGTGAGTTCATAAGCAAGGTTGTGAATAAAATGATTTGTATAGTTTGTAAAACCCAGGAAATATGATATTTTCCGAAAAGTCAATAGTTTATCAAAGTGTGAAGATCCATAAGTTGATGCATGAATGATTTCAAAAAACAAAAAAAAGTGTTTTTGTATCATAGTTATATAATTTCCGAGCGAGTAGTATTGATTTCCCTGGAAAACGCGATGTTTTCCGATGTCGAAAGGTATACATGATTACTAATTGTTAACCCGCCCCACCGAATGGCTTTTGATTACTCATCCTTGAATACTTGGATGGTGTTGGATAAACCTAGTGAATCATTGTAACGATGTCCGGTGAAGACAAGTTATAACAGCCAACTACGAACGTCCCATAGAGGCATCATCCGTTGTTACTCACTTAATCCAAACCACCTTGATTACTGCTGAACAACGTCCTAATTCTGTCTACTTTGATTACTCAGAAGCCTTAGCAAACGAAGAGAAGATGAGTACGAAGTCCTGCTACTATCGCAAGTACCTTAGGCTGTCGGGGATGCGAAAGACACGATGACCCAACTCGTATTTGATTACTTTGACCTTACTAGCATTACTAACGGACCACTAGGGCCCAATAGCACATAAAAGCCATTGAAAGTCCTTTTTATGGAATTGGGTCATAGGAGGCCCAATAACACATAAGCGTTAACCCTTTGGGCCCAAAGATCATGTTAATGGACTTACAAGGTCCAACAAGCATGATTTGAAACTTTTAAGCCTAAAGTTTGAATAATTACTCATCTTTGGTATCGTATATTTATTGGAGGGTTCGATTTAACGGTTGTTGTTTTTGTATCGATTCGAGACCAATCGAATCGTTTATAACGATATTTGGAGTTAAACGTGTATTCGTCTTTCGATTTTTCGTAATTCGTGGTTTTGTATTTGACTTAATGAAATAATTTGCTTAAAACAGTGGTTGACCTTTTCAACACCTTCTTTTTTATAAAAATAACAGTTTTAGTCCTTTTTATATAAAAGAAAAGACATGTTTAGCCCTTAAAATATTTTCTTGAAATTTTGTCATCATAGACTTATTGAAATGATAGTTTTAACTAAAAACTTATTTTGTTAACAGTTTCACCCCTTTCAGAATAGTATTTTTCGAGGCAAAACCCAACTTTTCGTAATTTTTACAGTTTTAGCCCAAAATCCAAAAACTTTATATTTTCGATCCTTTTTGGAAATGAAAAGCATTTTTGACCCCTGAAATAGTTTTGTTACACTTTTTATCCCCTGTTTTGAAGAATGTTTCATTTCATCCCCTATAATTGTCTTTTTTGCAATTTTGGGCTTATTGGGCCAAAAGCCCAAAATTAGCCCAAAAAGCCCAAAATTAGCCCATTAAGCTAAAAATTTACATTTAAAGTCCTTTGAAAATTTTAATGTTCATAAAAGCAATTATTTTAACTGTTTTGACTCTTTAAACCTTAAGAAACCGTGATTTGGCAACTTTTAACCCAAATTTTGTATATTTGACAATTTAAGCCTAAAAATGGGTTTTATGTTGAAGTATGTTTAACACAATCTTGTAAGTTATTATTCTTGACTTGTTTGGTGTAATATAACTTAGATCATGTTTGTTTACTTTCTCATGTCATAGATCTTGAGCTAACACCCCTTTTTAGTTACATGTTCATCACAAAAACATATAAAATCATACATACATGCATAAAATCACACATAGCATACACATACACATAGATCTACACATTTTCTTGTATTCTCCCCCATAAAACATATGAAAACCGAAAATAGAGGGGTATGAAACTCACCTTGAGTTGTGGGTTCGGTTTTTGAAGAGAGAAATCAAGAAGATTCGATCCTAGCAAGTCTTTCTTGAATGATTTTGACTTAAATGTGTTCTAAGTTGCAAGATCATGAGTTTGATTAGATTTAGAAGATATTTTTGATGAAATGAAGTAGCTAGATCATGGATTAAACATCAAATTACCTTAGATGACGAGTTTTGTGGTTTGATTTCCTTAAAAAGCCTCCTAAATTTTGAGAATTTGATGAAGGATGAGGGAGTTTCTTTGAGAGAGTTTGAGTGAAATATGTGTGTGTGTTTGTGTTGTTTCGGCCGAGAGAGGAAGAGAGAGAGATCTTGATGGGATGTTTGCATGGAGATATGAGATGAATGCATGGGGATCCAAGGGGAAAATGTGAGGTGGCAATGCTAAAGTCAACCCTTTCTCTCTTGGGTTGTTGGGCAGAGAAAGGAGAGGGGAAAAGGAAGAAAATTGGTCTTTTTGCCCTTAGGCCCATCTTGTGCTTTACTTAGATGATTTTTGGCCCAACTAAATTAAAGCATGATTTTTATGACCCATTAGGACTAATTTAAATTGGTTGTGACCCAATAAGGCCCAAAACATTAAGTTTCATGTATATGGGTCCAATTTGGGCCCATTTAAGAGTTCTAAGCCCAAAATAGTCAAATTGGAAGCTTATGGGTCCATTAGGCCCAATAAGGGAATCCTAGTCCAAAATGGACTTAAACGGGGATTTCAAGGGTCTCCAATTCTTTATTAACTATTTGTAGTGCTTGAATGAAGTGTTTGATGAAGTTTTGTTGTTATTGAATAAGCATCATACATGCTTTCACATTGTTGGTTCACAATTGATATAATTGTTGTGGTTACAAAGCATCAAAATTTCTAGTTGTGACATCATCCCCCCGATAGAGGGAATATCGTCCCGAAATTCTTTTGAAAGCTAGATTTGAGGATGTGAGAATAGGTGAGGGTACTTCTGCTTCATTTGATCTTCAACAATATAATTTGTTTATAAACATTTAAGAAAATAACAAATATATTTAAAAATATATTACCGACATCCAATAGCGAAAAAGAAATACTCAAAACAATCATCCGAATCAGTTTTTATGTACGCCACAGTACCAGGATTATGTTTCTTCAGATTGTGAAAATAAACTGGAAGTTTGGAGAAACTTTCTTCAGGGTTCCCCATCCGAAAGCAAATTATCTAGCATGACACGCTTGTGAATAAGTCATATTTATTTGTAGCAAAGCATTCATATCTCTAATTATATCATTAGGCTTCCAAACTCTCAAATTTCCTTGACCCATAATGTCATCTATTATAGTTCCTACAACTTTGTTATTTTCTTGCCTATGATTTGGGTGTATAAGTAATGAAGAACATGTATGCTCGTCATTAAACATCTTAATTTCAAATATTTTTGTTCCTTTAATGAGAGATGCGTATAAACGCCAATGATGGTTTTCTTGCACACAAACAACATGGTACCGAGATTTTGAAGATTTTTCAACATTTATCTGAAACTTTTCTCTAACGGATTTGAATTTAATAGCAAATGCTAGGTCTTTTTTTGGTGTTATAGGTTTGATTGACAATTAATTTATCATTCGGACCTAAACTGTGAAATGATCCAGGTTCATGAATAGGTTCTAGACAATCAGGAATAGAAGGAATACAATACCATGGATTAAAAGCACTTTTTCGTTGTGTGTACTCATCATCTGACCACCCTTCATTTGATTTTTCCTCACATCTTCGATCATCAATTTCAGGAACTTCTCCAAACTCGAACAAATTTTAACGTTGTAATTCAGTCATGTCCACTTTTGCTTCTTTATCATTATCTGATACAAAAGTATCATTATTAGATACAAATTTATCAGTAACCAATTTTTTTTCATAACCCACTGGCACATCAATTCCTCTTCCCTTTGAACCGTTTCTATCACATTTGCTTTCTCTACGACCTCTATTAGTTTTTGCTGGATTAAATTGGTTGTTAACCATTTCTTGTTCTTCAGCTTCTTCACCTACCACCGTTAAATACAAATGCACCGTCTTCTTTGATTAAGACATTACATGTCTCAATTGAAATACACCAGTTTCATCTCCAAGCTCCATGACATACCCTAACTCCGGGTGTTTAAAAGACAAAACAAATATGACTATTTAACACACCTACCTTACTTCTAACCATTTTTAATAACATTTCATGGTCAATGTTAGGAGGAAGATTTAAACCATAGTTTTTCACATTATTTCTAACATAAACCTCATCTCCATTAACTAACTTCCACGACCCTCCCGTACACAAAATAATAAAACTCATTTTACAAATCACTCACCACAAACACAATGAAAAAACAACTTCTATTGGTAATTGAAACTCACAAACTCACAAAAAAACACTTAAATACATCTATAACTTCTATAAATGATTTGCAGAGGTGTACACTGATCTGCATAGGTGTACACAGATCCGTAGAGGTGTGTACTGATTCACAGAGGTGTACACTGGTCTGCAAAAAATAATTTGCGTATTCCTTAACAGTTATGCAGAGGTGTACATTGATTCGTAAGAAACAGTTCTATAACTGATCAGCAGAGGTGTACACTAATCCGCATAAAATAGTTCTGCAGAAAACAATTTTATAATTGATCCGCAGAGGTGTACACTGATCTGCAAAAAACAGTTCTGCGAATTCCCTAATAGTTATGCGGATTAATTAATAGGGATTTAGTTTAAATTGGACAACCACACACAAAATATATAAAATTTTAATATGAGTTCATCTTCAACCTTCTATATTTGCTCTTGGAATGAAGTTTTACTTATACATATATAATATATATTAGACTTTTAATTTTTATATAATATAATGGTGTATTTTAAACCTTTTAAAATACTAGGTAGTTTAATCTATTAATAAATTAGACTTTTAATTTAATTAAATCTAAACCATATTATTATGGATTTATTAATTCTCACTTTTAATTAAATACCTAATTAATTTAATAAAATCCATAAAGGGGTAAATTAAACCATTCAAAATATCAAGGTTCTAAATTTAAGATTTTAAAATTAAAACTATTTAATCAAATTTTAAATTACAAAACCATGAGGGTGTATTTTTAAACTATTTAAAACATTAGAGTTTTATATTACCACAAATTAAAAATTTTAGTTCCAAATTTAAACTACAAACCATAAGGATGCAATTTGAAACTTTTCAAAATCTGGGTTAAATATAAAATCAAAATAATCACATCATTATCTACATTTAACAAAATCTATTATTTTGATAAGGATATCATATTACCATTCAAGAAATCCAAATTTAGGCAGTAAAAATGAATTTTGTTAATTATCCTAGTCAAAATCGGATCTAAAAATCAAAATTTTAGATGACAGACGAGTCAACTCGTCGACTTCCAATGTTGGACTTGTCGAGTGCACCCAATTCGTCGAGTCCATACATCGACTCGTCAAAGTTCAGTAGTCAAAGAGCACAAATTTTCGATTTCTTGTTCTTTTGGCAGTCCACTCTTGCACCAATTCAATAGAAAAACAATCAGTCTCTGATACCACTGATAGGTTTTGAGCACTACAACATTCCTATGGTGTACATGCAACCTTAATTGCTTTGGATCGAAGTTTTTCTCTATTGAACATGCAAATAAGAACACCAAAGCAATAACCTTAGATACAACATACAATAATCAAATTCACAATGAAATTAGGGTTATGAAATTACATTGCTTGTAATGTAGCAATAACAAGTTCAATCCTTGACCCTTGAAAGCTTAGTGCTTCAAGTGTTGCACCTCTAATGGACTCACAAACACTCAATGCAAAGGATGGGAGGAGAGATGCTAGAAATTGGCTAACTTAGGGTTTCATAAAGCATAGGGTCGAAAATCCTTAGTATTGGGGTCAATTTATACTTGTGGCTGTTAGGTTTTAGGTGGAAACCGTTATATGATTGCTTAAGCCTTAAGTATTCCATGGACACCTTCTAGAATACTCCTTGGACTAATTCGTTATGGGCTTCCCATATAATTCAGCCAACCTTGTTCCAAGGTGATCCATCAGCCCAATTGCGACTATTAGTGATTTGCAATATCATTCCCTATTCATTTAATCAGTCTTTTTTATCACCAAATTAATTTCTGATTAATTTCTGATTAATACTAATTAAATAATATGATTTCCAAATAATATATTAATCTTATAATATATTAATGAAACAAGTTTTAGTACCAATTTATTATTCATATGATAAATCGTACTCTCTCTCCACTTGTCATCCTATCAAGTTGCATGAGCGAAGGCAACCCAAAAGGACCATGCTCATAATCAAATCAAATACATACCAAAAATAGTTATGGGCTTAGACACCTAATCTAACAAATACATGTCAATGGGTTTTTAGAGTATATCTGATGAACACATGGTTCACAAACACCAATAGGTTGCGAGCCTGCTAGTGTTCCACTGGACTGTTTAGAATAGTCTGTGCTTGTCATCTATACTCTACTAGACGACATCATCTTTAAAGTCAAAGCCTCTCATCATCTATTTCATCTTTCATCTCTCATCATCTATATCATATTTCATCTACCCATGTTTACCTAATATATTTATAGGTATAAAAATACATATGCAGTTTAAATCAAGTAAAAATGCATAAATCGCTCATCTAGCATAGATATCAGGAACACATATAATAGGCATATAAAGCATGTAATTATCATAAATACTTCATATCTATGTGTAAGCTGAAAGTAACTATGCACTCACTTGTTAAAGTGATGACTCAAAATTCGGAGAGCGCTTCGCTTCTAGAAACTATATTTTCCTTTGACGTAACCTAATATCATTATCGCTAAGTCTTAGTCTAATATATTTCTTACGACTAATTATTAGTCTTTATTCATCATTAATTCAAAGTCTACTGATCTATAACTAATAAAGGACAACCAAGTAAGATCATATCGTAGGTAGGGTTCGGTTGGTATATCAGAGTATACTGTTTGGAAAGCCCAATTTAAAGACCTCGGGAAATCTAGCCTTGTTATCATCTCCATAAGTACATCAATCAATATAACGACTTAGAATCATTGATAAATCTTGTTTATAGGTTCATAATAACGATAGTGAATTTATGCATAGGTTACACTTAACGCGTAGTAAGTGCAACTTAAATTACAGGAATTTCTAGCAAAAAGTCAATAATTATGCTGGCAAAATCTCAACTTGAGAGCTTCTATTTGGTGGGAACTCTGATACCTCAGAGCCTTGCTAAGATACTCCAAAACTAAGGAAAAATGGTCTCAAGATTGAGAGAAACTCGAGGGAAGTGAATTGGATTGGTGTGGAAATCAAATGAGCTTCAAATGCTATTTATAGGTTGATATAGGGCTTCTCACATCGTGAGCCATGTGTCTCAAGTCATGACCTTGCGTTGGCACCAAGGCTTCGCCTCTGGTGCTGACACGTGGCACCGGACGCGGGTAAAACTGCAGATCTTCAAAAATTCATAACTTTGGCATAAGAGCTCCATTTTTGGCTTTTTTATATCCACACATACCTATCGACGACATCTACAACTTTTATTTTGACCCAGTTGGTAATTCTTGACCGATCTTAAATTTAACAGTCTGAGAAGATTATATTGTTAATGACCGTGTTAAATTCATAACTTCTACACATGTACTTTGTTTTCGAATGTCTTTATATCTTTGACATCCTATTAACGAGATCTTCGACTCTTGGTTAGATTGTTTCGGCTAAAAAATTAGCGATCTAAAATTCGATTTCTGAGATGTATACTGCTACGCTGAATCTTAGAAAAATCATAACTTCTATTAATGAAGTCAGATTTAGACGTTCTCTATATGCACACTCTTGGTATAGCAACTACTACAACTTTCATTTAGATCAATAACGCTAAAAAGGATTTTATCAAAATTTTACTTTTTACGATACGCAGAGTAATACCGGTTTAATCTTGAAACTTCAAAGATGCATGACTTCTTCATACGAAGTCGGATTTTAGGTTCTTTATATGTACAGAATCCTTGTCACACATAGCATAAATTTTGTTAAGATTATTTGTCCTAAATAATCTTCTATTAAAAAGTCATTTTTAACTCATATTATATCTTAATTTACTAGTCCGAATATGCGGGTGTTACACTATGTGTTTCTTTCCATGCGATTTTCGATTTACATAAATTAGTTTAGGTATTTCATAGTATGTTACTATTATGAGAAAAACCATAGATTTTATAGGTTGTATGTTCCCTTAAATTGTTTATGTGAAATTCCGTTGTGGAAATCATGTTTGATTATTTTATTTTGTAACCTAGAAAAGTCATACATACAACACCACCACTTGCTACTTTTCCCTTGCTAGCTAGTCTCGTCAATCTTGCTGACTTAGTAAGACGTTTAAAAGTAGTTGCTCCAAAACGATTTTTACATGGAACAAGCTTTGAAATATGATGTTATTTTTAATGTTCTCGATGAAACCAGTAACACATTGAAAAATGCTTGCTGAACTTGAAATCTAATTTGCTTTGAGTGATTGTTTTTTTTGCTAAAACATGAACTTTTTATGTTTGTATTGAAACTGACGTTAAATTTGGAAGATAATTGTTGAAATTGAAGCTGATGTCGTTTTTGATGAAACATGATGTTTATTTGAAGAATGAAATCTAATGTTATTTGTTGATATTCCTGAAGCATGAAAAGTGTGTTATTTTATGATGTTCTTAAATGATTTTTTTTTTCCAAAAAAACAATTGAAGTATTTTCGTAGAGAAACATACTCAAGTTGACAATATGGATGCATGTATGGAAAAATTGAAGAAAACAAAGTCGGAAATATTTGATTCAAGATACAAGACGACTCATTTGCTTTGCTGCAAAGTTGTGAGACATGTATAAGGAACGTCGGATATGAATTGTTGTGATGAATTTTATTTTGATGTTTATTTGATGAATGCTAAATGCCAGGGATTCCATTTGATCTCAGAGATGTTACGTGATGAATTTTATAAGTTAGGGCTTTTTGTGTTTTTATGCCGTTTTAGTTATATTTTATATTGATAAATTTATTTTGTGTTTTTTTATGATGTTTTGGTTTTGTTGATGAAATACATAGTGTTATGTTCTATTTGAAAAAATTTTAAAATGTATAAGATGTTTTGTGTTGCTTTTATAGTTATTTAAAAAGTTTTTTTTTTTTTTTTTTTTTTTTTTTTTTTTGGGGGGGGGGGGGGGGGGGGGGGGGGGGGGAGATTTCATTTATACCCTTATTAAACGTTAAAATATCATATTTGTCTAACCTAAAATTTAAATATCAAATTTATCCTTCTCAATATTATAAAATATCATATTTACCCAAATCAGTTTTTTAAATGATTTTTATTAATTTATAATTCCTTTTTATAATTTTAAATCATTAAAATTAAAAGAAAATACTTAATAGAGAGTACCTTACCTTCTAAATTGTAAATGGAAGGGTTATTAAGCAATATATTTTCCTTGTGGCCATCTTCCTCATGGCTTTTTACTTCGTCCTCATGATGAACATGATCACTACCACTTTAACCCTACCAGCTTCTATCTCCCTCCATGGTAAATTGGTCATAGTATCCCCACAAATCAGTAATGAAACCCACTTCTATCACTCTCCGTACCCCTTTTCCCACTTAATTTTGTTTTCTCCATTGTTCTCTAGTGTTCTATCTCCACGCCATCACCACCATTTCTTCGTTTCTTCTGTGTTGGTTGTAATTCCTCCACTCCTACCATTATAAATATCAAAATGCCCCAAGAAAATATTTTTATAAAAGATGATGCTGCAATTGAGTTTATTTTTCTTAATCGTAATGGCAACATGATGGTTGTTTTACTTAAAGGTGTTAGGACTTATATTCAAGTTACTGAACGATTATAAAGTATTGATCACAAATGAATTATATTTAATTTATTTGAGCAATCATAAAGTATTTAGCGATTAAAAAATTGATTTTGGTTAATATGACATTTATATGGGTTGTTCTTCCTACTAACTTTAAGCATTCTAGACAGATTGTACTTTATTTGGGATTACACAGGTTTATGATGAAATTTCTAATACATTCAGATTCCAGCATTCAAGATTCATTGAAGAGGGGTTTCAAGCATTCAAGACTTAGTAAGCATAGTCTCCGGTTGATTATGTTTCCAAAACGAAGGGAATATATGGAAATGGAATTAATTGTGAAAATTCATATTAAAGCAACCATACATAAGTTTAAGATCAAGTGTCGGCATGTATTTCAACACATTTACATGGGAAAATTGATCAAAATCATGAACATAGATGGATAGAGGGAAAAAAAGAATACATCGAATTACAATTACCTAGTGGGTATTCTTGATTTTAAGAAGGAAGGTATGACACGCAAGATGAGGACGTCAAGTTTAACACATGCGATCGTGAAGAAGAGGGCCACAAGAAAATTGATCGTGTTTAGTAAATCGTGGCATGTAAGGGCATCATTATCCATTAAATGTTTTCTTTCAATTTTAGTGATTTAAAATTATTAAAAAGGATTATAAATGAATAAAAACCATTTAAAAAATTAATTTTGGTAAATATGATATTTTAAAATATTAAGAAGGATAAATTTGATATTTAGGTGTTAATTCGGACAAATATGATATTTTAATGTTTAATAAGTGTATATATATGAAATTTTCTTTTTTTTTGTGTAAAGAATGAACTTAAAAAAAAAAAAAAAAAAAAAAAAAAAAAAAAAAAAAAATTTGTGTAAAGAATGAACTTAAAAAAATTAAGTGTTGGACAAAAAGATTTGAAGATATTTTAGAAGTTTTTAGTTTTTAAAAAAGAAAAAAGTTGAATTAATTTTTTTTTCAAAAGGTAATAAAAGCTGGTTTTTATGAGAATTTAATTTTTAGTTTTTATATTTTATAATTCTCAAAAAGCTTATAAGTCACTTTCATATAAGTAAAAACTATAGAGGTTATAGCTACAAATTTTAACATTCTATTGTTAATATGGTATTTAAATTTAGTGGATGTCATCATTGATGGCGGTAGAACAGTTAGTTTGGTGGGACTGTGTGCCTAAAGATTGCCTATAACATGTGGATGTGATCATGTGAATAAACCAGACCCGTAGACAATTTTTGCAAAACCCTTCCTTCCACTCACGCGTTACTGTGTGAGATATTTCGATGGAAAGCAACGCAGAATCCCCACTACTTACCTCTACCACGAAAAACGCTCACTTCGTCGGCGACGTCGAAGATATCCCTCCGATCAACGGAATAAATGATTTCTTTGTCCAATTTGGCGTCGAATCAAAGAAGCTCTGGTACCTTGCCGGTCCGGCAATTTTCACTACTGTCTTTCAGTATTCACTCGGTGCTATTACACAAACGTTCGCCGGTCATGTAGGAACACTCGATCTCGCAGCTGTCTCCGTCGAGAACTCTGTCATTGCCGGTTTCTCTTTCGGAGTCATGGTTAGTATTTTGTCAAATCATTCTGAAATGAAATTAACGATTTGAAATCAAAATTTCCCCCAAGTAATTTGTATGATTTTTCGAAGAGAAATCAACAGAAACTCGATTGATTTTGATGTGTGTATGATGTATGAAATCAACATCAACAGGTTGGAATGGGGAGCGCGTTAGAGACTTTATGTGGGCAAGCATTTGGAGCAGGTCAGGTTGATATGTTAGGAGTATATATGCAGCGATCGTGGGTTATCCTGTTCGTCACTGCCCTCATTTTATTGCCCCTCTACATCTTCGCAACTCCTTTACTCCTGTTGATCGGACAAACCCATGATATATCTCACGCGGCGGGGCAGATGGCCATATGGATGATTCCGCAGCTTTTTGCTTACGCCTTCAACTTTCCGATCGCCAAGTTTCTTCAAGCTCAGAGTAAGATAATGGTGATGGCTTACATATCTGCGGTGGCGCTGGTGATGCATACCATTTTCAGCTGGCTGTTGATGTTGAAGTTGGGATGGGGGTTATGGGGCGGAGCTATTGTGCTCAACCTTTCATGGTGGTTCATGGTGATCGCTCAGATGATTTATATTCTCAGTGGGACTTGTGGTCGAGCATGGTCTGGGTTTAGTTTGGGCGCTTTCAATAATCTGTGGAGTTTCGTTAAGCTTTCCTTAGCATCAGCCATCATGCTTTGGTATGTTAAATTACTTTTTGACCCCTTAAATTTGAAATCAAAACGACGACTTTTTTTAGCAATGTGATTCTATGTTCGCCATTAAGTTATTATTATTATTATTATTATTTTTTAATAATTTGTGCAGCCTAGAAACATGGTATTTTATGGCATTGGTACTTTTTGCTGGATATTTAAAGAATGCAGAAATTGCGGTGGATGCACTCTCAATATGGTTAGTATTATTTTCTTTATGGAAGAATTCTTTTATTGATAATAAGTTTGTATAACTTATTGATAACATAAGTCCTGTTGCATTTATTACGTGTATCTTTATACAATACTTATATTTTAGATACCTAAATATCTAGTTGGATGATATCATGATAGGTATGTAAATGGTTTAATATTTTATATTTTAAAACATTTTGGAAATATATTTAGTTATTTATTTGAGAAACCTTATATTTACATCTGCATGAAAGTTATAACTATATCGTATAGGACTAACTTATAACTAAAAAAACGTTATCTTTATTAATGTAACCTTTATCTATATGCATACGTAAGTCATGTTCAAAAGTTTACTTATGTAATCACTCTAACATGAAAATGTTCTAAACTTTATCTTTATTCATTTATCGTTTCCTGATACACCAAATTTTGTAACGTATTTTCTTTGATAATATTAATTTTAATAATATATGCCTAATATGTCAAAATTGACCAATGTTCTCGTAGGAAAACTTCAAATTGTAATCTCATGTTTATCACTGTATCAATTGATTTGGTAAGTGGTTTATTAGGTAACATGGGGTCCACATATGCTTTTTGAATAAGCACATGTGAACTCATTCTGTCCTCATCAATCAATCAATCAATAAGTTATAAAGTCATAGACTATGTCTATAAAAGCGACACATCAAATATCATGCTCATATTTATTTGGCAGTGGTTCGATGGTATCATTAATTCCTTCCTTTTATGTAGTTACTTTTTCATTTTTGTACTTCCATAATATTCTGTATTCAATTTTTGTGTTATTTAATTGTTCCTTTAAACTTTTAATATAAGTATATTGATTAAAAACGAAATTATCTGTTTATACTTTAGACCTCCC
This sequence comes from Lactuca saligna, assembly GCF_052625555.1. Lineage (NCBI taxonomy): Eukaryota > Viridiplantae > Streptophyta > Magnoliopsida > Asterales > Asteraceae > Lactuca > Lactuca saligna. Next base: position 14,738,034 of record NC_136417.1, read on the forward strand.
AACTATAGGGTAACTTTTGTAATAGTTTTTCAAGCTGAAATGTAAGGTTTCTCTTAAATTTGCCCAAATATAATATTATAATTTTATATTTTAACTGCTATCACGTGTTTGGCGTATTAAATATTTTCTTTTAAATAACTTTTGCAGCACAAATATTGTTGGGTGGGCAGTTATGATAGCAATCGGATTCAATGCGGCTATCAGGTTAGTTACTTTCTCAAAATAAATATCTTTCGTTAAAAAAAAAAAAAAAAAAAAAAAAAGTTCATTTGATTCCACACAATAAATAAATCCAAAAAATGAAATCTGTTTGCAGTGTAAGAGTGTCAAATGAATTAGGGGCAGCCCACCCAAGAACAGCCAAGTTCTCAGTGGTGGTGGTGATTTTTTTTTCATTTATAATCGGCGTTTTGTTGGCCATAATTCTTGCCATTTTCCGGCATCAATATCCAGCGTTATTTGCTGATAATTTAGAAGTTCAAAGAGCTGTTTACGCTCTTACCCCATTGTTAGGGGCTTGCCTTATCATTAACAATATCCAACCCGCACTTTCTGGTATGTGTTTTTATTTTTCATATTTTATGTAATCTTGCAATTTTATGAGTAGTACTAAAAGTTTCAAAAAATGTATAGGGGTTGCAATTGGGGCAGGATGGCAAGCTGTGATTGCTTACATAAATATCGCATGCTACTATATCTTTGGTGTTCCTTTGGGACTCACTCTAGGATTTGTTGCCAATTGGGGTGTAAAGGTTATATACGCAATTACTACTCCTTGTCTTACTACATCACGCATTATTGATATTGTATTATATTCAATATACAAAATTATTGGGAAAATGGTCTTAAAATTCACCCTCACTTAGACTAATCTATCAAGCCAATCACAAATTAAATCCATACTTTCCAAAAATTTAACCGACACTTTTTATACTCGAAAACAAATAAAGAAAAAGAAAAAAAAAAAAAAAAGAATCAAGTCGTCATCTTTATTTTAGCCAAATCTCAACAAAAACATGGAATTATATGACGTAAATTTGATTTGTATACTAAATCTTGTAGGGTATATGGGTAGGCATGTTGACCGGAACTGTGGTACAGACTTTGATCTTAATTTGGATTTGTTTCCGAACCAACTGGGAAAAAGAGGTATTTTTCTCTATACCCAAACATTTGTTAGAATTTTTTTTGTTTTGTCCTAAAGAAATTTTAATCATCTAATTATTAGTTTTAAAGCACGATCCTTGTTTTAATATTGAGATTTAATGCGAGTTATTGATGTAAATTACAGGCATCCATGGCCGAAAAGAGAATAAAAAACTGGTCAGGTCAAAAAGCGTTGGATGGAGAGCAATAAAATGTACAATGAAGTTTGTTTGATCTAAATTTTGATCCGAATCTCTGTGCAATTGCTCATTTAATTAATATCTCTATCCCATATGATAATTATTTCATGAAAATAGCATATCAAACACAATCATGATATCCATATCTGATGTACAATTGGTGTTTTAATGGTAACTGATTTTTCAGAATGCATTAGGAACCTACTAGGTATATAAGCTAGTGTTTGGTAGACTGGTCAAAATAAAGAAATTTAGATCACAATTTGATAAAAATTTAGTCCCTCTCAAAATGGTGGAACGTGCTGGGACAAAATAGATATACCAAAAATCCCCAAAATGAGATGGAATACCCTCACTGCAAAGTGCAGTAGGATGACATGACAGTGTCCAAAGGGGGGGGGGGGGGGGGGGGGGGAGGAGGTGACCTCCACCGTGCTAGAACCATTCACCACACCATCATGTCCATTTAACGGTCAAAAAATTTAAAATTAATTTCTTTTTTTAACCATCTGATCACTTTATGGGTCTATTTTATTCTTATTATTATTATTTTTTTTTAACTATTTACCATTTTGTAGATACCAATCTTTCTTAAACTTTAATTTCATATCACGTTCTACCATTTCTTTCTCTTTACTCAAACCCAAACGATGAGCCAAATGATGACTTTCAACTGGAAACTCAACCCATGTCACCCCGAAGACATCTTTGAGAACCAACCCCCTTCCGAGGGCAAAGTAAAAGGAAAGGCACCACCCATCGGCATGGACTCTAAGGGAAGAATAGGTGTTGAAAAAAGTACGGGTTGACATATCCAACGATCAGGGGCGGATTTAGGGTGGGTCACCGGTGGTACCGGCAACCCCTAACTTTTCCAGACGCAGTGGAAAAATTTTCGAAATTTTTTAAAAATTTTATTTTTTGTACTATTTTGCAACCCATGACTTTTCCGTGCATCCCCTACTGTGAAATCCTGCGTCCGCCCCTGCCAACGATGTAGAACATGTAAATTCATAATCATCTTACCATTTTTTGTTACGCATTATCGAACAATTTCTCAAAGAAATCGATCGTTGTGACCTAAGCAGTTATCGCGGTCAAAAATATAATAGCGGTCACCGACCGCTATTTGAAATCACGGTTTTCGCGGCGGTATAGCGGTGATATAGCGTTTTTTATATTATTTAGAATTTATATATATTAGAGTATTAATCAGTAAATCATACTTTAAAGTTCAACCTAATACGGTTGATTACTTAATCAGTAAATCATAATTCATATATCAAATTTAGTTAATCATACTTCACATATCATATTAGTTAATCATACTTCACACATTGGTTACCAATGCCCCAGTTAATCATATTTTAACACAATTAACAAGAAAACATATGAAATACTTATTATTTTATCATACTTTAACACAATTATAGTTATTAAATAAAATGATTAAGCAATTTGATAGTTAATCATAATGTAGTACTTCAAGTTTTCAACACCAGTAACAACACAACACATACATGGTTTCAACAGAAGTCATGACAGTCACAAAATTACAATTTTATTTAATGGAATGACACAAAAGTTTTAGTTAGGGGATAAGAAAAAACTATTTTATTCAATGGAATGACACAAAATGTTTTTTTTATGTAAAATAACCCAAAAATGAAATTTATTCAAATAGCGGTTATAGCGCCGCTATAGCGGTGACCATAATTACGGTAAATAGCGGTACGCGGCGCTAATAGCGTCACCGCTATTCTAAACCGCTATTTCGAAATAGCGTTTCCTTACCTCCGCTAACCGCTATAGCGCCGCTATAGCACCGCTATAGCGCTGCTATCGACTACATAGGTTGTCACTACCATACGAAACACCAATTGAACATAAAGTTTCAAAACATGAGCAATAATATTACAAAGATGAATGAGTTGTACAACAACCAAAAAAGTCAAAGGAAAACGAACAAAGTGATGAAGACATTCTCAAGGAGTATGAATTATTTTGTGAGGGGAACAAAGGAAAGTTATTCAAATATAATGATCCTTGGAAACTTTTAGCACTTAGTGGAAAATGAAGAACTATGTAGAAGAGAGAGGCTGAAGTCGTTATAGGAAAAAGAAAAAAAAACATCATTGTGGATATATGTGCAATCCAAGATTATTTCTCCGTAAGAGCTCTTATAGCAAGAGGGAACTCCAACATATATAGTCATTTATAAAACCGTGTCGCATCAATGTTTGATACACTAACACTCCACCTCAGGAGGCTTGATGATGATGGAAATGGATGTGTAAATATATGTGGAGCCCATATTAACTCTCCAAAAGAACCCTTGTAGAGAGAAGTGAGACTCCAATGTTTATAGTCACTTATAAGACCGTATCACACCGATGTGTGATACATTAACACTCCCCTTTAGAGTTGTATATTGTCTCTCCAAAAGCGCTCTTGTAGAGAGAGGAACTCCAACATATATAGTTACTTATAAGACTGTGTCGCACCAATGTAGGATACACTAAAAGTCATCGACTAGTTACATAACTTCCTCTAATGCTCGTGTTAGGTTAGATGCTAGGCAATTATAGTGGTCCGAAATCAATTATCGGTCAACGGCCGATATTTGGGATATAGGTTATCGCGGTGGGATATCGGTATTTTTATATCATGCATAATATATATATATATATATATATATATATATATATATATATATATATATATATATATATATATATATATATATATATATATATATATATATATAAACATAAAACATATATAAAAGTAATATAAAAAATCAAAATTCAAAACTGTCAATTTTTGAAACATAATCTTACATAAGTCATGGTATCTTCCTCCAAATCCACATCAATTAAGGCATACAATTATTTTATCTAGATCATCCACATCAACTCTAATATCATCATCATCATTTAAGAATTATTTACTTAACATATCAACATGATCTAACCTATAGAAACTAACAAGTTAACACTTAAGTATGTAATAATTAACATAACAATAAGATAGGTTAATACTTAAAACATGAGTCTATGACCTAAAACTAACAATTAACTACTTAACATAATAGCAGGTTCAGTTAAGTTAAGTCCATAAGACTTAAGGTCATGACTTAACGCTAAAAAAATCAAGCAAAATTACTTAACTGATATCCCACCTGGAAATATCGGTAAATATCACCGATATTTGCGGTCCGATATTTTGGACCGATATTTGACACCGCTATTTTGAAAAGTACCGATAACCAATATCCCACCTGGAAATCACCGATATCAACTGCTTAGGTTAAACGTAAACGATGATAACTAGCTCGAATTAAAAGAAATTGTTCGCACGATGGGTAAGGACAAAGAGAAAAGGAAAAAGCCCTCTTCAAATCGATCGGGGGATCAGCCAAGTAGAGGACATGTAGAACATGGCAATAGGCTTCGAACAACATAACTTGAAATTCAATAAAAGTTTTACATTTGAAAAAGAAAAAACTTGAAATTCAATGAAAGTTTGACATTTGAAAAAGAAAAATTTGTAAAAAATGTGCGATAAAAAAACAAAAGGCACATAATAGAAAACAACGTCTCAAAGATATAAATTTTTTGATGAAAAGCATATACCAACTTTCGGGAGATAGATTCCAATTGGTTTTAATGTCAAAGGCGAGCATAAAAAAAAACCGGCTAGACTTTTTTCCTATTATGTTTTAATTTTGTTTTAATTTAAAATACGTGTTATGTTTTTATTTCAATTACGTACTTTTTCTATGTAATAAAATTTCATTTTTATTAATTTTATGTTCGTTAACCATTTTTAATAATATATTTTTTTAATTATTGTATTTTTAATTTAACTAAAAAAATTAAAGTGAAACCAGAAATGTGGCAATTTACTTGGTTTTGAAGAGTAATGGAGAGTAAGGAAAATTAAGGTGATATCTAGGTGTCGAACTAAAAGTGAAAGACAAAGGGTGACTACACCCTCAAGCTTTAAGGCGTATTCAGCATGAAGCGTTTGTGATATTCTATTTTTTAATGTTTGATAAAACGTCCCGTTTTGAACAAAATTCTCATTTGACACTACAAACTTCTAGCATTTAGTTTAACTAAAACGTTCCAAAACCAAAAGCTACTTAATTTAACATTTAACTAAATGCTAATGGCTACTCGCTACTCGCTTCCGACTAGTTTTGACGAATACACCCTTGGACTTCATGTTTCCTCACTAAGGGTGTTGAAAGGTTTTGAAAAAAGTCCGATTTAAATAGAAAACTTTGTTTGGCAATACGAGTTTTTATCTTTTAGTTTAAATGAACTGTTCCAAATCTAAAAGCTAGCTATTTCATGTATCATTTAAGAAAAAGATATTGAGCTTTTTAATTAATTTCTTGAATTGTCGTTTTTATTTATTATGCTTCACATTTAGCTTTAAGACTAGTGCTTTTTTTTTTTTTTTTTTTTTTTTTTGTAATTTTATACATTTCAAAAGCTTCTAATTAGTTTTGCTAAACACTCATTTAATAAAAGATTCAGCTTCCAGCTATCAGCTTTATCAAACACGCCCTTACACCTTCAACTTTTCTTCGCAACAAACATCTATCGTCTTCTCCATCATTATAGTTTTAGATGATAGAATGTTCATCTAGAAAATCATCTTTCAAGTGTTTGTTTTGAGACTTTGACATTCTATGATTCATTCTTGCCCCCACACAGTCTCGTAAGGAAATTTCATCGAATGCTTGGTATTCGTGTAACCTACCTGTAATAAACATCTATTAACAACTAAAATGATATGCTATTATACAAAGTGGTCCAAATATACAAGTGTACTAGACATAAAAACAAAAGATGACTATCAGATTTGTCTAACGAAAAGAGAGTTTTGAGGCAAAAAAATGTTATACGATGCTCTATGATATGTCATTTTATTAGTAAAGAGTGTTTTCATAGGACAAACTCATCGAAAGAAGAAACATAATAAGACATTCCTTTACAGGTAAACGAATTTAAATATTCTTCTTTATCCAAAATGATATAAAAAAATAAAGGATTTTTTTTTTTTTGGAAATGGAATAAAGGGTTAATGTTATGTATAAAAATCCTTAAGTTTAAGCATTCAATTTGCAATATACCCAAACATCTTTTTGTTAGTATCTTCCATTAATTTTAAATACTTTCATTTAAATTTTTGACGTAACCATTAAGTTACTGTTGGCATATCATGCCAACTAGACCAGAATAACTGAAGTGACATGGTGACCAAATCACCACATCAGCTGGAATGTGATGGGGGTAGAGACATAAGTTCCTTGATGGGTCCTCGTTACACAAATCAGGGATCAAAATTATTAAGTTGAAAACAAAGCTTACTTGAAAATGTATGTTGGATCAATTTGTAGATGGAAATGGATCACTTTTTTGGAAAATGAAAAGGGAAGAGGATTGGGCCTCGTTAAACTTTCTCTTCAATGATCAACCATCATGCTTTTGGCATGTATGCCAACAGACAGTCCTTTCTGATGTACTATATCCCCACTAAAAAAGTGTTACCACATCTACGACATATTATCCCTACTATATGTTTACCACCACATTACTATCCCTTGGAAATGGTTACTACACATTATTTATCTTTTTTTTATATTAGATTAAATAAAAAACATAATTATTAGACATAAATAAATATTTTACATTACTTAAGAATCCATTAGTTAATATAATATTATATTTTTCATAAATGAAAGCATTTCTAAACTCAAATTTAAATTATAATTTTCTATAACAAGCAATTTAAAATATACACTTTCAAAAATATTTTTTTTTATGTGTATAATTGGTAGGAAACTTTTAAAAGCAAAAAACATAGTAAAAATATATTTTTAAAATTATATTGCTCCTATCCTATGTACCTCATTTCATAACATAGTAAAAAGCAAAAAAATAAATAATAATAATAATAATAATAATAATAATAATAATAATAATAATAATAATAATAATAAAAAGTATGAAACTTAAAATGTTATTTTAATCATAATAGATAAAATTGCAAGGATGGTCCTGTGGTATATTAAAACTAATAAGTTTGGTCCAAAAACTTTGGGCTCGTACGGGTGGTCTAATAGTTTGGTTTTGTTGCAAGTTTGGTTCAATTTGGTTTTAACTTTTTCGTATTGACGAATTTGCCCCATTATTATTTTTATAACATCCATAAAAATATGTAAAATTTAAACTTTTTTTAAAGCATCTCAAAACCAGTGAAACAATGTCATAAAAATATGAGGAGTTGTACGATCACACCTTTGTCTTCTCGCGATCATCTGATGTACCTGAAACAAAACTGAAACTGTAAGCCCAAAATTTAGTGAGTTCCTCCAAAATGCCGATATACAACAAATAGCAAATATACTAATAACAACATGTAATGGGTCCACAACTTTACAGACTAGATTATCCTTGGCCCCACAGTGTGAGTCTGGCTTGCCTTTTGGGCCCACAACTCACATCTGGCTTGCCACTGAGCCCACAGTACGAATCTGATATGCCATGCACGACCCTCAACTTGTATCTGGAATGCTCCTGAGCCCACAGTACGAGTCTGGCATGCCTTGCCCGATCCTCAGCTCGTATCTGGAATGCTCCTGAGTCCTCAGTATGAGTCTGGCATGCCCTGCCCGGCCCTCAACTCATATCTGGAATACTCTAGGGTTTGTTGGCTACCGCACGGAGCATAACAACCTCAACCTATCCTATATAACATGTCGACATATAACATAACTAATGCATATACAGATAATCATATAGTAACACGGATAGTCCTACAGATCTACCAAACTGGCATAGCAACTAGTATGCATAACTAATTCACACTCAACATAACACCAACTACTAGGATATCAGATCCGATGGGCCGGCATTGGTGCCTTCGACCCCTTAGTATAGTGAGGATTACTCACCTCAAAACTGTCGATCTGAAGTGATAAGCTCAAACTCTCGAATCACAGCCACGAACTCCACCACCTATATTTACCATAAAACCATTCCATAAATTTCTAATTTACGAAAATACCCCCATAAGTCAACTAGTCCATCCTCGGTCAAAGTCAAAGTCAACGGTCAAGTTCAACAGTCCATGTTGAACCAACTCGTCAAGTGCAACTCACTGACTCGTCGAGTCCTTCCAGAACTCAAGAAGTCGTGAAAGCTCCCCAGTTGACGCCGAGTTTCCAGACAACTCGCCGAGTCCATGCGTGTTCACTAGTCGAGAAAACCCTAACCGACTCGTCGAGTCGTCTTGCAGACTTGCCGAGTTCATGCAGAACCTTCAACGACTAATCTTCATCGGACTCGTCTAGTTGGCCATGAAACTCGCTGAATCCCTTCAGTCCCTTTTCCATTCAGATGATTATAAGCCACCCCAAAGCTCCATATTGCAGATATAAGCTGATAAGGCATACTTCATATGTAAAGTTGCAAACTTTACATACATGCAAGGTGTTAAGGCCAAAATCAAGCTAAAGAAGAAGTTCTATGTGGGGAAAATGCATTATCTTACTAAAGGCTGAAGCTTTATGATTATAAGGACCAAGATGAGCCTAGATCTGAAGTTGCAACTTTAGATCATGCTCAATACCCGAAATGAGTCACCAATCATGCTAAAATAGCCCTAATCTTAAGCATGAAGAGATCTAGCTAGAAAGGGGCTCATGTTAACGACTTATTACCTTCAAGTGATGCTAAAATGGAGTAGAGTTCAGATCTTCAACTGTTCCTTGCTCCAAGCTTCTTGATCTTCAAGCTCTTTCACAAAGATCCACCTTCCAAGCTTAAAAACACACAATATGGAGTGGAAACACGATTTAGGGTTTCTGAGCTCAAAGTAGGCTGTAAGGGATGCTAATGGAGGCTAATGACTCTTTAAATAGGGTGCAAAACCCCGAACATTAGGGTTTCATCCACCAGCTCCAACTCGTCGAGTTGGTCACTTAAAACATGTGGCCAAATTCGTTCCTATTCGACGAGTCAGTGCATCGAACCCGTCGAGTCGACCTTAAAAAATGGAAATATAATACTGAAAAGTTTATACCTAAGAGTCGGGATATTACAATTTTATTTTCTAATTTTGTTTTATAACAACAATTAAAAAAATATTAAAAAAAAAAAAAAAAAATACCTCTCTTTCTCTCTCTCTCTCTCTCTCTCTCTCTATATATATATATATATATATATATATATATATATATATATATATCCTTCTTATCCTCTCTTTCTCTATTGGAACCGGCAAATGTGACTGTCTTCATCTGCTTCGACCATCTAAATCACCACCATCCACCACTTACTTCTTTAACCACTACCTATAGCTACCATCACCACCTCCCGCCACCACTATAAAAGAATCAGAAATCAGAAATCATTTTGTTTATTGTTTCAAATTTCTGCAAACGAAAAGTTGATTCGATCTATAGCATTCATAACCAAAATTTGATTCAAAAATCAAAAGCACCAATCTACTATGAATGTTCATCAATTTTTAAGTACATAAAACATTCAAAATCAGATGAAGGAACCAGTTATTTTGGGGGTCTCCTTGTTTGGGTAATCTAGTAGCAAAGAAGAGAGATAAATCGAGACCCGCTTATAAATCTATCTTCAAATAAATCAAGACCCACCTGTATACATATTTAGACAATAATTTCATGGCCTCAAATCGATCGGAATGAATTCAGGTAGTGACTTAAGACTATGTAACAAACTAACTAGCATACAGGTGGGAGGAGGTGCTTGGGTTGCAGATTACCAATGACAACAAAACCTTAACTATATATATGACGACGACTTTAATTAATTAGGGTTTCTGTATGTGATGATGACTTTGAGATCATAGGTTGGTGATGGCGGAGACGATGGGGCTACAGACGATAACCCTAGTCGGAGTTGGATCAACAATGATGGTCTCTTCCCTTCCATTCGTTCGTCAATAGATCTAGTGCTAGATTGTCTCCTCTGACGACGGTGCTAGATCGAATCCTCCGACGACATTACTAGATCGTCTCCTCCGACGAAGGAAGCTAGGACATAAAGGTAGAGAGTTTGATGCCTCCAATCTGTGAAAGGGAGGTCTAATGAGAAGGGACGACGCTCCAGATCTTCGAAAACCATGTTTAGGTCTTGTTGCGGGTTTTTCTAAGAAAGAGAGATATGTATTTTATTTTTAATAGTTTTTTAATCATTGTAATAAAACAAAAATGAAAAATAAAATAATAAGGGGCAAAATCATCAATACGAAAAAGTTCAAACCAAATTGGACTAAACTCGCAACAAAACCAAACTATTGGACCACCATTGCAAGCCTAAACTTTTTTTGATCAAACTTGCTAGTTTTGACATACCACACGAACCATTTTTGCAATTTTGTCATCTTAATATATAAATTACAAACTAGAGTAGATATTATGAATTTAAAATGTCACAAATATATAAATTCTCAGGTTGGATTCATGGATAATAAAAGTCAAATGGTCAAAAAAAATGATTTAGCTAATCATATCTCTCGTGAAGCTACCCACTCCATATTACACTTACTAGTTGTGAAACTTATGTATTAAATGAGTTAATTTTTTAAAAAAATAAATATAAATGTCAAAATATTTGAGAACTTTGAATTTATAAGAAAATAAGGAAAATAATGATTTATTATAATGGAAATATTTTTTATCTTTTAAATTTAAATAAATAAATAAATAAAACTAATGAACTTTAGTTTTGGAAAATTTTAAATTAAAATGTAAGTTTATTAGTGTAATTAATATTCATTTATTACAATTATTACATTACAATATTATGTGAAATTTAATAAAAAAAAAAAAAAACTCATAAAATGACATGTGAAAAAAATTAATTCATAATAATCACAAAATAACATTTAGCAAATTGAATGAGAGTGTGACAAGTGACAAAAAAAATTGTAACATCCCGGAATCGCAAGAGTAGAGTTGAAGGGCTAAAAGTGTAAGTTTTAGAGGATGACTCGGCGAGTCCATGGATAGACTCGGCGAGTCAGGTCGCGGTCATGGTTGCGTGTCAAGTGGCCTACTCGGCGAGTAGGTGCTGTATGGAGAAAACCCTAATTTTCGGGGTTGAGCCCTATATAAAGAGCATTATACCCCTCCACAGCCTCCCTTATTCCCCCCCTTGAGTTCCAGAAACCCTAAATTCGTAGAGAGTTCATTGGTGGAGCAAATTAGAGCTTGAAGAGGTGTTGTTTGAAGAGATCTTGAAGGAGAAGTGGCTTGGATCAAAGGGCTTTGCTTGGATTCGAGTTTGGTTGCTATTGAGGCACCTTTTGGAGGTAACACTTTCGTTCTTGGGCTGTATCTTCCTAGTTTCTCATTTTGGGGTTGTGTGCGGTGCTTGGTTGTGTGGTATTTTGATGTTGGAGGATGGATCTGAGGTTGCTACCTCAGATCTGGAGTGGAGAAGACCTTAAGAGCATTAAAGCCCATGTTCTTGTGTTGTTAATGAAGCTACCATGTCCCAAACCTTGGTTTTAAGGTGAATATGGCTTAGATCTCGTTAGATTCACGTAAAGTTTGCCACTTTACGTGATGGATGGATTGTAGGAGGTTGGATCTATGTTTTGGATCAATTGCATGGCCTGAGATGCTTCTGTATGGATTCAGACTAGTGGTACTCGACGAGTCACATGGGTGGACTCGACGAGTTGCTTGAAGATGGCCTGGAACTCGACGAGTTGGAAGAACAACTCGGCGAGTAGGTTGAAGATGGCCTTGGACTCGACGAGCCCATTTGGACTCGGCGAGTCTTGTCGAGGAAGTCCCAATATTTCTGGTTGAGTCGTTGGACTCGACGAGTCTTGGGGTGACTTGGCGAGTTGGGTCGCTGATTGAAGGAAGTTCTGAGCATATGGACTCGGCGAGTCATCGGGTTGACTCGGCAAGTAGGGTCAGTCAAGGGTTGACTTTGACTTGTCCATGGTTGACCAGTTGTCTTCCAGGGGTATTTTGGTAATTAAGGGTATTTATTGAGTTGTATGTTTTGATGTTCAGTGGAGGAGTTCGTGTCAGAGTTCGGAGCAGCGGGATCTTATCCTTTCAGCCGACAGTTTCGAGGTGAGTTATCCTCACTATATCAACAGGGTCTAAGGCACCAAGGCCGGCCCTTTATTGTTTGAGATTCGGTTATGGCTATTATGTTATTGTTTGATGTGTCTGCATCCTGGTAGCTAGGATGGTACATGCTAGGAGGCCTTGCTAAGGTCAGTTTTCCCGATATACAGAGTGATGCTATGCTAGTGACCGGTTAGGTCGGTAACCCGGTTAGGGTAATGATATGCTATGTGATCTGCTTGCTCGGTTTGTTGACTATGATTGTTATATGAATGTATGTTTTGTGCACATGGTTGTTTGGACTAGAGATGGGTTGAGGCGGGTCCTGCTTTGTGCTGTAGGCCAAGATACCCAGGGCGGACCGGTTGTTCCGAAGGCCGAGCACGCGGTCCAGATAGGTTGTAGGCCCCACGAGGGCGGACCAGACGTGCCGAGGCTAGGAGAGTGGACCAGGCCGACTGAAGGCCCGATACGGGCGGACCAGTCACACTATAGACTCAGAGAATGGACCAGGTGGGTTGAAGGCCCGATGCGGGCGGACCAACCCCACTGTAGACTCGAAGGACATGACTAGACCTGGAGGATGGATCCGATGGACTGAAGGCCCGATACGGCGGACCAGTCACACAGCAGACCCGATATGCATGGCTGTTCTATGTTCTGTTATGTTATGTATGTTTTAGACCGGAAGGTCGCAGCCTGGGAGGGCGTATGCGTGGTTGGTATTTTGGGGGTATCTCACTAAGCTTTCGGGCTTACAGTTGTGGTTTAATGTTTTTCAGGTTATTCAGGAGACCGTGGCAAGGCGAAGGCGCGATCGTACCGCTCCTCATGATTTTGTAGCAATGTGATTCTGGGAATACTCTAATAATTTGTATTGAAAACCTTTTTGTAAACATTTTAATGAAAATCGGGTTGTTTTGAAAAATTTAAACTTGGTTGTATTTTTATTGATTATAAATGATTATTGCAATTATTATATTAAAATATTATATAAAATTTAATAAAATGGAAAAACTCATAAATGATATGTGAAAAAAAAAATTAATTCAAAATAACCACAAAATTACATTTAAAAAATTGAATTAAAGTATGACAAGTAGCAAAAAAAATCTTCATTTATTAAATGATTTGTCTCTGTCCTCTTAATCCGTGTTCACTAGTGGATATTTCCGCCACCTCAGCATTTCACACGTGAGAATTATTCCATACCGGAAGGCCTAATGTTGTGTTAATCCACCATTAATTAATTACAAACCTCCCTTTCTAAAGCAAATAAGTACTTAAATGAAAAAAGAATGAAACATGTTTTTTTCTATTATCGTTAACATGTCTTGATGAATTTGAAAATCACGTGTTTTAAATGATTCGTTCAGCTTGGAAATACTGTATATTATGTTATTGATCGTTTTTGTTGCTCAATATCAGAATGTCTATTTTATGTTGCACTTTTCATTTGGTTAATACTATTTGTATATTATTAGTTTTATTTTTTTGAACCTCAACGATACCAAACTATCAAAATACTAGCGAAAACAGAAATAAGTACACGCAAAAAGCAATTAAATAGAACGCTGTAACCAATTTACAACGTCAAAACCAAGCAAACTAATTCGATTGATTTATATATACTGATCCATATAATTAAAAAAAAAAAAAAAAAAAAAAAAAAAAAAGAAGAAGCGTGGCTTGTACTTCATCGTGGAATAAAATACGTACCTAGCACTCGTTTAATAAATCATAGATAATAATAGTAGCATAAATTATAATTAATCACAAAATTATATAAAAATTGAAATCAATATCTATGGTAAATTACTCCCATTTTTATGACACACTCCAAACTTGTGACAACCACAATTATGAAAATAGTAGTGAGGAGATAGTCAATAGTGAATGTAATTCCCTCAGTTGCACGTCAGCTTGAGAGAGAGAGAGAGAGAGAGAGAGAGAGAGAGAGAGATATGACATGGAGATGTCGAGCACGACTCATGCCACACACCAAGGACGGGAACCGTATACACCGTGTCCACCATAACATGTCGAGCCCCATACCATGACCACACCCCATAACCTGAAATACAAGCCCCAACAAGGTTACAACACCACAGAAGTACATTGTGAGATCTAAGCGAACAACTAAATGCCTTCTCAACTTCCAGAGAGCCTAAACGGTGGTTCGAACCACCACACTAAAACATCTAAATGGTGGCTTGTTATGAAAAGTCCTCCTGAGTCCCAACCCAAGGAAATCGTGAATTATAAGACAACACCTTGAGATATATCAAATTTTCATTTGGTGGTAACTAAGTTGATATTATCAACTTAGTTACCACCAAATGAAAATATTTGTCTCTTGTTTTTCTAAATAGTTCTCCCAAAAGCTACGGTCATCTGTTTCATCCACTTCGTTGTATGTGGGAGAACTCAAAGATGACATATGAATACCTAATGGTATTGTTTTTCTATAGTTGGAAGTCTCCAATATACCAACATTCAAATCAATATGTTTAGTTTTTAGCACAAAGATTTGCTCCATAATGAGACTAAAGGATTATGGAATGATTCCATTTTTCATTAATCAAACTTTTTTTTATAGATAGAGTACATACACTAGCAAACTGTGGAAAGTGAATCAATACTAATAAAAACATCATGATAAATACAAGGGAAATATATACATATGTAATATTTCCCTATAGTTTGAGCGGGAGGAGATCGAACACTAAAACTAGTCGTCAGGCTAAAATTAGTCTTAAGACGTTGAAGGGCCTATTGAGGCAGGCCTTCAGTGAAAATGATTGCATATTAATGATCAGTTGCACATGAAGGACTCGTGTTTGTCTTATCTTATAGATGTTGATGTCAAAAGCAGATTTATCATGTTTCTTAGCCAAGTAATTAACTTTCAAGACATTACTCAACCGTTCTGAAAAAGGCCATGCTTGATCACTAGCTTACATATTACGTTACAAAATAAGGGTATTTCGATTGCCTGGTTTTGATGAACATAGAGAATATGAATGTGATGATTCTTGTGTGTATACCAAAATAATAACAAAAACAAGCATATCACCCTTATCTGAAAACTGTTAGAAGAAAGTGTTATAAAACAGTTCTATAACCATCTTCAACTACCATAAAACTGTCACAAATTTGGATTTTCAACTAGGGGCTCTGCCCCCTTAAACCTTGCCAAGGGTTGCCACCCTTTGGACCCTGCTATCAAGGGCGTTTCCCAGACCCCTTGGTTTATGGGATTCACCCTAAATGACATTTTGTTTTGTATCTGAATAAACTCAAACAAGTATGCACTCCACACTTCCCTTGGGATGATGTTAATAATGTGTTCCAATCTTCAAATATCAAGGTTTGCACATTGAATTCAACATCTAATATTACGTTAGATAGGAATTAGGTATCTTAATATGAAAGATTTAAGGTGGACTTTAAACCAATCTGTATAGCTGCCTTATGCACCAGATCTCTATCTAACCTTTTGGTTAAATGATCAACTAAATGTTGGGTTTTTAGCATTCTAACACTCTTAAGGTGTACATGCAATCTTAAATACATTGGATCTATGTTTTCTCTATTATACATGCAAAACTTGAACTTTCCAAGGTATCACCCTAACTAGCATACAAAACATTGATACTTGGGTAATAAAACAAGTTAGAAGACATACTTTTTTTTGTAGTTGTAAGCCTTGGACCTTTAGTATCCCAAGTGTTGCACCTCAAATGGAATCACACAACACCACCAACAATTGCAATAACTTGAGAGAATGATACTTCCACTCACAAATCGGCTATCCCTCTTATCACTATCACTAGTGCCCACTTTTGTGCCAATTTCATGAGCCTTGGGGTTTCTTATATAGTGTGGCAAACTAGGGTTACACGTTGTAACTCATAACTTTCCACATTCCTCATGATCCATGGGTTTTAACCTTCATAGTGTAACGCCCGCAGATCCGGGCTAGTCAATTTAGAGACGATGAGCATCAAAAAATGAGTTTTTGATGGAAGATTATTTAGAAGGATTAATCTAAATCAAGTTTTAGTATATGTTACAAGGGTTCTGTACATATAAAGAACGCCGAGATCCGAATTATAACAAAGAAGTTATGGTCCGTCGAAGTTTTACGGCAAAACCGATACGGCACCGGGAGACGTAAATAGTGAATTTACGGTAGAGGAGTTTTTAGCCTTAGTGATCTAAACAAAATTTGTAGTATACGTTAAACCGAGAACATACAAAAAAAAAAGAACGCTCAAATCTGACTTCGTATAAGGTCTCAAATTCAAAGTACATTCAAAGTACATTCCTTTGAACATCCTTCTTGCATAAAAGTTTCTAACTTTTCCATCTATTCTTCAACTCCTAATATGGAAACATTCTATATATTTCCATACGACAACTCATTATAAATAGAATCTTGTCTATTTATTATAGTGTCAATATGTTCCATCCATTATTATACTTCCAACTTTCCTTAAGCGACCAATCTTTGGCAAGCCTTAGATTGTCCTTAATAGTTGTTTAACAACTTTAGTCATATCCGGTTCTATTCTTTTTTCCCTCTTAATACCCTAGGCATTTGGAAAATTAGAATACGAGAATATTATAGCATATGAAATCGAACCTATACCCGAAGCATATGGGATACGATTTATAACGTCTAACATAAAGACATGATACGTAATCATTCTTTTGCTATAATATTTCTATTAGTCATGTTCTCAAAATTTTGAGTATGAAAAGGGATGTCGTAATCATAATCAAATTTGAGAATGCAATTAACATTTCCATATATAGAATTTCCTTATGTTGAACCATTCCAACATAACATCCATATATATATTTGACTAAATTTGATTAAAATCTCAATCTAAGCTTTTAGAATTGAAATTAAGTATAAATTCATCTCCCTTAATTATAGCAAAACAACATTTCGAATCCACAGCGTTGCGAATTGAAAATTTTGTTTTCTATAATTAACATTGCTAACTTGCAACACTTACCATAATAATTATGTTCCCACTAGCATACAAATTATTATTCGCATAACACTTATGCTCCCAATAGCTTTGACATAAATTCAGAAATCAGCTGGACTTCTAGAAATCAATACTTATTGACTTTCATTACCAAAGTTCAGATTTTTGATACAAGATGCTTCGATAAGACTTTATCTAGGCTTCTCAAAATCGTACACCTTTCCTTATATAGCTGTGTGTCTTAACAGTTTTAGAACTTACAACCATAAGTCTGAAATGTTTAGACCTTTCTCATTTCTCACAATTCAAAATATGAAAAGGGATACCGCAATCATAATCGAATTTGAGAATGCAAATATCACAACTGCTATCTCCTTAAAATCTACTTAGTGAAAGCGTTTCCTCACCATCATTTTCATGAATCAGAGAGAAACCTTATGACACTTAGATTTTATGTTATATGTATTCCTATCCATGTGAATTTGTCATAGCTATAATCACAAGACAAGGTTAGTGACAAAACCAAACTCATATGGACTAAACTTTTTCAATCTTAACTTTTTGCCACGTGGCAGCACAAGGGCCTACCATTGCTTCCAAGCAGTTATGAAAACAATTGAGAACTTATAGAACTCACATGCATAGTCAACTTTAACTGGAATGGGCACAAAAATGTCAACACGATAGGTCACAAACCTCAAGTCGTGTGCTAGTGTTCAACAATAGATTTATTCTTGATTAGTTCTTGAAACTTGTCAAGATATTTAAGACTCCCACTGACCTCTTGACATATATGATTCACTTTGTCAAGGAACATTACTTGGCAAACCAATATTCAAGAGTTAGTGCGGATTTTAATCAAGACAAACACTTCACATAATTGGCCTTTATTGGTCTTTGTTTTATCCAAAACATTACAACTCACCAATTTCAAATGTACAAGTGTAGAAAACTTTTACTCTACATTTGATAAGTGTTTTAAACCTTTCTTAAGATCATGTCACTCAAGGTTACAATCTTGGAGTGTGACTCTAAGACTTGTTTTGGGAACGAAGTATGACTCATCTTCTTGATTTAAACTATTTCAACAATTCATGATTCCTCTTCTTAGCCATGCAAATGCACTAAAATGTCTTTAAAGGATCAATTGTGATATGGTTCTTCCATAAACATTAAGATGGTCATAAAACACGATACTAAAGTATTCTCCCATTTTTTCAGATTGGAGAAACTTTTATCTTTCTGCCTAATTTGATTCTTCTCATTCGTTCAAACATACATTGCACCTTTTCCAATGTTTCAGAATTATACTTAAACTTGTAAGCATAACCATGTTAACTAAACTTTAGTAAATATTGACGAATAGTCTTATCGATCTTTGTGGTGGATTTTGACCAGTGCACACCCAGTGTACCCGATCCCCTAGTCCTTCACTTGACTCACATATACATGTGAATAAGGAATTAATCTTAATTTACCAAAGATGAAAATTTTCATTCATCATACAATACAACTTGCATGATTCCAAGTTTCTGTCCAATTGAAACTTGGGTGATAAGAATCTTAATGGGTTTTATACAAATAGTCATATGTGTGCATGCAACCCTAGATTTGGATCTATGTTTTCACTATTAGATACACAACATTATGAACACAAGAAGAACCCTAGCATGCCCTAGGTATTTAGAAATTTAAGATGGTAGAAGAGATCACATACCTCTTGTTGTCATATTGTAATAACAACTCAAATCTTCAATCTTCTTGTCTTTGAAAGCAAGTACCACAAGTGTAGTACCTCTAATGGCTCACAAACACCAAGAGAAAATGTAGAGGAAAGAGAGAGAGAGAGAGAGAGAGAGAGATAGAGGGGAGAGAGGCATAAAATTGGCTCTAGGTCTTCTAGGGATCAAGTGGCCGATTTCCCTTAGCCAATGGGTCCTTAAATAGGGTAGAGATTAGGGTTTCAGTCCTTATCCTAATCTAGTTGCTTGCCCACTAAGCATCCCATAAGATAAGTCTAGAAGCCTTATCCTTGGACGAATTCTAGGACCTTATCCCCTTGAATTCGTCCACCCTATCCATAGGGCATCCATTGCCCTAATTTGCAACTATCATATAATTACAATTCATCCCCTCTAGTTTAATTAATTACTTTTGATCACAAAATTAATTCTTAATTATTATTGATCAATATTAACTAAACAAATATGATTTCTATTTTAATATATTATTCTAATAATATATTAATAAATCATAATAACCTCTTGCTCTATTATTTCTACAGTCAAGTTGCTTTGGTGAAGGCAACCCAAAAGGACCATGCACAACCGGATCAAGTACTTACCAAATATGGTTACGGGGTTAGACACTAATCCAACGGTCTCCCACTTGGATAAGTCTAGTAACCATAAATGGAAGCATAACTCGATTAGAAATCGTAGCTCTCAAAGACGCTGTTCAACTCTGATCTAATCAGCAACCTATCCTTAAGATAAGGGATCGTACAGTCCTCTGTTTTAGATATCGTGCGGACAATCACATGGAACATAGTCATCCTTATGGTCCGACAGTTTGTGTAACACCGTAAAATTTAAAACAAAATTTTCACATTTTAAACACACTTTTCCAAACACATTTATTGATAAAACCCCATTGTATCATACTTTGTTTCACAAATATTTCCCAAGATCAAAATACATAAAAACCCATGCGTGTGTACGAATCATGCCGGCGCCTTCCCGCGATCATCACTGGTACCTGAAACACATAACACATAACACTGTAAGCATCAAGCTTAGTGAGTTCCCCAAAATACCATACATACACATACTGGCCACTCGAGGCCATAACTCTGTGGACCCGTGGGCCCTAACTCTATGGACCCTCTGGTCCTAACTCTGTGAACCTTCCAGTTCTAACTCTGATATACTCTGATATACGCATGACATAAACCACATAGAAATAATGCAGTACAACACATCACATAATAGCATACAATAACTCTGTCACATAACTCTAATTACCACTCAAGGTAAAGTATAGTGAGAAGACTCACCTCAGATGTCCCGGTAAATCACTGAGTCGGTAGAAATACGATCTAGCCTCCGCCTAAACACATAAAGTAATAATCTCATAAATATAACTCTCAGAACTAGACTCAACCCTCTCTAGGTACCCTCATAAGGGTAAAAGACCATTTTACCCCTCCTTTGGCTCAAAGGCCCTCACTGTTGACCAAACCCTAAAAGTCAACCAAAGTCAATGGTCAAACTTTGACCCGACTCGTCGAGTGCACTTAGGCAACTCGGCGAGTCCACATGTGTCCACTAACTGTTTAGTCTCGTTTAACGCATCGAGTCCCTCCCTTTACTCGACGAGTCCCCAGGTATGAATCGCGGGGCCACCCCAACTCAACTCGCCGAGTCTTAAGAACAACTCGGCGAGTACATGCCATGCACAAACTCCATTGACATCCTGAGGTTAGATCTATTCCTCTAATACATAGAGCTGGCCTTCCCAAGCATAATAATCACGTAAACTCCAGACCTTGACACTCATATATCATCTAAATGGTCTCATTTGGTGATTTAGCCCCAAAAATGACATTCTAAGCTCGTAACTCCCAAGATAACTCATAAAGCTCCAAGGGCTAAGATCTCTGGACCTCTTTGAGTCCAGATCCAAAGCATAAACTTGAGAAGGGACCAATTGCTCCACATAACCATCCTCAAAAGGGGTTAGAAAACCCTAACTATGAGAATCAATATCGAAACTGAAGAAGGTCCGAATAAATACCTCAAGTTTAAGTCTCTGGACTCTGAAACCACTAGAATCACACCTCCTTCAGTCTCCTCTTGCTCTTGATCACCTTCTTCTTGCTAAACCAAAGATAGAAAGATCAAATATAGCTTCTCCTTCCTCCCAAACGATTTAGCTCACTTAGGGTTCTCTCAAGGGACTTGTAGCCGCAATGGGGGACTATGAGTGCCCTTAAATAGGCTCCAACCCCGTGGGATTAGGGTTTCATTAAACAACGTAGACTCGCCGAGTCCAGTCGCGAACACGGATGATAATCCGCAACCCTAATCTGCGAGTCTAAGCATCAACTCACCGAGTTCCTTCACAAATTCCAAAAATAAAAATATTAGAATAATGTACCTGGGAATCCGGATGTTACAATTCTCCGCCACTAGAATCAAACTTCGCCCTCGAAGTCTCATTCTGCAAACAACTCTGGATGCTGCTCACGCATCTCGCGCTCCAGCTCCCAAGTCAGCTCTGACCCTTTCTTATGCTACCACTGCACTTGCACCAAAGGCACTTCCTTGTTCCTCAGAACCTTGACCTTTCGATCTCTAATTGCCACTAGTCTGTTAACATAGTTCAGGCTCACATCCACCTGAATATCCTCTAACGGTACCACTGCTGACTCGTTGGCTATACACTTTCTCAATTGCGACACGTGAAAAGTGTCGTGAATCTGACCCAACTCTGCGGGTAGCTCCAAATGGTAAGCTACCTTGCCTACTCTCGCGATCACCCTGAAAGGTCCAATATATCGAGGCCCCAACTTACCCCTCTTCCTGAATCGGATCACTCCTTTCTAAGGAGAGACCTTCAGGAGCACGAAGTCACCGACCTGAAACTCGAGCTCAAACCGACGCCTGTTCGCAAATTTCTTCTGACGACTTTGAGCGTTCAACAACCTCTATCTAACCTATTGTATCTGCTCAGTCATCTGAAGCACAATCTCCGTACTACCCATCACACATTGCCATACCTCTCCCTAGCAAATGGGGGTCCGACACCTCTTTCCATACAATAACTCAAAGGGTGGCATACCAATGCTCGAATGATGGCTGTTGTAGTAGGAAAACTTTGCCAAAGGCAAATATGTGTCCCAAATCACACTAAAATCCAACAAACATGCTCGAAGCATGTCCTAGAGCGTCTGGATCGTCCGCTCGCTCTGCCCGTCAGTCTGTGGGTGGTATGCGGTACTAAAATGCAGCCTCGTACCCAACTCTTCATGAAATTTCTTCTAGAATCTGGAAGTGAAATGCACATCTCGATCTGAGACAATCGAGATCGGCACTCCATGCCGCGATACCACCTCCCTCGCGTACATCTCTGCCAATATCTCTGCGGATGAGCTCTCATTGATAGCAAGGAAATGAGCGCTCTTCGTCAACCGGTCTACAATCACCCAAATTACATCGACGCCCCTCTTAGTCCTTGGCAATTTGGTGATAAAGTCCATAGTAATTTGTTCCCACTTCCACTCAAGAACCTCTAACGACTGCAACTTACCATGCGGTCTCTAGTGTTCGGCCTTAACCCGGCGATAGGTTAGGCACCTCTCAATGAACCAAGCAACATCCCTCTTTATACAGGGCCACCAATACTCCCTTTTTAGGTCCAAATACATCTTAGTGGCCCCGGGGTGGATCGAGAACTTCGATCGATGTGCCTCTTCCATCAAAATGGTACGTGTCCCGCCCACAAACGGTACCCAAATCCGACCCTAAAATTTCATAAGTCCCCAGCTATCGGTAAAGAACTTCGATACCTGCCCGATAACTCGCTCCCTCATTTAGATTTCTGGTTTACAGCCTCAGCCTAGACCCCTCGAATGGTGTCCAACACCGAAGTCATCACTGTCAATCTCATACAAACGTCTCGCATCAGGACACTCTCCGTCCTACGGCTCAGGGCATCGGCTACCACGTTAGCCTTACCCGGATGGTACAGGATCTCACAATCATAATCCTTAACCACATCCAACCATCTCCTCTGCCGCATGTTCAGGCTGGGCTGATCCATCAAGTACTTCAGGCTCTTTTGATCCATGTATATGGTACACCGAACCCCATACAGATAGTGACGCTAGATCTTGAGGGCAAACACCACTGCCCCCAACTCTAAATCGTGGGTGGGATACCTTGCCTCATGAGGCTTCAGTTGCCTCGATGCATACGATATCACGTGCCCCCTCTGCATAAGCACCGCTCCCAACCCTGATATCGACGCATCACAATATACCACGAAGTCCTCCATTTCCTCTAGAAGGGCTAACATCGGTGCTTCGCATAACCTCTGACGAAGTGTCTCAAAGGAGGCCTGCTGCTCTGGGCCCCATGAGAAAGCAACGCCCTTCCGGGTCAACTTGGTGAGTGGCACGATGATCTTAGAGAAATCCCTGATAAATCTCCGATAATAGCCTGTCAATCCTAGGAAACTCCTGATCTCTATAGGTGACCTCAACACCTCCCAACTCATCATCGCCTCAATCTTGGCCGGATCGACCAATATCCCATTCTGGTTAACGAGATGCCCTAGGAACTGGACCTCTCGTAACGAAAAATAACACTTGGAGAATTTGGCGTAAAGCCTCTCTGATCTCAAAACTCCGAGGATCTCTCTCATATGTTCCTCATGTTGTTCTTTGGATCTCGAATACACCAATATGTCGTCAATGAACACGATCACTGAGCGATCCAACATCGGCCTACATACTCTGTTCATGAGGTCCATGAACACCGCCGACGCATTGGTGAACCCGAAAGGCATCACCACGAACTCGTAATGCCCGCAACGAGTCCTGAACGTTGTCTTCTGGATGTACTCATCTCGCACCCTCACCTGATGATATCCCGAACTCAAATCGATCTTGGAGAACCAAGATGCTCCCTGTAATTGATCAAACAAATCATCGATCCTCGGCAACGGGTAACGGTTCTTGACCGTCAGCTTGTTCAATTCCCTGTAATCAATGTACATTCGGTGTGAGCCATCCTTCTTCTTAACAAAAAGGATAGGCGCTCCCCATGGCGAACTGCTCGGCCGAATAAACCCCTTCCCCAGCAGCTCCTGAAGCTGTGAGGATAACTCTTGCATCTCTGGAGGCGCAAGGCGATAAGGTGCCTTAGCGATAGGCGTAGCTCCCGGAACCAAATCGATGTTGAACTCAACCTGCCTCTCGGGAGGCACACCTGGTAACTCTTCTGGAAATACGTCCGGGAATTCACGTACTATCGGAACCTCATCTACTGACCTCGGTCACTCTGAACCAACCCTCGTATCCATCACATATGTTACAAATCCCTTACAGCCCTGCTGTACACTCTGCCTCGCTCTAGCGGCTGAACAAAATGTCGACCCAGAACACGTACCCTCGCCGTATACGGTAAGAACTCCCCCACTAGGGTCTCGTATGGTCACCAGCTGTCTCTCGCAGTCGATAACCGCTCCAAACTTGCTCAACCATTCCATGCCCACGATGACACAGACATCTCCCATCGCAATAGGAACTAGATCAATCGGGAACTTTATGCCGAAAATCTCGAGTACACATCCTCGGATCACCTCGGTGGCATATACCGCTCTCTCGTCAGCTATGGAAACTCTCAGATGTCGACTTATCACCTCTCGACTAATACTGATGTGCTGACTAAAAGCCAAAGATACAAAAGACCGACTCGCACCCGAGTCAAATAACACCAAGGCAGGTATACAATTCACAAGAAAAGTGCCTACGCATATCATAATATAAGCATAATAACTCAACATAAAAGTAAATATATGAAAGAATACATACCAGCCACGACATCGGGCACTGCACGGACCTCCTCCGCAGTCAACTGGAAGGCTCTCCCTCGCGCCTTCGATACCTCGACCTTCATTGGTTGGCTCTCAGTAGCTCTGATAGCAGCAGGGGCAGATCCCTGAGGTGCTCCCTGGGTAGTCCCTTGTAATTGTGGACACTCTGCCTTGCGGTGTCCAATCTAGTTGCAGTGAAAACATACTGCAAACCCCTTGGGGAAATCCTTGGCCATATGCCCCTCCTTGCCACATTTGTAGCAAGACCCCACTCTGCACACCCCCTCGTGGCTCTTGTCGCACTTGCCATAAGTACGGCCCTTCTAACTCCCAGACCGTGAATCAGCAGGCTTGAACCGCTTGGCTGTCGGCTGAGACTGTGCCGGTCGCCGATCCCTCGCCTGAGACTCAACCTCCTCCTTAGCCTGGGTCTCCAGCTCTATCTCCCTCTTCCGGGCATTTTCCTGAAGCTTAGAAAATGTCCGATACGTCGAGTTCGCCACGAACTCCCATATATCCCTACTCAAAATGCTCAGGTAGCGGCTCATACATACCTGCGCGGAGGACATGTGCTCTGGGCAAAACATCACCCGCTCATGGAATTTCCTCGTAATCACCGTAACATAATCAGTACCCTGGTTGAGGGTCAAAAACTCATGGGCCAAACACTCCCTTTCCACCTAGGGAACGTACTCATCTCGGAACATAGCAGTGAACCTCTCCCAAGTCATTGCAGCAAGCTCAACAGACGAATAATGCACCATCACAAACTTCCACCAATCCTTCGCTCCCAAGCGAAGCTGGTTCAGCGCGAACCGGACCCTCAAATGCTCAGGAGACGAGCAAGTAAAGAAACATCCCTCTATGTCTGATATCCACCTCATCGCCGCAATCGGGTCCTGGGTCCCATCAAATTCCAGTGGTTTTGTGTTGTTGAACTCTCGGAACAGCAACACATCACCACCCTGCGGTCTAGCCACAGCTACAGCTGCAGTGGCCGCAGCAACAGCAGCCTCAGAAAGAGCAGCGTATCTCTCATCAAATGTCTCTATCAGGGTGGTCTTAATAGACCCAAACATCTATGGAATCTCATCGCGGATGGCAGCAACCACCTCATCATGAATCATCTGGCGGAGCTCCTCATCGCTCACACCCCCCTCCACTGGTCCCTAGTCTGTGACTTGTCCCTACCATGATGCCTCTCTGAAATACAACAAAATATATCAGTAATTTTCTCGAACGTACACACACTTGATATCCCAACCCTACTTGATCTCTGGTACCCTAACGATTCTTACTTGGGTTGCGCACTGACCCGGTGCCTTTGATAGTACGGGCCCAATACTACCGATCACACCGACTCAGCATTCACACCAAGTCCTCCTCCCAGAGCCCTAAATCCCAAGTACGCTATTCTCTCTAATCATGTGCTACTCACTAGCAAATCTCTCATAAGCTCCTTGCTGCTATCTCAACACTCTCAAGCATTCCTAATAGCAAAATCCCTAGACTAAGGCATCATATATCAGGCCACTCTAGTCCTAATAAGAATACCTAGTCTTACTCTAGCATGCATAACATAATTCATCATATAGCATAGCATAACATTTCTTTTACAACTTATTGTAAGGGTATTTTGGGAAATCACTGTTCGGGCGCTGGCTGATCATACACACGGTTCTGCTCTGTTTGTTTCAAAACTCTTTTTACTCCTTTTAAAAAAAGAATTTACTTTATTATCAAATTTTTCCTCAAATCCTCAGTTTGAGTTCAGATATGCCCGAAGATGCATTCGAATCCCTCAAACCAAGGTTCTGGTACCAAATTGTAACACCGTAAAATTTAAAACAAAATTTTCACATTTTAAACACACTTTTCCAAACACATTTATTGATAAAACCCCATTGTATCATACTTTGTTTCACAAATATTTCCCAAGATCAAAATACATAAAAACCCATGCGTGTGTACGAATCATGCCGGCTCCTTCCCACGATCATCACTGGTACCTGAAACATATAACACATAACACTGTAAGCATAAAGCTTAGTAAGTTCCCCAAAATACCATACATACACATACTAGCCACTCGAGGCCATAACTCTGTGGGCCCGTGGGCCCTAACTCTATGGACCGTCTGGTCCTAAATCTGTGAACCTTCCAGTTCTAACTGTGATATACACATGACATAAACCACATAGAAATAATGCAGTACAATCGATCCTATATCCGAAGCATATGGGACACGATTCATGCTATAAAAATTTTATATGCCATGTTCTCACAATTCGAACTATGAAGAGGTATGTCGTAATCATAATCGAATTTTGAGAATGCAAAATATATAGAAATTCCTTATGTTGAACAATTCCAACATAACATTCATATATATCCTTGACTAAAGTTGATAAAAATATCAATCTAAGCTTGTAGAATTGGAGTGAAGTATAAAATCTTCTCCCTTAATTATAGCAAACAACTTTTCAAAGCAAATTGAAACTTTTGTTTTCTATAATTAACATTGCTAACTTGCAATATTTAACATAATCATCATGCTCACACTAGCATAATGATTACCAGCATAACACTTTATGCTCCCACTAGCTTTGACATGTACTCAGAAATCAACTGGATTTCTAGAAATCAATACTTTATTGACTTTCTTACCAAAGTTCATATTTTTGATACTAGATTGCTTTGATAAGACTTTATCAAAAGCATACACCTTTCCTTAGATAGCTCACATGTTTGTCTAGACCTTTTGCAATTCTCACTAGTTAGTGTGCTGGTTAACCACACACGCTCCACTAACTATATGAGAATGCAAATATCACATCCGCTATCTACTTAAAATCTTCTTAGTTGAAGCGTTTCATCACCATCATTTTCATGAATCGAAGAGAAACCTTATGAAACTTAGATTTTGAGGTGTATGTGTTCTTTTCAATGTGAATTTTGTCAAAACCATAATCACAAGACTAGGTTAGTGACACTTCCAAATTCATGTGGACTGAACTTGTGCAATCTTAATTTCTTGCCATCCGGCAGCATAAGGGCCTACAATCCATTTACCTTTGTGGTGGACCTGACTAGTGCACAACTTAATGTACCCGATCCTTTAGTAAATCATAACGAATAATCTTATCTACCTTTGTGGTGGACCTGACTAGTGCACAACTTAATGTACCCGATCCTTTAGTCCTTCGCTTGACTCACATGCGAATGTGAACAAGGAATTAGTCTTAATTTACCAAAGATGAAAATTCTCATTCATCATACAATACAACTTGCATGATTCCAAGTTTCTATCCAATTGAAACTTGGGTGATGAGAATCTTTCCTTATTTGGTAAATTATGACACTACCACTAATGAAAGAATCAAATCCATTTACCCATATTGCTTATCAATGGAAACATATAAGCAACAACCTTTTTCACAAATTCCATTGTAAGGATACTTAAAATAAATAAAATCAAAACCATTTTCTTTTATTTTAAAACTTTGCGGAAAACTTATCCTTACAATCCATATGGAAAACTTGTTGTTATCTATTCCTAAGCAATATATCTAACTCTTAAGTAACA
The DNA here is from genome assembly GCF_052625555.1 of Lactuca saligna. NCBI lineage: Eukaryota > Viridiplantae > Streptophyta > Magnoliopsida > Asterales > Asteraceae > Lactuca > Lactuca saligna. Next base: position 14,766,711 of record NC_136417.1, read on the forward strand.
ACTCAAAATTCTGATCACCGAACCATGCAATCGAAATCCATTTTCACGATCATAATCAGCATATACTTCCTTTAAGTTGATTCACTCTTCTTTGATTCTTAAACATCAATATGTGACCCAGTCACATCATGCAATAAGAATCTCATAATAGAAACTTAATAAAGTTAGATAATGGACTTTACCTAAAGTAAAGTCAAACATTTGACTTTACTATCCTTATGGACTTTTAGGTAAATTTGGCAGCTTCGCAACCAATGCCCTTCCTTTGGCAACAGAAACATATGGACTCTTTGGAAACGGTACACATGACTATCACAGACTTAGCCTTTCTCTTTACCATTTGGTCAACTGAGTTGACTATGGCCAATCCCTTTCAATTGGGAAGAGAAAGGTTTTCTGGACTTCCAATGTTACCATTGTCAATGTCCATGGAAGTTTGGGAAGTTGATCTTCCAATCAAAATTTTCTTTACCAATGCTCCAAATCATTGTTGATTCAGCATCATCAAGCAAATAGGTAAGATCATTAAGGGTCATGTCATGATCTGTCATCAGGGAGTGACCAAGTCAACAGCCAGCTACCTTGAGACTTCGACACCCGACTCTCCCGGCTTGTCAATATGCGACTTAATCTCCAAGACCTAAGCACATATAGAATTTGTTTGCCAATAAGGATTGAGTAACTTAGAACTTATCAGGTCTTGAAACTTGTGGGATAGGAAGATTTATTGGAGGAGGTGGAGGAAGTGAAGTATGATTTCCAGTCCCACTAATGCACAACAAAGGGAGTGATCTTTCACCTTGGTTGCCATTTGGGATATCATCTTCATTAGGAAGCTTCTTCCTAAAGATTTTGGAAGACCATAGTTGTCTAAACTAGACATCTATAATGGGAGAAATTTAAGTTAGTTGATTTAAAGTCCTTAATATAACACCCAATATGAAATATTAAGGCTAGGATCCAACAACGTATTTATAACTAGAAGAGGGATGTTGTAATCCAAGTTATAAAATAGTTTAAGGTAGGTAAATGACGATTTACCAATTTCCACCATGAAAACGAAATATAATTAAGTTTTAATTGGATTTGAAACACCTAGATCTTTTGAGATACATTGAACTTTCAATGGCATGTTTGAATCTCGATTGTGCCCTCTCAAGTTTGTGAGTGGGATGCCGAGGATCACAAACAAGGTGTGAATAACCATACAAATTGACTTGGTACCTTCAACAATATTACCTAATCGATGTGCCGGTTAACAACATACGCTCCACCGATCTATAATAAAGTCAAGTTACCCTTTGCCACTCTTACTAGTCCATGTTAGTGTGCCGGTTAACCACACACGCTCAACTAACGACTTGGTAAGGTACAAGTGTAATTTATGGGCTAGCACCAATTTCACATTTTCCTAAAGTAACTAAGATTGGGAATTTATAATGTATAGTTACTTTATAATTCATTATACTTTAATGAGAAATTAAAGTCGTATCCTACCTGTTCGGCTAACGACCGTCCACCGATCAAAGAAGCGGTGGGTGAGAGTGGACACCCATTAAGTCACCATTTTATAGGCAACAACCTTATATCCCCCTTAAAGACCGGCTTCGTGAATGAGGCCTACTAACGGTAAGAATGACATATTCTTATAATATCTATATAATTAAAATTATAATAATAGTATAAGGGTGTATTTTAAACATTTCAAAACACTTGGTGGTTTAATCTATTAATTAAACTATACTCTTAATTTAATTAACTTAAACCATGTCTTTATGGAATTATTAACTCTTTTAATTAAACACTTTAATTAATTTAATGAAGTCCATAAAGTTTGAATTTTTTAACTTTTAAAAAAAATGGAATTAAAATGTAAGACTTTACAAATTCCAAAACTTGAGGGCAAGTTTTGAAACTATTTCAAGACTCTTCAAATTTGTAACTTGTGAGTTTTAATGGTTCATAAAGTTGAAGACTCTTCATTTTATGAAACGTACAATTCTTTAATGACAACTTTTAAAGAAGTGACTTTTGGTTATCCATGACTTGAGGACAAGTTATGGACACCATCATTAACCTAAGATCATGAATTAAACAAGCATGTAGGTTACACATAATTCCTATGATCCTCTAAAAACTAATAAGAACACAAATTCATATCAAGCAATTTCAAGAAATCATGTAAACATATACGATACTTGAAATTTGATAAAAGTCATGTAAAATGGGTTAACATAATCATTATCATTTTGAAAAATAGATTTTACAAGTCCAAAACAGTTTGGGATAATGATTTTAATTCATTTCCAGCAACAAATTTTGAAAAACTGCCCAACACGCTTCTACTCGTCGAGTGCAAAATCCTACTCGACGAGTAGGATGAATTTGTTCATGGACTCGGCGAGTCCTCCCCATAAACTCGGCGAGTCCAGTCATCAGTGAGCATATTTTTTGATTTTCAAGCAGTTTTGCATCAAGTATATAGAAAACAATCCTAGTCTTTGATACCACTGATGGGTTTTGAGCATTCTAACACTTCCTAAGTGTACATGCAACCCTAATAACCTTGAATCTATGTTTTCTCTATATACATGCAAATTTCTTTTTCAAGGTTATTTCCTAACTAGCATGGCATGGGGAATATATGAAACATAAAACTAGTAGAAATACATACCTTGTTGTTGCTTGGATTCCTTCAAGACTTTGTGAGCCTAGCACCCCAAATTTTGTGCCTCAAATGCTTCACACAACACCACAAAACTTGGAATAACTTGAGAGAATAATTCTTACACTCAAAAATCGGTTAGGCCCTCTCTAGTAACACTAGGTACCGATTTTGCTAGACAAAGGGTCCCTTTTATAGTGGTGTCACAATTAGGGTTTCATTATGAAGACCCATAATTGTCATGACTCTTCATTTCTCATGACCCATGGGTTTGTAACTCCCATGGATTATCCATGGAGCTCCAAGTGGTTACATCCATAACCCATAAACCATGGATCATTAATCCACCATAAAAGAATTGATGATTGTCATAACCAACCCTATATATTTAATTAGTCTCACTTTGATCACCAAATTAATACTAGATTAATACTTGATCAATACTAATCAAATAATACTTATTATTAATATATTAGAACTTATAATATATTAATAATCATAAGTGCCTTATTCTCTCATTTAGTCTATCCAAGTATTGCAATGCCATACAACCCAAATGGACCATGCCGGGTCGGGTCAAGTACATACCAAATAAAGTTATGGACTTAGACACTATATCCAATAGTTTACTCAACAGGCACGAAGTCACATTGTCACCAAGGTTTATCAAATAGGCATGAAGTCGCAGCATCCACTACTAGAAAATAGCCCTTTAAGGACGCGCAAACAATGACACGCGCTGATAGAGGATACTCATTTGTGTGTGCCCTAAAAAATAATGTCAGTTTTCAAAATTTTGAAGGATAGAAGACACGCATTTGTGCGCGCCTTAAAATTACTGTCAGAAAAGAAAAAAAAAGAAAATGCGGAGGGCGCCTTTCATTAGATGTGTGTCATCTAAGTATGTCGCTTTATAATTTTTTAATGAAACACGCATTTTAAGCGGGATTTCACCCGCCTATTGGATGCCAAAAATTAAAACCCCCCGCCTCTTCCGATTAGCAAGAAAAATCCCTAGGGCCTTCGTCTTCATAGCATAATTGCTCTGGCTTTCATGATCAAATGCCTCACGCCAACGATGATAACGATCAGCATAAAGAATCCAAATACGTGAAATAGAGGCAAGGGATGATTGAAGGGACGATTCTACTGCTTTTTTCAAGAACCATATTCAACATATGCCAGACTCTCACACACGCACAGACTTATCGCTATCTCTCTCTCTCTCTCTCTCTCTCTCTCTCTCTCTCTCTCAAACACACACACAAAATTGAAGGGACGATTCTAGGGCTTTTTTTCAAAACGTAAAGTAGTGCTCTCTACAACATAAGCATCATTGATGTTTTTTCCTTCGTTATGATTCATCATTGAATTGAGGTGGGTAGGGTTAGCGAGAATATGACCAATGTTCGACCACCACTACTACATAAGTATGAAAGCACTATATATGCATGTTCAGATTTTGCGTATCGCAGTCTCTTATTCTCCATTCTTATTATTTATCTTTTTTTTATTTACAGGTGAGGCTGTATGGTGGTGTTTGAAGGTTGTTAAGGGATTGTGAGGATATCAACCACCACATCGATTATCAAACATTTAAAAGAAAATGGGGTCATGATCCATGGTTTACCTTAGACAGGAAGGATCGTGAAGCTTTATTAAATCAAAGGTGATTTATTTATTTATTATTATTATTGTTTACTTTTGTAGTATATTGGTGGAGCTAAAATATTTTGTTTCTGTTTAAGGGCTATTGTGCTCCAGCATCACCAAACAGTGGTCTGGATTTTCTAGGACTCATGCCATCCGTTCATCACCTCCCTACCACGAGATCTTACAGTTCTGCCCAATCCACCCATTCACTCATCTTTTCTGTCAACATCTTATGCCTCCACTATTCCCTTGAAGGTGATTTCATTTTCGGATTTTGATTATGTGCGCTCTAATTTGTATTATGTTTTAACTTTGCTATCAACATCGTATTGTTTAATTAATATAAGTGTTTTCTCTAATTTGGGTGATTTTTAGTTGCACGCCAACTGTTTGTTTAAATGTCTACACACCGATTTCTTTAGTGAAAAGGAAGTGGATAGCATACACATATGGTAGCTCATATTATTGACTATTTGTTTGTGTGTAGTAGGATTATGAAGATTCTTCCAATCAATGCAAGGGTACATAGATTCTGGACTATCAGTTTTTTTTAACCAGGTACCTAGAGCATGACAGATGAAGAAGATGTCCCATGTGACCAACATTGTTCTCTTCCGGTAATTGTTATTTCTCTCCCTTTTTTTAGCATTACACATGTATTAGTATGAATTGTGCAAAGCTGTGAAAATTTCATCCTCATCATGGTAAAATAAATAGCTATAGAAAGCTTATTTTGTGGCTCTTTTGCAGTTTAATAGGTGTCAACTGCTGGATATAACTAGGTACCGGAAATAACTAGGTGTCGGATATAACAGACAGGCAGTAGCTGATCATGTAAATATTTAATTCACATATAATTTAATAAAGATCATTAGATTGTTAATTTTTTTTATCATTCTAAATAACTACAGGGAACAATGTTGAATAATATACACCAAAAAGTGCTCATTTACGATGCCTAATGGTGGTTTGAAGTTATATTTTGAGCCAAAGGTAGAAACTGCTTGTATAATAATAATATATGTTTAGTGAAATGAACATTTTTAACTTAATTTATTCATATTGCTGATTTTGGACTTGCTCGATTCACTTCTGAAACCGATACCCATGTGCCCTCGGAACCGACAAAACCAGTTCCGGTTCCGGATACGCACTTGTTAAAAAATTTTAAACTAAATTTAGATATAAAAAACAAGTTCAAGCTTATGGAGTGTTTAGATATAAAAAAACAATATCCTACATCCATCCCTTCCTTTAACAACATTTTATTTCTCAAAATATCTTCAGGTTGTTTGATCAAATAAGTCATTTATGGAGTGTTCTGTTGATGCATCATTTTAAAAGGGAATGCTGGAACACACAGCTGCAGCTCTTCAGCAAACCGAGTCAACTCATTTTCCTCTAATAATTGCTTTGAGGGTAAAAACTAAAAAGTCATGACCTTCATTTTTGTTCTTGCTGTAATCATTATTTACTATTTTACCCTTTTGACTGTTCACATGACACAATCAATTCGGCATCCTTCATGACTCAAACATTAAGCGGTAAACTAGCTAATAGTCAGAGGAAGTTGGTAGCCCTTTCACTTGCAGGGGAAAATTTGGAATCAGTGAATCCTTTGATCTCCCAAATCAACAACGGACCTTTAGACAGTTTCCATGATAAGGTTAGTTTACTTCTTTTGTTACCTTTCTAAATTATTTATATGAAATCACCAAATAAAATAGAAGAAAAATCTCAAAAATGAACTTTTACCTTGGATTCATTTGCTGATACAGTATTGTGTATCATTCCAGACACAATATCAAGAGAACGAATAGAGTATCTTCCTTTTGTTTTTCCCCTATTTTGTTTCGTTTAAAAGAAACCTGGGAAATAGGAAACCAGTTAAAGGAAAAAGTGTAGACCAAAAGAGGATATAGACTTAACGTCCTTTTTTTTTAACAAAGCAGGCCAAAAAAGAATTATTCCTTTTGGATCATATACAAAAATACTATAGAACAGGGATAATGAAATCCAATAAATATATAAATCTAATTTTTTGCAAGGTGAAGTTGAAGAAAGGGAATAATTACCCTTGCAACTTTTCCACTTGAAATAGAATGAGAAACTTTTAATATTGTTACTTGTAACTGCAATACATACAGGCAAGTGGTGGCTTTAGAGGATACAACTCTGACTGGTCAAGTGGTTATGGCAACATATGGTCAAGTGCATTCTTGAAATCTGGTTTGGGTTCAGACCATTTAATATCTAGCAGTGGGCGTTTTGGTAATATTCCTTTGCTTCTTACTACCAACCCACACCATACCGTGCCTTTTTGCTTATTTATATACAACCATTCTCTACCAAATACACTAGTCTTGATTAATTCCTCTAGTTGTGCTTCACTAATTCATCATCTCAGTAGCTACATGGCTGCTGCTCAGGTTTTTCTCCCTTTTAGATGTTGCAGACATGTCTTCCTTCTTGTATCATGTTATTTTGTTTACATTATAACCAATTACATATGCTTAAAATAATATACATCTTTTTAATTTCCTTCTCTAATGATTAATATCATTGAAATTTAACATTATGTTCTCATAATTAGATCCGACAACTACTATAGACAATAGTTGTTCATCATTCTAAGTCAGATATTTGTTCATGTGATAATTCAGGTGATTTTTTGTGAAAATTTGTATAACAATCGTTAATCTCATACTCCTTTATTATTTCACTTATAATAATTCAAGTCTTTGATTTTTTATTTTTTATATAATTTTAACAGATAGCACCATTGGCTATTAGAACTAGAAATGGGATTCTACTTGAAGGGGGAAAAGAAGCCAAACGATCCAATGCTATCTTGCACAAGGTTAATTTAGTAAATTCAACCAGTCTAAATTTCGAAACTCATTGTTGCTAATTTCTTTTTTTTTTTTTCAAATTTCATGATTATTACTTCAGTAATCCCGAAAACAATTGGTAAAGAGCTTATTACACTTGTGACTTCTCGAGAACAAATTCCTCAACTCCTTAAGGTTTGAAATCTTATTTATATATTTAACCGGAATACATGATTCCAATTCCATTTCCGTTTCTAATTACACTGCAGCTTGATGATGTAATCGATCTTGTGATTCCAAGTGGCAGCAACAATCTTGTTTCCCAAATCAAATCTTCAATCAAAATTCCTGTTCTAGGTCATGCTATTTAGATCTTAAATCTTAATTTCTAATGATGACATCATCGATGATGTCATAAATCTTTTTTTTAAACTTTCAATTTGAATTTGTCATGTCTGTCTTGACAAATCTGTCGATATAGAAATGGCGGAAAACATAGTTTTGGATTCAAAAACAAGTTACCCATCTACATGTAATGCTATGGTATTCATTTTTTTAAAAACACTGTATGATGTTTTCTATTTTCTATTTTTTATTTTTTATTTTTTTAAATTGGAAACACTTCTTCTTCATAAGGATTTGTTGCAAGATGGTATTGCTAATCAACTTATGAAAGATCTTTACACAAAAAGGTAAGCATTATAATATATAACCCAAATTTTAATTAATGATTTTAGTTTAATGATCTTTTAAAAGCTTCTGGAGCTAGAAACATTGTTTTGATTTCATCTGTTGCAGGTCTTGTTCACGTTTCTGTTGGGTCTGTTTATAGTGTCACCAAAGGTATGGTTTGTTTGGCTCCATATTTTATATCTGATTTCATCTGGAAACAGCTAGCTGTTGTATCTATTCAGACTAGGCTTAGAGCAATGGTTCCAAGAGATGAGTTCAGAAAAATAAGAAACAAGGCTGCAACTATAGTTCAGGTACTATGGATGAATTATGTTTGTAAAGTATTTAAGAAAATGATTAGAAACAAGGGTGAATTTGTACAGATTAGTTAGCTACTTGCAGGTTGATCTTAAATAAGCAAATGGGCAATGGATTGTATTTTTTGTATCTAATTCGTTTGTAAACTTTTGTTACAACTTCTATTGATTTGTTTTATCTTTCCATGGAACGATTATTTGTATGATGTTAAATTTATGCAATGGATTCTATTTTTTGTATATGATATTTTATTTTCTATTATGAAACATTAAATACAAATTTAATTTGAAAATAAGTAAATCTATAAATAATATTTTTTTAAACATTTAAAATTATGATACGCAAAAATGTGTGTCGTCTTCATTTATGACATGGCCTTTCTTGACCGTGGCTTTCTTGATACGCATTGCGTGTCATTAACACGCGCGTCGTAAGGTTACGACACGCGAATGCGTGTCGTTTTCCTTTATGACAGGGCCTTCCTTGATGCGCATTGTGTGTCGTAAACGCGCGTCATAATTGCGCGTCGTAAATGAGCGTCGTCTCTCTTTATGACAGGGCCTTCCTTGACGCGCATTTGCGCGTCATCTGAGCCTTTTACGATGCGCAATGAGCGTCGTAAAAGGCTGTTTTTCTAGTAGTGATCACCAAGGCTTACTCAATAGGCACTACGTCTCATAATCACCAGGGTTTATACGATAGTCACTACGTCACATAGTCACCAGGGTTTATACAATAGGCACTACATCACATAGTCACCGGGGTTTATACAATAGGCACTATGTCACATAGTCACCAGGGTTTACACAATAGGCACTACGTCTCATAGTCACCAGGTATTTCATCTACCCATGTTCTACCCAACATATTTGTAGATATAAAATAGATATACGGTTTAAATCATATACAAACCTATATAAAACATTCATCCAACATCCATCTCAAATAAACACACAATATATAAACACATAACACTTATTTCATAGCATATACTTCATATCTATGTGTTAGAAGAAAGTAACTACACACTCACACAAAACATATACTTAATACATTCAAACAATACTTGTATTAAAATCGTGTTATGAAAGGGACTATATACTCACTTGATTAGACGATTCTCGGACAACACTACGGCTTGTAAAAGTAGTATTCTTTGGTAGATTTGGAAGATCTTCACAAAAAAAATCGGCTTCTCGCAGGCAGAGCTTCAGCTCGGGAATTTCATTTCTCGGGATCTTCGAGCTTCGGGACTCGCTTCGGGTGTCGGGATGATACCGGGGCTTCAGGGGTTAAAATATGGCTTAGAGAGAGTATCGGGAGTGGGAGATTAAGAGATTAGCAACCAAACTTGGCTGCCCCTTGAATTCTATTTATAGGGTGAATTTTATGGGTTCATCTCGTGAGTTACATATGCTCACCTTGTGAGCTCGATACGTCATTGCATTCATCATGGCCATTTGCCCTGGAAGACGTCCATCATCTGTTCACCTTGTGAGCCACTAATGCTCACCTCGTGAGCTACATATTCTCACCTAGTGAGCTCAATACGTCATTGTGTTCGTCATGGCCACTTGCCCTCGAAGACGTCCATCATCTGTTCACCTCGTGAGCTCTGACACAACCTTGGGGTTCACGCCCCGAACTTCAAAAATTCATAACTTTCACATATGAGCTCCATTTTCGACGTTCTTTATATCTACGCGTACGTAAAAGCAAGATCTACAACTTTCATTTAGACTTCGTCAACTAATTTTGAATTTATTTTTATTATATTATTTTTTAGTAGGCCGAGACAAGAAAACTCCGTTCGAAATTCATAACTCCTTCGTTTGAACTTTGTTTTCATCTGTCTTTTCACCGTTGGGATACTATCGACGAGATCTTCAATTCTCATTTAGATTGTTTCGGCTAAATATCACTCGATCTCAAATTCAAACTTCAGGTTGTACACTGCTAAGCCGAAACTTCGAAAAATCATAACTTCCTCATACAAAGTCAGATTTGGGCATTCTTTTCATGTAAGCTCTCGGTTTAACGTATTCTATGACTTTCATTTAGATTTCTAAGGCTAAATATTGCTCTGACATAAATTCACTATTTACATCGTGCTGTGTCGTGTCGGTTCCATCGCGAAACTTCGACAGGTCATAACTTCTTCAATTTAACTCGGATTTTGGCGTTCTTTATATGCACGGAAACCTTGTGTCATATACTACAACTTTTTTATGATTATTCATTCTAAAAACTCTTCTATCAAAAAGTCATATTTGACGCTTATCATCTGTAAATTGACTATCCCTAATCTACGGGTGTTACAATGACCCCAATATCTGATATGATTTGCTTTTAGTGAAATTAGAGGGGCCACAAGAGGGCCCGTTATCCAAGGTTGACTGTAGCAGGACCGATGTTAGCACATGCTCCTGAGACATTGAGGATTACTGACGGCCGGGAGGGCTAGGTAAATACACCAACCGGGAAGAGCAGGTCGTTTCAGCTGACGATAGAGGATACACATGCAACTCCCGACGTTGTGATGGGTGTGTATATTCTCCTTATCTCTTTATTTATATTGAATTGTTGCTTATGTTTACACGTTTTATTTTAGGATCGTTCCATGTGAACGACATCTCTGCCTTGGTATTGTTTGGTTCGAGGGCTACCCGATCTTTTTTATCTCTTGCGCTTAGCAAGATATTTGCTGGAGCTCCAAGGGATCCTGATTGTCGTCTTGATATAGAGATTGCTAATGATAGGACGGTCATGGTCGCGAGGTTTCATCGAGATTGTACTCTTTAGTTGTTCAGTGAGCATTATCCAGTGGATTTGGTTCCTATTCCTTTGTGTGGGAACAAGGTTATCATGGGCATGGATTGGTTGACTCCTAATGGGGAAGTGATCGACTGTGAGTAGCTATTGGTTCAGGTTCAGACCCCAAGTAGGGGAGAGTTGGTGATTCAGGATGAGGAACCACAGCGTGGGCCGGTTATGTGTTCTGCAGCGAGGGCCAGACGCTACCTTCATTAGGGTTGTGCAGGTTTCCTCGTCTATGTCATGGATACCTAGGATAAGGGTAAGGCAACCATGGACAATGTGTCGATTGTGTGGGAGTATCCGGATGTGTACCCATAGGATTTTCCACGGGTAGCTCCGGAATTGCAGGTGGAGTTCAGGATTGATTTGGTTCTAGGTGCGACTCTGATAGCCAAAACACCGTATCGGTTACTTCCTCCTGAGATGCAGGAGTTGTCTATACAACTGCATGAGCTGTTAGACAATGAATTCATTAGACCGAGCAATTCACCTTGAGGAGGACCGATTCTATTGGTGAAGAAGAAGGACGGATCTCATCACATGTGTATCGACTACCAGGAGTTAAATAAGGTAACGATGAAGAACCGTTATCCACTCCCGAGGATTGATGATCTCTTCGACCAACTTCATGGTTTATCTTGGTTTACTAAGATTGATTTGCGATCTAACTATCATCAGATGAGGTTCAGGGATGAGGATATGCAGAAGACAACTTTTTGGACTCGTTATGGTCATTATGAGTTCATGGTGATGCCATTTGAGCTCACCAATGTTCTTGCCGTGTTCATGGATCTCATGAACCGTGCGTGCAGACCGATGATGGATTGGTCTGCGATAGTCTTCATTGATGATATATTGGCTTATTCCAAGATGCAGGAGCAGCATGATGAGCAGTTGAGGGAGGTTCTGAAGACTTTTAGGAGGGAGAAACTTTGTTCAAAGTTCTCCAAGTGCAAGTTCTGGTTGCGCAAGGTGCAATTCTAGGGGCACCTTTTCAATCAGAAGGGTATTCTGGTCGATCCGGACAAGGTTGAGGTCTTTATGTAGTGGGAGGTTCCGAGGTCTCTATATGAGATTCGGAGTTTTCTTGGATTGGTGGGTTATTATCGAAGATTTATCCAGGATTTCTCCAAGATTGTTGTTCCATTGTGCTAGGCTCTTAGGAAGAGATTGTGCTAGGCTCCGATTCTGAACTTTCCAAAGGGTGGTGATGATTTTGTGGTCTATTGTGATGCTTCGATCACGGGTTTGAGTGTAGTATTGATGCAGCGGGGTCGCGTGATTGCTTACGCTTCGAGGCAGCTGAAGCCGCATGAGGTGAATTATCCGACGCATGATTTAGAGTTGGGGGCTATGGTTTTTGCCCTCAAGATTTGGCATCATTACCTCTATGGATTTTGTTGTACTGTTTACAAGGACCAAAAGAGCCTGAGGTATTTGATAGATTAGTTGAACCTGAATATGAGGCAGTGTTGTTGGTTGGATGTGGTGAAGGATTATGATTGCGAGATCCTATACCACCCAAGGAAGGCCAATATAGTGGTAGATGCTCTCAGCCGCAAGGCGGTCACGGCTCAAATCAGGTATATATGCTTGAGGATGACAGTGATTACTCCACTGATGGAGCAGATCTACGATGATCAGAGCGAGGCTATGAAGGAAGAGCACTAGAAGATTGAGTGCATTGTAGGTCAGGTGGCTTCCTTTGATTAGATAGTTGTGGATTATTGACCCTGCAGCGGAGGGTCTGGGTTCCTTACTTGGGTGGTATACACCAGATGTTGATCGAGGAGGCTCACAAGTCAAGGTTCTCCATCCATCCCGGGGCGACAAATATGTTTATAGATCTTCGTCCTGATTACTAGTGGCCATGCATGAAGCGGGATTTAGCATTGTATGTGGAGCGGTGCTTGACTTGCAGGAAAGTCAAGGCCGAGCATCAGTGACCTCACGGCAAGATGCAGTCGTTGGATATTCCTGTTTGGAAATGGGAAGACACCACGATGGATTTTATCACGAAGCTTCCCAGAACTTCACGTAGAGTGGATTCTATTGTGGTCATCGTGGATCAATTAACCAAGAGCGCGCATTTCATCCCGATCCAGGAGAGTATTTCTGTAGAGAAGCTAGCCGAGATTTATGTTCGGGAGGTAGTGGCACGTCATGGGGTGCCGAATTGCGTAAGACTCGAATGCTAAGTACGGTTTAGTATGGAAAATTCCAAGAAAAGAAAGCTACCTATTCAAAGCAATGCCAAATTGCGTAAGACTCAAAACCTAAGTACGGATGAAGAGATATTTGATATAAGTAGAGTCTCTTATGCTTCGGTTGTAGGATCAATCATGCACGATATGACATGTACCCGCCCTAATGTGTCCTTTTCTTTATGAATGGTCAGTCGCAATCAGGTAAATCCTGGCAAAGCTTATTGGACAGCAATTAAGAACATTTTCAAGCATTTATGAAGGACAAAGGACATGGTTCTAGTCCTTGGTGGAAATGATACGTTGAGTGTGAGTGGGTATAGTGACGCCAACTTTCAAATAGATAGAGACAACTTTCATTCTCAATCTGGATAGGTATTTACATTAAATGGAGGGGCAGAAAGTTGGAAAAGTTCCAAGCAAGACACAGTGGCTGATTCTACCTGTGAATCAGAGTACACAATGGCAAGTGAAGAAATGAAGGAAGCAACATGGTTGAAGAACTTCATTGGAGATCTTGGAGTAGTCCTAACCATTCAGGAACCAATGGAACGTTTGCTGCGATAATGAAGGAGTAGTTTCTTTAACCAAATAACTAAGAGATTATGGAAAATCAAGACATATCGACAGAAAGTACCATTATATCATACTTAAAGTTGAAGAAGGTCATCTCATGGTGAAAAGAGTCTCGTCAGAAGATAATCCCCCAGATCCTCTCACAAAGGCTAGGAGTGGGATTAAGCAAATACAACATGTTAAGAGCATTGGATTGAGAGATGACATTAGTTTTAGTAGTTAGATGATTAGTTTGAAACTTCTAACAATATAAATGTTATTGAATTTTGGTGATTAAATAGCAGAGGTTAATTATGAGTTGGGTTACTGCCTTTGTCAATTATATATTCTTGTGTTTCATTTTGCATGTTTTACTTTCCAAATAATTTAATTATATGAATTTCACAGTCGCTCGTACTTTGGAAAGTAAGTAATGAATTAAGATTGTCATGAATTAGGTTGTAGATTGTCTAATGGAGTTAGACATAGCAATTGTATTGCTACAAAATTCATGAGTACTTAGAAATAGAGATTTAAGTATTGGATAAACCCACACTCATAGAATTACTTCATGGATTATATCATGAGTAATTTTGAGACGATAATATCTTATATTCTTGAAATGGAGATATATGAGTTGTAATTTACAAATTGGTTATGCATTGGTGTTGGGTAAACGCATCAGTAACATGATGTTATAGAACGCAGTGTCATGTATGATTTGGAAAGTAAAGGATACAACCATATAACTCAAAATTTATTCGTTCCTTTTACCCTAACAAAAAAAACAATATCTTTGGGCCCATCGGTGATTTAGTGTTGACTTATAGTGTTGGGCCCAGCCATGACTCAACTGATGTGTTCAATTTGAAGTATTATGTTGTCATCATAAATCAGGAAATCAAAAACAAAAGTTTGGACAATGAGATTGATTCTAATATATGTCTCATGTCTATATGATATCTAGTAGAATAGAGGAATATTTGATCACTTATCTTAGGACCAATGTTTGTTTATTTCAGAGTTTGACGGTTGTTATAAAAGCACCCATTGTTGTTTAATTTAGAAGTTATACTGGTAATTGCAGTTATAGACTTATCCAAGTAGGAGACTGTTGGATTAGGTGTCCAAGCCAATAACTGAATTAATATAATTCTGAATTATTAGTAAAGTCCTTTGGGTTGTTCTCAAACCTAATAATTGAATAAGATTACTTTTAGAGAGAAAGACTGATTTATTGATTTATTATATGATTAATAAATAGCAATAAATGAATTTATTAATATATTATGGAAATAATATATTAATTAGAAATAGTAATATTTAATTAATCATTAATCAAAAATTAATTAGATTAATTTTAGGATTAATTGTATTAATTAAAAGTGCAATTGTTCAATAGTTGAACAAGAAAGATTCCAGAACCTTCCTTTGAAGAAGGTGGACGAAATTAGAGTCGTCTAGGGTATTTGGAATATTCCTTACAGATAAAAATGAAGTTGGATAATTACCAAATTGAATAAATATTATTTTATTCATTTAGGGTTATATATGGTTTCCAAGTTTCACTATATAAGGACCCCTAGCCTTCGATTTTCGGCTACCACTTCTTTTCTAAGAGCCGTAGCCAAAAAACATGTCATCTCTCCACTCTTAAAAGCTTCTAATTGCTAGTGTTGGGTATGAACTATTAGAGGCACGACACTTGTGGTGCTAGCTTCCAAGTTATTAAAGAAAGGATTCTTCATTCTTTACTACAACAATCAAAAGGTGTGGTTTTTCTTCTACAATTTTTTGAAATTACCTAAGGTTAGAGTGTTCTTGTTGTTCAATAGAATGTTACATCAATAGTGCTATGACTTAGATCTTTAGGTTGCATGTAACTTTAACTGTTAAGGATTTATCTGCGTTAATACATGTAAAACCCATCACATATATCCATAGAAACAATCCATGCATAATGATATGATCACCGTTTTGTGCTAGCTGGAGCAAGCTAATAATATTACTACATACTACATAGCTAATAGTACTATAACACTGTTTTGTGCTAGCTCACCATTCTTACACTGGAATATAATTGACCCTTTCCCCTCCACACGTACCTTTGAGCCGTCTCCAAACGTCACATACCCTTGAACCGCTTGGTTAAGCTCATGGAATTTTTCTTCATCCTCGGTCATATGGTTACTCACACCATTATCAAGATACCACATCTTTGAGTTGCTTTTCTCTTTCCCTTCTGTTTTTAGCTTTGGGTTCACATTTTCTTCATTTAAGAAACTTCATCTGCATGCTCACTATTGTGGAGTATTGACATTAGTAAATCCAGTTCTTCATCGATGTGACATTGGGCTAGGTTTGCTTCGTATTGTCTTTCTCGTCTTGGGTTCTTGCATTCGGCAACATAATGCCCATATTCTTGGCAATTGTAACATTGAATATGAATATTATCTTGATTATCATTTGTACTATGAGTTCCTTCACAGTACTTATGTTTGTTGCCTTAACCTCGTCCTTTTCACCTACAGTTATTATTTTTATTTCATTGCTTTAATTTTGAATCTTCTTGGTTTTGTTTCTTGGCTTGTTCTTCCCATTCTTCGTGTTTCAGGAACAATTTTTTCAAATCAGGTTATTAGTGAATCTTGATTCAAATTTCATGGGCCTTCAATCTTCCTACCGCTTCTTCAAAAGTCATAGTGTCGTGATCACCGAACTGTTCAATGGTCGAGGCCAATTAAAAACAAACTTTGAAGGTACAACATGTAATACTTTCTTTACTATGTAATATTCTTCTATCGTTTCACCAAGAGCATGGATGTTTCTCACAATATTTCTTATCTTTTCAGCAAAGTCATCAACCGTTTCTGATTCACTCATGTTCAACATCGCAAATTCAACTTTGAGAGTTTGAACCTTGGCTTTTTTTTTACTCGATCTGCTCCTTAGTATCATCTTGAGTGTTTCCCAAGCTTTCTTTTCCGTTTTCTTCTTTGTAATCGTCAATAGAACCTCCTATGGAATTGCTTGGTAGATGGTTTCCATTGCCATCTTGTCACTTTTCACACCCACCGGATTTTGTGAGTTCTTCGACTCTACGGCTTCCCACACCTCTTGAGCTTGCATATAAATCTTCATCTTAATAGACCATGTTGCGTAATTCATCTTAGACAACATTAGGTATTGAAGACATGGCACCAGATTCGCTCTGATACCAAATGTAAGTTTAAACGTGTGTTTATTCTAACAAAATAAGGATGGTGCAGGAATCTTTAACAGATTGCAGATTACTTATTTGAGAATTAATTCACTTAATTCTCAGAGATTGCAACACAAAAGAAAGAAACAAAGAAAAATCATAACAGGGATAGAAATGTGATTAGAGGAACATGTGAAGAACAGAATCAGGAGAAACCAAAATTTCTAGAAAATTAAATTGTTGATCACGAGTTTTTATCGCTGGAAAACTTGAACAAATAAACATAAACCTATACCCTTATTTATACGAAAACAAATAGTATCCTAAACTAACACAAATAACGCTTAAAAAAGTTTCCAAAATTGCCCCTGGACTTAAATTGTCCCATATTTTTAGATTAACCCAACAATGTAGCAATTTTACCAGCTTGGTTTTTGGGCCCAGGTGAGCATACGACCGACTTTTGCCAACAATCTTTTCTTGAACTTATACTGTTATCGAAGAGTACTAATGCAGCCGTATTTCTTTTGGTATTTTTGCCCCCACCAAATATAATACAACATTGTAGGTTGGTAGGTTTGTGTTCTTAAAAATGCAAATATAAATAAGTGGATGTAAACCACCAAAAATTGGATTGTTCATTCCTTTTCTTCCCTCACACACTACTACTCTTTGTGTGCGTGTGTGTGTGGGTGTGAATATTCAATGGAGAGTAGTAGCTCAGAAACTCCCCTTCTTACCGTTACAAAGAACGCTCACTTCAATGGCGACGTGGAAGATATCTCTCCAATCAACGGAATAAAAGATTTCTTTGTCCAATTTAAAGTTGAATCAAAAAAACTTTGGTACCTTGCTGCCCCTGCCATTTTCACTACTGTAAGTCAATACTTACTCGGTGCCATCACACAAACCCTCTTAGGTCAAGTTGGAACTCTCGAACTCGCAGCTTTCTCCATTGAAAACTCAGTCATCGCTGGTTTCTCTTTGGGAATCTTGGTTAGTATCTTTATTTACTGGTTGTCGATTGATCATAATTAAGGTCTCTCTCTACATGTATATGAATATGAAATATATATATATATATATAAAAGATTGATATTGTAGCTTGGAATGGGGAGCGCATTGGAGACTTTGTGTGGACAAGCATTTGGAGCAGGTCAGGTGAATATGTTGGGAGAATATATGCAGAGATCGTGGGTTATTCTCGTTGTCACTTCTCTCTTTATGATGTTCCTTTACATCTTCGCGACTCCAATACTGCTCTTCATTGGACAAACTGATGATATATCTCGCGCGGCTGGGAAGCTGGCTGTATGGATGATTCCACAGCTGTTTGCTTACGCCTTCAACTTTCCAATAATCAAGTTTCTTCAGTCGCAGAGTAAGATCATGGTGATGGCTTACATATCAGGGGTGGCGCTTGTGCTTCATGCCTTTTTTAGCTGGTTGTTGATGTTGAAGTTGGGATGGGGGTTATGGGGAGGAGCTATAGTGCTCAACTCGTCATGGTGGTTCATGGTGATTGCTCAGATGATTTATATTCTGAGTGGGACTTGTGGTGAAGCATGGTCTGGGTTTAGTTGGGGCGCCTTCACTAATCTATGGGCCTTCGTTAAACTTTCCCTTGCATCAGCTGTCATGCTTTGGTATGTTCCGTAATTAACATATTACCCTTTTCTTTCATTACAAACCACCTTTTTATCCGAAATAATTACTTTGAAGGATTAACCAAAGACGACAATACTTATGCCTTTCAGAAAAGCATGTTTTCATTTTATATTGTTGTGGAAGCTTATTAACTTAATTGAAAATAACGTGTTTCGAATGTTTGATGCAGTTTGGAGACATGGTATTTTATGGCATTGGTACTTTTTGCTGGATATTTAAAGAATGCCGAAACTTCAGTGGATGCACTCTCCATATGGTTACTTTCTACTATTTTCAGTTTATTATTATTACTATTTATATTTATTTGTTATTAATAATTATGAGATACTAACAATATTTTATATTGTAATCTGTTAATAAAAATTTTAATCAATTCATCACATAAAATAGACTTCTTATTCCAATTTCAAACAGCAACATATATATATATATATATATATATATATATATATATATATATATATATATATATATATATATATATATATATATATATATATATATATATATATATATATATATATATATATATATATATATATACAATTTTATGCAGCTAAATGTTTTACTTGTAACAAATTTTGTAGCACAAACATTTTAGGGGTGGCAATAACGATAGCTCTGGGATTCAATGCAGCCATCAGGTTAGTTTATATGCATACAAATTCCTCCAAATCCAAGATTTTGTTTTAGATATATATATATATATAGTAAAATTAACATAATAAATAAATAAATAAATACAAAATTAACTTAATTTTGGATGCATGTATGTGCAGTGTGAGGGTGTCGAATGAGTTAGGAGCAGCCCATCCCCAAACTGCGAAATTCTCAGTTGTTGTGGTGGTGATTACATCCTTTTTGGTGGGTGTTTTGTTGGCTGCGCTCATTAGCATTTTCCGAAATCAGTATCCAGCCCTGTTTTCTGAGAGTCTTGAAGTTCAACAAATCGTTTATGATCTTACTCCCTTGCTAGCAGCTTGCCTTATCATTAATGAAGTTCAACCTGCACTATCCGGTATGTGATCATGATTTTTTTTTTTTTTGGAAATTTATATAAGTAAAAATTGAGACTAAATCTTGAGGGAGATGATTATTTCTTAGAGTGTGCATTGGAGTTTTATTCATGCACAAGCCTTAGACTAAGGTTCAACATGACTAGTATATATATATATATATATATATATATATATATATATATATATATATATATATATATATATATATATATATATATATATATATATATATATATATATATATATATATGTAACCTACTTCCTTCTTGACTTGGATTTATCTATGAGGTAAGATCATAGGCTAGTCACAACTCATAAATATTGAAGGCTTTCTATTTTAGATTGTTAATTAAGGACATTCACAATGCATTTGAATTTCAGATTTTAACACATTGACACATTATCGGTTTATATTTCATACAACTATATCAATTTTTCTTACAATACGTTGAACTCTACAAAGTTCAAAAACATATTTAAATATTTATGTAAGAGTTTTACTGAAGGGTTCAATGCTCATTGACATCACAAAATGATAGAATTTAATTAATTGAATGACAATTAGGTTGATCATCTCATTCAACTTTCTCATCAAACTTTCCATTGTGAATGCTTTCAAAAGGATCCAAAATTTTATAATATTGTACAAATCCATTAATATTTCAATATTTGTTCCTTAATAACTATTAACCACTACTCATAACATTCATTGTTTTTCACAAGAATCTAACATATTTTGTTTCATTATAATTTCTGTTTCTCTTCTCGTTAAGACATTTTGCACTTTCTATTGGTTATTTAACATTTTTTGATATTAACCCTTTTTTCTTTTCCCATCATGTATATGACTGTACATGCTATAAACATGCTAGAATAAATGAAATCATAACAAAAAAATAGAGATTGCAAGATTGAAATTCCAACTCTAAATTCAATGTATTGATTTGATTGAACAAAAGATATACCCTAATGGATTGCTATTCGTGAGATATATTTATCTTAAGACTCGTGTGTGTCCAGATAAAAAAACATGAATCAATTTTCAAACGTTAGTCCTTGACCATTCCCCCACGTGTGTCATCTATAAAATAGATGTGAAGACCTTCAATAGCTAAAATAAAGGAAGGGCGACTATCAAGAATAAATGAGAAAATCACAAACACACACACATAAAGACACAAAATAAAATGAGGTTCCATTGGTGTGACCTACGTCCATGGGTTTGAAATGAGTATTTTTATTCATTAGCTTGAACACGAAATTAGAGTACAATTAAAACCTTAGCTATTAGCTGTTATATATGGAATGTACTAAACTTTTAATAATTAGAATTGGATTGAACCCATCTACATGTATAGATCGGCCTATTCCAAATACTTATCCCATTGAAAATTGGTATCTAGATATTTCTGGTCTTCGATTCTCAAAACACGTTTAATAGTGACAATGCATCACCTACTCTAATACGTCTTTTCATAGTCGTCATTAAGATACCCATTAACCAACAACACAAATGTCGAGAAAAAACCTAAAAGCCATTGCATCCACTTGGACCTAAAACCCGTAGACTTGCATTGCTGATTCAAGATACCCCTAACTTAAGGAATTGTATGTCTTCTCAATATCACGTTAAAGATAATCATCTTATTTTTCTAGCTAGCTCTTACACCACATTCTTTGGTCATTTATTATCTATCATTAGAGACTCATCTAAGATTTGACGTCCTTCCTTCAATGAACGTTGTTTGAATAATATCGCTACCGTCAAAGCTGATGACCTGTTTTTCGGCAGGTCACAGGGAATCTCAATATATCTTGTTAGATAATCTCAAACCAACTAAGAGGGCGCCCGATACTAGTTTATGATGGTACTTTGGTTATAAGGGTGATGAAAGAGGCATTATAATTACAACCCCTCGGAATCAAATCTGAGCTCTCAAACTCCACAACGACATCAATCACATTACCATAGATTGTGCCAAATTTTCTTAATAAACTCAAATGTAAAATTGTTTGGATATGGGAAGAATTTGTAGCAGGAAGAGCACGCTTGACTTCATCAGGGGATATAAGGTTGTCTAGAGATATTTTATCTTTATAGATCTAGACATAGTAAAATTATTTAAATAATTCCTTTTAATTTATTAATAATTAGATAACGTAACACAAATTAATTATTGTGTTCAATTATTAGATATATAGCTAGATTGTTTTTTTTTTTTTTTTTTGAACTGCTAACACCCACCCACACTAAATATTACTTCTAAACTACTCATATATGTTTTACGACTAGGCTAGTTCATGTTGCCCGAATTTATTGCATGTGACTTGGTATATATTTGGAATTTTTCTGGTCTTGTTAATTGCATCTTTCATTTGAAAAATGTAGGGGTGGCAATTGGGGCAGGATGGCAAGCTGTGATTGCTTATATAAATATCGCATGCTACTACATCTTTGGCGTTCCTTTGGGACTCACTCTGGGATTTGTTGCCGATTGGGGTGTAAAGGTCTGTAAGCTAATGTTATTATTCCTGCATTCCATCATATACCATTGTCAACCAATAAAAATTTTACAAAACATCGCATGCATGTAGTTCTTTTTAATTTCCCATTTTGTCCCAACTAGTGATATAAAAGATATGGATTTTTCAACCATGAAATGACATTCAAAAGAATTGTATAGGGAAAACCTTACTCTAGTTTCGATTACACTAGTCAAAGTTAATATGTAGGCTAATGTTATCAAGTATTGCAGGGTATATGGATAGGCATGTTGACTGGAACGGTGGTACAAACTGTGATATTGGTTTGGATTTGCTACAAAACCAACTGGGAAAAAGAGGTACTTTTCACCACATTACCAATTGTGTCGTGTTTTCATGTCGTAAAAGAATTTCAATCCTTAATCAGCTTTTCAAATTTGACTTTTTTCTTTTTCTGAAATTTTAGGCAGCCATGGCTGAAAAGAGAATTAGAAAATGGTCGGGTCAAAAAGAGGTGGATGTCGAGCAATAATTGGTTCAATGAAGCTAATTAAGGCGAGTATTTTTTGTTTTATGCAAATGATTGTTTTAAGTTGATTCTTGTTGTAGGTACGTGTGTTGTCTTTTGTTTGCTTTAGATTTCGGTTATTAAATCTTATCCTTGTTTTAATTTCGAAAGCATGTAACTTCGGTAGAATTCTCTAATAGAAAGGAGAAATTTTTCAGCAGAAATAAAATTTGACACCACCATGATATTCCTTATCTATGTACCAAATTAACGAACACCACCTTTGTGACGTTTGTTCTATTTCTATACACAAATTAAATATTTCGTGGCTACAAAAAACAGACTTTCACACATGTGATCTAGCTACCAAAAAATCCATCTAGCGACTGATCTAGCACAAAAATTTATTTTGGATTTCTAAATATATTTGTGACTTAATATGGTCTAATTAGAATGAAAGACAATATTATCTTCATGTGTTGTCACTATTCTGTACTAAAAGGAGAATAATTCTTAAAATTAATCGGTCCGATGATAATTTATCGCTAAGCTAGGTTAACTTCTCCAAAATTTAATTTTTAAACTTAGCGATGGATGACTAAAAGTTTAGTAGAGCTATCAATTTTTTAATATCTGTGTGTAATCCTGAGTTTTCTAGTAAAGGGACTAGGTGGACAAAAACCTAACCTCAAGAAAATACCAAAAAAAAAAAAATCGATAAACTGAAACCGAACAAAAAACTAATGTTGTGGTTTTTAATTTTGTAAATAACGGGTATTCACGGTGCTAGCCCTGTCAAAAATACCTGTTATCCGAATTATCCGTCCGATTTTTTTCAGGTATCGGGTTCACTTTTTCGGGTAAGTGGGTAACCCGAAATTTTTTTCAGGTCGGGTAAAGGGTAAGTTGTTTGTGTTTCGGATATACCGATTACCCGAAATATATATATAACAAATAATGTCTCTTTATGAGTTTATCTGTCCTCCCAATTCCCAAATCTCAATTTCCCTCGTTGAAGCACGTTCTATTTTCCTCACGTCAAAAAACTCTCGTACCTCGTCCGCTCTTCGTTGGTGTTCATCACCAATGGATGACTATATTGAAGTAGAAGATGGGACGATTGAAGTTGACAACCCAACCAATGATCAAGTTCTACAAGAAAAAAAGAAAAAAAACTAAAGAATTCAACCCAAGATCGAAAGTTTGGAAACAATACTTGATATATCAAATATTATTGAGTAAAAAATCTTAATGTTCAAAGTTTAACACGATATACTTATTTCATTACATTATTTTTAGATGCCATTAAAAAAAAAAAAAAATCGGGTAATACCCGAATTACCCTTACCCGACCCATTACCCGAATTTAATTTGGGTAGGGTAACGGGTAAATTTTTTTATATGAAAACTTGAATTAACCGAAACCCGAAAATTTTGAGCGATCAACACCCCTACACGGTGCGGTATGGTTTTGCATTTATAGATACTGCACCAAAAATATCACGACGCACCATTCGTAAACACACTTAGCTAGACAAACCGCACCATTTAAAAAAATAATGTTTATCACCTATTTAATATCCATAAGATATATTTTTATTTTTATGTTTTTTAATTAAAATCGACTAAAAAGAAAAACATGAAATTTCATTTTTAAGATTTAGTATGAAGACTTGCAAAGTGAATATTTAGCTATAAAAATATTATATTAAGTCGTCTCAAGCGGCCATAGTTTCAATATTTCTTTCGAAATTTTCTAGAATTTTAATCACTAACTCGTTGTTTTATATTTATATGTGACTTATTATAGATCCAAGAAAATATGGCTATAATCCATAAGTTTTGGGGATTTTTAAGCCTACCAAATGTAAAAACCGCAATATATTTATTATGGTTTATAAATCGAACCGAAACACATAGAAACTGAAACGCACCTAAAACCGCAAACCACACTAAAAACAAAACCGAATGTTGCGGTTTTAACAAACTAAAAAACGATCTATGTGGTTTTCAGTGCGGTTTTAACCAAAAACCTTGTCACGCTCAACCCTACTAAAAGGTAGTGTTTTTGAAAAAATATTTACCAAGTAATGTTTTGCCTACATATACCTTGTGTATTTGTTATGTACATTCTCATTTTTAAGGTAGTGTTTTTGAAAAAATATTTACCAAGTAATGTTTTGCCTACATATACCTTGTGAATTTGTTATGTACATTCTCATTTTTAGTGTTTAAGAGGGTGATTGTACTAGTTTTGTGTTAGAACCATTCTAGTGGTAAACTAGGTAGTTGGATGTTGGATTACTTTTGTATATACAATGTTTAAATTTTATTCTTCTATATGGTTGTAATAAAATACAATGTCTAAATTTTATTCTTATATATGGTTGTAATAAAAAGATAACTTTGTGTGAAATACATTATAGAGGAAAATATTATTGCATATAAAATTATAATATTTCTAATATTGAAACAAATCAAAACACAAATTGAAAATAACTGTAAATGGAAAAGTGTTTCTAATATCAATGGAAATGTTGTTCCTAAAACAGTCATTAATCGGTAAAAATTTGACCATTTAAAAATCAGTTAACGACGAATAATTTTTTGTAATTGTACAGTAATTCGTTGATGACTATGAAACGTTTTGACGCTAAATGCGCTGCTTATTTACAACAACAAAAATTAGAGAGGGGTTTATAGATGGTACTTTCGGTCGCTAAAGTCTGTTTTCTAGTAAACAAAACGAACCATCTTTATATGTAATTTCTTTGACAATACACTTTAAAATAATTAAATTTTAGTTTCATAAAATAATATTTTTATTCTCTATTTATCAAATTAATTTTATTTAGTGTTTTATTTATACATAACAAACAAACATATATCACAATCAAACAAACATCACAATCAAATATAATTTCTATTATATCAAATAGATCTTAGTAATTCATCAAGCTTTGACAAAAACCTAAAATCGACATATTTTGTATAATTTTTTTTTAACGGCAAATAACTATATATCTACTCTACCTAGAATTGGACCGATGACCTCCTAATTAAAATCACCATATTAACCAAGCGAGTTAACCCCAACTTGTTATTTTGTATAAATCCACATCACATTATTTTGTATAAATCCACATCACATGAATCGTGTTTGTTAAGTATTTATTTAAATCCTAATAACACCGTTCACCAACCAAACACAATTTTACAAACGATTGATAAAAACCGTCATCAAGTTTGATGCTATTTTGGTGAAATGATTTTATGAAGATAAGGAATTGCACAATATTCAAATCCAAACTAACATCAAACAAGAGAACTTTATTGCTCTCCCTCCACCTCTTTTTGACCTGACCATTTTTTTATCCTCCTTTCAGCCAAAAATGCCTACAATATCCATACGTGCATGACTCAGAGAAGTTTGAATCTTACTACATAATATACAATAAGCAAAAGGCTTTTGGCCTAATGGTAAAGAGTCCTCATGGTTCAAGTCTCATTAAGAGACATAGGTGGTATATATATATATATATATATATATATATATATATATATATATATATATATATATATATATATATATATATATATATATATATATATATATATATATATATATATAAAATACTAATTAGATGATTGGAAATTTATTGAATGAAGAAAAAATATACAAGGTGAAAAGTGAAAATTAAGTACCTCTTTTTCCCAGTTGGTTCTGTAGCAAATCCAAATTAAAATCAAAGTCTGTACCACCGTTCCAGTCAACATGCCTACCCATATACCCTGCAATTTCCGCAAAATTAGCATACATATCAATTTTGATTTTTGAGTCGTAAATTCCATGTTATTGCATGAATGCATGATGTACTACTACAAAGATGAGTAACCTTTACACCCCAATCGGCAATAAATCCCAGAGTGAGTCCCAAAGGAACGCCAAAGATATAGTAGCATGCGATATTTATGTAAGCAATCACAGCTTGCCATCCTGCCCCAATTGCCACCCCTACATTTTTCACATATCCAAAGTTTTAGTACTCATACAGTTGCAAGAATACATAAAATATGAAAATTAAAAATAAAAATAAAATCACATACCGGAAAGTGCGGGTTGAATATTATTAATGATAAGGCAACCCCCTAGCAATGGAGTAAGAGCATAAACAGCTTGTTGAACTTTTAAATTATCAGAAAATAAGGCTGGATATTGATGCCGGAAAATGGCCAGAGTTATGGCCAACAAAACTCCGATGAAAAAAGCAGAAAAAATAACCACCACAACGGACAACTTTGCAGCTCTTGGATGGGCCGCACCTAACTCATTCGACACCCTTACACTGCAAAATAAAATAAAAAAAATGGATTTGGTAGTATGTGAATTTAATTAGTTATTTGGTTTTGATTAAAATGACGTTTTTTTAGGGGAAAATGTTTATTAACTAACCTAATAGCTGCATTGAATCCGAGTGCTACCATAACTGCCCAACCAACAATGTTTGTGCTGCAAAATTTGGTTTGAAGATTAGGATCATCGTGTATTTGTTTACATGGCCCTTGATACATATCATTGTACAAGTATTTATACGGCTGATATGGGAGAATACGCTCCATCATAAATTATACATGAATACATGATAGACATTTATGAAAATGATATATATTTGTCCAACTTTGTAATGGGACATTTAACAAAATGATCATTTTCCCAATTACAAATCAAAGCTACCAACTACCTAGCACCTATTATCTACTATCAACTTACAACTACTTTATGGAACGCACCTAAATTAACTTAATGGAAGTTTAATAAATTGTGGTGGTTTTATGACGGATTAAAAAGTTACTTACGAATAGTTTATAGTAATTATCGATTAATAAAAGAATGATATTATAACAACAAATAATACTAAATTAATAACCATATGGAGAGTGCATCCACCGCAATTTCGGCATTCTTCAGGTATCCAGCAAAAAGCACCAACGCCATAAAATACCATGTTTCCAAGCTACACCAAATATTTAAAAATAAATAAACATGGTATTGTAAAGTTAGGTAGAAGTTTGTTGCGTTTTCATTGTTTGTTTTTTTGTTGGAAACTAGAAAGGAGTAATTGGGGTAATTTACTTACCAAAGCATGATAGCTGATGCAAAGGAAAGTTTAACGAAGGCCCATAGATTACTAAAAGCGTCCCAACTAAACCCTGACCATGCTCGACCACAAGTCCCACTCAAAATATACATCATCTGAGCAATCACCATGAACCACCATGAAAGGTTGAGCACTATAGCTCCTCCCCATAACCCCCATCCCAACTTCAACATCAACAACCAGCTAAAAAACGTATGCAGCACCAACGCCACCGCAGATATGTAAGCCATCACCATTATCTTACTCTGAGCTTGAAGAAACTTAGCGATTGGGTAGTTGAAGGCGTACGCATAAAGCTGTGGAATCATCCATAGCGCCATCTTCCCTGCTGCGTGAGATATATCTTCTGTTTGTCCGATCAAGAGAAGTAACGGAGTTGCAAAGATGTAGAGGAACATCATAATGAGACCAGTTACGAAGAGGATAACCCACGATCTCTGCATATATATTCCTAACATATCCACCTGACCTGCTCCAAATGCTTGCCCGCACAAAGTCTCCAATGCGCTCCCCATTCCAACCTGTTGATTTAACAGATCAATTGATCGAGTTTCAGTTAATTGGGGAAATTTCGATTTCAAGTCGTTAATTTGATTTCAGAAACAATATCTGAAACCAATTCGGTGAGGAAAAAACTTGACAAAACTAACCATGATTCCCAAAGAGAAACCTGCAATAACTGAGTTCTCGATTGAGACAGCTGCGAGATCGAGTGTTCCTACATGACCGGCGAAGGTTTGTGTAACTGCACCGAGTGAGTATTGACAGACGGTGGTGAAAATTGCAGGGCCAGCAAGGTACCAGAGCTTCTTTGATTCGACGCCAAATTGGACAAAGAAATCGTTTATTCCGTTGATCGGAGGGACATCTTCGACGTCTCCGTTGATGTGAGCGTTCTGTTGGCCATCTTTTGAGGTAATAAGCGGCGATTCTGCGTTGCTCTCCATTGAATTATGAATTGTCTATCTCACACACAGTAGTAGTAATGTGTGTGAAAGGAAGGAAGGAGTTGTAAAATCAGATTTTGTTGGTTACAGTCTTGTTGGTTTCGAACACCTAATATGCAATCTTTAGGCACACAGTCCCACCAAACCAGTTTAGTTCCCGCCTTTCTCCAAAACGATTACAGATTTACACCCACTTAACTTAGAAGACAAAATACAAAATAACCCTATTTTTTCGAAATAAATTAACATTTTGTCCGTCCGCACACAAAAACGATTACAAATTAGTAGGTTTATTTGAAGTTTTCAACTGGTTTACTTTAAACGGGTTGAGTTATGGTAGATTTTTAACATCATTTCAATCCGTCAATATATTTAAAAGTATATTTATATTTATTCGAACATATGAATTGCGTTTGATGTTGTAATTTTTCAAACTTAAACAATTATTAGATTTTATAAAATAAATTCTAATAGTATGTGACTATTTAATTAGGTGTAAGTTTTAATTTAAAGTTTAAAAAAAAAAAATTGATCATTTGAGACGGCTTCTTTTTGCTCTTCACTTTTAAATCGGATTAGAGACAATTGCAAGCTTCTTCTTCATGTCACGTATCTTAATGATGGGACCGTCATTAGAGATTCAAAGGAGATGAGGTGGTTAGAATAGGACATCATTAGGGTGGCAACCGAGGATTAGGTCTTGAACCGAATATCAAGACTACTAAGTTATTTTGGCCTTCATGTGATGGTAGGAAGTTTATTGTGAGCTTATTCCATACTAACATTGGACGGGAGTTATTGGGGTGAAGCTTATTGAGGGAGCCGTTAGTAGAGATGCGAGTTTTATTAGCGGGTTAGCCAAGAAGAGGGTTGTCAAGGCTATTGATTTGATGTGTCTTCTTCCACAACCACACGACCCCTAGAGTGAGTTCCTTCTTCGATCTTGCATGGGCATCGCCAAAAAAAAAATTGTTTGAGGACTTCCCATCTCGTTCACATGGAGGAGGCAATCTTGTGTTTTGATAAAGGGTTATGTAGGTCAATTAAGGACATTATGGTTTGTAAGGGTCCTTTCTTTGGGGACATTCAATGGCAACTTGCTTCATTACCAATTAGTCTTGGTGGTTTGGGGTTGTACTCAGCGGTAGAGGCTTCCTCATATGTTTGTGGCCTCATGAACTCAATCGTGGGTGTTACAAGACCACATCTTATGAAATAGCGACATATGTGGTATGGATTCGGATTATTTTTGAGCTTTGGCCTGTCTTCGTGATACAATTTCGAGCTTTGACTTCAACAGTTTCACTAATAAGGACACCACCCTCGAAAAGCCCAACATTCATTGGAAAGCGTCATTTTTAGTAAATGTCCAAGACATGGAAGTTCACTTCGACATTACGATTATGCAGAAAGCGGTTTTTGAGTGTCTAAGGGAACCACATGCTCGGGATTTTCTTATAACTATCTCTATTGATGGTTATTGCTAGAGTATGTCGCCAGTAGAGTATCGTGTTATCCTCAAGTATCATATTATGATCCTTTTATTTCTGGTTAATGAGACATGCCTTGTTTGTCGCAAGGCATGCTTATACTCCTTTGGGAGCCTCTAGCTCATTGTAGAGAGCTCACAGGTTTCAAGTACCGGCACGATATGTTTAGGGATGTTCCATTTGACATATTTAGGCGTGTCGGGGTCCCTTCCAAGAAAGAGGCACCTGTAAACTTTCTGACCGGTCCATTGGAAGGAAGATCAACACTTAGACCAACTGATGTTTTAGTTTTTGGATGAGTTGGATGGAAACATGTATGTGTAGATCTAATAGGAGCTTCCCCTATTATGGCCTTGGGTGTCACACCTCAAAACCGAGAACCGCGGAATACATTCTGGGGTGGAGGACGTCATGTACAGTATCATTACAATTGCATAGTAGTAACAACAAGAAACAACAACCATTTCATTAATATAGTGAATATAATTACAAATGTGTTCTGCACAGTTAATTTACAAATGTGTTCTGCACAGTTGACAAACACCAAAAGTATAACAAAAATAAAAGATGAGTCTTGTATATGGTCCATCTTCTCAAAAGTTGCACCAGTATCTATCTTTGACCTGAGGATACAAGTTATTTTGAAAACGAGTATCAGTATAAAGCTGGTGAGTTCATAAGAATTTAGTGTCGTAGTTTGTATAAAAATATTCACAAATACTGTAATATAAAACTGAAACTTATGTATACGAGTAATAGAGACCCCTAGGAAATCCTATATTTCCCAGAATTGTACATCTGTAAGTTAAATCCTTTAAGTGTATAAAAGTATTTCTATTGAACCTTCAATTATAAAAATAAAGTGAGTAGATGTTAAGTCTGTCGATAGTAGTAGTGTTGCACGCTTCAATTAGCCGCAGGTATTTATTTACTTCGGGATGTTAGTTAGACTTTACGTATGTGTATTAATTTGGATATGTATGTAACCCCTCATGTAACCAACTAAATGATGATAGAGAACCCGATGGCCTTCCCGTTCATACATAGTGTAGTGATGTAGTGTCATCCCTGGGCCTAGTCGGCTCGGACTGTAATTAACAGTCGGGATGTAATAGCATCCGTCCTATATAGATATATACGTGTAGTGTTGCTTTCCTTCCGGGAAGCCCCAGTTACATTGTGTAAGCGCTGTAGTGTGCCTTATAGTGAGATAGTGTGTCATACTCTGGATTAGTGTATTCTCTTGTGTTATAGTGTAGTAGACTTTTAGTGTTGTTCTTAGAGTGTTCTCTTATGCGTACTTTAACTTGTAATAGCAATTATAGTGAGTATAGTAGTAATAGAGGTAACAAGCAGTAGTCTTAACTATACCTATTATAGTTAACTAGAGTGTGTGATTTCATGCGCTTGAATAACACCGGTATTGAATAAAATGAATACTTTCATATCAAACACAAATATATATGATATATAACTAAGAAATCAACGACAGTCAGATGGATAACAGATACCCTAAGACCACATCAAACAAGAACAGGAACTAAGGCGAGCTATCGGTCCTAAGTCCTTCAAGTCTTACTTATATAAATATATTAGTGTGGATATATTTAAAAAAAAGAAAATTAGTTTAGCTATTGGTTGAAAACAGTTTAACAACAATTTATCCTTGAAAATTTGTATTTGATAATTATTCAAAACAGTTTTATTGATAAGTAACTAAAAGTATAGAAAAATCCCTTTTTGAGGGTAAGTTATGAATCACATATGGTTTGATAATACAACTTGTAGCATTCAACTTGTATCCCCCCCCCCTCTTTAAAACATGTAAAAACGTTTGAAAAGGTTCATTAAGGGGTATGAACTCACCTGAAATGAGTAGATCGGGTGGAAGTGTCGGATGAGCGTTTAGTGTCAAGTAAATACTTGTACACCCTTTATGACCCTAATAACATATGAAGACATATGTTTACAAGTAATTAGTGATTTAAACTCTAATTAAACACATGTCGACATCCTAATATGAATAAAAGTTCTATGGTTGAGTGTTAGAAGGCTAATGGGTTGCTAGGAAGGAGTTTTAGGCCTCACTATGGAGTTTACTCCTCACAAACCCATCCTTGGTGAGTTTACGGTTGGGAGACCACATCCCCCATGAGCTTACAGATGTAAACTCATGGGAGGAGTGTAATTGAGTGTTTTCAAGCCTCTTGTGGTTCTAGAAGTGATTCTAAGGTAATATACAAGGCTATAGGGGTGTTTAAGGTCCTAAAAGAGTACTCCCTTGGAGTTTACGGTCCTAGGACCACTCCTTGGTATTTTACGGTCGTAATCCCCATGGCTTAGGCGTGAACTCTTGGGCACCCTCCAACTTCGATTTTTAAGGTCCTTGTCTCATTCCTAGCAAGTTCTAGTGAGGGTATAAGGCCTTTTAGGGGTTTAGAGGGTCATTTGGCATGGTTTAAGGGAGTTTACGGTCTAAGCATATGATTGGGCCATAAACTCTAGTTTACCCTTCAAATGATGATGTTTAGGTGTTCCAAATCCGAAATAGTAAGTCCCTAAGTCATGTCTTAAGCCTAAATGTGTTGTGGAAGTGTTTTGGTCTTGATTTGCATGCTTAGAGGGAGTTTACGATCTAAGCATATGCTTGGGCCGTAAAATCTCTTTCAAGCCCTCAAAGTTGTTGATTCATAACTCAAACACTTCTAGGTTAAAGCCAAAACTGGTTTTTAAGCCTAAAGGGGAGAGTTTTGAGCATTTTGGCACCATTTTAGGGGTTTACGGCCTAAGGAGATTCTTAGGCCGTAAACTCCTTGATTTCGGCTTTCTTGCATGATTTTTGATCCTTAACAACAATCAATGATGTTTAGAACAAGTTAGGGTGAGGGAACTTACGTTTTGGAGGCGGAAACTTGCGGTTTTTTGGATGAAATCGGATTTGAGGAGAGAGACTAGAGAGAGAAAGTGTGTTTAGTGTGGTAAAAAGGTTCTAAAGAGTGTCCACTCTCCCTTATATAGGGCTTGAGTGTTGTACTCGGTATACGACTACCCGATACTTATGTTAAACGGGGCTTAAAGCTTTTACCCGGTTAAATGGTCGTAATTAAAAATAAACTTTTTCCAACTAAATGGAAATGTAAATTACGTGTTTTTATTTATTTTATTACGACGATAATAACATAAAATGAAAATGAAATAAAACATTTCATTGATTTGTCTACCCCGAATTAACGGAACTTTTATAAAATAGAATATTTTATTAACGGAAACAGGTTATAATGACGGAATAAATTTTTGGTTGTCACATCATCCCCCCATTAAGGAAATTTCGTCCCGAAATTTAGAATCTAAGCAGCTAAGTTATTACAGTACAACTAAGCAAAGAGATGGGGATATTTGAGTTTCATTTGATCCTCATGCTCCCAAGTGAACTCCAATCCCCGTTTGGCGTTCCATCGAACCTTCATAATTGGGATGCGGCTTTGTTTTGTTCGTTTGACCTCCCGGTCCAAAATCTCCGCAGGCTCTTCCACGGAGTTGAGGCTCTCATTGACTTCGATCTCGTCGAGTGTGATAACGAGAGTCTCGTCGGACAGGCATTTCTTCAAATTTGAGATATGGAAGGTAGGATGTATGTTACTTAGCTGGTGGGGTAGGTTGAGTTTGTAAGCTACGGGGCCGATTCTAGCAAGAATCTCGAAAGGCCCTATGTACCTTGGGTTCAGCTTTCCACGCTTTCCAAAGCGTATCGTGCCCTTCCAGGGTGAGACTTTAAAAAGGACTCGGTCTCCCGCCTGGAATTCCACAGGTTTTCTTCGTTTGTCTGCATAGATTTTCTGTCGATCCATGGTGGCTTTTAATCGTTCGCGAATTTGCACAATTTTCTCAGTCGTTTCTCGAATGATCTCCGTACCTGTGAGAGCGATGTGAGGAAACCATCCTTTAGCTAACTGAGTGTCACCCACCTCAGCTCAGCATAGAGGAGATCTGCACTTTCGACCGTAGAGGGCTTCAAATGGAGCTGCCTTGATGCTCGTATGATAACTATTGTTGTAGGAAAACTCCACAAGGGGTAAGTGTGTATCCCACGCTTTACCAAAGTCAATCACACAGGCTTGCAGCATATCCTCCAAGGTTTGGATCGTCCTTTCACTTTGCCCGTCGGTCTGTGGATGGTAGGCGGTACTCATGTCTAACCTCGTCCCTAAGGCGCTTTGTAGTGATTGCCAAAACCTCGAAGTGAACCTACTATCTCTATCGGAGATTATAGATATAGGGACACCATGCAGTCGTACGATTTCCTTAATGTATATTCTGGTGAGTTTCTCTATCTTATCTGTTTCTTTGATGGGTAGGAAGTGTGCAAACTTGGTCAGTCTATCGACGATGACCCATATGGTATCCAACCCACCCGTCGTCGTGGGTAGCTTGGTTATGAAATCCATAGTGATCCGCTCCCACTTCCACTCCGGTATCTCCGGTTGATGGAGAAGACCTGGTGGCTTCTGGTATTCGACCTTAACCTTCGTGCAAGTAAGTCATTTACTCACGAAGGTAGCAATCTCTGCTTTCATGTTAGGCCACCAGTATAACTTTTTGAGATCCAGATACATCTTATCTAAACCTGGGTGAACGGAATATCGAGTGTTATGTGCTTCCTTCATGACCAAGTCTCTGAAACCACCGTGACGCGGCATCCAGATTCGGTCCATGAGATAATAGGCTCCGTTACCCTTGACCTCCAAGTTCTTATCCATTCCACGTAAGGATTCTCCCGCCACATTCTCAGGCTTTAAAGCTTCGAGCTGAGCCTCCTTAATCTGTGTGGATAGATGTGAATAGATAGTCATTGTTAATGACTTTACCCTTCGACTAGAATACTCTTTTCTACTTAGGGGGTCTGCTATTACATTGGATTTCCCCGGGTGATAACGAATCTCGCAATCATATTCATTGAGTAGTTCGACCCACCGTCGTTGTCTCATATTGAGCTCCTTCTGGTTCAGTATGTGTTGGAGGCTTTTGTGGTCAGTGTATATTATGCTCTTTGTACCATACAGGTAATGTCTCCGGATCTTTAGAGCGAATACAACCGCTCCTAACTCGAGGTCGTGCGTGGTGTAGTTAATCTCGTGCATCTTTATTTGTCTCAAGGCATAGGCGATGACCTTACCCCGTTGCATCAGGACACAACCGAGCCCTTGGTTTGATGCATCGCGGTACACCACGAAATCATCTGTCCCTTCAGGGAGGGACAACACCGGTACGGTGCATAGGGCTCGCTTCAGGGTTTGAAATGCCTTCTCCTGTTTCTCTTCCCAGTCAAATGTCACTCCTTTCTGCGTCAACGTGGTGAGAGGTTTTGCAATCCGAGAGAAAAAGCTTTAATGGGTGTCCACTCTCACCCACCGCTTCCTTGACTGGTGGAGGGTCCTGAGCCGAACGGGTAGGATAGGACATTAATTCTTATTAAAAGTATAATGAAATACCAAGTAACTAAATACTTTTATAAATTACCAATCTTAGTAACTTAGGAAAAATGTGAATTTGATGCTAACCCATGAAATTGCACATTACACCTTATTAGTCGTTAGTGGAGCGTGGGTGGTTAACCGATACACTAATCTGGGACTAGTGAAGAATGGAAATGGGTAGCTCGATGTTAATCATGGATCAATGGAGCGTGTGTGGTTAACCGACACATTGATTGGGTGATTTGTAACATAAAGTGTACCAAGCTAATTTGCATGGTTATTCACGCCCTGTTTGTGATCCTCGACATCTCAGTCACAAACTTGAAGGGCATAATCGAGATTTAACATGCCATTGAAAATTTCAATGAATCTCAAAGAATCTAGGAATTTCAATTCATTTAAAACTTAATAATCAATTTCGTTTTTCATGGTGTAAATTGGTAAATCGTCATTTACCTACCTTCAAATATTTTACAATTGGATTACGACATCACTCTTCCGAATTGTAGAATATTGTTTTGGGTCCTAGCATTAATATTTCATTTTGGATGTTATATTAAGGACTTAAATCAACTAACTTGTATTTCTCCCATTATAGATATCTAGGTCAGACAATTATGGTCTTCCCAAATCTTTTAGAAAAAGCTTTCCTTATGAAAATGATGTCCCACGATTGGATTATGGAAATGGAAATCATACTTCATTTCCTCCACCTCCTCCAATAATTATCCCTAACCCACATGTTCATCAAGTTGAAAATTTCAAGGTCACTCAAGCCCTATTGGCAATCAAAGACCAAGATGGAAGGTTTATGTGTGCACATGCCTTGGAGATGAAGTCACACATTGACAGGCTAGGAATGTTAGGAGTCGTTGTATCGAGGAAGTTGGTATTTGACTTGGTTCTTCAATCACTTCCTAAGTCATATGGATAGTTCATTAAAGATTACTATATGACAGACCGCGACATGTCCCTTATCGATCTTACCTATTTGCTAATTGTTGTTGAATCAGCAATGATTTGGCGTACTCCTCCTGATCCAAAGTTGCAACTTTAGCCATTAGGGCATCTCATGACTCCACCCTTCCATCCCTAAGGACTAAATATAACAAGGATAATAAATAAGGCAGGATTCGAAAATATCTGAAAATTTCGGGATGTTACAACCCTCCCCCACTTGACCTAGACTTTGTCCTCGAAAATCTGTTGCAACAAACAAATTTGGATAATGCTCCCGCATATCGGCCTCCGGCTCTCAGGTCCACTTAGATCCCTTCTGATGCTACCATTGTACCTTTACCATAGGTATATCCTTGTAGGAGAACTCTTCCATGGGTAGGTCGGAGTCCTAGCTCCTGCTGAAATCAATGACGCGGGCTCTCAACATATCCTCGAATTTCTGAATGGTCCATTCGCTCTGGCCGTGTGACTGCGGATGGTAAGCAGTGTTGAAATGTTGTCTCGTGCCTAGTTCCTCATGGAACTCCTGCTAGAATCAGGATGTGAAGCGAACATCATGGTCTAAAACAATAAAGCTTAACACCTCATGGCGAGCAACGATCTCGCATATATACACATCGGCCAACTTCTCGGCCGATGAACTCTCCTGAATCGCAAAAAAATAGGCATTCTTGGTCAATCGATATACGACAACCCATATCGCATCATATCCCTTTGTTGACCTCAGAAACTTGGTGATAAAGTACATCATGATGTGCTCCCATTTCCACATGGGAATCTCCAGATGCTATAGCTTGCCATGTGGCCTCTGATGCTCGGCCTTGACTATCCTGTAGGTCAAGCACCTCTCGACGTACCAAACGATCTATCACTTCATGCATGTCCACCAGTAACTCCAACTCAGATCCTAACAACTACAAGGAAGCCACAGCAGGCCCGGAGTCTACAAAATGGAAAGAGGCGATGGATAGCGATATTCAGTCCATGTATGACAATCAAGTTTGGAATTTGGTTGACAATGTACCGGGTCATAAGACGGTCGGGTGCAAGTGGATCTTCAAGAAGAAGACTCACATGGATGGGAAAGTGGACACATTCAAGGCACGACTGGTTGCAAATTAGTATTTTACTCGAAGGATTATCTAATCTCTGTTGCATGTGGCTATATTCATGAGGTAGCTAGTTGACATTAATGGGAATCCTTCAGTAGTTGAGGACTAGGTGGGTTCGGGAACCTAAAAAAGCCTAGGATATGTTGCAGTAGGTTAGAAGTATGGTTCAGTGAGTACTAGCATAATGGTTTGAAGAAGTGACTTAGAGGATTCAGGAGGATTCCTGAGGAAAGTATGCACAGGTGTGGAAGACAGTATTGGGCTCGTACTACTGAAAGCACAGGATTCATACTCGAATCGGTGAGAGTCTTGCATAATCTAAGAAACTTATGAGAGTTGGATTTTTGGGCGAGTTCTGAGTGTTGGCTTGATTGTATTGCAGTTTGGAGATGAGCTCTCATGGAGATGGTTCATGTTCGGGTTCCAGCTCAGGTGCAGGTGTTGAGCCGATGAGTCGTTGCGGGAGTTCATTTCATCGGAGATCTCTCGATGTGTTTCTGAGATAGTAAACAAGCTCTTGGTCTCATTTCGTGCAGAGATTATGGTTATCGTTGGAGCTCGCACACTGAATTTTTGGGAGTTCCTTGCTTGTGGAGCTCCTGCGTTCCATGGGAAGAGGGACCCCATTATCAGTAGGAGGTGGTTAGCAGATATGGCTATCGCGTTTAGGATGAGGTTCTGCCCCGAGGAGGCGAAGGTCAGATATGCTTCCTGCCTGTTGAAGTATTGGGCACGTGATTGGTGGGAGGAGATCGATAGTGATTTTGGTGATATGTGGTCGATGTTATGTCATGGGATGACTTCTCTTCTAGGTTCCATGCTGAGTTTGCACCAGCGA
The DNA here is from genome assembly GCF_052625555.1 of Lactuca saligna. Taxonomy (NCBI): domain Eukaryota; kingdom Viridiplantae; phylum Streptophyta; class Magnoliopsida; order Asterales; family Asteraceae; genus Lactuca; species Lactuca saligna. The sequence goes on from NC_136417.1 coordinate 14,805,287, forward strand.
TAGAGGTACAGCAGTTAGTGCGATAGTTCGTGGATCTTCACCGGACTTCTGAGGCGGTGGCAGAGATCACTGCCAAGTTCCAGGAGATGGCTTTATTAGTATCGCAGTATGTAACATACAAGGAGATGAAGAAAGTAAGGTATCATGATATACTGCGTGATGACATTAGGAAATTCGTGAGTATTTCAGGGCGCGAGACCCTGAATTATATGATCTCTAGAGCTCGAGAGCGGGAGATTGATTTGGAGCACATTGAGAAGAGGAGTTCAGATCAGGTGCATACTTTGGAGGGTCTCGGGAAGAGACCCAAGACTTTTGACCAGCATTCGAGAGGCCAGCAAGACCAGACTCAGTGCAGCACATACGGGAAATTGCACAATGGGGCTTTTCGTTCTAGGGGTTTAGGCTGCTACAAGTGCTACCGGGTTGGCCACATCAGCAAGGATTGTCCTCATGGAGCAAGTCTGTTATGCTTTCACTGAAATCGGGTGGGCCACATGAAGGTCGATTGTACGACGTTGAGGGGAGAAGCAGTGAGTGCACCTGCTACGTCTTCTTTAAGGATCACCAATGGACGAGAAGGTAGGGCAGGAGCCCCATCAGAGAGGAGTTGAGTTCTACATGTATGTATCTATTTCCTTCTTTCAGGTTATTTATATATGTGATGATGGTTGTTGGAATCTTACATTAGTTTAGGTAAAGCATATATCCCGTTCATTTCTTTGCTCATATATGAGTTACATCTTCAAGTAGTGTCATATGCCATTTCCATACCGTGGATTTCAAAGTGGTTAAGGAAGGGTCGTTTCTCTTTTGATGTTTCAGAGTGTTTAGTATCATCTTGGGTTATGGTCGAGATCATTTTAGGGTTATTATGTGAAATGTATGCGGTTAGGGTTCAACAGGGCGGTTACCCACCCTCGTCAGCATTCGGAGGGTTCAGTTATTGTGCTCATATTGACTCATGGGGTCGCCAAGGGAAGTTATTTACTACAGAAGTTTTGCTTTAAGCATCAACTAATTGGAATTCAAGATCTGAGTATGGTATCATTTCAATGCATTTGGATTTATCAATATTCTTGGGATTCAGAAAGTATTCATCTAGTCTTCAGAGGTTGTATGGTCTTGTAAGTTCAGCTAGTAATGAATCTCTAGCATTAGTAAGTGCTGGTTGTCAACAGATCGATCAATGGAAGGTAGGAAGGATTGGAAATCCTATTATTTGTCCTATGTCGTAGACACTTAGTCAGATCAAAGTGGGGGAGAACTGGTCAAGTACCCAGGATAGAAGCAAGCATGAAATTGGGATGAGCTCGTATCCTCATCAGGAAAGGAAAAGGTGGCCCAAGTGGTTGCCTGTATGGGGGATAATGTGAATTGGAAGTTCGGGAAACTTCCCAACTTTGGGACCACATCTGATTAATGTGTAGCAGACTATGGGGAACCAGGTTAAGGAATCCCAGTCAGGACATGAGTTCAGTGTGGGATGTTAGACCATGTGTGTGCTCGAATATGGGTGTGTTCGGATTGGTAATCAGCGATAAGCCCATGGTCAGCGGTTCAGTTAACATGGGAAGTGATGTAAGACTGTGGGATAGTCGTAGCATTCACCAGCAGCCAGATAGCATGGAAGGTGTTGTAAGACTGTGGGATAGACGTAGCATTCACCAGCGGCCTGATAGCATGGGGAATGTGGTAAGACTATAGGGTAGCCTGTAGCATTCACTAGTTGGCATATAGAGTAGAGGTGTTCTAAGACTACGAGGTGGCCCGTAGCATTCACTAGTTGGCAGATAGAGTAGAAATGTTGTAAAACTGCAGGGGTGACCCGTAACATTCGTTAGTTAGCCATTAGTATAGCGGTATAGTGTAATGCCTGTAGATCAGGGCTAGTCAATTTAGAGACGATAAGCATCAAAAAATATGTTTTGACAGAATATTATTTAAAATGAATAATCTTAACTAAGTTTTAGTATATGTTACAAGGATTCCGTACATATAAAGAACACCGAAATCCGAGTTATAACGAAGAAGTTATGACATGTCGAAGTTTCACAACAGAACCAGCATGACGCTGAATGACGTAAAATATGAATTTAAGATAGAGCGATATCTAGCCTTAATGATCTAAATGAAAGTCGTATGAGGAAGTTATGATTTTTCGACTTTTCGACTTAGCGGTATGCAACCCGAATACTCGAATATAAGATCGAGTGATTTTTAGCCGAAACAATCTAAACGAGAATCGAAGATCTCGTTAATAGTAGTCTAACGGTAAAAAGACAGACGAAAACAGACATCGGATGAAGAACTTATGAATTTCTAATGGAGTTTTCATGTCCCGGCCTACTAAAAATAATATAAAAGTAATATAATTTATAATATATTGAAAATAAAGTCAAAAGTATCCGACGGAGTCTAAATAAAAGTGGTAGATCTTATTTTTACCTACGTGTCGATATAAAGAACGTCGAAAACGGAGTCCGTATGCGAAAGTTATGACTTTCTGAAGTTCGAGGCGCGAACCCCAAAGTTGTGTCAGTGGCCACGACGTGGAAACAGTGCCCACGACGTGGCATGACTTCTGACTCCTTCTGGAGCCTGACAGAGCAAGTGGACGATAGTTCAAGCCCACAACGTGGAAAAAGTGCCCACGACGTGGAAAATGAGAAATTAGCCCTATAAATAGATTTGAAGGGGCGGCCGGCCAAGGTTGCTAATTCACTCTTATCTCACCCATATTACCTCGATTTTCATGCAAAGAAGTACCCCTGAAGCCCTAGTATCATCCCGAGACCCGAAGCAAGTCCCAAAGCCTCGAAGATTTCGAGAAGAAAAGAGTTTCCGAGTCGAAGCTCTGCCCGCGAGAAGTCCGGTGTGTGAAGTGATCCCGGTTTCACCGAAGAATTCTATTTGAAGATTCGTAGTGCTATCCGGTCATCTTCTGATCAAGTGAGTGTATAGTCACTTTCTTCTTACACATAAATATTAAGTATTTTCTATGAAATATGTGTTATGTGTGTATATATTGTTGTTTTTTTAGATGATTGTGGAATTGATGAATTATATAGGTTTTAATGAGTTAAACCATATATGTATTTTGTATATACAAATATGTTGGGTAGAACATGGGTAAATAAGATTGTTGGTATGTGATAAAAGATGAGTTGGATCATGAGATAAAAGGGTAAAGAGATAAACTTGTTATATATCCAAGAGTATGGGTCAGATCAAGAGGCTAGTTTTAGATCCGAGATTATGGATTAGGTAATGAGGCAAATTTAAGATCCGGGAGTACGGATTATGTATTTTTGAACTATGCGTTCATTCGATAAGGTATCATGTGTATAGTCCCTTTTAGGAACGTGATTTTAATACGAGTATTGATTAAAGTATGATATATATATATACACACACACACACACACACACATATATATATATATATATACATATATATGTATATGTGTGTGTGTGAATTATTTGCTATTTCTCAAAACGTATGTTATGTATAATTGATGATATGCAACGTACGAACCAGTTATGGTCCAATATGTATTAAGATGTGTATATATGATATTATTACTTAAAAACTTTGTGTTAAATATACTCATAGTTAGCGTTTCCAAACGGAGATAGTGTCGAAAATTGATTATAGGCATTATAGGCTAATGTCCGCCCTGATCACCCATGTGACAGATGGTGACTCCTTCATCGCGTCCTTTGCTGAGGTAGAGTGTGCCTAGTGATGGGTTAAGACTTAAATAGGGATGTTTAGTTCCATTAAGTTTGGACATTGGGTAGCCTCTTATTAAGAGTATGTGTGTTGTGAGATTGATGATCGGTGGAGTATGCACAGAAGTACATTTTATGTACGAAATCCTTTTCAAAGCTCTGTGTCTTGGGTGTTGCTTGTGCCAGGGTACTACTATGTTCTCGGGTACGAGTCCTTCGCATACCAAAGTACTATAACATGCCAGAAGTACTATCATGTACAAAATCTTTTTGACAATTTTGTGTGTCGGTTACGGGAGTGTACGGGAGTACTCTAGTAGTATTTCCCCATACATTTATTTTGAGAGAGCTTTGTAGTCAACGTTTCTTTTATGAAGTGATCGACCGAGCTTCATATGTTAGCATTTTCTTTCACGAAGTAATTAAGGGAACTTTGTAGACTTCCTAATAAAGTGTGTCGGTAATAGACCACTGCTAGGTATGTCTGGTGTTATATTGTTGGATAGGGTGCGTCTGGGGCTGAAATACCTCATGATATTCAGGCCACTACTAGGAAAAGTTCGATGCTGGGATAGGTAGAGTCTGGGGGTATAATACCTCATGATAGTCAGGCCACGCCTTGGCATTGTTATCTAGATAACTTCCCCTGACTTAAAATGTCTTGTGGTTCTTTCTTTTACGAACAAAGGTTCATCGTGAAACTTATTCCATTCCCATCATTTGATGTCTTTATTGATCCGTGTTTGCTGCCAGGGAATTTCCGAAGCAGCTTCGCCAGTTTGTGGTCCATATCGATTCCTTAGGCTAGATCTTGTAAGATCATTGTATAGGGTCAGTATGTGGGGATCGACGGGATGGGATATATTGTTTTAGAAATATGATTTATATGTGTTTATAATATTAGTGGTTTTGCAGGATCGAGATATACTTTATTATCACATTGTTTGAACTAAGAGCTTTCGTACTCGGTGTTCATTAGGTGATTGGGTCCACCAAGGATGTTCGAACTAAGTGTTCATTAGATATTTGAACTTAGTGTTCATCAGGGATATTTGAACTAAGTGTTCATTAAGTGTTGGTGAACTAGATGTTTATTGGGTAATATTGGAACTAAGTGTTCATTAGGTGTTCTTGAACTAGGTGTTCATTAATTATTGTGAACTGCGTGTGCACCAGAGGTAATCTAAGAACCTTAGCAGCACTAGACTTTATGGCAGTTCCTTAGGGTAATCCTTAGGAATGAATGGGAGAATGGAAATCGGTTCTTAATATAAATCTTTAAGAAATAAAGGAAGATAATGGGGGTGGGTAATTGGATTGATTATTTGATAAGTGAATATAATAATTATATTATTGTGTGTTGAAAACCCTATATGCTTACCAGGCTCCCAAGTCTGACCCTCTCAGTTTTCTTTGTATTACAGGTTATGGTACGAGAGCATAAGTTGGCTGACATAACGAGAGATTTTGGATTATAGGCCAGTAGTTATGAATAACTATTGTAAGGTCTATATTGTTCTGTTTATGCTTTTGGTTTGTATTGAACATGACATACCGAGATTTTGTTATATAATGAGAATACATTTCTTTAAAGAAATGATTTGATAAATTCTTATCATATTTTGTTTTGGGAACAAATTCCGCAACTATTTTCTTTAAAAGATTACTCTGATTTTAAAAACAAAGCATAAATAAATCGGTCTTTTCTCGTCGTGAAAATGGGGGTGTCACATATAGTAAGATTGTGGGGGTGGCCCATAGCATTCACTAGTGGCCAGTAAGTATGAGAGTGTTGTAAGACTGCGGGGTGGCCCGTAGCATTCATCGGTCCCTATTCGATAGTGAGAATGTGACATATATGTGATTCACTCACGGACTCCTTCAGATGATTTAGTCAGGGCGGGTCAGTCGCACAGAGGTGAGTAGGCCACAGTATGATCGGATTCGGGAAATGGTAGGTCGTTGGAGACCAAGCGTAATGTAAGACTACATTGGTTTTGTAGCATTCACTTTTCGTATTAGATTCAATAGCGACAGGTAGTCTAACGGTTATGATCGGGAAGATCAGAAGGAATAATGGAACCATGAGTGGCAATATGATTAGGGCAGATTTCGATAGCCGAAGTTCTCTTCGAAAGTCGTGTGGGGAAACTGTGAGGTTGCTCTTCGCTCAGCAACCAAACAGGAATTTAGTATTCCAAATAAGTTTGGGACCAGGGAGGTCTCGGTTGCCTTCGGAAAGTAGATAGGAGGCAGCGTGATGCTTCGGGCAGTAGTATTGATTTGGGGATTCATATGTGTGGAGTAGCTTGATGATCGAAGGTGCTAAATCACTTGCAGTAGGATTAAATAATCTCAGAGTAATTTATTTCACCTTGTTGCACAACGCTCGTCTGAGTCTAACCGTTGCAGGGACGAATCTTCTACTTGAAGGATTATCTGAGCCTTCTGTCAAGTATAAGTGTTCTACAGGGACATTTGGTTGGTCATTCTAGGAAGATTAAGCATGGTAAATCTCAGCATGGGTGGTCTGTCAGAAAGTTAGACCAATGCGAATTTCCAATTTCATAAAGGTAAAGTGGCTTCTTTCAGAGGCTCAGGGTTGTTTATCTCCAGATTGTGGTTTTGATTGGGGTGTTAGTAAGGAACGATTTTGAGGACGCAATCTAATTAAAGCGGGGGAGAGTTGTAACACCCGGTTTTGAAGGTGCTTCATTTCTCGGAGTTGTGGCCTAATCATTAGTCGTCATAAGGTTTAGGGCCTTGGGAAAGGAAGGATTTGGCCCATTTCAGATGTGGGTGTTAGGGTATAAGTGATTCAGGTATTCGATGGTTTCTTGATTTCTTCAAAGGCCAAGGGTATAACCGTAATCTGATGATTCGGTCCTTTATGGGTATTGGTTTTTGTTCGGAAGGTTTTAAGTCTTGGGCTAGTTATTAGGAGCGTAGGGATTCTTGCCACCTTTTCGTGGATATAAGGTTCGTTGGAAACGGATCTCGGATGAGGAAGTTATGACACTTTGAAGGTTTTGGTAGAATTAGCCCCTAATGGAGATGGTTGCCAGATCACTCCCATGCATGCAAGGATGCATGCACGCGCCTAGCTGGGAACGCCCAACGTAGGTTGGGTTACACCCAACATATAAGGTCATTTGGTCGCGGGTGGTTTGTGAGTACGTCGGATGTACTAAGAGGTACGCGGGATGTACTCCCTTCAGACCAAAACCCTAGATTTTAGGGTTTGGCACTATATAAGGAACATTATGCCTTTAATATCAGCCTCCCTCTCACCCTTAAGTAGCTACCACGAAACCCTAATCCTTCCTTGTGTGTTCTTGAAGTTTAGAAGGCCATTAAAAGAGTATTTTGGTGCTCTTGAAGAAGGTGTTCACTCTTGAAGGTTCATTGAAGAAGATAGAGCTTTTAGATCCAGAACCTCCTTAGCATTTGACTCTCATTTGAGGTATAAAGTCTTAAACTTGGTGGTTATTCCTTAGATCTCTTGTGTTGCGTTTTTAGACCTTTTTGGTCCCAAGGATGAAGCTTTATGGTTCAAATTTGTTTCCTAGGTTTAGGGTTGCCAACCTTGGTGCTATTTGAGTCCTTAAGATAGAAAGTTGTCATCTTGAAGGTCTTAATGGGTTCATGCAAGAGTTAAGGTCATTTTCATGGAAGTAGAATGTTATTTTTGGAGTTTGGGCTTATTTGGGGGCATGCAAGCCACCAAGTAATCGACTTTATGGATTAAGACCTTTCAAGGGACTCAGATCTATGATTGGGGCTTCAAATCTTAAAGGATTAAGCTCTTTTATGTCGTTTTCAATCACATTTGATCTCTATCATAAAACGGGTAGGTATGGTTATCATGGTAGTTTAGTCATACTTTAAATATATGATTTTGATACTTATGCATACTATGGACCAAATGGAATAAATTAGTTCCAATAAAAGTGAACGTATTAGGTAGACTTATCATTCTTGATTGAATTCCGAGTAAGGGTAATTTGAAAGTGAAAAGTCGATATTGACTCCATATTATGTATGATAGATAGAGATAGTACCAAGACTGTCGATCGTTTGTTCGGGTGTTGTGAGATGGTGAGTTCATTATAGCACATGGTTGTTCACTGTTAACCCGTCTCTACGATGGTCGATGATTGAATCTGGTGGGTCGATGATTTGTGTTTATATTGGTTAAAAATAATAGTTTTGATATGATTGTTCGTACATCGATACCGTTGATTATTTGGTATTTTCTTAATACTCATATTTTCAAGAATATTGAGCCGTAGTTTTATTTTATTTCATTATTTTCTGTTGTATAATTGGATTTCTTGTACATACCATAGAACGAAGTTTGATTAACTTAGTTTATTAAAATACTCAAATGTAATTTTAATTTCTAATTATCGTAAATATTAGGGATAATGAATTGGGAGGGTAATAAGGTTTTCAGTTTGTCCATATTAGGTCACTAAGGTTTTTTTTGTGCGTATTAGACCAATATGGTTGTTATTGCCGTTTAGAAATAATCATTTTACCGGTTTTAACGGTTAAAAATGACTATTTCTAAACGGTAATAACAATCATATTGGTCTAATACGCACAAAAAAACCTTAGTGACCTAATACGGACAAACTGGAAACCTTATTACCCTCCTAAGTCATTAACCCTAATTTTAAATACATTGAGAATATATGACCATCAACAGTAAACTACTTCGTTTAGAACTCGCGTCGTCTCATATAACCTGTTACTCCTCTATATGGCGAAGCTCTTCATCTATAGTTGTCCCTTTAGGGACATCCGATAAAATTGGAACGATACATAGAAGATTAGCATGGCCCCTGCGCAAGGATGACACACACAAATCGAGAAATGGTCCAAAATATTTTTTAACCCTTCGTCGTCTTCTCTAGAACCCTAATTCCCTTTTCAAATGCTAATAAAGTTCAATTGCAATTCTTACGTTTCAGTAGTTCATCTACTGAAGTCATGATCAGACAACATGTGGATTATATGGTCAGATTGATCTTCTTATTGATGTCTTCAACCATTTATGGCAAGTAAGGGTGATCTTTCTTTCTATAAAGTCTCCTTTAAGTTTTTTACTTTTCCTGTCATTAAGTTTCATGCTTTATAAACTTCTGTTTATGTGTTGTATATAATATGTATGTAGTTGTTTATGTGCTGATTTTTTTATTCATTTTGCAACTTCAGTTTCTTAGTTCATGTTGTGGTTTTGCTTTTTATAAAATAATTGATAATAGACATCCTATACAAGTCCCCGTTGGTTTTACATTTTCATTCGTTATCAAATGTAGACATTGATGGGAGGTATCAAAGTAAGATTTTGTTTTTGTACATATGGATGTTTTCATGTAAACATTTAAATGACAAAAAAGAAGTTATTGATAAAATGTTGCATATTTATGTAATGAAGATCATCAATCATATGAGTTTCTGGACTTAGAAGTTCTAAAAGAGTTGTGAGATAAGTTTAAATGGAAGCAACTATTTTCAGTCAAACAAATCATTCACATTGATTAGTAAGCATGTTTTCTAAATAATTAGGGTTAATGACTTAGGAGGGTAATAAGGTTTCCAGTTTGTCTGTATTAGGTCACTAAGGTTTTTTTGTGCGTATTAAACCAATATGGTTGTTATTACTGTTTAGAAATAGTCATTTTTACCCGTTAAAACCGGTAAAAGGACTATTTCTAAACGGTAATAACAACCATATTGGTCTAATACGCACAAAAAAAATCTTAATGATCTAATACGGACAAGTTGGAAACCTTAGTACCCTCCTAAGTCATTATCCCTAAATATTATTATTGTATAGGAGCACATGTTTGACGATTTTACTGGTGGTCGTTCAAATATTATCTGCCGCTCTATAAAATAAGAAAAAGTTAAATATTATCTTTATTTGAGAAGTACGAAATCATTTTGATATCTACGCTAAATCGCAGGAATTACTACAGACACCCATCTTACCAACTCGACGCTCATTGGAGGGTTGGTTGCTCTCCGTTCATCTCTCTCTCTCTCTCTCGATATATATACATATATTTATCATCAGTTCATCACTGGATCTGAAACCTACAGGAACTCGATTCTTTCCTTCCTCTCACACGCTACTCAACAGTAGAGTAGTCAAAAGGTGCGAACAATTTCAATGGAAAGCGACGCAGATGCACCGCTTCTTACCTCTAAAAATGTCTCAACGAACGCCCACTTCCGCACCGGCGTCGAAGATAGTCCTCCGGTAACCGGAGTAAAGGAGTTCATTAGACAATTTGGAATCGAATCGAAGAGGATGTGGTACCTCGCCGGCCCCGCCATCTTCACCGCTGTCTGCCGATACTCTCTCGGTGCTGTCACGCAAACGTTCGCCGGTCATGTTGGAACTCTTGATCTCGCAGCTTTCTCCGTCGAAAACTCAGTCATTGCAGGTTTCTCATTGGGGATCATGGTTCGTAATTTACTTCATCTAAGGGTTTTGAAATCAAAAGATTTCCCTAACTTAGACGTTAATCGATGGGTGTATTAACTGTTTATGATGAAATCATATTATATTAATCCACAGCTTGGAATGGGCAGCGCGTTGGAGACACTGTGTGGGCAAGCGTATGGAGCAGGTCAGATTAACATGATGGGAGTATATATGCAAAGATCGTGGATTATTCTGATCACCACCGCTCTCCTTATGCTGTCCCTCTACATCTTCGCGACTCCGGTGCTTCTATTGATCGGACAAAAGGAAGATATAGCTCATGCGGCGGGGAGGATGGCGTTATGGATGATTCCGCAGCTGTTTGCTTACGCTTTAAACTTTCCGATGGCCAAGTTTCTTCAAGCTCAGAGTAGGATAATGGTGTTGGCTTACATAACGGGAACGGCGTTGGTGCTGCATACCTTTTTTAGCTGGCTTTTCATGTTGAAGTTGGGGTGGGGGTTGTTCGGCGGAGCTATGGTGCTGAATGCGTCGTGGTGGTTCATCGTGGTGGCTCAGATGGTGTATATATTCAGAGGCTCATGTGGTGAAGCATGGTCGGGATTTAGCTTCGCTGCCTTCAATAATCTATGGAGCTTTGTGAAGCTGTCCTTCGCGTCAGCTGTCATGCTGTGGTAAGACAAATTGACTTGTGTTTGTTTGTTTCTTTACGTTTTTTAAATTGTTTTTTATTAATCTTTGTGGTGTATATTTGATCATATCAGATATTTTACCAACATGCATACTAATTAAATCCTTTAGATAAAGATTGTCATTGGGAGTATACTTAAATAAGTAATAAATTATAAATGTACATGCATGTTTGTTGTTTGTTGTAGTAATATAATGGGTCTATTAATTATGAGATAAATAACAATATAAAATACTAGTAGAAACACTTAGATTATTTGATTTATTTATATGATTAGAGGATTGAAAGTTAATACCTAGTGCTATATATAAAATGATGTAATAAGTAATAACATTTAAAAATTATAATAGCAGTTAATATGGTTCAGAAAATCTTGAACGACATCTATCTGCCGACACTGCATTAATTAGAATAGTATTTATAATTTTAAGGTTAATAACTTATTTTTCAATTTTGCAGTTATTATTTTAAAAATAGCAATCATTGTCGATCGATTTAAATTTATTTCATTTAACATTTTTCAATTATTCAGTTTTAAAACTTCTAGATATCATATAATGATGTTTAACCATCTAAATAAAAGGATAGTGATATCTAAAAAGATTTAAATTTGTTTAAAATTTATAATATATGTTTTTTTTTTGTTACAAATAAATAATTAAAATAGGGTTATAGCTAGGGTATTCAAATTCGTTTTGATGATTGTTTTTTAATAATAGTTTAAACTTTAGAAGCTATAGATGTTTTGTCGAACATGTTAGGTATTATTCGATAAGTCTCTAGATAAAAGTCACCTATACAAAAATTTAACTTTATTAAATCGAAAGTTTCTAGACTACAAGTCTTTTGAACTTTTCAAATTTTCTTGTACTTTTATTTAATAAAAGTAAAGGTTGATGTTTTATAAAATTGAACATAAATAACAATATTAATGTTTGATGAGTTTTAAATGTTTGATGCAGCTTGGAAACATGGTATTTTATGGCATTGGTACTTTTTGCTGGATATTTAAAGAATGCTGAAATTGCAGTTGATGCACTCTCCGTATGGTTAGTATCTTTATCATTTTACATTTTATTATTCATTTTACATTTTATTTTATAAGTTACTGTATGCTTAAAAGAATTTCCAAAGTAAATATATTTTTTTATATTTCCAATAAGTTTTTGATGCGAAATTATATTTTTACCTATTACTGATTAGTAGTTATTAAAACTCAAAATATTATTAAAGTCAACTTTCCACAAGTAGCCGGAAATTAAAATTGGAAATGATACAATTCACATAACTAGAAGCTCTTCTGATCTTGATAAAGCTACTCTTTCACATGGTACTTCATTTAATTACATATTAAACATTTACTGTTGTTCATTACATAATTTTTAATTTTATTCAGTTCTATAGCTATTTAAAAATCATGACAAGTATTATATTAGTATTAGAAAAAATATTCACAGGCCGCTATAAATGCCTGAATTGCAGTTATCAAATATAAAAAATTTCAAATACTTCAGAGCAGCCTCTTGTTGACTAGATCCGATCCGTGACTATATATATATATATATATATATATATATATATATATATATATATATATATATATATATATATATATACACTAGCCGTTACCCGCGCACAGCGGCGGGGACAAATAGCTTCTTTCAACGATATTTTTTTAAAGAAAAATATTATGTTCCAAAAGAAAGTTCATGTCGTAGGTGAGAGGAAGGACGGTAGTCGTGATAGTGGTTGGTTGAAGGCGGAAGGAGGCAGAGCGGCTGTGGTGGTGGTGGTTATACTGTTTTGGTTACTGGTTAGGGTTCTTCGAGAGAGTGTGCGTATATTTCTTACTTTGAAGGGATTACGAAGATAGATATTATGAGATGGCTTGTTACCAATGTGAGAGAAGAGATCCTCTATAAATTGTTGACATTGACCGCTTCAAATAACTGAAGTGTTGAGATTGACGGGTTCAATTTGCAAATGAATTCTTCTATTAATTTGATACGAGATTTTTAGTGATAAAGGATAGGGTTAAAGTTTTAATATTATTATATTATAAATGGGTTGTACTTCAAGCTTAATAGTTTGGACGTCTTAAAAAAATAATATTATTATATTCAATCTATTTATAGAAATAGTTAGATTTCTTTTATAAGTAGTAAAGATATATATATATATATATATATATATATATATATATATATATATATATATATATATATATATATATATATATATATATATATATATATATATATAGGGATAATGTCATAAAAAACCTTAAGTTTTGCAGAAAATGTCGGTTTTACCCTTCGGCAGATTTGTGGTTCATTTATACCGCAAACTTGTCATTTTTTTGTCGGTTTTGCCCTTGTTACCTACAATACCAGGTTTCCAGGTTATTATGAATTATTTTTTGCGAAAAAACCCTTAAGTTTACAAATATTTTGCAAAAAAATCTTTAAGATTATAAACATATAAAATATAAATATATATTCAAAATTTTATAAAACTAAATAGTTTTCTACTTAAACATATTTTTAGCTTTATGTACGGTAAATTTTATATTTGTTTGATATAAAGTTTTTATATTTAAATTTTAAAAAAGTTACCTAGTTTTATCAAAATTTAAATATTTATTAATTAATACTTAAACTTTTTAAAATAACATTAAAAAACGTCTGTTAGCTAATAATAATATAACATTAGTGACATTCAATTAATTTTTTTTAAAAGAAAATTAAAAATATTTTATATGTTTAAAAGGTTTGAATTTCAGAAATAATAAACTATCATATTTTATATAAAAATAAATATATTTATATAATAAATTAGACAAATATATTTATATTTTATATGTTTAAAATGTTTATATTTGTTTTTGATGTTTAACATGTTTATGATATTTTTATAAAAAAATATGATAATATTATTATATATTTAAACATATAAAAAATACGATATGTTAGTATTTCTGAAATACAAACCTTTTAAACATATAAAATATTTTTATTTACCTTTTAAAAAAATTAATTGAGTGTACATGATACCATATTATTCATAATAACTATTTTAGCATAATTACGTATTAACTAACAAATGTTTTTTAATTTTGTTTTGAAAAGTTGAAGTATTAATTAAGAAATATATTCAAATTTTGTTAAAACTAGGTAAGTTTTTTAAAATTTAAATATAAAAAGTTTATATCAAACAAATATAAAAATTACCGTATGTAAAGATAAAAATATATTTTAGTAGAAAACTATTTAGTTTTATAAAATTTTGAATATATATTTATATTTTATATGTTTATAATCTTAAGGGTTTTTTTGCAAAATATTTGTAAACTTAAGGGTTTTTTTGTAAAAAAATAATTCATAATTACCTGGAAACCTGCTATTGCAGCAACAAGGGCAAAACCAACAAAAAAAAAATAACAAATTTGCGGTATAAACGAACCAAAAATCTGCCGAAGGGTAAAACTGATATTTTCTGTCAAACTTAAGGCTTTTTATGACATTATCCCATATATATATATATATATATATATATATATATATATATATATATATATATATATATATATATATATATATATATATATATATTCGTAATGTATGGAATTATGGGAATGGGTTAAAAACATCGCCATCCCTTATTTTGACATCACATGAGAATGCATGCAAAACGGAGATTACAGTTTTCAATAAATAAATTGGTAGGAGTAGAAAATTTGATAAAGGACACCTTACGATACGACATAGATTTAACTAGCTTGCTTTTGTGACAATATTTTTTAAATTAGTTTTCCACTTTCGTGGAGACTTTCGTTTACAGTGTATAAAAAAAGTAGTCATCATTACATGCCTTTAATCATAGCGTGCAAGACGGATCACCATGATATGATATATTAATTGTCTTTTTAGTAAACGGCAGTAATTTTTTATTTCATTATCCAATCAACTATAAGTTACATACAGTATAAAAAAAGATAAAAATCTATCGTGTTATATTTTGTTATTTTAATCGATATTAACACTGATGTGTTTTATTTGGTAATAATAATGCATTTTGAATAACTATTGCAGCACAAACATTGTTGGATGGGCAGTTATGATAGCAATCGGATTTAACATAGCCGTAAGGTGAGTTTTAAGTTAATATTTTTATTAATTACTAAAAACAGATGTATTATTAAAAAAATAAATTATTTTTATTTATGGTTGCAGTGTGAGGGTATCAAATGAATTAGGGGCAGGGCACCCAAGAGCTGCGAAATTCGCAATTGGGGTGGTGGTAATTTCGTCATTTATATTCGGTTCTTGTCTGGCCATTCTTCTGGTAATTTTCCGGCATCAGTATCCTGCCATATTTGCTGATAGTTTGGAAGTTCAAGAAGCGGTTTATGCTCTCACTCCTTTATTAGCAGCTTGCCTTGTCATTAATAATATTCAACCGGCACTTTCTGGTAAGTTTATTAATTTCAATCACTCTATCTTTTTTGTATTTTTGTAGTATTTTAATTCAAGGAATAACAAAATAACGACTTTAAAACTTTTATTTCAAAGCAAAAAACTCATAATCCAACATGTCATTTACTATATTTTATGTTATTTTCCATATTTCAAAAGTAACCAAAAATAATCAGTTTTTCTTCAATCACATAAAAGACCAACAATTTCCCTACTTGTCACTTGATGATTCCAAAAATTCTAGAAACTGATTCCCACAAAAAAAAAAAAAAAGACAAGGTTTTTTATGGCGGGAAGCAATTTCGTCCACCAATACGGAATTGGACAATTGGTGGCATTTTGTTGATTAGCTAAAAAAAATATGGTTAATTTAGTAAAAATATCATCCAATAATGATTATTTTGAATGCTTATGATTTAATTCAATCTTTTTATATTTTGGGTTGTAATTATTTAATACTTAAATGATTTATTGTGATACAATTTAGGGGTAGCAATCGGGGCAGGATGGCAAGCAGTAATCGCTTATATAAATATTGCATGCTACTACATATTCGGCGTACCGTTGGGGCTCTCTCTGGGATTTCTAGCCGGATGGGGCATAAAGGTAAAATCATTTTTAGTAATTTTAAATCATTTTAATGTTTTAAAAGTTAAAAAAATTTATATCAGTAAATTAACAATTGATGATATTATTTACAGGGTATATGGGTAGGCATGATGAGTGGAACTGTGGTACAAACCATGGTTTTGTTCTTAATTTCTTACAGAACCAACTGGGACAAAGAGGTAATTTACATGACACCAATTATTTATTATTAGTAATTTATTGGCTTATCATTTAAACAAGCCTCAACTATTCGAACAAACTTAATTTATTTGTATCGTGTTCCTTTTTTTTTTTTTGTAGGCCTCATTGGCTGACAAGAGAATTAAAGAATGGTCAGGTCAAAAGAAGACAGTTGAAGAAAAATGAAAGGCTAATTTCTTGTTTAATGTGTGATTTTGATTTTCGATATCGATTTGGGTGCATGTAACCACATGTGAACTAGTTTTTATAGATTTTAGTCCTAGATTTTTTTGAATTAAGTTTTCTAATATATCCCATTACGACGGTAAACAAACAAAACGAAATTTCTTTATCTTCACAAAATTGTAAAATCTTGGATATGATCCAACCAATTTCAAAATTATGGATTTGGTTATTTTGAGAGGTTTTCGTTGTGGATTTGGTAATTGTCATTGTTAAAATGACTAGTCAAAAATATTCAATGATAAACGATATCATATGGACAACACACGTGGAACCCGATCCAACAACAAAATATATTCAATTCCATGTCATAACATCCAAAAACCCATGGTAAATTTTTTGCATTTTCAAAAAGGGAATAAACCATTTTTCTATAAAACATATATCGTCAAAATATTGTTTCACAACTATATTATAAAATCAGAGTATCAAAACGTAACATCTTTCAAAAACATGATAACTAGATGAGGTGTACAATTAAGCCTTCGTTTTCCTCCAATCCTTTGAAGTTCCTGAAATATTTTAATCAACAATTGTAAGTTAAAGCTTAGTGAGATCACCAAAATACCACACACACCAATATACATAAAATGCATGCACACATGAGCCTTCAGTACACCTGGACCGGACCGCTCTCTTAAGACTACAACACGTGGTTGGACCGCTCTTTTGGGCCTACAGTATCAACCAGACCATCCGGGTATCTTGGCCTACAGTTGTGACAACCGGCTATTATGGGTTAACAAAAGTCAAGCAAGTCAACGAAAGTCAAATAGTTAGGACTTAAATCATGAATTTCACCTTGCTTTTAGGGTTCTTGGTTTTTAGGACCCAAAAACCTTGAGATTTCAGTTGTGATAGACCGAAATCGCATGCCTACACTGAAATCACATCTAGGCCAAAATCATACCAAGACCGAATTCATACCAGGACCGAAATCACATGTGATTTTTATGGTTTAAAGGTGATTTCGGTGGTGCTTAGGCCGAAATCACCAATCTGAGTTGGTGGTGCTTTTCTCGATATGATATAATACACAAACCAATGCAAACATCACATCAACCTCACATCTCTTCTATATATTTGGCCGAAATCACCCTCCCCATTCCTCATTTACATCTTCAAACTCTCCCAATTTTCTCTCAAGAAAGAGTTCTTAACATCTTCAAATATTCATACACATTCCCAGAATCATCTTCAAATATCCATAGGAAGTTAATTCTTCAAGATAGTTCTTAGGAAATATTCTAAATTTCCTTGTTAAATCTAGTGTTTATACAACACTTTCATGTTAGTTCAACTAATTTACACACATTATTGTGTGTTAAAAACTTATAGGATACAATCACCTTCAAGTGTTCTAACTTGAAGATCATCACCATCACCTCGTTATCAAACCAAAAACACACTCAATGTGAGTTTATACCGCTACATTTTTCGAGATTTTCAATGTTTTAAGGGGAAATATAAGTAAAACACAAGAGAACTTGTGTTAAAATACAAAATGGTTAAATCCGTTTTGTTACTTGTTATACAAAAATGCTAAATTCATAAAACAGTTTTACCACCAAACTTGCGAACTTTTACATAAAAAGATTTGTACATATACGTTATGATTTTTCTGACACAAATATATATATATATATATATATATATATATATATATATATATATATATATATATATATATATATATAGTTCAAATGTTTTCAATAAGTATTGTGTGCCTCTAACAACCAATCAGAATAAAACAAAAATAAATTCAATAATAAACCATAAAATGGTATAATAGTAATCTTGGCTGCAGTTAATTATGGTAAATATTAAACATTTTAATATCCTTTAAATTGGGTGAATTTGTTTGTTAAATTAGATGTCTCTTTCATTATCATCACCAGAAAAATGTCGTCTTTGACCACAACCTAAATCCTTCAATTGCCGACCACAAAAGCTCAGTGGCAATCTTTACTGTCGGTCCTCCACTAGTCGTTGCTATCACTCACCTCCATCATGTTCGATTTTTTGTCCAGTAAACAAGGACATTGTTGCAAACACTAGTCACCTCGTAGGAACCTGCTCATCTTCTTTAACTCGATGCAAGAATGAAGGCATGAAGACTAAAGACGAGCTATATATGTGTACTTGTGTGTGTATGAATATATATCAAGATCATCAAGAAGGATTTGTCATCAATCTTGAGCATCGACCAACATAAGTAGATTAATTCAACAGATTCTTCCTTTCCTAGTTAGTTTAAAGATTGTTAATGTTTCTCAAATGGCAAAGTCTTATTTTGTTACAGTCCCAAAACTCGACTTTCTAAGTTTTCTTTTTAAATGACCAGATTAACAGAAAACTTTGATTTTCTTGTTCCCTAAACTAGTATCTAGCTTCAGAGTAAAACGACATCTGATTTTGCCCACCAGTTGTTTGTTAAAATGCTTGAACCAAATATTTCATCCATTCATTTGTATATGATGTCCACTGATAAGTCATTTGAATATTAGCCAATGTACTTTTGTTAATATGGTTTGTTTTGGTCTAATGGGGTCTTTATTTTCTTTATTTTAGCTTTTCTTATGGTTAGTTATTCCATAAACATGATGATTTAGTTTTATTTCTTTGAATTAATTTCATACTCTTTAAGAATAATCAAAACCACTCTAAGAGAATATTTATGGCATCATTCTTGCAGAATAAACATGTTTTTTTTACAGTTATTAGACTCTAAGTAATATCTTGCTAGAATAAAGTATATGTATTCTTATAGAATATTTTGTACTGTATTCTATCATAATTTATTTATATAAATGTATTCTGTCAGAATGTCTTTAAGAATGTTTGTTAATAACAAATATATTTACTTAATTGGTAATATTAATGAGTAATGTATGTTATCCTTTCAGAATGGCTTGAAGAAGGAATCTAATATTAATCATACAAGAGAAAGACTTGAAATCGAATTCAACATCAAGTATATTTGCGAAGAATTACATTCTTACGATAATACATCACATTTTTGTAAGAATAGTTGAAATCAAATGGATTATTTGGACCATTGAGGAAGATCAAGTGAATTTGTTCAATAATAGTATATTTAAGAATTCTATTTCTTAATAAATTTACTCATTTTTGATGATATTCTGTTAGAATCTATGTAACTATATTAATATGTATAAGGCTATTAGTCTGTAAGAATATGTATGAATTTGTATTTAAGTTCGAATATATGAAGAATATGTAGAATTCTTAAATATGGTTAGTTATCAAAAATATCTGAATTTGAACTATATTTTGTAAGAATAAAATCGAAAATATTGTTACTAGTTTATGGATGACATTCTGTCAGAATAAATTCAGTTTATTTGAAAGAATTACGCTAGAATTAAAATTGAATTAATTTGAAAAATTCATATTTATTTAATTAAGAGGATTATTATCCGTAAAAATCCAAAATTTTCCTTTTTTAATATAGGTTAATTTACCAAAATACCCTTATGTTGAAATTTGTGTGATTATATAGTAAATGTTAACATATTCTAATATCATACACCTTCAGATCATGGTCATCGATTTTATTCCATCCGTTGGTCCAGATTTTTGCGTACGAGCACACAATAGATACTAGAAACATATATATATATATATATATATATATATATATATATATATATATATATATATATATATATATAGGGTAAAAATTCGATTACGATGATAAACTATATAAAAATAGTTTATAAGACTTTAACACTTTTTTAACATGTTGAGCAAAAGTGTATAATTATATAAATATACATATATAATTATTTCAGTCCATATTATTTTTATCATGGTAAAATGATAATGGCACCTATAAGGGATTTTTCATTTCAATGGAACATACATTATAAACTATAATAGGTATAGTTTATGGGTCATTTACACTATTTTGCCAATTCGGGATGCAACATAAAAATAATTATTTAAAGGCATAGTTATTTTACACTATGTCACTGCTATGGAAGGATAATACTTCCACAAACAAAAAAGGGTTTTCATTACACTACATGTAAACCCGTTGATATAGTTTTGTGAGATAGTTTTGTGAGACATTTGGCTTCACCGTACTTTGTAGAGTACATACTAAAGTCCTGTATTATAACCAAAATCTCTTATAGGGAGAGTGTGACATTTGTGTATAGATCTATACGGGACTGACAATCACGCACATAAACTGTTAGCTACAGTTAGACCGACAAGTCTGGGGTGACAAATGTTATACCATTCTGACGCCTGAAGAACGTCGTAACAGGCCACTAGTCGCTTGCATGGTTATGATAACTCACATGGGGTATTAAAATCATATTTGGTTTATGGGGCTAACTTACACTATTTTCAATCAGTTTTATTAAATAATAAAACAACATGATACTATTTTCCAATACAATACGTATACATATCAGTCTTAGGGTGTCTAAGACTTCAATTCATTTTAAAAGAAAATATTGGATTTTCTGGGAACACTCTATCACAATACAAGGAAGCATAATATCTTTAATCATTTTTATATAATTATAAAACTACATTATACCATTTTCCAGTACAGTTCAACTAGCATTTCTGGAAACAAACATACAAATGGTTTTATATGAATTAAAACTACAAATTACTACTTTTAGTATAGGAATACTTACACATATCGGTATTAAGGATTCTAAAACTATAGTTCATTACAAGAAAAATATTGGATTTTCTGGAAATACACTCTAACATGTTACAAAGAAAAATGGCAGATTTTTCTCATAAAAAATGTATAAACTCACCAACTTAATTGTTGACAATTTTTCAAAACTACTTGTATTCTTAGGAAATCAGTAACAGGTACTCATAAGGATTTTGAAGATGGGGCGTAGCAACATCACATCACATATTTTTGTCACGTTTATTTGGCAATCAAACAAACAACGATTTGAATACAATGTAAAAACTTATAATTTATCAATATTATGGTTGTAATGCTTTGATCTCTATTATTCAATTGTTATAACACTATAAATGAAGTCAACACGTTTTCGTCGTTCTCGGTGTGGGGGTGTGACAATAATACAAAGCAGGATCGCCTCAACTTAACAACATTATGTCAACATATGAAAACAAACAAACAAACAATAATTAGCAAACACATATAATCATAACATATCTACCAATATAACATACCACTATAGCATATCAACATCCTGCACATAAAAGATACATATTGCAGTACGAAGTGTAGTGACAAAACTCATCTTGCAAACTAGCAGAGATTCAACACAGCTCACACGAAAAAGAGACTAGTGTTATGAGCTACATATACAACAATCAAAGGCACATTCTCAATTTATAGCCTAAAAACCCTCTTTGTCAAAATTCAACTGTCAAAGTCAACCTCAGCTGGCCACCATGTTGTGGCCTAGCATAGGTCACGTCGTGGTAGCCTCGCGACAAAACAATCGCAAGACTGCCTATCACCACATCGTAGGGATCAACCCACCACGTCATGGTATTTGTTTTATCCAAATAAATGGTTAAGCTATTAATCCCTTAATCCACTCATCTATACTTTCTAGGAGGCTTTCTTACACCCAAGTACATCATAAAAGTATTTGTTTTATGGACAGGCATGTCCAATACATGTCTTTTCCAAGTTAGGTTAAAATAAAAGAAATGAACTCAAAACTCATGCATGAGATCAAGGATTCCATAAAACACTAGATCTGGGACATATCAAAACAAAGGAACCTCAAGGATCCATAAAGTTGCCAAGTTGATGGAATCCATCCATCCAAAACATCAAGAACATGAAGAACAAGGTTCTAAACATAGGTCTAAGAGGATTGCACACAAAAGATAGAGACTTGTGGACTTACAAGAGTCCAGAATGTATGCAAGAAGGTAATGAGGAGGTTTGCTTGTTGGATCTATGAACCAAGAGCGCCTTCTTCTTCAAGGCACCATAAAACACTACAAAATCTCAAAATGTCAACAATGGAGGATAAGGTTTGCATTAGGTCGAAGGGAGGTGATGGAGGCTGGGGGTGAGCAAACGTTAGCCATTACATCCCTTAAATAGGGCTTAAAACCTAGAAAATTTAGGGTTTTCATGTAGCCAAGAACCTTGCCACATCGTGGCGTCCATTAAAAGGGTGTGTTCTCATCGGTTGAGTCCACATCGTGGTGTCTTCACTACCATGTTGTGGACACATAAAAATCCCATAATGAGGTATTGATTGATAATAACACAAAAGAAATACATATATACATGGAAGTGGTGTTACAACTCTACCCAACTTGAATGAGATTTCATCCTCGAAATCCTCAATCGAAAACAGATTTAGATAGTGCACGCGCTTCTCTGCCAAAGGGACCCAAGTCCATTTTGATCCCTTCCAATGCTGCCAGTGAACCTTAACCAAGGGCACCACCTTATTACGCAAGGCCTTCGTCTTCCTATAAATAATCACCACTGGTCTATCCATATAGTTCAGAAATTCATCGATATGGATTTCATCTAACGAGACCACAACTATATTATCCACCAAACACATTCGAATCTGAGAGACGTGGAAAGTGTTATGAATTTGGTGAAGCGCCTCTGGTAAATCTAACCGGTAGGCCACTTTATCCAGTCTGGCTACGACTCGTAATGGTATGATAAATCTGTGGCCCAACTTGCTCTGCTTCCTAAAGCATATAACACCCTTTTTTTGTGAAGGAATTGCCGATGTACTTTTTTTGATTTTTGTGGAGGAATTGCCGATGTACTTTTTTTTTTGTTCTTTTGTCATGTCACTAAAAAATAGAACATAAGGGTAAAATTGTCATTTTCAACAGTCAGCACAGCAAATTAGACGTATAATCAAACATGATAGTTTCAGTTGGATGTAGATTCAGTGAGACTTCAAACCCAGTCAGGCTCTGATTCAATCAGAACTTACTCGATCTGAAACTATCAAACAGCCCCTTAATATCTTCTGTGCTATTTCCTCTATATATTTTGATATTTTTGATACGAAACAAGTGCAACTTCTCTTCCAACAAACTATTTATCAAATACCAAAAATACTTAAGGAACAAAATTTATGAAATTTGGTAACCGCATCAATCATCATATTTTGTTGTGATGTCCTTTCATAATTGATCGATTTTAATTTTTGATAGTTAGGTGTATAATAAACATTAAACGCACATGTGAGTGTCCTTTTTGACATCTACAAATACCTACTTTTGAAAAGTACCAATAATATATTAGATTGAATCGGTTCTACATTCGATTCCAATTTTAAAAGAAAATAAAAAGAAAAAGAAATTTCTGGACAAATTTGTTTCGTATTTTAACAAAAAAAAAAAAAAAAAAAAAAAAAACTAGATACTGATGAGTTAGTTACACAGGAATCGCTAACCCCTTCTTGGCCATTGTATCAAGAACATCATTCAACGCTTGACAAAGTCCAAAAATCTGCAAAAAGAAAATTCCACATTTTCAAAACATCAAATTTAACCGAATAAAATAGTTGCTCTTATTATTTTTATTTTTATTTTTATTTTTCCTCAGAAAATGGTTAATTACAAAAAGAGAAATGACATTTAAAAATATTTTGAAAAAAAAAAACAATTAATCACCTGTTCATCCCATTGCTGAAGTTCTTCATTATCATCCTCGAAATGAATAACTGCTTCTACCTGATATATGAAAACCACGACACAACTCAGAATTCATTTAAAAAAAAAAAAACCAAAGCTATTACAAAAAAAAAAAAAAAAAAAAAATTAAAAGATGTTGGTAGAAATTGATCACTATAAATACCTGATCTATAGACCCCCTCATTCTATCTTCACAAATCATTCTTGATGCAATTTTTTCTGCCTGCAATAAACTATCATTTACTAAAAAAAAAATACAAAAAATAAATTTGTTAAGAGATAAAACTTGAAAGCATACCTTATGAGGAGCAATGCCCAGTAGTGTGCCAAGCTCACCAAAACTATTTCAAACACATAACATTATAATTTTAAAATGCTAATACCAAGTTTATAAACTTGATTTTTTTCATATTGTTTTAAACATTGTCATAAAGTTTAAATGCTAACAACAACACAGAAAGAAGAAGCAACAATAGTGATAGTGGCATACCTTATGTTTGTATACAGCTTGCTTGCACTCAAGAGATTATGTTCAATCATTGCACGATCAAGAACAGTAACATTATCAGGTAAAATTGCTTTCTGTTGAAGAAGCAAAGATGTTAGAAATGATCACAATTAAGATTAATAATTGAAGGTTTTAATGATGATACCTGATGTGCTTTCAGTTCTTCAGAAAATGCATCTATCTCAGGCTTCCTCAATATTCTTTCCAAATACACCTGAAAATCTCAAAACCATTTCAAGATTATCAACTTCACCTTCAACTTCAAATAATACCTCCACCAATTAAATCCGAGACAATACCAATCAATACCTTTTGCAAAATTGGATAAATTTTTAACCTTGAGCATCGCTCATCCTTCAAGAGAATAAATTGATAGAACAAAAGTTGTGTTTGTTAGTAGCCACATGTCATATCATAAATGATAATAAATTGATAGTGGACAGGTGTCATAAAGCAAAAAAGTAATTACTTTGTACAAAGTTGCAAGAACACGTGACCTCTGAGGACCAGCAGCAGCCAAAATTGTGCAGGTCACTGCAGCAGCTAGGGCCTGTTCTAGTGCATCTTCATCAATCACTCTGTTACCAAAAAAAAAAAAAAAAAAACAATTCATAGATATAAAAACTAAAGATTTATTACAATTTACATGTATTCAAATTATTGTAAAATACTTACTCGTCTCCAATTTGGCGTTTTTCAATTTGTGAAATGTCATAATAGCGAAGTGCAGCTTCCAAGAACTTCCTTTTTAAATCAAGTATCCTTGCATAACAAACCTTAAACAAAAGAAGGAAAATATAATAATAATAATCAAGTTTTAATGTAATATAAATGAAGCCTTGTTAGGAATTCAAGTTAAAGCAAATTTCCAGCAGTCTTCTCAACCTTATACTGTAAGTTCAATACTTCATGCTGACTGTTGCTAACCAAAAAAGAAGCTTTGTTGATAAAAGCCTCTGCATTCACAGCATCATCATCCTGCCAAAATACAGTTACATAACAAATCCACAAGTTATAAACAATAAAACAAGTAGTTTGTGGGAAGGACCATGAACTTTTCTTGTAAAAATCTAGATAGGGTTGCTACAGCAAATTGAAAAACGCCAAGATGATAACTATTCAAAACAAACAGTAGCAATGTAATGCAAAAAATGCAAGATCATAATAATAAATAACTATTAATTCTTTCTGTTAGTTAAATGATACCTCGAGGTATAGACGAGCAATTTGCACACATTTTGTCATCCTAAACTTATCATCAATCACTCTGCAAAGATGAAATAGGCAGAGATTAGTCTGAATTAACATGAAAAAGGGTAAGGAAACAAATACAAGTGCTAAGTAGAAAATATGAAGTACTAATAACTAGACCACAATCGCTGAAGTTCAAATAATACCGATTTTATAAATATTTAAGAATGGAAGAAAAGGAAGATCCATTCTAGATTGAAGACAGATATACAAGAGAAGAAACCATCATTGTCACAAGGCAACCTTTCTCTATATTTCTAATTACTCTTCTACTCATCAACTATGTTCATGTCACAGTTGCAATGGTCTTTTTAGAGGAAAGCTTGTAAGCACAAGCAACAGTAGTTACATCTTGTTTTTGTTAGTATAATTGTATAATAATGGATTATACTATGGAAATAATGTGAGTGAAATGACATAACATGGTCAAACAAAATATTGGCATGTTGAAGCATCATTTTCAACAGAACCACTTATTAAATATTCCCTATCTACCATTAGCAAATCATTATTTTGCTTTCCAGAAGATAAAGTTTAGTGGGAAGACTGGTTTTGAAAGAAAGACCTACAATTGGTGATTACCAGGCATCAAGGAGAAAGAGTAGGAGTAGGACAAGTAGTAACTAAAACAGAACACCTGAGTAACTCAAATGATCTGGTAGGCTTTATTTTGATAAATAATGCTGACTTTTTTCTATCCTTAGCATGAATAATATTTGGATATCCCAGCAAAAGATAGTTTTGTTAAATAAAACACATGTAACACAAAGATTGCAGCATGTGAGTTTGTCATATATAGTAAAAGATAACAGAATTTTCATTCTCTCCTACCTCATTCCAGAGTCAAGATCGATGCCACTCAGCATCTGTGCTGCTTTTGACCATAACTGTTCTGACTCATACAGCTCTGCAAGCTTCTCTCGAATAACAAGAACCTGCAAGATGCAGGGTCTATATGAAACTCTTATTGAAATATGAATCAATTCTAAAAATGCAGCCAAAAAACTGCTCATTCTGATATGTATAGAAGTCCCAAATGAAAGAAAACCACTAAAGAATGTCATCTTATAGAGCCTAACGAGACTATCTTAGTGTATAATATAAAAACAGCTACCACCATCTTGGGATGACATAAGAATCCCATTCACAGAATTGTTGTCACCTCCTAAAACCAATGTACTTTATCTCTACTTCAAAACACTCTAACGCTGCTACTGAACTATGCATAGATGATAAATGATTGATGATTTAGTATGAAACAAACCTGTTCCTCAAATGATACAACACGAGGCTGAATCTGATGGAGCGTGTAATGAGCGATCTCCTTTTGATTCTCAGGCTCCAACCTCCCCAACTCTTGTGCAAATGTCTGTAGCAGCTGTCTTGATACAACCAACGGAACATCGTCCGAAAGAACTGTCAATTCAACACAATAATCGATAAATAAAGTAACATACTACAGAAAATTACAGACTGCATCATCATCTGTTAGATAAAACCCTAACTGTGATCAATGAACTTTTTGGCTTGTACTACGTCGTTGGACGCGATTACGGATGAAAGAATATGCTTGTATTCTTCAATCTTTTGGCGTTGATCACCGATTGCAGAAGCACTTGCGAAGGCACTCTCCATTTGCACGGAGGTTTTGGGGTTCAAAGTTGCTAATTTCTGGAACCCTACAAATTTGCGCAAACCAGAACCGGGTTTTAGGAGCTCTTCCGCACTCTTATAAATTTAAAAGAAAAAGTGAAATAATATTTTATTTATTTCACAAAAATAATCAATTTTTCTATTTCATAAAATACTCATTAAGGCTATGTGCATCATAACACAATAACATAGCTCATCTACCCTTAAAAAAAATACCTGCCACTCTGTCACCTCAAATCATCTTAAATTTCTAATATAATAATGATATTAAAAAGAGACGAGTAAAAAGAGATAAACAAAAAGAAATAGTAAGAGTAGTGTTCGCATGTTATAACATAGCCATATTAACATATTTGCAACGATCCTCAATACTTCATTGATTTATATATGTCATTAAGCATCTATAACATGAGATTTTTTCTTTAAGTTTTTTCATGAAAAAACTTATTTTATCTTAACAATTGAATGAGCATTTTTATGTTTTATGGGATTTTTGTATAAGTTGTGTTATTATAATTGGTTAAAAACATATGTAGCCCACCAAATCATTGAAAAAACTATGTTTAAAGTCTGTTAATTAACAAGCTCCATTAAAACATAACTTTGAAAAAAAAATCCTATTAAGAAATCAGATGTTATTTGTCAAGAATCGGAACGCCACCTGCCAAACTTTGAGGGCCTTTGTTAGAAAGTAATGCAAATAACACATAAAAACCAAAAAACATACAAAACACATTATTTATGTGGTTCGATCAATGTAACTTGCGTCCACAGGAGGAGAGTATTATTTATCCATAAAGTTCTCAAAAATATATTACAAATACAACCCGCAGATATTCGATATACTCACTAAGGATACAAAAGACATTGAAGACAAACAAATGGCTAGTAGGCATCCATATTTATAGACTATGGATAAGAGCTGAAACCCTAATGGGTCAAACCTATCAATTCATAGGCCTATGAAAAGTATCAAACAATCACAATCCACTATCCAATCACTTCTAGAACCTTCATCATTGAAATACATTACATGAACATCAGCAAAACACATGATGGAGCGTCATGCACAATGATGGATCATCAGGAATGACAATGATGCATCATGATGGTGTATCCTCCACCATAGTGTATCATGCCATTTGGGGCATCCACCTTGAGCATCCTTGGACAATATTGAGTATCCTAGTGTACAACACAACCTATATGGCGCATCAAGCCACCTAATGGCACATCATGATCATTTGTGGCACATATATGCTTTAGCAACACATCAATACTTCGAATCATACAATGGCACACTAAAGTGGTGCACCTTATACCAAAGTGGCGCATCTAGAACAAAAGTGGCGTGCCATGTTCCCACAATAGCGCATCTACCTTCACAATGGTGCATCTACCTTCCAAAGTGGCGCACCATGCATGAAGATGGTGCATCTTGTCTATAGGCGACACACTCTCCTCCAAAATGGATCATCTTTGCTTCATGGCTCATCAAGGATGTTTCATTCTTTTCCCAGATGCTCTATTCCCTTCTAAGGTGCTCCACTACTCAGTAAGTGCTTCATTCCTTTCTTAAGTGCCCTTTCCTTTCTTAAATGTTTCATTCCCTTCTCAGGGGCTAACAAATGAAACAAAATGAAGAAAACGTTAGATGAGACAAACTGCTCTTTTACCCCTTTTCAACTCATCATATAGTAATGATCGGCCCCTTTCTAGTCCTTAATATGGAATCAGATTTTTTCTCAAACAAACAAAAATAGACTCCAACATATACAAAGGCAAATAAGATCAATATGGGACAACTAACAACCTTCATCTGCTTCATTATAAATAAAGTTGCAACAAAAAAAAAAGTCAAACAATCTTGTAAACTAAAAGTTCCAATAAATATCGAATACAAATTACTAAAACAACATTAAAAATATAGTTCCACATGCAATTTAACCTTATTTACCTATGAATAACAAGTTGTTGAGTTCAAAAGATTGTATGATCAACATCAAATTCCTATACTCTTCCTTGGATCTTTAGAGGCTTCTTTGGGATCTTGAAGGCAGCAAAAACAGATTGACTAAGCTCAACTACACTACTTTCTTTATTACCAACATTGGTTTGCACAGAAGATTGCTTCAGCATCTCAAAAAATGAAGTGCTGCTGTTACTGTTACTGCTACTGTTTTCATTACTTGATCTGACTTGTGACTGTGAGATGCTGTACTTGGTTGTAACTTTCTTGGTTTGGATTTCCTTTGTTGTCTGCATCACCCAACAATCATCATTACATTATTCATTATTTTATTGAGATAAGGTAACATAATTTAAATAAAATATAAAATCATAAAAATATAAAGATACTTGAAACACTTACTGTATCTGAAGCATCCTCTGAAATTGACATTGAGCTTCTGCTATTACTGTCATCTCGTCCAAATATAAATGCTCGACTGGGACCCACACCGGATCCTTGTTTCAGTTGTTTGGAGGAAGTTGGAACAGAATGGCTTGACACTCGACTCAAGAAAGATGACTGCAGCAATTATAAACTTCATAACTTATTAATGTGTTAAATGTGATTATATAAAAAAGTTTAGTTTACCTTAGAAGAGCTGTTGCTATTCCCTCCTATTGTATCAATGAATGCTGCAAAAAAGTATCAATTAAGGCAAAATGACAAGATTTTAAAGTAATCAAAGTATCCACTCACATTCACAACTTACCTGTTATCTTAGCCTTCTTGTGTGCATCAGGCACTGTATTTAGCTTCTTTATACGACAAAAAACTTCCCTTGAATCATCATCCTCATCAGGTGACACTAATTTACACTTTTCTTCCTATTCAACATACAATATGAGTTTAAAATTTAAATATTTTTATTACAAGGATATATAAGATTCAAAAAAAACAAATTACTCACAGCTTTGTTGAGCAGACGTGTTTTGGCAAGTATCTTCTCTGTTTCCTCGTCATCAGATGATGAAAAAGCTTCATCTTTATCAAGAAACATCTGAGCAATCATTTCCTTTGCTTTTTTTGAATTTAATCGAGGAACACGTGGGCGTTCTTCATCTTCATCTTCTTCAACATCATCATCCGCCTCTACATCCTCTTCACCTTCCTTATTATCATCATCATCATCAGATAAAGATTCCTCTCTGAGTTTAGAAGCAACATTTAGTCTTCTCAAAAGATCATCAGTTCCAGCTGCATCTTTTTCTTCAAGCCATTTTTGGTGAAGTTCATCTCGGGTTTCTTTGTCAACTGGTTTTTCTTTATACCCAGTGACTATCATCTCTCTCAGTTCCTCAATGTCATCATCATCATCATCTTCATTTTCTTCATCATCTCCAAATCTCATTCTGTCATTGTCACTATCATCTTCTTCCTCAGCCTCATCATCAAGAAATGCTTTTACAGGAGCTCCTTTTGGAGAAGAACTCTCTTTCACATACGGAGCAACATTCTCCTTGTCGTTTTCTTCTTCATCAGAGCTGAAATTTTGGATAAGAGTCACATATTTAGATGGTAATTATTACAAGTTTCACACAAAGAGTAGAGCTTAAACTTACATATCATCAGGAACAGAATCAAACTTTAATTTCATTGTTAGCAAAGAAGGTTCCATTTGTTCTTCTTGAGAGCTAATAGCATGTTCATCAGGTTCCTCATCTTTAGAGTCTGTGCTATCACTTGTTTGAGAATCACCAAAAAGATCCTACATTTAGCAAAGTAATGAGCATACATGGACAAAAAGGTTGAATATAAGTTGGGTAAAATATTTTTCTCAATAGAGATAGAAGTTAAAAATAACCTGAGTATCATCAACTGGAGCCCGAAGAACAGGTGTAGACTTGTCATCCAAAGGCTGTAGCAACGTTAAAAGATATAATCATATGCAAAACTTTGATACAAAATAATTCTTGCAAAATATAATTTTATATTCATAACTGCATACCATTTGAGAAGAATCATTGTCATGGGTCTTCTGTTCTCCACAGACATCAGGTCCATCCATATCAATATCATCTTCTTTTGGGCCACTTAAAACTTCATCTTCTTTCACAGACTCTGATATGTCACCAACTTCTATTTCCACATTCTTGGAATGATTTGTGGTCTGTTTCTGAAAAGCATCAGCTTCCTTAACAGGATCATCACAATTAAACTGGGAAAACCTGAAAATTTACAATAAGAAGAGGGTATGAAACTAGGGATATAGGCCACATGTACCAAATATAATAAATCAAGATAAATACTCACTTCTTTGACACCTCAAGCTTCCTTTGTCTTATTTTTTCCAAAATGGATGATATGGGCTTTTGCACAACTGGTACTGGTTTAAACGAAGCACCTCTAGTCTCTAACATATGAGATACATGGAATACAAATCAGAGCGATAAAGAATATTATATAGAATGCATTGCTACCATTAAGAAACACCAAGTGATAATACATGATTAAAACAAGCACCTCTTAAAAGTCTCTGAGATTCAGCATGAAGTTGTTCTAGATGAGCTCTCCTTTCCTGTAAATCCAATAAACAAAATCACCAACAGGGGGATATGATACAGCTCAATGCAAAATAAGTAACTGTGTTTTTTTTAACTTCTTTTATATTTTTAACATTAGAAAATAAAAGACATAACTCGTAGTTAACCTGAAAACGACGAGAAAAGTTATCTAATCTAAAACAATCGAAAGACTAGAAGATATGTACCTTTGCTTCCCTTTTTTTGTTAGTAGAAGAGGCTTTGACTTTTGGGTCCTCACTGGAACTCTTATGTCTCTTTTTCCTCCCTTTCTTCTCATTCATCGCATCCTCATTTACTTCCTTCTCCTCATTTTCCTTGATTTTCATATCTGCAATCAATTCTTCCTTTCCCACCATTGAATCAACTACATTCTCAGTAATCTCATCGTCAAAATCCAATGTTCTCTTCGTTTCCTTCCTATCTGTTCTCACAGGCGATTCACCAGCAACAGAGTTCATCTCTGCTTCATTTCCCACCATTTTATCCACTGCACTCTCAGTAATCTCATCTTCAAACTCCAATGCTCTCTTGGTTTCCTTCCGATTTGTTCTCACGGGCGTGTCACCAACGCCAGAATTTGAATTATTTTCCATTCCATCATCACCCAAACCTTCTTCAAACTCTAAATCTCTCTTTGTTTCCTTCCGACCGCTATTCACGCGTGTATCATCATAACAAGAGCTCAGATCTTTTTCCTTCACACTACCGTCATCAAGCCCCTCTTCGAATTCTAATAACCGCTTCGTTTCCTTCCGATCTACATTCACAAGCGTATCAGCACAAGCAGTGCTCGGTTCTTTTCCATCTACATCATCATCAAAACTCTCAGCCGGCAGAGACGAATGCGGCTCACATGAATCATCAAATGCTCGGATATCTGAAGATTCTAGGGCTTCTATACTGATAAAATCAACTTGAGGCAAGTCAATGAGTTCGCTTATTGATTCGACCGGGGCTGATTGATCTACAACAACCGTAGATTTCTTGAGGCGTTTGAGTCTTCGATGCTTGGGTGAAGGTGAAGGCTCGTTGTTGGGAAAGGAAAATGACTCGTAATCATCGTCGATTTCCATCGTCTGTGATGAAAATGTCAGAGAATTAGGGTTTTGATTTGGTGGAGAAAGACTGGAAATGAATCTGATTATCTGAATGAGTATATTTGCAGGTGAGGATAAAGAAAAGAGCGGTGGGAGGGGGGTTATGGAGGGAGATGCAAAAATGGGTGATTTGGGCGGCAAGTGTTTCGAAATTTGTTAAGGCGCTAAAACCGATTTTTGCTAATAGCGTAAAAGAAATTTGGCCCTTAGGTTTGCTATGATGTTATATTCACCCTTGAAGTTTGGTGAACTACAAGATCAGTTTTTTTACTTATGATAGCAAAGAGAAATATGATTGCTCCCTGTCATCATCATATATCAAAAGCTTATGGTGATGGTCATATCTCATATGGATACATTGATCGAGCAAGATCCGCGAATGAATGACATTGTTTTGTTTTCCGTACAATTAGTCAAGAACACAACTGAACAATGGATTCTTTTGTTGGTTTATTCACATTTAATAAGAGAAATTTTCAAATATAACCAAAATACAGATCTTAGAGACAAAAAAATGAGATTTTCTAGAAATAATCAACGAGACCCATCTTTTCCTCAGCGAACTTAAAAATTATGTTTCAAAGTTTTAGCCTGCAATGTACAATGAGTCCACAAAAAACCTTTTGCGAACTCACTTTGTGAAGAACAAGTTCGCATAACAATACATCAGTCCGCAAATCCATAGAGGATGATGTATTACGAAAAAAGTATAATAACACGAGTATTAAGAAGGAAAGCGAGTCCATAGACCCTTTGTAGACTCTTGATTGATTTTGGAAAACCTCCTTGTTTTTTTGGTAACTTTTTGG
The DNA here is from genome assembly GCF_052625555.1 of Lactuca saligna. NCBI lineage: Eukaryota > Viridiplantae > Streptophyta > Magnoliopsida > Asterales > Asteraceae > Lactuca > Lactuca saligna. Next base: position 14,839,195 of record NC_136417.1, read on the forward strand.
CACTCCGGTTTGTATTTTGGTAATTTTTGGAAATTCCTCTTTATTAATTAAATAAATAAGATTTTATCTTTATCCACGAAAAAAAATGGTTTTAGTTTAACAGATAGACCTACAAAACAAACAATTTTTGTTCCAATGTCATGGTAATTATATCATTATTTTGAGCAATATTCAAATATTGGATGAATCATCTCAAGATTGTCAAGATCGGGATCCTACCTAGGATCGCTTTTGGGTTTGCAAGATCAGAATCCTAAGATCCCACAAGATAAAATATAATTTTAATTTTTAATTTTTAATCATAAAAAATATTTAAAACATTCAATTTTTTATTCAAAAGTTATAAAAACTTCAAAATATTAGTAATAGACCACAATACAAAATGGTAAATTGATAAAAGATAAGACATAAAATGGTAAAAAATTCATCTGCAAAAAAAAAATAATAATAATAAAATAAAATAAATAATCAAGGAAAGGTAGGATCGGATCTCAACTTTACCTACAATTCTACCCCACGGTCTTTTTACGATTCGGATCGTTTTTCATACCTAGGATCGTACGATCCTACGATCAGAATCGCGATTTTGACAACCATAAATGATCTATCAAAGCAAACAAGGTAAATCGGCAAAAGGTGAAATCATAAAACCAATATTTCGGATGCAAACCCGGATACAACCTTTTGCAAATTACTTATAATTTAAAAAGATGTTTAATTTATATTCTAATACGAAAATTGTATACATCTTTGATTAATCTGAAAGATATATAAAACCGAAAGGAAGACAACCCTATCTTCTAACTCATGTTCAAGAGAGGAAGCCTTATGGAATAATTTAAACCAATTTATATGACACAAACGGTTTAGACTTTAGGCAATGATGCTTACAAAGGTATGTAAATAGTTACATCATTGAAAAGACAATATTAATATCGAACCAAGTTAACATGTAAACTGATATCAATAAAAATGGCAACCAAATTTCACATTTCAAAATCCCACGTGCTTTCAGCTGTCACTCGTGGGACTTTTACTCCATCCTCCAAGTTGAAAAGTGCTGAAATCTGCATATGTAAGAAAACCATGGTTAGTAATTTGCTTACATGTAAATACATATATAATATATATATATAGATTGAGATTCTCATAATTTTGAATAGGATTGCAAAATGTCTTTGGAAGGAAATGGAATCTACTAAAAGAATTGGAATCTCAAGGAATTTGAATCTATCATGTGTTTGGTTGGGCATGAATTGGAATGTAATTCTTTGATGTTTTCTGTTTGGTTTGAAAATTGATCCTTGGATTATGTATAAAAGGAGGAATTTGCCTTTTTAAATAAAGGAAGGGAGAATGGAATTTCATTCCTTGGACCTACCACTAAGAATGAACAAATTATATGTTGAAGTTGATGTATATTTTTCTTATTTAAGTATAGTTTTTTTGTAAACATGTAACAATTATAGTTTCATTTCATCTGTAACTTCAATTTTTGTTCAACAACTGTTCATTACTATGTATTTTTGGAAGCTTTCATAAACCGATATAAAAAAGACATAAAGCCAAAGATTTGTGAAGAACATAAGGAGCATAATGTAATACCTTATAAGATCCAGCCATCTGTGATTTAGTCGTCCAATCCAGTGCCAAATTTTGGTTGGAGGTCTGATACACAGCTCTTAACACGTGATCTGTGTAAACCTTCCTTGAAACAGCAAAATCCCATGAATCTTTGGCCAATTCATAGCTAGGTTCAATGGTCAACCCTCCATGGACATAAGTGTACTTCAATTTGCAGTTTCCAGAACCAAGAACATGATTGGCTGATACCTTGTTGGCTGAATCAATCACCAGTGTTCCATCCAGCATAGTTCGCTGATCTCCTCTGCTGTGACTGTACACCAAGTTTAATGGCTTCTCTGAAATTTTGATTGTGTTCATGAACTGAAATCTGAAGTCCTGTAGCCCAAACAAAATGCAATTCAGGAACAACAAATTCATATTACATTACCCACACAGTCTATAATCTACACCAATAGACAAGACACAAAGATGAGTATAAATATACAGACACGCTTGTAATTGGTGTATAGATAAGCTTATTCGCGTATAATTTTGCATATAATTGACCTATCGTGTTCATAAATCCGAAACCTAAAATCAATCGTCCGACACGCATCGATAAAATCAGAAGAGCTAGTTTGTAATATATGCGTACTTAATCGAATTCACAAGCAGAAGCATAAATTTAAAAAAAAAAAAAAAAAAAAAAAAAAAAAAAAAAAAATCAAGCGGCAAAAGGAGCAAATATACAAACTTGTATTTTCATCGATATATGTTATCTGATTAATAACATCACATCTATGAATTTCACTGTATTAGACCTAATCTGAACTCTGGGGTACCTTTTTGGGGACATTGTAGTCGATGGTGAAGGATCCAGGTTTATCCACGGCTAGAGCTAAACCGTTTAAGCAGGGGCCGTTGACCAGAGTAGCATCGGTCATGGAAGCACGGAGTTTGACATCGCCGGCGTTAAAGGCGAGGGTGATGGCCGAGGCGGGGGTGGTTTTGTCGGCGTCGTACTTTGCCTTGAAAGACGCCTTCATTTTGTGGAGCCGGAGTAGTTGCCCTAGGCGCCGCAAGGAGCCAAAAGACTACGTGTATACCTTTGTAGAAAAAAGCAGTAAGCGGAGTTATCGGTTTCTCCGGCCAATATTTTGTTGTGGTTTGGTGAGAAACGTTTTTTATGTTATTATTTTTGTCTCTATTTTTGAGAAATCTCGAGCAATAAATAAAAAAAAAAAAAAAGTTTTTTTTTTTTTTTTTTTTTTTTAAGAAAATGACCATGAAAAATAAGGATTTTAGAAAATAAATACAGGTTAGGCAGTGAAGGTTCTACGGATTTTTTTTTTTTTTTTTTTTTATTTTCATTTATTAATATTATTATTTTTTTAATCACATAAGTTATTATGTGATTATTATGTAAAAAAAATTGTTTTCATTTTTTCTTTTTCTTATTTAATTACCCGTTTAAAAAAGTTGTGTGTTTAATAAAAATTATACAAATATTTCATGTTTTATATAAAATTATACATACCGATATTCTAAATAATAAACATACTTTAAGTAGGTTAAAAAACATATTTTAGAAAACATAAACATACAGCATTCATAATAAACATACTTAGAAATAAACTTCATTCATTCAAATCGAACCACGGAAACTCTGATCTGTTACAACCTTCATAATAAACATACTTATAAATAAACTTCATTCATTCAAATAGAACCACTAAAACTTTGATTTGTTGCAACCTTCATAATAAACATACTTAGAAATAAACTTCATTCATTCAAATTAAACCACGAAAACTTTGATATGCAGAAGTCCAGGTAAGGAGTTTTTGACACATCATTTAGCCACATAAGAACTGTTTTCTGGGGATCAGTATACACATCTGCGGATTAATGTGCACCTCTATATATCAGTTATAAAACTGTTTTCTGCGGATTAGTGTACACCTATGCATAACTGTTAGGGAATACGCAGAATAGCTTTATGGGGATAAGTGTACACCTCTGTGGATCAGTGTACATCTCTGCATAACTGTTAAGGAATACGCAAAACTTTTTTCTGCGGATCAGTATACACTTCTGCAAATTTGTGTACACCTATGCAGATCGGTGTACACCTCTGTGGATCAGTTATAAAAGTTATATATGTTTTTAAGTGTTTTTTTGTGAGTTTATGAGTTTTCAATTACCAGTAGAAGTTGTTTTTTCATTGTGTTTGTGGAGAGTAATTTGTAAAATGAGTTTTATTATTTTGTGTACGGGAGGGTCGTGGTTGTTAGTTAATGGAAATGAGGTTTACGTTAGAAATAATTTGAAAAACTATTGTTTAAATCTTCCTCCTAACATTGACCATAAAATGTTATTACAAATGGTTAGAAGTAAGGCAGGTGTGTTAAATAGTCATATATGTTTGTCTTTTAAACACTCGGAGTTAGGGTATGTCATGGTGCTTGGAGATTAAACTGATGTATTTCAATTGAGACGTGTAATGTCTGAATCAAAGAAGACGGTGCATTTGTATTTAACGGTGGTAGGCGAAGAAGCTGAAGAACGAGCAATGTTAACAACCAGTTTAATCTAGCAAAAACTAATAGAAGTCGTAGAGGAAGCCAATGTGATGGAAACTGTACAAAGGGGAAGAGGAAATGAAGTGCTAATGGGTTATGAAAAAAAAAAGTTTCGGTTAATGATAAATTTGTATCTGATAATGATACTTTTGTATCAAATAATGATAAATAAGCAAAAGTGGGCATGACTTAATTACAACGTCAATATTTGTTCGAGTTTGGAGAAGTTCCTGAAATTGATGACCGAAGATGTGAGGAAAAAGCAAATGAATGGTGGTCGGACGATGAGTACACACAACGAAAAACTGCTTTTAATTCATGGTATTGTATTCCTTCTATTCATGATTGTCCAGAACCTATTCTTGAACCTAGACCGTTTCACAATGTAGGTCTGAATGATAAATTAATTGTCAATCAAACCTATAACACCAAAAAGACCTACCATTTGTTGTTAAATTCAAAGACATTAGAGAAAACTTTTAGATAAGGTTCAAACATCTTTAAAATCTCAGTATCAGGTTGTTTGTATGCAAGAAAACTGTCATTGATGTTTATACGCATCTCTCATTAAAAGAACAAAATTTGTTGAAATCAAGATGTTTAATGACGAGCATACATGTTCTTCATTGTTTATACACTCAAATCATAGGCAAGCAAATAGCAAAGTTTTGGGAACCATAATACATGACATTATGGATCAAGGAAGTTTGAGATTTTGGAGGCCTAATGATATAATTTGAGATATGAATGATTTGCTACAAATAAATATGAGTTATTCACAAGCATGGCATGCTAGAGAATTTGCTTTGGTATTGATGATGGAGACCCCCGAAGAAAGTTTCTCCAAACTTCCAGATTATTTTCACAATCTGAATAAACATAATCCTAGTATTGTGACGTACATAAAAACTAATTCGGATGATCGTTTTCAGTATTGCTTTTTCGCTATTGGATGCGCTGTGATATATTTTTAAATATATTCGTTATTTTCTTAAATGTTTATAAACAAATTATATTGTTGATATATTAATGTTTTTTATATTGTTGTTGCAAATACGTGCTTTTAGAGAGTGTTGTAGAAAAGTTATTATTATGGATGGTGCTCATTTTAAGGGAAAGTACAAAGGCACCATCTTGCATGTAGTAGTCGTGGATGGCAAATACAATAAGTATAATCTAACATGCACATATAATTCTTCCTCGGGCTTACCCTAACATCGGACCCTAGTCTAGAACATAGTACCGCATTTCATTTATGTTTTTTAAAATAATTTCAGAGTAAATCCTTTTGATTTAAAAGTGTTGCGGAATTTGTTCCCAAAACAAAACATGATAAAATAATATTTATCAAAGCATTTCATCAAGGGATGCATTTTCATTATATGATTAAAACTCGGGGTGTCATGTTCCGATACATACCATAAAGCATAAACGATAACATTACAAGTCATTCAACAAATATATACATATACAGACTTGTAAACAAAACAACTTGATGATTCATCCATCTTACGCCCTTGCGCCTTTTCCTGTAATACAAATAAAACTGAGTGGGTCAGGCTTGGGAGCCTGGTGAGCATATAAGGTTTTCAACCCACAATAAATAAATTATATTTAATTTCACCAACCAATCACTATCCCGATTACTCATTCTCGTTATCCTCACTTTACGTCCCTAAAACAACATCTATCTCAAGGGACCTAATCTAGGATTTTTATCGGGATGAAAATTACTGCTAAGGGGTTTCCTCAACAATAGATATCCTAAAGACAACCATGAGGGGGATAGAGTACACCGGTGAACACATCGTTCACAACACCTACAGGTTATGAACCTGCTAACATTCCACGAGACTGTCCAGAAGGAGTTTGTGGTCGTTATCCATACTCCGCTGAATAACCAGGTCAACAACAATAACAACATCGAGTCCTCTCATCTGTTTATTACACACCAACTATCTACCCATGTTCTACCCAACATATTAGTAGATAAAAATATATATTTTTATACATAGTTTAAAACCTGTATAGCATTTTTATTCAATACATATTTCACATAACAGATGAGGCATACCCACATAACACGTATTTCATAGAAAACAAATCAGATCTATGAGATTGAAGAAGAGTGAATATACATTCACGCACATAACAACAAAATTATACACATAACAGTATTTTGTATAAAATACTTCATAATTATGCGTTAGAAGAAAGTAACTACACACTCACACATATAAACAACAATATACTTAATACACTCAAACCATACTTGTATTATTATCGTGTTTATGAAAGGTAGTATACACTCACCTGATCAGAAGATGATCGGACAACACTACGACTTGTAGAAATAGTAATCCTCAGCAGATCTGGAAGATCTCTACAAAAATCGAACTTCTCGCGGACAGAGCTTCGGCTCGGAAACCGCACTTCTCAGGATCTTCGGGATCTCGGGACTCGGGAATATTACCGGGGCTTCAGGGTATTTCTGGCATGCAAATCGATGCAAAACGGGAGAGAGAAGAGAGAAAAATAGCAAAAGAACTCGGCAGCCTCGCATCCTATTTATAGGAGGCTGGAGCCTCATAGTACGCGGGGCGTAAGCCTCCGAATTCGTCACTGCATGCGTCATCCGAAGAACTCGAGTGTGCGGCGTGTCATGCTTCGCTGTACGCGGGGCGTACGCTAGTACCCTGGGCGTACTTCGGATCAGATCGGTGACTCCCCTTCAGATAAGGCCGGTTTTAATAATTAAATTTAATTATTAATTATTTAATAAACTTCGAAAATTCATATCTTCTTCATACGAACTCCGTTTTCGACGTTCTTTATATCCACGCGTAGGTGAGACTACGCTCTACAACTTTCGTTTAGACTCCGTCGGCTAATTTTGAATTTATTTTTATTATTTATTTTTAATAGGCCGGGACAGAAAATTTCGTTATAAATTCATAACTTCTTCGTTTGACGTCCGTTCTCACCTAACTTTTTATCGCTTCAATACCAACAACGAGATCTTTGATTCTCGTTTAGATCACTAAGGCTAAATATCGCTCTAACGTAAATTCCACTTTTTACGTCATTCATCGTTGCCGGTTCTGTCGCAAAACTTCTACAGGTCATAACTTCTTCGTTATAACTCGAATTTCGGCATTCTTTATATCTTCGGAAACCTTGTTTCAACTACTACAACATTATTCAAAGATATCAAGTTTATTTTATACTTAAATTTTGATGCTTATTTTTATTCTTAATTAATCAAACCACATAATTAAGCAATTAAGCACAAAACACATAATACTCAAATAATACACTTCTATTATTTCAAAACGGGTTACAAAGGTTAACCTAGACTATTATATCAACATTAATGACAGGCCCAGAAACACAGGCATTACAATTCTCTCCACCTTAGAATGATTTTGTCCCCAGAATCACACATCAACAAACAAATGTGGATAGCGACTCAACATGTCACTCTCCGTCTCCCATGTGAGATTCGGCCCATTCGTGTGTTTCCATCGGACAAGCACTAACTCGACCATCTTGTGTCGCAACTTCTTAGTCTTTCGGTCAACAATTGCCTCTGGTTCTTCAATCAACCTTTTGTTCTCATCGATTCTCAACTCCGAAAGTGGAATCATGTCGGGAACTTCCCCCGTGAACTTCCGTAAATAACACACATGAAAAGTGTTATGAATTCCATTCAGTTGTTCTGGTAGTTCGAGCTTGTAAGTTTGGTTCCCAATCGTCTGAAGAACTTTAAACGGTCCAATAAACATTAGACTTAATTTTCCCCTTTTTCTAAATCTTATAAGTCCCTTCCACGGCGAGACTTTAAGCAAAACCGAATCCCCAACTTCAAAAGTCATCGGTCTTCGCTTTTTGTCAGCATAGCTCTTTTGACGATCTTGAGCTGCTAACATTCTTTCCCTAATTATTTTCAACTTTTCGGCAATTTGATGAACCATCTGTGGTCCCATAAACTGCTTTTCCCCAGCCTCAAGCCAACAAGACGACGTACGACACTTTTGTCCATACAAAGCTTGGTAAGGTGTCATCTTAATGCTCGAGTGAAAACTATTCTTGTAGGAAAATTCTACCAACGGTAAATGTTCATCCCAATTACCTAGGAATTCCAAGGTACATGCTCTTAGCATATCTTCAAGTGTTTGTATCGTTCGTTCGTTCTGGCCATCAGTCTGCGGATGGTAAGCTGTACTTAAACACAACTTGGTACCCATTTCCTCTTGTAGACTTTTCCAAAACCTCGAGGTGAAACGACTATCACGATCCGACACAATTGTTAGCGGAACACCGTGAAGTCTCACAATTTCCTTCACATAAGAATTCGCAAGCTTTTCCATAGACCATTTCTCCCTGGCTGCTATGAAATGCGTACTCTTAGTGAATCGATTAATGACCACCCAAATCATGTCGTGAGCATTCTTTGTTCTGGGCAGTTTAGTGACAAAACCCATAACAATGTCTTCCCACTTACCCATAGGCACAAACAATGGTTCTAAACTCCCGTACGTTTTCTGATGTTGAGTCTTGACTCTTGCACAAGTCACACACTCAGCCACATACTTTGCAACATCAAGTTTCATCGTCGACCACCAGTACTAGGGTTTCAGGTCCCTATACATTTTAGTGCTACCGGGATGAATCGAGTACATGGTTTTGTGAGCTTCTTCCATCAGAAGATCTATGACTCCTCCTATCTTAGGTATCCAAATCCGATCTTGGAACACCTTTAGTCCATGACTGTTTACACCGAACACCAACGTTTTGCCCAAACGTTCCTCCTTTCGGTCATTCTTCTCAGAAGCTTCACTTTGAGCTTTCTTTATACTTGCCAAAATAGTCGAGACAACTTCAATTCTCAACGCTCTTGGCCTCTTCCTTTCAAGATTGACTTTCCGACTGAGAGCATCAACAACAATATTAGCTTTACCGAGATGGTAAAGTATCTCACAGTCGTAGGCCTTGAGTAATTCTAGCCAACGTCATTGCCTCATATTCAATTCCTTCTGATTAAAGATATATTGGAGACTCTTATGATCAGTGAAAAGTTTGCACTTCGTGCCATAGAGGTAATGCCTCCATATTTTCAGAGCGAAAACTACCGCTGCCAACTCCAAATCATGAGTCGGGTAGCTCTTTTCATGCTCTTTCAGCTGTCGAGACGCATATGCTATCACCTTTTCTCATTGGGTCAAAACACAACCCAATCCAACCCGAGACGCATCGCTATAAACAACGAAGTCTTCAACTCCATCGGGTAGAGAAAGTATCGGTGGCTCGCATAGCTTCTCGAATGCTTCTTTATGCTTATCATTCCAAGCATAAGTAGCTCCTTTGTGGGTCAAAGCTGTCAATGGAGTAGCGATCGAAGAAAAACCCTGGATAAACCTTCAGTAATATCCGGCTAATCCTAAAAAGCTTCGGATCTCCGTGGGACTTTTCGGTTGTTCCCACTTCATTACAGCTTCAATCTTTGTTGGATCGACCATTATCCTTTCTTTGCTGACCACGTGACCCAAGAATTGGACTTCACGAATCCAAAAATCACATTTGGAGAACTTAGCATACAACTTCTCCATCTTCAAGACTTCTAACACTTCTCGCAAGTGTCTGTCATGCTCCTCCTGGCTTTTCGAGTAAATCAGAATGTCATCTATGAACACTATCACATATTTATCAAGGAACAAATTACAAACTTTGTTCATTAAATCCATGAATGCTGCTGGAGCATTGGTTAGTTCAAACGACATAACCAAAAACTCGTAGTGTCCATATCGGGTTCTGAATGCAGTCTTCCTTATATCCTGCTCTCTTACTTTCAGCTGATGATATCCGGACCTTAGGTCGATCTTCGAGAAATAGCTCGAACCTTGTAGTTGATCGAATAGGTCATCAATCCTTGGCAACGAGTATCTATTCTTTATTGTTGCCTTATTCAGCTCTCAGTAATCAATTCACATTCTCATACTTCCGTCTTTCTTCTTCTAAATAACACTGGCACTCCCCAGGGTGATGAACTAGGTCTAATGAAACCTTTGTCCAATAACTCCTGAAGTTTCATCATCAACTCCTTCATCTCCGTCGGTGCTAATCGATAAGGTGGTTTTGCTATTGGCGTTGTTCCTGGTAAAAAGTCAATTCTGAACTCCACTTGTCTATCAGGTGGTAATCCAGGAAGATCTTCGGGAAATACTTCCGGATAATTACACACCATAGGAATACTCTGCATCACCTTCTTTTCCTTCTTAGCATCAATCATGAATGCTAAATATGATGTACATCCCTTGGTCAAACACTTTCTGGCTTTCATTAGGGAAATGATTCCAGAATTCACTCGGCGTTTGTCCCCATACACCATAAACGATTCCTTCCCAGGCGGGTTCACTTTCACTATCTTCTTCTTGCACAAAATCTCGGCGTCATTGGCGCTAAGCCAATCCATTCCCATAATGATGTCGAAACCATTAAGTTCGATAGGTAATAATTCCTCGTAGAACTTATTCCCATTCAGATCGATTAAGATGTTTTTCATACGATGGCTAACAGGTACAAACTTGCCACTAGCAACTTCGACTAGTAAAGCATTATCTAGTCTATCAACAAGCAAAGCTAGTTTTCTACTAAATTCATGCGATATAAATGAGTAGTTGGCTCTAGAATCAAATAAAATTTGGGCAGGCAATTTGTTTACGAGAAAGGTACCTGAAGCGACATCAGCTTCATCTTTAGCGGCTTCCAGTGTAATCTGGAATGCTCTCGCCTTTGGCTTTGGTGGAATGTTGGGTATAGCTGCCTCCTTCTTCTTCGGGCAGTCCCTCGACATGTGTCCCTCCTCACCACAACCATAACAAACTTTCTTAGTGAGGGTACATTCATTGGCATAGTGACCTAGCTTTCCACACTTATAGCATGTGGCCACTACCTCACATTTTCCATGAGGCTTCTTCTTACATTTGTCGCACCATTTCGCTTCGCCTCCACTTCCCCTCAAACCAGACTTCGAGAACTTGTTTTTCTTATTGGACCCTGAAGTTCCATCGAACTTCCTCCTTTCACCAACTTCTATCCTTTCCAGACCCTTTTCCTTCTGCTGGGCCTCCACATTCTTAGCTGCACGAACAGCCGTTTTCAGAGTAGTTGCCATCTTGACTGTCGGACCAAAGTCGGCAGGCAGTCCATTAGCAAACCTCTCAATCTTGGAGAGTTCTGTTGGCACTAGGTACGGAAATAATTTCATTTTCTTAGTGAATGTCGTAGCATAGTCGTCTATGCTCATCCTCCCCTTCTTCAAGTTTTGGAACTCATTGTTCAGATCAATCAGATCTATCTCTGAACAATACTGCACCCTTAGTTGTTCCAAGAACTCCTCCCAAGACATTTTCAGAGCTTCTCCTCGTGGCATAGTATCTGCCAACAACTTCCACCAACTCAATACTCCAGTCTTCAGTTGTCTAACTGCAAAGACAGTCTTCTGTTTGTTGCTACAGTTGCAACTTTCAAATACCATCTCCATTTCGGAGATCCAATCCATTATCTCAATAGGCTTTGGGCTCCCAGAAAGACTTGGCGGCTTGGCGCCCAAGAAATTCTTGTACATTCGCTCATCCTTGTTGTTTCTCCTTTCCGGATTGTTTCTTCGTTCTTCTTGAGTCCCAACTTGACTCATAATGCGACTATTGTTCCCTTCCTCCGATTGCTCAGGAATCAATTCAGGTTCCTCAATAGGTATGATAGGTTCGTCCCTATTATTATGCAACATCTGTCGCGTCTCCTCCCTTTGTTCGGCTAACATACCCCAAATCATGGCTTGCACCCAAACCATCGTTATTGGTTCTGGTGTTGCTGCTACAATAGGTATTTGCTCAATCACTGGCGGTTGATTCCTGTTTTCATCCGCGTTTCCAACGCCACTCCTTGTTCTCACCATTTTTGATCTACACACCGAATAAGGTGAAATTTAGATCTTCATTCATTATAGATTTCAAATCATCCTTCTCACTCTGAAACGATTACATGCTAGTTCTAATATCGTATACATACGTTTAGAATCCTAAACACATAAACCTTCAGATCCGGTTGGCAACAAACCGTAGATCCGAACAAACAATATCATATATGGCAACATATAACATTTAGCACATAAAAGCATTTTAGGCAACTTTCATAAAAATAAACTAGTGCTCGTGTCTAAAATCCAACAGACACACATCTCAAAATTCTACTTAGCATTCTAAGTTTAAGTCTAGAAATCCTACAAATTCCTAATTCGCTTAAACTAATGCTATGATACCAACTGTGACATCCCCAAAATCACGGCCAGAAAAGACCGATTTCATTTATGTTTTTTTAAATAATTTCGGAGTAAATCCTTTTGATTTAAAAGTGTTGCGGAATTTGTTCCCAAAACAAAACATGATAAAATAATATTTATCAAAGCATTTCATCATGAGATGCATTTTCATTATATGATTAAAACTCGGGGTGTCATGTTCCGATACAGACCATAAAGCATAAACGATAACATTACAAGTCATTCAACAAATATATACATATACAGACTTGTAAACAAAACAACTCAATGATTCATCCATATTACGCCCTTGCGCCACTTCCTGTAATACAAATAAAACTGAGTGGGTCAGGCTTGGGAGCCTGGTGAGCATATAGGGTTTTCAACCCACAATAAATAAATTATATTTAATTTCACCAACCAATCACTATCCCGATTACTCATTCCCGTTATCCTCACTTTACGTCCCTAAAACAACATCTATCTCAAGGGACCTAATCTAGGATTTTCATCGGGATGAACATTACTGCTAAGGGGTTTCCTCAACAATAGATATCCTAAAGGCAACCATGAGGGGGATAGAGTACACCGGTGAACACATCGTTCACAACACCTACGGTTATGAACCTGCTAACATTCCACGAGACTGTCTAGAAGGAGTTTGTGGTCATTATCCATACTCCGCTGAATAACCAGGTCAACAACAACAACAACATCGAGGCCTCTCATCTGTTTATTACACACCAACTATCTACCCATGTTCTACCCAACATATTAGTAGATAAAAATATATATTTTTATACATAGTTTAAAACTTGTATAACATTTTTATTCAATACATATTTCACATAACAGATGATGCATACCCACATAACACGTATTTCATAGAAAACAAATCAGATCTATGAAATTGAAGAAGAGTGAATATACATTCACGCACATAACAACAAAATTATACACATAACACGTATTTTGTATAAAATACTTCATAATTATGCGTTAGAAGAAAGTAACTACACACTCACACATATAAACAACAATATACTTAATACACTCAAACCATACTTGTAGTATAATCGTGTTTATGAAAGGTAGTATATACTCACCTGATCAGAAGATGATCGGACAGCACTACGGCTTGTAGAAATAGTAATCCTCAGCAGATCTGGAAGATCTCTACAAAAATCGAACTTCTCGCGGACAGAGCTTCGGCTCGGAAACCGCACTTCTTGGGATCTTCGGGATCTCGGGACTTGCTTCGGAACTTGGGAATATTACCGGGGCTTCGGGGTATTTCTGGCATGCAAATCGATGCAAAACGGGAGAGAGAAGAGAGAAAAATAGAAAAAGAACTCGGCAGCCTCGCATCCTATTTATAGGAGGCTGGAGCCTCGGAGTACGCGGGGCGTAAGCCTCCGAATTCGTCACTGCATGCGTCATCCGAAGAACTCGAGTGCGAGGCGTGTGATGCTTCGCTGTACGCGGGGCGTACGCTAGTACGCTGGGCGTACTTCGGATCAGATCGGTGACTCCCCTTCGGATAAGGCCGGTTTTAATAATTAAATTAAATTATTAATTATTTAATAAACTTCGAAAATTCATATCTTCTTCATACAAACTACGTTTTCGACGTTCTTTATATCCACGCGTAGGTGAGACTACGCTCTACAACTTTCGTTTAGACTCCGTCGGCTAATTTTGACTTTATTTTTATTATTTATTTTTAATAGGCCGGGACAGAAAATTTCGTTATAAATTCATATCTTCTTCGTTTGACGTCCGTTCTCGCCTAACTTTTTATCTCTTCGATACCAACAACGAGATCTTCGATTTACGTTTAGATCACTAAGGCTAAATATCGCTCTAACGTAAATTTCACTTTTTACATCATTCAGCGTTGTCAGTTCTGTCGCGAAACTTCGACAGGTCATAACTTCTTCGTTATAACTCGGATTTAGGCATTCTTTATATCTTCGGAAACCTTGTTTCAACTACTACAACATTATCCAAAGATATAAAGTTTATTTTATACTTAAATTTTGACGCTTATTTTTATTCTTAATTAATCAAACCACATAATTAAGCAATTAAGCACAAAACACATAATACTCAAATAATACACTTCTATTATTTCAAAATGGGTAACAAAGGTTAACCTAGACTATTATATCAACATTAATGACATGCCCAGAAATAGAGGCGTTACAACATCTTTGTCTGGTCGATCGTCGATATTGTTGTCCACTTAAACACGAAAAATTGTGACAAATTTAGGACATATTATTTGATACAAGACAAGGTGAACTTAATGTCACACCCACAAACCAGATGGCGGAAACGTTCGGGGGTAGAGGACTTCATTTGTAGTATCACAACACATGCATCATAGTAATCAAAGTTCAAACAACCATTGTATTTAAAAGTATAATATTTATATGTGCTCAATCATTGTATATTGAAACCAAAATAATTATACAAAATAAGAAGATAAGACTCATAATGGATCCATCTTCTCAAAAAAGCTCGGGGAGTACCTGTTATTATTTCCCTGAGAATACAAGTAATTTGAAAATAGAGTATCAACAATAATTTGAGTGAGTACATAAGTCTTTATGTTTGCATGGGTGTCTTTGTATGTTGAATATGAAAACTCTTCTAGAAAATCCCATATTTCCTGTGGTATGTGAAAAGTAGTTTTATTCCCATAAAACCGTCCTATTTGTGAACCAATGTATTTGTAAAACTGGTAATTGAGTGTGTGCCTGGCTTCGCCAACGGTTATTGAAATTTGTAGTATACCATTGTACTTTGTATTTTGTAAACTAGTACTTTGAAGATGTATTTACGTTTAGTTCTTTATACACTAACGTATTGTTAATATCTTTTTAATGAGTTATTATAACCATACTAAGACCTGAACGTCTGAAACAAACGCCTTGTGAGCGCTTAAATTGTTGATAACAATTGCCACTCATTGGCTTGTATGCCTGACTGTAGCTAGCAGCCTGAGTGCGGGGTTGTCAATCCCGATATAGATCTACACACAACTTGTTTCGATCTCCGGACTGGAGATTCTTGTTATAATGTCAGGGCTTTACCTTGTTTGTCTAAAATGAATTAAACAATCTGAATTGGATATCTCATAAAAAGCATATAAACGTTACATGTATATTGGTTATGAAAACCCAATCATTCTGAAATAAATGATTGATAGTATGTTCTTGAATTAATATTCCGAACATGTATTTGACAAGGTTAAACCCTTGATTTGTTTTGAATTAAAACCCTTGTTTCATGTAAAACAGTGTATTCATGTATACTTAAATCATGAAGTATTGCTCTATGTATTATAAATTATACCTATTATAATTTATATATACTTTATGAATTGGTAAATAACTATTTTTGCATGTAATCCTTTGCTCAACATATTACAAAGGGTATTTAAACTGATGAGATAACTTATATATTTTTATACATATACAATTTTATATATCCAAATATGTATATTTGGGAAAAATATAAGTTTATAGAAGAGTTCAATGTTTGGAGTATTTTTTATGGTTTAAAATCATTTTATCGTGATTTGAAATCATTTATTTATAACACAAAGTTTTTGTGTTATACTTGTATTCCCCCCCTCCCCCCCCCCCCCATTAAAACAATAGAAATTATGAAGATGTAGGGGTATGAACTCACATGATAGATGGTAATTTGGACAACGTTTTGACAGGAGAGAGGATGAATTCTCAAGAATTTCAGGGTGTCAAGGCTTACTTCGGGTTCGATTCTTGATACCGCGGCTTTAGGGGTTGTATATGAGCTTAGGGGAGTGGAGAATGTGAAAGAGGGTGAAATTTGGGGTGAAAAAGTGAAAATTCTTTGGAGCCCTCGCATGCCTTATATAGGCCGAAGCCTCGGATCCGAGGCCATGCAAGGCTGCCTCGTGTCGGATAGGTGGCGAAGGGAGGGGGCTGCTTCGGTTCGCTGCTGGCTGGCTCGGATTGGACCGAACTTCAGTCGAATAGAAAGGCGACACGTGCGAACAGAAGGGTGCGAGGGGCGTGCGAGGGTGAGGTCCGGTGTGTCTCATGCAATGCTGTCCGGTTCTTACGGGACCTCAGACTTGGTCGAATCAGGAGGTGACACCCGAGGCTGCGACCCAATCAGAAGTGCCACGTGGAGGCTCGCATGCGAGGGTGATGTGGCGTTACTGTTCATGCGAAAATTCCCGGTTTTTGTTATTTTTCTTTATTTTTTTGCCAAAACTTGTAAAATTCATAACTTTCGCATGAACTCCGTTTTTAACGTTCTTTATATGAACGCGTAGGTAAAGTTATACTCTACGACTTTCGTTTAGACTTCGTCGGCTAATTTTGACTTTATTTTTAATATTATTATTTTAAACAGACCGGGACGTGAATCCGTTATAAATTCATAACTTCTTCGTACGACGTTCGTTTTTGTCTGTCTTTTTACCGTTGTACTACTAATGACGAGACCTTCAATTCTTGTTTAGGCTGTGTCAGCTAAAAACCACTTGGTCTTTATTTCGAGTTTTTAGCTGTACACTGTTATATTGAAACTTCGAAAAATCATAACTTCCTCATACGAAGTCAGATTTTGGCGTTCTTTTTATGAAAGTTCTCGGTTTAACATAAACTATAACTTTCATTTAGATTGTTAAGGCTAGAAAGCCTTTTATCAAAATTTCAGCTTTTACACTGAACAATGTTTTGCCGGTTTTGTCGCGGATTTTCGATTGGTCATAACTTCTTCTTTATAACTCGGATTTTAGTGTTCTTTATATTTTTGGAAACCTTGTTACAATCTCTATCACTTGGTTTATACCAATTGAGATTATTTAATAATTTATTTTTGTGGGTCAATTATGTAAATACACATAGTATGCTAAAATTTCTCTTTATTAATTTACAAAGATGTACAAATTGACCTATACTATTACATATGTTTGAAATAACAGTTTGTTACTTTATCCTCCCGTTAGAGAGAATTTCGTCCTGAAATTTACTTTACAGATAGACTAGGGAAAAAGATGTGGGTATTTCTGTTGCATTTGATCTTCCCGCTCCCAAGTGAATTCAGGTCCCTGCCTTGCATTCCAGCGAACCTTCACTATCAGGATGCGGCTTTGTTTGGTTTTCTTAACTTCCCTGTCTAGTATCTCTACGGGTTCTTCCATAAAATTGAGGCTCTCGTTTATCTCGATTTCCTCGAGTGGTATCATAAGAGTCTCGACGGAAAGACACTTTTTCAAGTTCAAAACGTGGAAGGTAGGATGAATGTTACTTAGTTCTTGGGGTAATCGTAGTTTGTAAGCTACAAGGCCGATTCGGGTAAGAATCTCGAATGGTCCTATGTACCTTGGATTTAGTTTGTCATGCTTTCCAAAGCATATAATGGCCTTCCAAGGTGAGACCTTCAGCAAAACTCGGTCGCCAACCTGGAATTCCAAAGGTTTTCTCCTTTTGTCTGCGTAGCTTTTTTGTCTATCTCTGGAAGCTTTAAGTCATTCCCGAATTTGTACGATCCTCTCAGTAGTTTCTTGAATAATTTATTGACCTGTGAGAGCGCTGTCAGGAGTTTGACCTTTAGCTAGCTGCGTGTCTCCCACTTCTGCCCAACACAGAGGGGATTTGCACTTGCGGCCATAAAGGGCTTCAAATGGAGCAGCTTTTATGCTAGTGTGATAATTGTTGTTATAAGAGAACTCAACAAGGGGTAAATGAATATCCCATGCCTTCCCAAAGTCTATCACACAAGCTCGTAACATATCTTCTAACGTTTGAATCGTCCTTTCACTTTGTCCATCGGTTTGCGGATGGTAGGCTGTGCTCATGTCTAGCCTAGTTCCTAGAGAGTTTTGTAAAGACTGCCAAAAATGAGAGGTGAATCTATTATCTCGGTCTGAAATAATGGACATCGGTACACCATGCAGTCGGACAATCTCCTTGAGGTATGTTCTCATTAGCTTTTCCATCTTGTAAGTCTCTTTGATTGGTAAGAAGTGTGCGGATTTGGTTAATCTATCGATGATTACCCAAATTGTATCATAACCACTTGATGTCTTGGGCAACTTGGTTATGAAATCCATTGTAATCCGCTCCCACTTCCATTCAGGGATTTCAGGTTGTTGTAATAATCCTGAAGGTTTCTGGTACTCTACCTTAACTTTGGCGCAAGTAAGGCACTTACCCACAAAGGTAGCGATTTCGGCCTTCATGTTAGGCCACTAGAGATGGCAAAAAAACTCGTACCCGATGGGTACCCGAAACCCTAACCCGATTTGATCGGGTAAATCCTCGAGTTAACCGGGGATGGGGACGGGGATGGGTATTACACGAATATAAAAAGTGGGGATGGGGATGGGGATGGTTCTACCTATCGGGTACCCATACCCGTACCCGAAACCGGCCCCGATGGTTACGATATATATATATATATATATATATATATATATATATATATATATATATATATATATATATATATATAGTATTACTTATGTTTTTATTTTTAATAATGCATAAAGAAATTTTAAGTAGACAAAGTAAGGTTTTTTAACAATCAAACGTATAGTTTTAGGAAGAATTTTTATGTCTTTTTTTTTTTTTTTTTGCAAAAAATGCTTTTATTTGTAGCCTTAAATGTTATTGTTCGTGTTTAAAGACATTCAGTGATTATAGTGTTTTATATTGTTCTGTTAGTTTTTGTAATGTTGGTTAGTATATAATTATGAGTTATTTTTCATAAAAGTTCAAAACTTTGTAACGGGGAAAAATCCCTGATTACCCATTGGGGATGGGGATGGGGATAAATTTTTAATCCCCGATGGGGATGGGGTCGGGTATGGGTTTAGGAATCGGGATTCGGGTATGGGGACGGGGAACACGAAACCCGGTATACCCGTACCCATTGCCATCATTATAGGCCACCAATATAGTTTCTTAAGGTCCAGATACATCTTGTCTGAACCTGGGTGGATGGAGTATCGGGTTTTGTGTGCTTCATTCATAACCACGTCTTTGTAACCACCGAACTTTGGTGTCCAGATTTGGTTCATGAAATAATACACTCCATCATCCCTGACTTCGAAGTTCTTATCCATTCCTCTCGGGGTTTCACCTGTCACGTTTTCGGGTTTCAAGGCTTCAAGTTGAGCTTCCTTGATCTGCGTGGACAGATACAAATGGATTGTCATGGTCAACGACTTTACCCGGCATCCCGAGTATTCTTTTCTACTAAGGGCGTCAACTACTACGTTTGCTTTACCAGGGTGATAAAGAATTTCACACTCGTAATCGTTCAGTAGCTCCACCCATCGTCGTTGTCTCATATTCAGCTCTTTCTTATCGAAGATATGTTGGAGACTTTTATGGTCCGTGAATATTGTGCATTTCGTGCCATATAAGTAATGTCTCTAGATCTTTAGAGCAAACACCACTGATCCTAGTTCAAGGTCATGTGTTGTATAGTTGACTTCATGTGTCTTTAGCTGTCCTTAGGCATAGGATATAACCTTTCCTCTTTGCATAAGAACACATTCAATCCCTTTATTAGAAGCATCACAGTACACTACGAAGTCCTCTGTCCCTTCAGGGAGAGACAGGATCGGTGCACTACACAAGGCTCGCTTCAGCATTTGGAACGTTGTTTCTTGCTTTTCTCCCCAACTATAAGTTATACCCTTTTGGGTCAGAGTAGTAAGAGACTTAGCTATTAGAGAGAAATTTTGAATGAATCTGCGATAATAGCCAGCAAGACCTAAGAATTGACGGATTTTTGTAGGTGTTTTGGGTGCTGACCAGTTTTCAATTGCCTTTATTTTGGAAGGGTCGACATGTATTCCTTCTGAACGGACCACGTGACCTAGGAAATCTACCTTCCTGATCCAAAATTCACACTTTGAAAACTTCGCATAGAGCTTCTCCGATCTAAGTGTTTGTAATATTTGACGAAGATGTTGGCCATGTTCCTCTTTGCTCTTTGAGTAGATAAGGATATCGTCGATGAAGACCATAACGAATTTGTCCAATAATGGACGACACACTCTGTTCATTAGGTCCATGAACACTGCAGGTGCATTCGTCAATCCAAAATGGCATCACTATAAACTCGTAATGACCATAACGAGTTTTGAACGCGGTTTTGGGAAAGTCTTCCTCCAAAATTCGTAACTGGTGATACCCGAATCTTAAGTCTATCTTCGAGAAGTAGTTCGCCCCTTGAAGTTGGTCGAACATATCGTCAATGCGTGGCAGAGGGTATCGATTCTTGATGGTAAGTTTATTCAGTTCACGGTAGTCTATACACATGCGGAATGATCCATCCTTCTTCGTTACGAACAAAACCGGTGCTCCCCAAGGTGAGAAGCTTGGTCTTATGAAACCTTTGCTTAGGAGTTTGTTAAGTTGGCTAGATAATTCCTGCATTTCAGAAGGTGTAAGACGGTAGGGGGATTTGGCTACGGGGGTAGCTCCAGGGATTAAGTCGATTCGGTATTCGACTTGTCGTTCGGGAGGCACTCCTGGAAGATCATCGGGAAATACATCGGGAAAGTTGCAGACCTCTGGAATGCTTGCGATGTCTTTCACTTCTTGATTTTTGTCTACTACATGAGCTAGGAATGCACAATACTCCTTGCGAAGGTATTTATGTGCCTTAATGCAAGAAATGATCTGAAGGTTCGTTCCGGGTTTGTCACCGTAGATAATAAGAGTTTCGTTAGTTGGCAAGTTCAAACGAATAGCTCTTTCATAGCATAGGATGTCGGCATGGTTGGGGCACAACCAATCCATACCTATTATGATGTCAAAACTTTTGATAGAGACCGACATAAGGTCTATTGGGAAAGATAAGTTATTTAAGGTAAGGATACATCCTATGTATATATCATTGGTGGATTCGGATTTCCCATTAGCCATTTCCACTGTGAAAGTTTTATTTAGTGGTTGGGAGTTCTGATTTAGTATATGTTTAAAGTTATGGCTCACGAAGCTCCTCTCGGCACCACAATAAAAAAGAATGCATGCATAAGTATTGTTGAGAAGGAACGTACCTGTGACAACTGCAGGGTCTGCCACCGCTTCTTCGTGACCTAGTGCTAGAATTCTCCTAACCCCACCGGAATTTCCAGCTTTTGGACAATTTTTCTTGAAATGCCCCACATCACCGCATTGGTAGCATGCTCGACTTACTCCAACGGCAGGTACTTGGCTAAGGGGTTGAGGTGGTGTTCTACAGAATCGGGCAGTATGCCCTTTCCTGTTGCAGTTACGACACTGCATTTCAGGGCAATTCCCGGTGTGGTGAAAATTACACTTGTTGCATTTAAGGAGGCTACCGACATAGGGTTTAGTTGGTGCTGGGTAGTTAGGGGCAACAATAGGTGCAGTAGTAAGTATGGTAGCAGGCACAGTAGTAGCATGGACTGCCACTATTTGTTGCTTCTTTGAAGGTTCCAGAGGAGATTTTCCCTTTCTTTTGTTCCAACCCTTCTTCTTCTTCTTGTTGTTGTTCTCTCTAGGTTGTTCTGGGGCAGTAACCACAGAGTTTTGACGGTTTCCGTGGTCAATAAGTGACTGTGCTAGTTCTTTGGCACTGTCAAAGGTGACAGGTTTAGATGCAATGATGCTTGCTTGTATTTGGGGCGACAGTCCCCAAATATACCTTTCAATCTTTTTGCTCTCTAGAGTAACCATCTCTGGACACAGAATCGCCAAGTCACAGAATCGATTCGTGTAAGTCATTATGTCGGTATCGGTGTAACGCCTGTGTTTCTGGGCTTGCCATTTTTAGCAATGTGATAGTCTAGGTTAACCTTTGTAACCCGTTTTGAAATACTAGAATTGTATTATTTGAGTATTATGTGTTTTGTGCTTAATTGCTTAATTATGTGGTTTGATTAATTAAGAATAAAAATAAGCGTCAAAATTTAAGTGTAAAATAAACCTGATATCTTTAGATAATGTTGTAGTAGTTGAAACAAGGTTTCTGAAGATATAAAGAATGCCGAAATCCGAGTTATAACGAGGAAGTTATGACCTGTCGAAGTTTCGCGACAGAACCAGCAACGCTGATTAAATGTAAAAAGTGAAATTTACGTTAGAGCGATATTTAGCCTTAGTGACCCGAAGATCTCGTTGTTAGTATCAAAGCGATAAAAAGTTAGGCGAGAACGGACGTCAAACGAAGAAGTTATGAATTTATAACGAAATTTTCTGTCCCGGCCTATTAAAAATAAATAATAAAAATAAATTCAAAATTAGCCGACGGAGTCTAAACGAAAGTTGTAGAGCGTAGTCTCACCTTCGCGTGGATATAAAGAACGTCGAAAACGGAGTTCGTACGAAGGAGATATGAATTTTCGAAGTTTATTAAATAATTAATAATTAAATTTAATTATTAAATCCGGCCTTATCCGAAGACGAGTCACCGGACTCATCCGGAGTACGCCCCGCGTACAGCAAGAAATGTCGACACTTCGGATGACGCATGCAGTGACGATTTCGGAGCCCTGTACGCCCCGCGTACGAGGAGGTTCCAGCCTCCTATAAATAGGATGCGAGGGGTCCGGGCATAGTTGCTCTTTTCTCCTCCGTTTCGTTCCGAAGCTCTGCGTTTTTACCCCCGAAGCCCCAAAAATATTCCCGAGTCCCGAAGCAAGTCCCGAGATCCCGAAGATCCCGAGAAGTGCGGTTTCCGAGCCGAAGCTCTGCCCGCGAGAAGTTCGATTTTTGTAGAGATCTTCCAGATCTGCTGAGGATTACTAGTTTTTGCAAGTCGTAGTGTTGTCCGATCATCTTCTGATCAAGTGAATGTATACTGCCTTTCATAAACGCAATAATAATACAAGTATGGTTTGAGTGTATTAAGTATATTGTTGTTTATACGTGTGAGTGTGTTGTTACTTTCTCTTAACGTATAATTATGAAGTATTTTATACGAGATACGTGTTATGTGTATATTTTGTTGTTATGTGTGTGAATGTATATTCACTTTCTTCTATCTAACAGATCTGATTATTTCTATATGAAATATGTGTTATGTGTGTGTGCCTCATCTGTTATATGGAAAAATGTATTGATCAAGCATGTTATACAGGTTTTGAAAATATGTATAAAAATGTATGTTTTTATCTACTAATATGTTGGGTAGAACATAGGTAGATAGTTGGTGTGTAATAAACAGATGAGAGGCCTCGTTGTTGTTTTGATCCAGTCATCTAGCGGAATTTAGATGACGACCACGGACTTTTCTAGACAGTCCAGTGGAACGCTAGCAGGCTCATAACCTGTAGGTGTTAATGAACTTGGGTGTTCATTCGTTGTATCCCATCCACCTCATGGTTGCCTTATTTGACTTATATTGCTGAGGAACCCCCGCATCATGTGTTGTCACCCCGATGAAAATATTCTTAGATTAGGTCCCTTGTGTTAGTTATTTTAGGGACGTAAAGTGAGAATAACGGGAATGGGTAACTGGGTTATTGTTGGTTAATAATAATTAATTTAATTATTTATTGTGGGTTGAAAACCCTATATGCTCACCAGGCTCCCAAGCCTGACCCACACAGTTTTATTTGTATTACAGGAAGTGGCACAAGGGCGTAAGATGGATGAACCATCAAGTTGTTTTTGTTTACAAGTCTGTATATGTAAATATTTGTTGAATGACTTGTAATGTTATCGTTTATGCTTATTGGTCTATATCGGAACATGACACCCCGAATTTTGATTATATAATGAAAAATACATTTCTTTTATGAAATGCTTTGGTAAACATTGTTTTATCATGTTTTGTTTTTGGGAACAAATTCCGCGACTATTTTCAAATCAAAAGGATTTACTCTGAATTTATTTTAAAAGCATAAATGAAAATCGGTCTTTTCTGGCCGAGATTTTGGGGATGTCACAGTTGGTATCAGAGCATTAGTTTAAGCAAACTAGGAATTTGTAGGATTTCTAGACTTAAACTTAGAATGATAAGTGAAATTTTGAGATATGTGTCTGTTATATTTTAGACACGAGCACTAGTTTATTTTAGGAAAGTTGCCTAAAATGATTTATGTGCTAAATGTTATATGTTGCCATATATGATATTATTTGTTCGAATCTATGGTCTGTTGCCGACCGGATCTAGAAACCTTATGTGTGTAGGATTCTAAGCGTACGTCTACGATATTAGAACTAGCATGTAAACGTTTCGGAGTGATAAGGATGATTTGAATATCTATCGTGAATGAGGATCTAATTTCACCTTATTCGGTGTGTAGATCAAAAATGGTGAGAACAAGAAGTGTAGTTGGAAATGTTTTTGAAAACAGGAATCAACCACCAGTGATTGAGCAAAAACCTGTCGTAGCAGCACCACCTGAGCCAATTACAGTGGCTGGTGTGCAATTGATGATTCAAACAATGTTGGATCGTCAGATGGATGAAACTAGACGGTTGCTTCAACAAAATCGTGAAGAACTGTCAATTCGTGTGGAAGAGCCTGAATTAAATGAAGGGCACTCGGAAGGTGGGAACTTCAGTGGATCAGTTGGACAAGCCAACCCACCGATAGTTAGGCGAGACAACCATGATGGAAGGAATGATGGAATG
This sequence comes from Lactuca saligna, assembly GCF_052625555.1. Lineage (NCBI taxonomy): Eukaryota > Viridiplantae > Streptophyta > Magnoliopsida > Asterales > Asteraceae > Lactuca > Lactuca saligna. Next base: position 14,864,289 of record NC_136417.1, read on the forward strand.
GGATGCAAGTACAAGGATTTTCTAACTTGCAAACCATCGACCTTCAATGGAAAGGAGGATCCGATTGGAGTTATGGATTGGATCTCAAAAATGGAATTGGCCTTCATGACTTGTGGCTACAGAGGCAAGTTGCAGACTATCTATGCAGTACGTCAGTTCCGAGGAGGAGCCGTTCGTCGGTGGAATACTCTAGGGAAGACTTTAAGCCCAAATGAGCCACTGCAATTTTCATGGGCAGAATTCTTGGTGCAGTTCAAGCGCAAGTTCTGCTCGGCTCAAAATCTATTGGAGTTAGAGAACAAGTTTCTGACACTAATGAAAGACAGCATGTCAGTCGATGAATACACCAATAACTTCACCGATAAAATGGAGTTTGCCTCGCGTATCGTTCCAGACGAGCTGACAAAGGTGGACCGGTATGCGAAGGGACTCCCATGGGAGTACGAGGTGCCAGTACGTCAGGCACATACTATAGAGGCAGCTATCTGGGCTGCCAAGTCTGTTGAGAACATGATAAAGGGAATAACCACCAACAAGGTTGAGGTTGGTGAGAAGAGGAAGTTTGAGGGAACATCTGCATCCGGTAAGAAAAGCAAATTTACGAAATCTGATTCGAAAAGGTTTGGTGGGGGAAAAGGAGGAGAAGCGAAGTGGTGTGATAAGTGTAAGAAAAAGCACTTTGGGAAATGTAGCGAGGGTGTAACTTGCTACAAGTGTGGAAAGGTTGGACATTTTGCCAATGAATGTCCGAACAACAAAAGGATGTGTTTTGGTTGTAATGAAGAGGGGCACATTTTGAAAGACTGTCTGAAGAAGAAGGAGGCAGCTAAGCCCAACATTCCACCAAAGCCAAAGGCGAGAGCATTCCAGATGACACTGGAAGCTGCTAAAGATGAAGCTGATGTCGCTTCAGGTACCTTTCTCGTAAACACATTGCCTGCCCAAATTTTATTTGATTCTGGAGCCAACTACTCCTTTATATCGCATGAATTTGGTAGAAAACTAGCTTTGCCTGTTGATAGACTAGATGATGCTTTATTAGTCGAAGTTGCTAGTGGCAAGTTTGTACCTGTTAGCCATCGTATGAAAAACATCTTAATCGATCTTAATGGGAATAAGTTTCACGAGGAATTATTGCCTATCAAACTTAATGGTTTCGACATTGTGTTGGGAATGGATTGGCTTAGTGCCAATGATGCCGAAATTTTGTGCAAGAAAAAAATAGTGAAGGTAAACCCACCAGGGAAGGAATCGTTTATGGTGTATGGGGACAAACGCCGAGTGAATTCTGGAATCATTTCCCTAATGAAAGCCAGAAAGTGTTTGACCAAGGGATGTACATCATATTTAACATTCGTGATTGATGCTAAGAAGTAAAAGAAGATGATGCAGAGTATTCCTGTGGTGTGTGATTATCCGGAAGTATTTCCCGAAGATCTTCCTGGATTACCACCTGATAGACAAGTGGAGTTCAGAATTGACTTGTTACCGGGAACAACGCCAATAGCAAAACCACCTTATCGATTAGCACCGACGGAGATGAAGGACCTGATGATGCAACTTCAGGAGTTATTGGACAAAGGTTTCATTAGACCTAGTTCATCACCTTGGGGAGCTCCAGTGTTATTCGTGAAGAAGAAAGATGGAAGTATGAGAATGTGCATTGATTACAGAGAGTTGAACAAGGCAATAATAAAGAATAGATATCCGTTGCCAAGGATTGATGACTTGTTTGATCAATTGCAAGGTTCGAGCTATTTCTCGAAGATCGATCTTAGGTCAGGATATCATCAGCTGAAAGTAAGAGACCAGGATATAGAGAAGACTGCATTCAGAACTAGATATGGACGCTACGAGTTCTTGGTTATGTCGTTTGGACTAACCAATGCGCCGACAGCATTCATGGATTTAATGAACAGGGTTTGTAATCCGTTCCTTGATAAATCTGTGATAGTGTTCATAGACGACATTCTGATTTACTCAAAAAGCCAGGAGGAGCATGGCAGACACTTGCGAGAAGTGTTAGAAGTCTCGAAGAAGGAGAAGCTGTATGCTAAGTTCTCCAAATGTGATTTTTGGATTCGTGAAGTCCAATTCTTGGGTCACGTGGTCAACAAAGAAGGGATAATGGTCGATCCAACAAAGATTGAAGCTGTAATGAAGTGGGAACAACCAAAAAGTCCCACGGAGATCCGAAGCTTTTTAGGATTAGTCGGATATTACCAAAGGTTTATCCAAGGCTTTTCTTCGATTTCTATTCCATTGACAGCTTTGACCCACAAAGGAGCTACTTATGCTTGGAATGATAAGCATAAAGAAGCATTCGAGAAGCTAAAGAAGAAGCTATGCGAGACACCGATACTTTCTCTACCCGATGGAGTTGAAGACTTTGTTGTTTATAGCGATGCGTCTGGTGTTGGATTGGGTTGTGTTTTAACCCAAAGAGAAAAGGTGATAGCATATGCGTCTCGACAGCTGAAGGAGCATGAAAAGAACTACCCGACTCATGATTTGGAGTTGGCAGCGGTAGTTTTTGCTCTGAAAATATGGAGGCATTACCTCTATGGCACGAAGTGCAAACTTTTCACTGATCATAAGAGTCTCCAATACCTCTTTAATCAGAAGGAATTGAATATGAGGCAACGACGCTGGCTAGAGTTATTCAAGGAATACGACTGTGAGATACTTTACCATCCCGGTAAAGCTAATGTTGTTGCTGATGCTCTCAGTCGGAAAGTCAATCTTGAAAGGAAAAGGCCAAGAGCATTGATAATTGAAGTTTTCTCGACTATTTTAGAAAGTATAAACAAAGCTCAAAGCGAAGCTTCTGAGAAGAATGACCGGAATGAGGAACGTTTGGGCAAAACGTTGGTGTTTGGTATAAACAGTCATGGACTGAAGGTGTTCCAGGATCGGATTTGGATACCTAAGACAAGAGGAGTCAGAGATCTTCTGATGGAAGAAGCTCACAAGACCATGAACTCGATTCATCCCGGTAGCACTAAAATGTATAGGGACCTGAAACCCTACTACTGGTGGCCGACGATGAAGCTTGATGTTGCAAAGTATGTGGCCGAGTGTGTGACTTGTGCGAGAGTCAAGACATAACATCAGAAACCGTACGGGAGTTTAGGACCATTGCCTGTGCCTATGGTAAGTGGGAAGACATTGCTATGGGTTTTGTCAATAAACTACCCAGAACAAAGATTGGTCACGACATGATTTGGGTGGTCGTTGATCGATTCACTAAGAGTGCGCATTTCATAGCAGCCAGGGAGAAATGGTCTATGGAAAAGCTTGCGAATTCTTACGTGAAGGAAATTGTGAGGCTTCACGGTGTTCCGTTAACGATTGTGTCGGATCGTGATAGACGTTTCACCTCACGATTTTGGAAAAGTCTACAAGAGGAATTGGGAACCAAGTTGTGTTTAAGTACATCTTACCATCCGCAGACTGATGGTCAGAGTGAAAGAATGATACAAACATTTGAAGATATGCTGAGAGCATGTACCTTGGAATTCCTAGGTAATTGGGATGAACAGTTACCATTGGTAGAATTTTCCTATAACAATAGTTTTCACTCGAGCATTAAGATGACACCTTACCAAGATTTGTATGGACAAAAGTGTCGTACGCTGTCTTGTTGGCTTAAGGCTGGGGAAAAGCAGTTTATGGGACCGGAGATGGTTCAGCAAACTACTGAAAAGTTGAAAATAATTAGGGAAAGAATGAGCAGCTCAGGATCGTCAAAAGAGCTATGCTGACAAAAAGCAAAGATCGATGACTTTTGAAGTTGGGGATTCGGTTTTGCTTAAAGTCTCGCCGTGGAAGGGACTTATAAGATTTGGTAAAAGGGGAAAATTAAGTCCAAGGTTTATTGGACCGTTTAAAGTTCTTCAGAGGATTGGGAACCAAGCTTACAAGCTCGAACTACCAGAAGAACTGAATGGAATTCATAACACTTTTCATGTGTGTTATTTACGGAAGTTCACGGGGGAAGTTCCCGACATGATTCCACTTTCGGAGTTGAGAATCGATGAGAACAAAAGGTTGATTGAAGAACCAGAGGCAATTGTTGACCGAATGACTAAGAAGTTGCGATGCAAGATGGTCAAGTTAGTGCTTGTCCGATTGAAACACACGAATGGGCCGAATCTCACCTGGGAGACGGAGAGTGACATGATGGGTCGCTATCCGCATTTTTTGGTTGAGGTGTGATTCCGGGGACGGAATCATTCTAAGGTGGGGAGAATTGTAACGCCTTTGTTTCTGGGCTTGCCATTTTTATCAATGTGATAGTCTAGGGTAACCTTTGTAACCCGTTTTGAAATACTAGAAGTGTATTATTTGAGTATTATGTGTTTTGTGCTTAATTGCTTAATTATGTGGTTTGATTAATTAAGAATAAAAATAAGCGTCAAAATTTAAGTGTAAAATAAACCTGATATCTTTAGATAATGTTGTAGTAGTTGAAACAAGGTTTCCGAAGATATAAAGAATGCCGAAATCCGAGTTATAACAAGGAAGTTATGACCTGTCGAAGTTTCGCGACAGAACCGGCAACGCTGATTAAACGTAAAAAGTGAAATTTACGTTAGAGCGATATTTAGCCTTAGTGATCTAAACGAGAATCGAAGATCTCGTTGTTAGTATCAAAGCGATAAAAAGTTAGGCGAGAATGGACGTCAAACGAAGAAGTTATGAATTTATAACGAAATTTTCTGTCCCGGCCTATTAAAAATAAATAATAAAAATAAATTCAAAATTAGCCGACGGAGTCTAAACGAAACTTTTAGAGCGTAGTCTCACCTCCGCGTGGATATAAAGAACATCGAAAACGGAGTTCGTATGAAGGAGATATGAATTTTTGAAATTTATTAAATAATTAATAATTAAATTTAAGTATTAAATCCGGCCTTATCCGAAGACGAGTCACCGGACTCATCCGGAGTACGCCCCGCGTACAACAAGAAATGTCGACACTTCAGATGACGCATGCAGTGACGACTTCGGAGCCCTGTACGCCCCGCGTACGAGGAGGTTCCAGCCTCCTATAAATAGGATGCGAGGGGTCCGGGCATAGTTGCTCATTTCTCCTCTGTATCGTGCCGAAGCTCTGCGTTTTTACCCCCGAAGCCACCCCGAAGCCCCGAAAATATTCCCGAGTCCCGAAGCAAGTCCCGAGATCCCGAAGATCCCGAGAAGTGCGGTTTCCGAGCCGAAGCTCTGCCTGCGAGAAGTTCGATTTTTGTAGAGATCTTCCAGATCTGCTGAGGATTACTATTTTTTGCAAGTCTTAGTGCTGTCCGATCATCTTCTGATCAAGTGAATGTATACTGCCTTTCATAAACGCAATAATAATACAAGTATGGTTTGAGTGTATTAAGTATATTGTTGTTTATACGTGTGAGTGTGTTGTTACTTTCTCCTAACGTATAATTATGAAGTATTTTATACGAGATACGTGTTATGTGTATATTTTGTTGTTATGTGTGTGAATGTATATTCACTTTTTTCTATCTTACAGATCTGATTATTTCTATATGAAATATGTGTTATGTGTGTGTGCCTCATCTGTTATATGGAAAAATGTATTGATCAAGCATGCCTTACAGGTTTTGAAAATATGTATAAAAATGTATGTTTTTATCTACTAATATGTTGGGTAGAACATGGGTAGATAGTTGGTGTGTAATAAACAGATGAGAGGCCTCGTTGTTGTTTTGATCCAGTCATCTAGCGGAATTTAGATGACGACCACAGACTTTTCTTGACAGTCCAGTGGAACGTTAGCAGGCTCATAACCTGTAGGTGTTAATGAACTTGGGTGTTCATTCGCTGTATTCCATCCCCCTCATGGTTGCCTTATTTGACTTATATTGCTGAGGAACCCCCGCATCATGTGTTGTCACCCCGATGAAAATATTCTTAGATTAGGTCCCTTGTGTTAGTTATTTTAGGGACGTAAAGTGAGAATAACGGGAATGGGTAACTGGGTTATTATTGGTTGATAATAATTAATTTAATTATTTATTGTGGGTTGAAAACCCTATATGCTCACCAGGCTCCCAAGCCTGACCCACTCAGTTTTATTTGTATTACAGGAAGTGGCACAAGGGCGTAAGATGGATGAACCATCAAGTTGTTTTTGTTTACAAGTCTGTATATGTAAATATTTGTTGAATGACTTGTAATGTTATCGTTTATGTTTATTTGTCTATATCGGAACATAACACCCCGTGTTTTGATTATATAATGAAAAATACATTTCTTTTATGAAATACTTTGGTAAACATTGTTTTATCATGTTTTGTTTTTGGGAACAAATTCCACAACTATTTCAAATCAAAAGGATTTACTCTGAATTTATTTTAAAAGCATAAATGAAAATCGGTCTTTTCTGGCCGAGATTTTGGGGATGTCACAACCGTTCATAGTAATACCCCAGAGTTCTTGTTCCAGTTTCTGAATTTCCCCTCGTAGGCAGTATTCCCGCATCAACATGGCTTTTAGGTCCACCCATCTTATAGTATTAGCCACTGCTAAAGTTAGTGACTTAAAATGCCCATTCCACCATGTTAGGGCCCTATCTAAGAAGGTAAAGGCAGCAAATTTAACTTTGCTACCCTCTGGACAGGAGCAAATTTCAAAGACCGCTTCTATCTTCTCAATCCACTGCCTTAAAACTATCACTCCTCCAGTTCCATTAAAGGTCCTGGGTTTGGCATTCGAGAAGTCTTTATAAGTGCACTCTCTCGAGTGCTTATGGCCCTCGACAAAGTTAGAAGGACGTGGATCAGCTCCCGACTCACTAGTACCAGGAGCATTGATATGAGATAAGGCAGCCGCTACCGCTGCTGTGACTGCCGCTTGGAACATGGTAGCATCGAACTAAGGGGGGGGGGGTGGAGGTGGCATCGGTGATTCTGGTTGATTGTTACACCTTGGATTCCTATGTAACGCCCGTAGATCCGGGCTAGTCAAATTAGAGGCAATAGGGGTCGAAAACGACTTTTCAACAAAAGATTATTTAGAATAAATAATCTTAACCAAGTTGTAGAGTATGTTACAAGGTTTTCGTGCATATAAATAACGCTGAAGTCCGAGCTATAACGAAGAAGTTATGACTCGTCAAAGTTTCGCGTTAGAACCGGCACGATACCGGAAAGCGTAAATAATGAATTTACGATAAAGCGAGATTTAGCCTTAGCAATTTAAACAAAAGTATTAGAATATGTTAAACTAAGAACATCAATAAAAAAAAGAACGCCCAAATCTGACTTCGTATGAAGAAGTTATGATTTTTCGGAGTTTCGGACTAGCAGTGTACAACCCGAAATTCGAATATTTGATCGAGCGGTTTTTAGTCGACATGAACTAAACGAGAATTGAATATCTTGTTAAGAGTAGCATAACGAGAAAAAGATGGGCGAAAATGGATGTCGGATGAAGAAGTTATGAGGATTTAACAGACCAATCCTATCCCGACCCGTTAATAATATAAAATTTAAAATCAATTCAAAATCAGCCAACAAAGTCTAAACGAAAGTTGTAGAGTACGTTCCCACCTTCGCGTGGATATAAAGAACGTCGAAAACGGAGCTCGTATGCGAAAGTTACGAATTTTTAAAGTTAGAAAGTGAAATTGCGAGACCTAGTGCGAAGTAGCTGACGTGGCAGCACCACAGCCGTCCGATGCCGATGACAAGGCTCGCTTCTGATCAGCGCCACATCGCCTCGCCCTACGCCCCGCGTACGAGATTCGGTACCGCCAGCGTACCTTCAGGTCTTATCCATCCGGAATGCGAGACAGCTGGCTGCGAGCTGGCATCCATACCCGAGACTACGCCCAGCGTAGCCTTGGTACGCCCAACGTTTGAGAGGCTTCGCCCCCTATAAATACATGCGAACTCCTCCGGATTTTTCACACCATTTCTCATTCTCTCTCTAAAATCTTTCTCTCTCTAGGGTTTTGAACCCTCCCTAAAGTCTTGGTGAACCCCTAGCACCATAGGGAAGCCCCGAGGCTCCCGGAATCCCGAGAAAAAGGAGTCTTTCGGTTTCGAAACGCTGCTCCAATTAAGTTCCGGTTTTCGATAAATTTCGTTGTAAGTGTGCTACGCTTACGCAATTTGTAATATAGCTTTCAAACAATTATAGGAATGTTATTTGGTCCTTAAAATAATTATTTGGGCTATTATTATGAGTTATATCGAGTATTATTAACACTTAATAATACTCGGACTAATTAATTTGTCGCGGTTATCGTTAAACTAAACCCTAGTGGTATCAATACTAGGTTTTATCGAAGGAAAAGCGTTATGAGAGTATCGAAGCTCTGTCCGAGTGCTAAGTCACCACCTTTCAGGTGAGTGCATAGTCCCTTTCATGAACATGATTTTAATACAAGTATTGATTAAAGTATTAATTATATGTTTATGTGCGAGTTAATTGATGTTGCCTGAAATACCTGTTAAAGAACATACCTGATTATATTTGATAATTTAGAATAAAGAGTAGACCTAAATTAAATATGAGGAATATTGGGTAGTATATTCTTACGAGTACAAGTGAGTTAAACTCAGAGAATAGAATTTAGTATATGTCATTTATCCGGGAGTATGGATTAGACATAGTCATTGTCCCTAGTCCGAGAGTATGGATTAGGCATAATCATTCGTCATTAATCCGAGAGTATGGATTAGTCATTGTCCATAGTCCGAGAGTATGGATTTGGCATAATCATTCATCATTAATCCAAGAGTATGGATTAGTCATTCGCCCCTAGTCCGAGAGTATGGATTTGGTAAATTCGTTCATTTCTGATCCGGGAGTATGGAGTAGGTAAAACAACTAATCTTAGGTCCGAGAGTATGGATAGCCTCGTTGCGAGGATCGACGGGGTGGGATAAGAGTTGTTTATATATATATGGTGAAATTGTATATTTTGTGAGTTTTAAACTATATATATGGTATAACATTGTGGGATTGAAATCCTTATGTACTCACCAGGTTTCCCAACCTGACCCACTCAGTTTATTTACATCACAGGTATTGATATGAAGTCACACTGAGAGATTAAAGAGATGTAGACCACTAGTGTAAATAAATGTAAGTTCTGTTTATAATTATGTTTCTGTATTGACGATGGCATCCCAAACATTTTAACATAAATAAAATACGTTTCTTCAAAAATGTTTTATAACGTATTTATCGTATTTTTTTTTGGGAACAAATTCTGCAACATTTTTATGAAAAGAAGTACTCTGATTTTTATAAAGCATAAACAAAATCGGTCTTTTCTGGCCGTGATTTTGGGGATGTCACATCCTACGAGGCATCTTTTTCTATAAAAGTCAATAAAAAGATAGTGAGATATCAAGAATGAATATGAATTTGATATCTTTGAACTTAAACACTTAATTCGCAAGAAGATTGTAAAGAATTGGGAATAGGTGTCCACTGCAAGTATAACTTGCAATAGAATAATATAAAATGGAGTGGTTATTTTTCAAAGAGTATCTACATATCTGTCGATTGTCTTGATATGTATGTAATTTGTATATTTTGACTCTCAAATAGGTCCACAATATTATGAAAGTATCAATATCAAACCGACCTACCGAAATTAAAAATTTTCGCTGCCGTATAGAAAAGTATGAAAAACAACACTGGAATATATATCCCAAAACTTTAGAATGGAAAGTTTGTGAAAATTGTAATAGCTCTTGTTGAACTAAGGTGCTTATTATTTTATTGATGCTTGATTTTGTACATGTGCTGAAAGTAGTCTATACATTCAATATATTAAACTAGAAAAGTAGTGTAAACATTACTTGCGACGGTTGCTACGACGGTTATTGGGTTCCGCTTCGTTTTGCGATTTCCAGCGCTTTTCTTGGGCAGCTTGATGCTCCCTTAGTTCTTTGATTTCTGATTCAGCAGTATGAAGTTGTCTTTGAAGGGATTCAGTATGGTGCTGGGTATCATCTTGCATCTCGTCAAGACGAATGATATCTGCGACGTTAGCCTGCGCAGCCATATTTACTTCTAGGATTCGGTTGATTGACATCCTTGATTGATCAAATTGTCGGGCTATTCGGTTCACTATAACAGGAAGAGCTATGTCAGCTATTCCTCCTTCTGAGACGTTATAGAAGCCCCGTGCTATTCCGTACGAAGGGCGTTGGCTGTCTTGTCGACTCCAATAGTTTATGTATTGGCCCCACTTGGGTATGGGGATTCCTTCCTCTTGCCTTTGGGGATGTATCCCCGGGTTGCAAACTTGTGGCTCTGTATCCGTACCACTTAACTCGTTGTCCTCAAAGGGTTCTTCGTCTGATTCTTCTTATGGATCTTCCTCTATCCATCCTTGATTGCCATGATTTAGAAAATAAGGGTCCCCTGGTAGATGATGTCCTGCCATTGTGTCTGCATGGGAATAAGGTTACGAGAAATGCCTGACAAACTAAAGCATATCAATGTTTAAATATTCTTATAGTATTTTAGGTTATGTTCTAAAGTTTCTTCTATGGTTGATATGTTTTAGACACGTCACAACACTACTATTACTCTTAAACATATGTTGGTCATATTTGAAATCAATATAGTTGATCGGGCTATATTAATTCTATATGTGATTACATAATTGTCTGGGTTTGACTGTAATGTTCAACATCCAAATACTTTTAAGTTCTTATGAGTATGTACTTGTAGGTATGAGGGTTAGTATACTTCTTGTAAAAATACTTAGAATTCTTAAAATATACTTGTAGTCAGAGTTCTTATCCCCAATACATTTATAGTTTGTATATCTTTTATGGATTGATATACTGAGTTCACTATAAACAATGCTCTGATACCAATCTGTCACACCCCCAAACCAGACGGCGGAAACGTCTGGGGGTGGAGGACTTCATTTGTAGTATCACAACACATGCATCATAGTAATCAAAGTACAAACAACCATTGTATTTAAAAGTATAATGTTTACATGTGTTCAATCATTGTATATTGAAACCAAAATAATTATACAAAAGAAGAAGATAAGACTCATAATGGCTCCATCTTCTCAAAAAAGCTTGGGGAGTACTTGTTATTATTTCCCTGAGAATACAAGTAATTTGAAAAGAGAGTATCAACAATAAGTTGAGTGAGTACATAAGTCTTTATGTTTGCATGGGTGTCTTTGTATGTTGAATATGAAAACTGTTCTAGAAAATCCCATATTTCTGTGGTATGTGAAAAGTAGTTTTATTCCCATAAAACCGTCCTATTTGTGAACCAATGTATTTGTAAAACTGGTAACTGAGTGTGTTCCTGGCTTCGCCAACGGTTATTGAAATCTGTAGTATACCATTGTACTTTGTATTTTGTAAACTAGTACTTTGAAGATGTATTTACGTTTAGTTCTTTATACACTAACGTATTGTTAATATCTTTTTAATGAGTTATTATAACCATATTAAGACCTGAACGTCTGAAACAAACGCCTTGTGAGCGCTTAAATTGTTGATAACAATTGCCACTCATTGGCTTGTATGCCTGACTGTAGCTAGCAGCCTGAGTGCGGGGTTGTCAATCCCGATATAGATCTACACACAACTTGTTTCGATCCCCGGACTGGAGATTCTTGTTATAATGTCAGGGCTTTACCTTGTTTGTCTAAAATGAATTAAACAATCTGAATTGGATATCTCATAGAAAGCATATAAACGTTACATGTATATTGGTTATGAAAAACCAATCATTCTGAAATAAATGATTGATAGTATGTTCTTGAATTAATATTCCGAACATGTATTTGACAAGGTTAAACCCTTGATTTGTTTTGAATTAAAACCATTGTTTCATGTAAAACAGTGTATTCATGTATACTTAAATCATGAAGTATTGCTCTATGTATTATAAATTATACCTATTATAATTTATATGTACTTTATGAATTGGTAAATAACTATTTTTGCATGTAATCCTTTGCTCAACATATTACAAAGGGTATTTAAAATGATGAGATAACTTATATATTTTTATACATATACAATTTTATATATCCAAATATGTATATTTGGGAAAAATATAAGTTTATAAAAGAGTTCAATGTTTGGAGTATTTTTTATGGTTTAAAATCATTTTATCGTGATTTGAAATCATTTATTTATAACACAAAGTTTTTGTGTTATACTTGTATTCCCCCCCCCCCCCCCCCATTAAAACAATAGAAATTATGAAGATGTAGGGGTATGAACTCACATGATAGATGGTAATTTGGACAGAGTTTTGACAGGAGAGAGGATGAATTCTCAAGAATTTCGAGGCTTCAAGGCTTACTTCAGGTTCGAGTGTTGATATTGGGGCTTTAGGGGTTGTATATGAGCTTAGGGGAGTGGAGAATGTGAAAGAGGGTGAAATTTGGGGTGAAAAAGTGAAAATTCTTTGGAGCCCTCGCATGCCTTATATAGGCCGAAGCCTCGGATCCGAGGCCATGCGAGGCTGCCTCGTGTCGGACAGGTGGCGAAGGGAGGGGTCTACTTCGGTTCGGAGGTTCGCTGCTGGCTGGCTCGGATTGGACCGAACTTCAGTCCAATAGAAAGGCTACACGTGCGAACAGAAGGGTGCGAGGGGCGTGAGAGGGTGAGGTCCGGTGTGTCTCATGCGATGCTGTCCGGTTCTTACTGGACCTAAGACTTGGTCAAATCAGGAGGTAAAACCTGAGTTTGCGGCCCAATCAGAAGACGCCACGTGGAGGCTCGCGTGCGAGGGTGATGTGGCGTTACTGTTCATGCGAAAATTCCCGGTTTTTGTTATTTTTATTTATTTTTTTTGCCAAAACTTGTAAAATTCATAACTTCGCATACGAACTCCGTTTTTGACGTTCTTTATATACACGCGTAGGTAAAGTTATACTCTACGACTTTTGTTTAGACTTTGTCGGCTAATTTTGACTTTATTTTTAATATTATTATTTTAAACAGACCGGGACGTGAATCCGTTATAAATTCATAACTTCTTCATACGACGTCCGTTTTTGTCTGTCTTTTTACCGTTGTAATACTAATGACGAGGCCTTCAATTCTCGTTTAGGTTGTGTCGGCTAAAACCCACTCGATCTTTATTTCAAGTTTTTTGTTGTACAATGCTATACTGAAACTTCGAAAAATCATAACTTCCTCATACGAAGTCAGATTTTGGCATTCTTTTTATGAAAGTTCTCGGTTTAACATAAACTATAACTTTCATTTAGATTGTTAAGGATAGAAACCCTTTTATCAAAATTTCATTTTTTACACTAAACAGTGTTTTGCCGGTTTTGTCGCGGATTTTCGATTGGTGATAACTTCTTCGTTATAACTCGGATTTTAGTGTTCTTTATATTTTTGGAAACCTTGTTACAATCTCTATCACTTGGTTTATCCCGATTGAGGTTATTTAATAATTTATTTTTGAGGGTCAATTATGTAAATACACATAGTATGCTAAAATTTCTCTTTATTAATTTACAAAAAAGTACAAATTGACCTATACTATTACATAGGTTTGAAATAACGGTTTGTTACACTTAAGTTCCTAAAAATTATATTTGGTCCTAATTCCTTAGATACTATATCTTAAGGACCATTCATCTGACGACGACCATGGATATTGTTATCCACCTAAATTAAGCAGCGAGATCTACAAACAATCTGTATGAGTTCAATTTTAAGTGTACTGGAACGTGTTTCCCGCTTTTTGATATGCCCCAACCATCAAGAACGTCCAGAGTACTCCTTACACCGGGTGAGCAGAAAACCATTAAGAGAGAGGATAGATTCAGAATTCTATTACGTATTACTTCAGAGGGGTTGAGATGAAGAAGGTTGCATATGCTGTGTACCAGGTCGGATTAGAAGTCACGCAAAGGAGACAACATATGACTAACAGATAAGAAGAATTTCATATATATAACTTGCAGAGAAGTAGAGTTGCATATGTTTCAATCCAGGTCGGATCTCTTCCAATCACGCAAAGGGTGCAACATATGACTAACAGACGGAAAGAAAGAAAATGATATTCTACAGACCTAATTTATCGGAATTTACCAGTCGCCCCATCCAACCGGAATTAAGGACAGAATCCACACATCGAGGAAAAGTTAAACCACGGTTCCAAGAACGGGTTCAATTAATGTGACGAGTAGATTCCCATATATATCCCCTTGCTCAACCTATCCGAGCGTCGTATTGTCAGGCTGAACGGATCTAACTAGGTCAAAATTTGTCAAGTCTATAAATTTCCTAAGTTCAACTCTGCCTAGTCAAGTCCATTTAGAATTTTTCGTGCCTACCGACGTATCAAGTCAGAGCATAGAACCTTCAACTTTGGATACGTTACGTAGACTCAGGTTGCCTGTTATCACTTGATAATTTCACTTCCCAAAACATCTCCCTCAAGCACATTTCATAACCAACATATATATATATATATATATATATATATATATATATATATATATTGATTTTCTAATGTTTTTGGATTTTTTTTTAATTTTCTAAATTTTGTTTTGTTTTTATTTCTCCCCCTAAATTTGTGCATAGGAGAGAAACGAAAGTAAATGCGCAAATTTAAACTATCCTAAAACAAAATTTAGTCTTTAAAGCGAATCAGCTTAAGAAAAACTTTGGAGTATAGAGAAGAAAAACTCAAACCGTAAGTCACCGATTGAATTTGCATCCAAAAGGTCTGAGAATAGCACGTATAATCTCAGAACAAATCCAAAAATTCTTGACATCGTTAAGTACTATCCCCATGAGTGATCCCTTCATTTCTTCCCTTCCCGCAAAGGACACATACTCTCAAATAATGTTCTGAGTGTTGTACAGTTGAGAGATGTCCCCAATCATATGCCAGGAGCAGCCACTACCAACAAACCGAAGTCTGATGATATGCCTCCATAGCTGCTCCGACACAGAGCATGATTAGTTGGTCTTTGGAACCCAGTCCATTTTGACGTTGGGCCGACCTTTGTCATCAACGCACGATACTCTCTCCCATGACATATCCTGCTTATCACAAACAATAGATGTGGAAACGTTAGAAGCATTAGGAGATTTGGGAGTTTTCACCTTTGGTACCCATCTATATTCGGGTTTAACCCATTTCTTATTCGATCCGATGGGTGCCTCGGCACTTGCTTTGGAACTTGAAGCTGATCTTCGAGATGACTTTGACTTAGCCGGTCTTTGTTTCACTGGAGCATATCTTGGATTGGGCTTCTTGGCCGACACTCCCTTCTTGCCCTTGACATTCGAATTCTTGGCCTTGTGCATTTGATTCTTTGCCTTCTGCGCGTTCCAATCAACATTGTTTGAACGTGAACTGGAAGGATTTCTATGGAAGTATCTCCCACTTGGCGTGTTCTGCCGGCCTTGAGCATAGCAAGGAACATATGCGCGATTAGGACAATTTATGGCAATGTGTCCAGGTGTTCCACAGTGAAAACAAGTCTTTTTCTTCACTGTGAAGTTATCTCTTCTTGCCCCTGGTGGCGTATCTTTGCCTTGTTTCTTATTGTTCCCACATGCACACTTGCGACAGGCACTCTGTTGCGTTGGAATTGGAGGCCTGTATTTCTCAACGTCAGGTTTATCAGAAGCAGCTGAATTCGAATCAACAGATTCAGAGTTCAAGGTGATGTTGGTTTGTTCAGAAGAACTCTCCTTGTTCTCATCCTCTGTTACTTTGCATGCACAAGAAGTACCAACATTAGTATCTTCAATATTAATGACTCCTCCTGACACAAATCCAACTCGTTTTCCATATTGAAGATGTGCCTCCCTGTCACCCTTGCTTTGCTTTTCTGTGAATTTTAATTGGGTTTCATATAAGGACTCGACTGCCTGACTTGATGCAGTATAATTTTTGAAACTAACGTCTGTTTTTCCACACTTAATTTTTAAAGCGTCAAGTTCTTTAGTTACAGTAGCAAGTTGTCTCTTAATATAGTCATAATTTTAACACTTGTTGTTATACTCTTCCTGAAGTTTCCTAAAGTCCTTGGTTTTTGCTTATAATTCAGCCTTCAGGGGTTTCTGTCCTTTCCTGAGTTGATATCCTTCATATCTCAGGTCCTCAACTTCTCTTTTAAATAAATCAATTTGTTCCCGAAGAAATTTAATTGTATCTTCACTAGATAGTGTACATGAAACTTCATATGATTGAGAACCGGAAACTTCATTGACCAAGATGTTTGCAGAACTCATTGTATTTCCACACTTCAAAGCGTTAAGCTCTTTAATTACATCAGCAATACTAAGACGATTGAGATCTTTTGTCTTCTTGATGATAGCCACGTTCATATCATACAATTTCGGAAGTGAATTCAATAGCTTTTTGTTTATCTCAGATTTGGACAAGAAGATCCCAGCTATATTCATCTCAGTAGTGAGTGTGGTAAATCGCTGCAACTGAGTTTCGAGGGTTTCTCCAGGGATATAATAAAAAATGTTGAAATCTTGTCTTAACATATCCTGACGACTCTGTTTCATGTTTTCAACTCCCTCATAGACCTTAAAATCGATTAAAAACCACAACTAGAAGCTAAAATAAAACTTAAAAGTCAAATTTAAAAAAAATCAAACTCAAAAGTCAAACATGAAAAGTCACCCTTGAAAAAGTCAAACTTGAAAGTCAAACCGAAAAGTTAAATTTGAAAATTTAAACGAAAAAGTCAAAGGTCAAACTTGAAAGTCAAAGTCAAATTTTGAAATAAAAAGTCAAAAATAAAAACAATTTATTATTATTATTATTATTATTATTTTTTATTTTGGATGAAAATAGAATTTAAAACAAAAAAAGTGAATTTTGGGTTAAAAGTGTCAAAAATGCAAAATTAGAACCGAGAAAGAAGCTTTATGAATTAAATTCGGAAAGGAAGTAATAAAGGGTTTTCTAGCCGAGTTGGTAAGCCGTGAGGTTTACTTGGCAGGAGACCCGGGTTCGATCCCCGGTGCCCTCGAAATTCTGATTTTTTTATCTGTGCCAGGTGAGGCTGGTTCTTGCGAGGCTGCTGCTTGCAAGGACAAGGTGCGAGGCCGAAAACTCAGAAGCCGGAAATGTGCGAGACCGAGCCGCAAACTGCTGAGCTGTATACTCCGAGTCGAAGCCGTGAACTCCTCGGAAACCCTAGCTGTTGGTCGCCACCCCCTCGCAGGTTACGACCAAAAACAGTGATTTTAGCCCTTTTTTGCTCCAAAACTCGATGAAAAACCTTTTTTTTTATGAAAAACACAAAGAACAAACCCCCCTTATTTTTTATAGATCTATCCAAAAACGCAAGAATATTTCGAAAATACGATCAAATAATGCTCCAAATCTGAAAAAATTTACTGATACAACCAGACCCTGATACCAATTGTAAGTCCCTAATTTGCCTGTGTATCAATCAGATCCGTTTGATGGTGCGGAATCCCAATCAAACGGATGATGTCAGATCAAATAGATGAGAAGAAGAAGAAGAAGAAGATGATGAATCTCAATGTATTAATGAATAGAATGATGATATGGATACAAGAGATTCACACACACACACACACACTAACACACAATAATTCTTCTCTCTCTCTGGCCGTAAACTCTCTTCGTGTTCATCAATCTGTTCCCAAAGAAATTTAATCGTATCTTCACTAGATAGTGTACATGAAACTTCATATGATTGAGAACCTGAAACTTCATTGACCAAGATGTTTGCAGAACTCATTATATTTCCACACTTCAAAGCATTAAGCTCTTTAATTACATCAGCAATACTAAGACGATTGAGATCTTTTGTCTTCTTGATGATAGCCACGTTCATATCCCACGATTTCGGAAGTGAATTCAATAGCTTTTTGTTTATCTTAGATTTGGACAAGAAGATCCCAGCTATATTCATCACAGTAGTGAGTGTGGTAAATCGCTGCAACTGAGTTTCGAGGGTTTCTCCAGGTATATAATAAAAAATGTTGAAATTTTGTCTTAACATATCTTGACGACTTTGTTTCATGTTTTCAACTCCCTCGTAGACCTTAAAATCGATTAAAAAAACACAACTAGAAGCTAAAATAAAACTTAAAAGTCAAATTTAAAAAAAAAAAATCAAACTCAAAAGTCAAACATGAAAAGTCACCATTGAAAAAGTCAAACTTGAAAAAATCAAACTTGAAAGTCAGACCGAAAAGTTAAATTTGAAAATTTAAAAATTTAAACGAAAAAGTCAAAGTTTAAAGTTAAAGGTCAAACTTGAAAGTCAAAGTCAAAATTTGAAATAAAAAGTCAAAAATAAAAGTCAAAAATAAAAACAATTTATTATTATTATTATTATTATTTTAATATTATTATTATTATTATTATTATTATTATTATTATTATTTTATTTTGGATGAAAATAGAATTTAAAACAAAACAAATGAATTTTGGGTTAAAAGTGTCAAAAATGCAAAATTAGAACCGAGAAAGAAGCTTTATGAATTAAATTTGGAAAGGAAGTAACAAAGGGTCTTCTAGCTGAGTTGGTAAGCCGCGTGATTTAGTTGTCAGGAGACCCGGGTTCGATCCCCGGTGCCTCCGAAATTCTGATTTTTTTATCTGTGCGAGGTGTGGCTGGTTCTTGCGAGGCTGCTGCTTGCGAGGACAAGGTGCGAGGCCGAGAACTCAGAAGCCGGAAATGTGCGAGACCGAGCCGCAAACTGCTGAGCCGTATACTCCGAGTCGAGGCCGCAAACTCCGAGCCGCAAACCTCGGGCCGTGAACTCCTCGGAAACCCTAGCTGCTGGCCGCCACCCCCTCGCAGGTTACGACCAAAAACAATGATTTTAGCCCTTTTTTGCTCCAAAACTCGATGAAAAACCCTTTTTTTATGAAAAACACGAAGAACAAACCCCCCTTATTTTTCAGAGATCTATCCAAAAATGCAATAATATTTTGAAAATAAGATCAAATAATGCTCCAAATCTGAAAAAACTGACTGATACAACCACGCTCTGATACCAATTGTAAGTCCCTAATCTGTCTGTGTGTCAATCAGATCCGTTTGATGGTGCGGAATCCCAATCAAACGGATGATGTCGGATAAAATAGAAGAGAAAAAGAAGAGGAATAAGATGAATCTCAATGTATTAATGAATAGAATGATGATCCGGATACAAGAGATTCACACACATAAAAGCTCCTGTTTCTCTCTAGCCGTAAACTTTCTAGGGTTTATCAATCTGTACGCCTCACCCTAACACCTATATTTATACTTGGAGAATATGGGCTTGTTGGACATGGGCCGTAAATGGGTTTACGGCCGTAAGATGTTTACGGCCGTAAACATGACCGTAAACTCCATAAATATTACAAAAAAATATAATTGCCCAGAAAAGCAAAGTATAAACCATATTTTTGACCCAACATATAGTGCCCAGGGCTAACCCCCGGGTCTTGCTACTATACACGAACATATTGGGTCGGCATTGTAGCCATAGACCCATGCACACAGTGAAGAGAGTCACCTTGCACTATTGAAGTCCATTTGGTACCCTTCTGGCTACTATCTGACAATCCCTGAACTGTTGATCCTTCGACTCCCCGAGCTAGCAATACCCAAAATATCACTTAGTCCAAAACGACAATCCTTCTTAGGGTAAAATGACCATGTTACCCCTAGTCCAACTTGGTCTACATCTAAGGCCCAAACCATGTTCTAAAAATGGTCCAACACTAGGCAGGCTTCCCAAGCCCACTAATGACCCGATTTGCCAAATTGGGCCCAAAACCTCTAATGGGCCTTACCTTAAGCCAAAAAATATTCTTGGCCCACATTATCTGACTTTTGATGACCCACTAAGACCCAAAGAACCAAAATCTCTTGCATGGACCAATCCGAGGCCCAAAACAAGCCAAACCCAAATTTGATGAGTACATTGGGCGTACTCTTATGTATGTTGAGTGTACAAGCTAAATGGTGCGTACGTTGGGCATACCTGCATGTACGCTCAACGTACTCCTCTGATAAGTCACCTTCCCATTAAGTGCTCAATACTCTACTCTTGAAGCTACAAACACAGATCCAAGTCCTTTTCAACGTCTTAAACCATAAAATCCTTCACTTGGTGGCTTGCATCCCACCAATAGAGCCTAAATTTGAAATGTGATAACTAACTTCCATGGAAATGGTCTTAACTAATACATGAACCTGTTAGGACATCCAAGGTAGGAACTTTTTGCCTGTGGGACTTATTTAGAACTGAGAGTAGCAACTCCAAGTCCTAGAAATCGAATTGAACCATAAAGCTTCAACCTTAGGACCAAAATGGTCCAAAAACTCAATCTGAGAGATCTAAGGAGATAATCACCAAGTTTAGATGTTTATACCTTGAAATGGTTAGAAATAAAGCAACAATCCCAAACATGCAACCTCTCCTTTGAACCACCACCTTTCCTAGCTCCTTTTTTGTTTTGAAAATGGATCTACAACACCAAGATGCTTCTCTAGTGACCTTCTAAGCTCCAAGAACACTCAAATATGGGTTAGGGTTTTGTAGTAGCACCTTTATGGTGGAAATGGAGGTTGACCTTCGAGACATAAGGTTCTTTATATAGGGATCAACCCTAAAACTAGGGTTTGGGAACTCTGAGCATACGCTTGGCGTATCCCCCTCCGCACCCGCGATCACTTAACCCTTCTACATTGGGCGTACCCCATCTTATATTGGGCGTACTCTTGCGTTGACCACCTTGCATGCATGGTCCTTTCTTGCCATATTTCTCCATTAAGGACCAATATTGCCAATAACTTGAAAGTGCTATAATTCCTTCATTTTAAGTTTGTTTCCGATGAACTTTATACCCACGAAAAGGTGGTGAGATGCCCTACACTCCCAAATACACACCCAAGCCTTAAAACCTTTAGAATAAAACCTGGGACTCACAAAAGACTAAATCGCTTGTACCCTAGGCCTATAAAACCTTAATTGAAGTACTTTTCAAAACGGGGTGTTACAACTATCTCCCACTTAAACTAGACTTTGTCCTCGAAGTCTCTCCTTACTAACATCCAACTCCCAACAAATGATCTCAGGAACGCAACTGATGAATCTACGCATGAAACAATATTCCCAAGACGACGGAAAGCCAAATCGGTCTTCCATTCTGAAGAAAACAAACATCAAACTTCCACAAACCACATTTGTCTTCCTAAAGTCCGAATCCCAAACCGGTATGTGAAAGACTATATTCTCCATTCTTGCTAAAACTACTTCATATTTTTGAAAGGCCCAAACTTTCATACTTCACAATATTGTTACTCCAAAACATGCTACATGCATATTTAATAAACAATATTTTACATTGATAGTTTATTTACATAGACTGTATACAAACCGACTATTAAGATCTTTACAAAGTTTTACACATATTACATACTTTCCCAGGAATACAATACAAAAATTATAATATTATCTATTCTACATCTTCTACCAGTACATAACTATACTGGCCTGCAATAGTTTTAAACATTGAGAGGGATAAGTGGGTGACGCTTAGTGAGTTCAATAATAGTTGCAATATAACATTATGTCATATACATATCAATATGACAGAAGCATAGAGGGACAAGGAACATGATAGGAAAATGGGTATCATATGACAGGCTTTCCATATCAATGAATAATCAGATTCAAAGATTTGAGTTCAATGATACATAACAATATCAACACTTGATATACATCAATAAGACTTCAACCCAAATGACATAGAAAATATAATTCCATGATATCATTTCACTAGAATACACATGCTTTCAGCACTATCTTTGTATTCTGTTAATGCCAAAGTGATGCTTATGTCATACACTTTATGGCAAAAGGCTACATACCAGTACCCAAGTGATGCTTATGTCATACACTTTGTGGTCTAAGGTATAGCTCATTATCATAATAACATGGGAAAGCACATTGAACATATAACACATATCATACAATTGTCCCTATATTCAAACTCACTCTGAAATAACCGGGGATTAATTGATAATTTGGGCAACACTTCGACTATAAATATGACTTTATGTGATGAAACTGGGGATTTTAGTTGAAAACCGGCCTTACTCGGGCAGAGTTCAAAAATCACATTCAGTAGGCATACAAGGCATCCTTTATAGATCCTTAGCCTTAATTTAGTATACAGTTCAATAAGCACATACAGTAGGCATACAAGGAATCCTTCCAAGATCTTTAGCCCTAATCTAGCATACATTTTACATATTCATACTTCATGTCATAACATAACATTGTTGGATTATTGTCTAATTCCATAACTATTTTGGTATGTACTTGACCCGATTGTGCATGGTCCTTTTGGGTTGCCTTTACACTAGTGACTAGACAGTATGATTGTTAAGGAGAGAGGCTGGTTTATTGTTAAGAATGATAAATTAGCATATAAATATGATTTGTTAATATATTATATGAATAATATATTAATTTGGAATCATATTATTAATTAGTATTTAATCAGAAATTAATTTTGGGATTAAAGGAACTGACTGAAAGTGCATCGGCTATTTTATAATTATTCAATAGTTGAGGCTTTGGGCCATTGGATCACCTTTATTAAGGCTAGCACGAAAATCCTAGAAGGATCTAGGAGTTTTCGTCCAAGGGCTCAAGGAAAGGACTCCATGGACTTGCTTAGGCCCTGAGCTAAGGGATTAGGGTTTACACCTTGAAACCCTAGTTAGCCTTAAGTATAAATAGCACCCTAAGGCACTAAGATTTCGTCTAATCTTTGGGAAACCCTAAAAGGGACGAAATCTAGAGCAAGATACCCTTCTCTCCTCTCTCCCATATTCATCCTTTCACCTAGTGTGTTTGTGAGCCATTAGAGGTACTACACTTGTGGTACTTGCTTTCAAGAGCTAAGGAAATTCAAGTAACTAGTTGTTATTGCTATATAACAACAAAAGGTATGTATTCTATTTTTATATAGAAATTTCGAAAATAATAGTAGCATGCCAGGTTTCTTTTGTGTTCATAAAGTTGTATAACTAATAGTGAAAACATAGATCCAACTCTAGGGTTGCATGCACACATAGGATCGTTTGTATAAAACCCATCAAACATATATGGGTCAACTGGGGAAAACTTACATGAGCTCGGCCGATTGCATGTGTGACATCCCCATTTTCACGGTCATAAAAGACCGATTTTGTTTATGCTTTGTTTAAAAATCAGAGTAATATTTTAAATAAAAATGTTGCAGAATTTGTCCCAAAACAATATATGATAAAGATTTATCAAAAGCATTTCCGTAGAAATGTATTTCATTAAAAGACTCGGGATGTCATGTTCGATACAGATCATAAGCATAAACAATACAATATAGGCCTTACTACATTATTCCGTATTTACAGGCCTAAAATCCATTAATCTCTCATCCCAAGACATCACATCTATGCTCATGCGCCACTATCTGTAATACAAGAAACTGAGTGGGTCAGGCTTGGGAGCCTGGTGAGCACATAGGGTTTCAACCCACAATAAATAAGTTTATTAACTTTATCAAACCAAACAAACCCGATTACCCGTTCCCGTTATCCTCACTTTACGTCCCTAAAACATCTAACACAAGGGACGTAGTCTAAGGACTATCATCGGGATGGACACTACTGCTAAGGTGATTCCTCAGCAATAAATGTCCTTAAGGCAACCATGTGGGGGATGAAGTACATCTGGTGAGCACATAGTTCAAATAAACACATAGTTCAAATAAACACCTACAGGTTATGAGCCTGCTAGTGTTCCACTGGACTGCCTAGAATAGTCCGTGGTCGTCATCTATACTCTGCTACATGACTGGATCATCAATAACATCTATAACGAGGCCTCTCATTATTTTATTTTTTCACACAACAACTATTACATCTACCCATGTTTTACCCAACACATTTTGTAGATATAAAATACATATACAACTTAAATCATTGAAAACATGTATAAAATGTTCATCCAGCATAGATAGCAAGTATTCAGATAATATGTACACATAACACGTAATTTATATAAAATACTTCATATCTATGTGTAAGCTGAAAGTAACTATGCACTCACCTGGTAAGGTGGTGACTCGGCACTCGGACAATGTAACACCGTGAATTTCAAAACAATTTTTTTTGAAATTTTCGTAAAACATAATTTATTTAATATTCATAAAACAACCATATTAATTATCCAATTCAAGTCAATACAAAATCCCAAGATCACAAATGTATAAACTCCATATGTGTGTACGGATCAAGCCGGCGCCTTCCCGCGGTCGTCACTAGTACCTGAAACAATAACATCAAACACTGTAAGCACAAATCTTAGTGAGTTCCCCAAAATACCACATATAACACATATTAGCCACTCGAGGCTATAACTCTGTGGGTCCGTGCACCCAAACTCTGTGAACCCTCAGGTTCTAAAACTGTAAACATGCACAACATAAATCACATAGAAATAATGCAGTACAACACATAACACACATAGCATACAAATACTCTATCACATGACTCTGGTTACCTACTCAAGGTAAAGTATAGTGAGAAGACTCACCCCGCGTATCTCGGTATCTCACGAATCCTGGAAATCCCTCGTGCTCGATCCTCCGAGCTCTAATCCTCCTATAACATCATATGTCTCTGATTAACACTTTATACCTCTAAGGTTGACTATCCCTAAGAAGTCAACACAGGTCAACTCCGGTCAACGGTCAATGGTCAACTTTGACCGGACTCGGCGAGTGCGCTAGGGCGACTCGGCGAGTCTAGACGTTTTCACCAACTCCCTAGGATTCCCTTCCTACACGTCGATTACTCCCCCTGACTCGACGAGTTCCACCTGGAAGAATCGCGGGGCCACCCCGACTCAACTCGCCGAGTCTCAAGAACAACTCGGCGAGTCCCAGTTCGACTCAGTCCACCTGTCGACCCTCTCTAACTCACCCTGACTCACTGAGTCAACCTATGACTCGACTGGACCACTCACTGAGCGAACTCAAGGCAATCTTCAAACTACTCGCCGAGTCTGTTCATCGGACTCGGCGAGTCCATGCCATGCAACCACTCCAACTTGCTTCTAAGGTCAGATCTGCTCCCACAATTCATAGATCTAGCCTTCCTAGACTGATTCATCATGTAAAGCCCCTATCTTGGTGTCCATAACACACCCCATGGCTCATAAATAGCATTTTGACCTAAGGCATAAGGATTCCAATCCAAAACCTCCATTGACTCCCAAAAAGCTTGGGCAAAGGGACACTCTGGACCTCCAAGGGTCCAAATCTATGGTTTAAATCGCTTAAGGGACCAAGGGAGCACTAGATCTAGCCACAAGAGGGTTCAACAAACCCTAAATCAAAGTAAACATCAACATGGAAAAGGATAGCTCGAAAATATTACCACAATAGTGATGCTCTGGACTCCAAACTCTCAGAAAATGGCTCCACTTGCTCTCCCTTAGCTGGTTCTCCCTTTCCTTGCAAAAATGACACCTCCAAGATCAATAATGGCCACCTACTATGCTCCCAAACGCTCACACTCGATTAGGGTTTCACTCAAGGGACTGGTGAGCACAAATGACGGCCATAAGGCCCTTTAAATAAGTCCCAAACCCGAGAAATTAGGGTTTCATTACACAGCGCGGACTCGCCGAGTCCAGGCGCGATCCCGCGACCAGATTCCGCGATCCTACTCGGCGAGTCTGAGCTCCAACTCGCCGAGTCCCCTCTCAGAACACCAAAATCATAAACATAAAAGATACCTGGAAATCTGGCTGTTACAGACAACACTTCGTTACTTCTTAAAACAATTTTTCCTTGACCAAAACCTAGTTTTAATACCACTAGAGTTTAGTTTTAACGTTAATCGCGACTAATTAATAGTATAGTTATTATTATTATTATATAAGCGTTAAATAACATTCAATATAAATCATAATAGTAGCCCAAATAATTATTTTAAGGTCCTAATAATGTTACTATAATTAAACAAAATCTATATTAAATATAGTATAGGCGTAACTCACTTACAACGTGTTTTTATTAAAAATCGGGATTCGTTGAAGCAGCGTTTCCGAGCCGAAAGCTTTTCTTCTTGGAGTCGTCGGGCGCTCCGGGGCTTTCTTCTCATGATAGGGAGGTTCCCTAGACTTGGAAGGGGTTTAGGGAGGTTAGAGAGAAGTTAGAGAGAGAAATAAAGGTTTGAAGGTGTGAGGAAATTATGAAGAGTTCATCTCTTATTTATAGGAATTGTATAGTTAAGTAGTCTCCAAGCTTCGTCCGTAACTTTTGCATACGAGCTCCGTATTTGTCTGTCTTTTTACCATTGAGTTCCTATTAATGAGATCTTCAAATATCATTTAGAACTCGTTGGCTAATTCTCATTCTATCTCGGATTTACAAAACTGTATCGAATTCGTCGCGCTCGAAAAATAGATACTAAGCTTCGTCCATAACTTTCGCATACGAGCTCCGTTTTTGTCTGTCTTTTTACTGTTCAATGCCTATTAACGATATCTTCATTTATCGTTTAGATTATTTTGGCTGAAACTCAACCGATCTAAAATTCAGATTTCGGGCTGTGCACTGCTATGCTAAATCTTAGAAAAATCATAACTTCCTCATACGAAGTCAGATTTGGATGTTCTTTTTATGCACACTATCGGTTTAACATATACTAGGAATTTTTTTTAGATCGCTAAGGCTAAATCTCGCTCTATCGTAAATTCATTATTTACGCCGCCCGATATCGTGTCGGTTCCGTCGCGAAACTTCGACGGGTCATAACTTCTTCGTTATAACTCGGATTTCGACGCTCTTTATATGTACAAAAACCTTGTAACATATACTAAAACTTGGTTGAGATTATTTATTCTCAATAATCTTTTGTCGAAAAGTCGTTTTCGACCCTTATTGTCTCTAAATTGACTAGTCCGGATCTACGGGCGTTACAGCACGCATCACACACTTTGTTCTTCATTTAAAACCCTTATTTAAATTTTAGAAAAATTATTTTTCTTGTAAAAGAATCTCTCAAACCCTCGATTTGAGTCCTAACACCCCCGAAGGTGTGCCCGAATCCCTTAAACCAAGACTCTGATACCAACTTGGAACATACCAAAATTCAAGACTAAAAATTTCATTTTAAATTAAGTAATTATAAACCCAATGGTTCAAAAACATCCATAATATCAACCCATGTCAAAACCAATATGTCATTGATCAAAACATGTTCTAGTAAAACAACATTAGAGTATAACTCCCAACGATCTCATGTGCGGAAACCATGGTGTGATGCATTGCAATCATGTCGACTCCTTTCCTTCTGAGGAAGAAGTAACTAAAACCAAAAACGAAAACCGTAAGCAATAAGCTTAGTGAGTTCCCCCATTATACCAAATAGCGCACAACAAATACATTGCCAAGCATATCTGGGTGTCGGCCTCCCCTTCGGTCTATTTCAATTGGATATCGCCGATCATATATGGGTGTTGGCCTCCCTTTCGGTCTATTTCAATTGAATACTGCCGAACATATCTGGGTGCTGGCCTCCCTTTCAGTCTATTTCAACCGGATACTGGGTTTATTTCACCCTACCACTACCTCGTAACATCATAGCAAATAAGCACATAAAACATAACAGATAATGGCATACCAAGAAATTATCACAAAGACAACCATCTCTACTACACCCAACTACTATTGGGTCGACATTGGTGCCTTCGACCCACTATTACAGGCAGGTAACTCGCCTCAACTATGTGTGCCAAAATCGTACTCCTCAGATGGCTTGGGACTCCTCTCCCTAAAGCATAGTAAGTCCCTTCGCTAGTTATTAGGCCCAAGTATGACTCCCTTATGGCACAACTTCTAATTCATGTCCCAATGCAAGGTTCCATAGTCATTGTCCTAATGGGCCTTTTTCTCTCAAGGCCCAATCCATAATAAATTTAAGGCCCAAGACCAATACTTAAAACTTTAAGGCCTAAAAGGCCCAACGCCATAAATCTCGGTCCTTGGCCTAGAGGCCTTACTTCACAGTGGGCCATGAGGCCCAACAAATCCATGCCCAATCACCTACGACCCAAAAAAACTCATTTAACCATTATGTATGCATATGCGCGATGTACCTGGCACGAACGCCCAACTTAAGCTGGTCTTGACCGCTTCGGGGTGGTTGACCCAGTATGCACAGCGTACCAAGGGGTACGCCTAACGTAGTGGTCAGTTTCCTTAGAACTTTCTTTGTAACTTAATCTATGAAGCCTTAACGTCCAAAACATAAATCCATATCTTTTAAGACATCCTAAACCATAAAGTTATAAACTTTATGTCTATGCATGAATGGATGGGGGTTAAGACATGAATTGGGTCCTTAAACACAGTTTATGACCATCTAACACTTGCATGATTGTGGCTTAACCAAGATCCAATTTTTATGGTTTTAAATACCTTCCAGAGCCAAAATGAACAACTGATTTGGACAGAATCTTCTGAAACTCAAAAGACCTCAATTATGGGACCAAAATGTGACATAAAACACCCTAACACTAGATCTAAGCATGCAATGATCAAGTTTAGAGCTTTATACCTCTAATGGGTCAATAATGATGCCAAAATTCTGGATCAACAAGCCTTCTCCATGATCTTTCTCCTCCTTCAAGCTCCTTCTTCTTCAAAACCACCAAAATGTTCAAAGTGAGCTCAAGATACATGAAATCTGGTTAGGGCTCGAGTTGAGCACTGAGAGGACAAGGTATGTTGAGAGGATAAGGGTTTGGAGGGTTATAAGTTGTTTAAATAGTAGGCAAACCCTAAAACTTAGGGTTTGCATCTTGTCACCCTACGCCCCGCATGGGGGCTCCCTATTCCGCGCCTCATATATGTATGCCGTGCGTACACCCTGTACGCCCAGCGTACGTTCCATATAAAAATCCCAATATTTCAATAACTTGAATAAAAACAACATAATACTTGATAAATCTCGAACGTTGGTGCCTTCGACCCATATATACAATGAGGAAAACTCACCTGAATCGAAGAACTTTGAGACACTGTGATACGATCCCTTTTTGTTTACTTCTTGAATCCGCGAATCCACAAACACCAGAACAAGATAAAATCTTGATCAATAGTCCAAATGATCAAGTTTTAACCAATGTCAAACTTAGTCAAAAAGTCAACGGTTAACAGAAGTCAACGAAAATCAACAATAATCAAATTCAATATCAGGTGCGTACGCCGATCGTATGTGATTCAAGGCCAGTACGCGCAACGTACTCCCAGGTACACCCGACATACATATGTTCAATACAATTCCTTCCTTTAATGCTTAATCCCTTAAGACTTTTTATCCAGAGCTCATATCTAGATTCAAAACATCGACTTAAGTCATAAAGTTTCCACCTTTATGACTTTCGATGGCTATAAAAGGTCTAAAAGCTAAAACCCTAACTTATTTATCCATTAAGACATATTAACTCTTGCATTGAAGGATAAAAGGATCAAGATAATATTTTTTTATGGTTCCTAATAGCTCCACAATGGATAAAGTTTCCAACTTTATCCATTAGAATGGTTAAAATAACCAATATATGGCCTTTCAAGTTTCAAATGTACCAAAAGTACATCTTTTTCAACTTAATCCATTAAGTCCAAGCCTCTAACCTTTAGATCTGAATCAATATAATGTCTAGATGGATAAATTTTCCAACTTTATCCATAACAAGGTTACCACATTTCAATATCAAAACTTTATGCACTTAAAGTAAATGAAAGCTCATGACACTCAAAACTAGCTAGATCTAACAAATACATCATTAATATTCAAACATTATACCTCTATAAGAAAGATCGAGGTAAACAAGGTCTGGATCTACAAGCTCCAAAGCAACCAAAAATTCTCCAATGAGCTCCTTCTTCTCCAAGATGCACCAATAACACTCCAAAGAACTTAAAAACACATTCTTTTGGTCACAAGGCTCAAAATAGGGTTAGGGTTTCAAAGGGTGTTAGAGAGGTGGAGGGTGAGAATGGAATGGGTTTAGGGAAGTTAAGAGGCTTAAATATGGCTCAAACCACGAAATAGGGTTTAGGCACTAGTCGTGTACGCCTAAAATACTCCTGGTACACCTAACATACACATGGATGCCCTAGTATGCCTCACGTACGTGGCTTAACCCAAAACCAACCTAACTCCAAACGTTCACAACTTATTCGTTTCAACTCCGAGTTTGACAGTCTTTATATCCACGAAAAATTGTTGAGGATCCCCATAATATTATCTAAATATCTTTGACTAAAAACTTCTCAAATAAAAATCCATATTTCATGCAATAAACCGGCCTATGACTTATCCCTTTTTACCTTTCGGATCAAAACATACTTCAAGGGTTAAATCTCTTAACTATAATTACCTCCTTCCATAATGACTAAAATTTGCCTCTTTAAGGCCCAATGACTTACATAATTGACTTCTGGCCCACAGCCCTGAAATAAGAAATGGCCAAAAACAGGGTGTTACATATGATAAATTAACAAGTTCTTCACATAAGAGTTCCATCGGTTCTTGAATAGTAAGAATGAATCCAAGATCTCCAATAAAGTTCTTCAGTCAAGTTGCTTTTTCAATGCTTCACTCACTGCAATGTACTCTGACTCACGAGTGCAATCAGCCGATATCTCTTACTTGGAACTTTTCCAGGTAACCGCTCCACCTTTCAACAAGAATATCTAGCTATAATACGAAAAAAAAAAGTTGTATCAGCCTATCTGAAAGTTGGCGTTACTATAACCACTCACTTTTAACGTATCATCGCTACCAAGAACTAGAAACATGTCTTATGTTCTTCACAGATACTTAAGAATATTTTTACTGCAATCCAGTGGGCTCTCCTAAAATTTTGTCTGATATCGACTAACCATACTCAAAGGATAAGATACATCAGGGTGAGTACATGTCATTGTAGACATGATCGATCCTACAACCGAAGCATATGAGATTTGACTCATGACAACTATACCTTCATATGTATTGGATTTTTAGTCTTACTAAATTAAACAATACAATGAATAGGAAATTCTCCTTTCTTGGAATTATCTATACTGAAACGCATCAATATTTTATCCAAATATGTACTTTAGCTAAGACCAATAAGGCGATTCTTTCTATCCCACTGAATTCTTATTCCAAGAATATAGGTCTCGTCCCCTATATCCTTCATAGCGAAACATTGTCCCATATGAGACATAGCTTCTTGCAAAGTTGAAATGTTGTGTCATATAAGGATTTGAGAATTTTATGGATCATGTGTTTTGGATGATCGCAATGACGTGGCAATAGAGTGGCAACAACGTAGTGAGCGCTATAACCCAAACTGTGACATCCCCAAAATCACGGCCAGAAAAGACCAATTTTGTTTATACTTTATAAAAATCAGAGTACTTCTTTTCATAAAAATGTTGCGAAATTTGTTCCCAGAAAAATACGATAAATACGTTATCAAAACATTTTCGAAGAAACATATTTTATTTATGTTAAAATTGATGGGTTTTAGCCATAAGAACTTTCCTATGTGCGCATGCAAAACCCTAATGCTTGGATCTAGGCTTTCTAATTAAACATGCTTTGAATCCAAGACTTCTAATGGCTAATTAGGTTAAATAACAACATTGAAATAGATCTAGAATCATACCTTTGGATTCCTTGTTGATCTTGTTGTCTTGGAGCTTCTAGAGTCACAAATGTCACTCCTCTAATGGCTTACAAACACCAATAGCAAACAAGATGATTTAGGAGAGAGGAGAGGGGAGGAATTCGGCCAGAGTATCTCTACTTTAGATGGTGTGTCGAATTCCCTCACCCCTAGGGTCTATTTATACTTGTAGACTCCTTAAGGATTACAGCTTTAACCCTAATCGGATAACTTAGACTTTAAGTTGATCCATATCCTTTCCTTGATAACCCTATGGACGATTTTGGCTTATCCAAGCCCTAGAAATCGTCCATCCTATCTAGGATAAGGATTTATAGTCTAAAGTGTAACTATCAAACAATTGACAGTTTATACCCTCTTATTTAATTAATCTCTTTAAGTCACCAAATTAATTCCAATTAATTTATGAGTTATATTAATCAAATAACCATATATTATTCCTTATAATATTTACTCTCTCTTAACAAATCATCCATCAAGTTGCTATGGTGAAGGCAACCCAAAAGGACCATGCACAACCGGATCAAATACTTGCCTAATATAGTTGCAGCCTTAGACACTATTCCAACAGTCTCCCACTTGGATAAGTCTAGTAACTATACAAGTACAATTCGGTTTGCAATCGTAGCTCTCAAAGATGCTATCAAACTCTAATTTAATCAATCTTGTCCTTTAGATAAGGGATCTTACAGTCCTCTGTTAAATATCATGTTGACAATCCTATGGAATGTTTAGTCAAGCATTTGATTTCTCGATCTCCAATTTATTTGACATAGAACTTAATCAAACACATCAATTCAGTTCTGACCGGGCCCGACACATAAGTCAAATCAAATCATCGAGTGGCCAAGATATCTCTTCTACCCTCTTAGGATAAAATTTACAGATAAACTTCGACTTATATGCATTTACTTATTCATTAACCAACTATACACAACAATGCGTTTTATAACACCAAGTTACTGATGCGTTTTCGCATTATCAATGCATAATCAATTAACAAATAATAAATCATATATCTAGGTTTTAAGACTATATGATATTATCGTCTTGCGATCACCTTTTATATTGTATTCCATAAAGTGATTCCAGCAAGCGCGGGTTTATTCCAATGCTCAAAACCAGTTCATAAGCACTCATGAACGTTGCAGCAACCCTTGCTATGTCTAACACCATTTAGACATTCTACACACCAATTCATGACAATCTTCATTCATATCTACTCCCAACATATGAACGATTGTGGACCATTTGAATAATTCGATTATTCCTAATAAACTCAATTATTCTGGAAGTCAAAACATGCAAAGTGAAACAATAGTTAAACAATTAACATGTGACAGTAACTTTACTCATAAATAAAACTCCTTTATTTAATCATCAAATGTTAATTACATTTATCTATTATACGTTTCTAATACTATCTAATCTATACTAATATCATCCTTCAGCCCAATACTCCTAGCATGCTGCAAGTGCTTAACCCTACTCAGTCCCTTCGTAAGCGGATCTGCTGGGTTATCTTCTGATGATATCCTCTTCACTACGAGTTGTCCTTCTTCTACACGATGTTTAATGAAGTGATATTTTCTGTCGATATGTCGAGATCTACCATGATCCCTCGGTTCCTTGGTCAAAGCAACCGCACCTTCGTTATCACAGAAAATCTCCATGGGCTCCTTTATGGCTGACACAACTCCAAGATCACCAATGAAGTTCTTTAGCCATATTGCCTCCTTCGACGCTTCGCTCGCTGCAATGTACTCTGATTCGCACGTTGAATCAGCTACGGTTTCTTGCTTGGAACTCTTCCATGTCACTGCTCCTCCATTTAGGGTAAAGACCCAGCCCGACTGCGAACGATAGTTGTCCCTGTCGGTCTGAAAGTTGGCGTCACTATACCCTCACACCTTCAATTCATCACTCCCTCCAAGGACTAAGAACCATTCTTTCGTCCTCCGAAGGTACTTAAGGATGTTCTTCACCGCAATCCGATGTGCTTTGCCAGGGTTCCCTTGATATCTACTAACCATGCTCAAAGCGAAGGCTACATCAGGGCGAGTACAAGTCATAGCGTACATGATTGAGCCAACTGCGGAAGCGTATGGTACTTGACTCATTTCTGCTATCTCAGCTTCGGTACTCGGACTTTGAGTCTTACTCAACATGGCATTTCCTTGTATCGGTAGTTCTCCCTTCTTTGAGTTTTCCATACTAAAAGGTTTTAGTACCTTCTCTAAGTAAGTATTCTGACTAAGTCCAATTAGTCTCTTACTTCTTTCTCTTACTATCCTTATTCCCAAAATGTAAGAAGCCTCTCCGAGGTCCTTCATAGCAAAACACTTCCCGAGCCAGGACTTGACTTCCTGCAGAGTCGGGATGTTGTTTCCTATAAGTAATATGTCATCGACATATAGAACGAGAAAGCTTACTATGCTCCCACTGGCTTTGACATATACACAAGATTCGTCTTCGCTTCGTACAAATCCAAACTCTTTGACTTTCTCATCGAAGCAAAGATTCCATCTGCGAGACGCTTGCTTAAGTCCATAAATTGACTTCTCAAGCTTACACACTCTATTCGGATGCTTCGGATCCACAAACCCCTCTGGCTGAGCCATGTAAACATCCTCAGTCAACTTTCCGTTAAGGAAAGCGGTCTTGACATCCATTTGCCAAATCTCATAATCATGAAATGCGGCAATTGCTAGCATCACTCTAATAGATTTAATCTTCGCAACTGGTGAGAAGGTCTCATCATAGTCAACTCCGGGAGTTTGAGTAAAGCCCTTCGCGACCAATCGCGCCTTATATGTGTGTACGTTCCCATCCACGTCGGTCTTCTTTTTGAAGATCCATTTGCACCCAACGGTCTTACGTTCGGGCACATAATCAACCAAATTCCAAACTTGGTTATCGTACATGGATTGGATCTCGCTATCCATTGCCTCTTTCCATTTCGCAGACTCCGGGCCTGCTATGGCTTCCTTATAGCTATTAGGTTCATCAAGATTTACTAGTGTACCATCACTAATATACGTGTCCCCTTCGGTAGTAATATGAAAACCATAAAACTGGGGTTGAACTCTAACTCTATCGGAACGTCTGAGAGGTAAGGATTCGTCAATCGGTTCAACCGGAGTTTCCTCCTCGGGTTGAATGCCATCGGTAGAGATTCCTTCATCTATCGACTCTTGAATCTCTTCAAGTTCGATTTGCCTCCCACTGTCTCCTTGGCTTATGAGTTCTCGCTCTCGGAAAACTCCTCTCCTCGCAACAACGACAACATTGTCTTTCGGTCTATAGAAGAGATATCCAAAGGATGTTTGCGGGTAGCCGATGAAAATACATCGCTCACTTCGAGGTTCAAGCTTCTCGTGAGTATCTCATCTTACGAAAGCCTCGCAACCCCAAACCTTGATATGTGCCAACAAGGGAGCTTTCCCTGTCCACATCTCGTGAGGTGTTTTGGCAACCTTCTTAGTAGGGACTCGGTTAAGGATATGGGCGGCAGTCTCTAAGGCATACCCCCAAAAGAAGATAGGTAGTGAAGCACGACTCATCATAGAGCGAACCATATCCAATAAGGTTCGATTACGCCTTTCTGCCACACCATTCAACTGCGGTGTCCTAGGAGGCGTCAATTGCGAAACTATTCCACACTCCTTGAGATAATCGTGGAATTCAAGACTTAGGTACTCTCCTCCTCGATCGGATCGAAGCATCTTGATTTTCCTGCCCAATTGATTCTCCACTTCATTCTTGAACTCTTTGAACTTTTCAAGGGTGTCTGACTTTTTCTTGATTAAGTAGATATACCCATATCTACTATAGTCATCGGTAAAAGTCACATAGAAGCGGTTCCCATCCTTCGTGGTTGATCTAAAGGGTCCACATACATCAGTATGTATTAGGTCCAATAGTCCCTCACCCCTTTCACAAGTATTCGTGAAGGGTGACTTAGTCATCTTTCCAAGTAAACAAGACTCGCATGTGTCATCTTCCTTAAGGTCGAATGACTCCAACTCTCCATCCTTTTGGAGTTGGGCTATGCGTTTCTTGTTGACATGTCCAAGACGGCAATGCCACAAGGATGATTTATCCATACTAGTGGAAGAATCAATATTCAAAACATCATTT
Organism: Lactuca saligna; assembly: GCF_052625555.1. Lineage (NCBI taxonomy): Eukaryota > Viridiplantae > Streptophyta > Magnoliopsida > Asterales > Asteraceae > Lactuca > Lactuca saligna. The sequence continues at coordinate 14,900,174 of NC_136417.1, forward strand.
CCTAAGTTATCAACAATCATAACAGTTTCATATATTCCATTACATGGTATAACTTCAAAGTAAAAGACACCATTTAGATAAGCCAAAATAGAACCATTCTCATTATTAAAAGAAAATCTAAATCCTTGTCTATATAAACCATGAAATGAAATGATGTTTCTAGCCATTTATGGCGAATAGCAACAATTGTTCAAATCTAAAACCAAACTATTCCTAAGCACTAAAGAATACACTCCAATCTTGGTCACAGGCGACGATCTTCTGTTCCCCATGATTAGATTGATCCTTCCTTGCTCTACATCCCTACTTCTTCTTAGTCCCTGCACATTAGAACAAATGTGATAACCACAACCGGTATCAAGAACCCAAGAAATAGCATGATTAGAATCGTTAGATTTGATTGTGTATATACCTGCGAAAGATGGCTTGATCTTTCCTTCTTTGATCGCTTGCAGGTAATCCGGGCAGCTTCTCCTCCAATGTCCTATCTGTTGGGTTTTATACAAACAATCCTATGTGTGCATGCAACCCTAGTATTGGATCTATGTTTTCACTATTAGTTATACAGCTTTATGAACACAAAAAGAAACCTAGCATGCTACTATAATTTTCGAAATTCATATATAAAGCTAGAATACATACCTTTTGTTGTTATATAGCAATAACAACTAGTTCCTTGAATTTCCTTAGCTCTTGAAAGCAAGTACCACAAGTGTAGTACCTCTAATGGAGTCACAAACACCATATGCAACTTGGATGAAGAGGAGAAGTAAAGGAGGCACCAAAAACGGCTGGAAACCCTAATGGAAGTGTTCTCCACGTTTTTGGGGCCTAAGGGGTCCTTTATATACTAGTGTGGGCTTCTAGGGTTTCAGTCAAAACCCTAATGGACAGCTTAAACTCTAAGCAGCCCATGGAACCTTCTGGACAAGGCTATGGACGAAAATATGATGGGCTTCCATCACAATTTCGTTCACTCCTTATTCCTATAGCATTCCTTAGCCCAATAACTCAATTATCCAATAATTGCAGTCCAGTCCCCTATATTTAATTAATCTCTTTTAGCCACAAAATTAATTCTTAATTAATTCTTGACTAATATTAATTAAACAATATGATTTCTCCTTTAATATATTATTCTCATAATATATTAATAAATCATATTTAAACCTTTCTCTCCTTAAATCATCCTACATATTGCTATGGTGAAGGCAACCCAAAAGGACCATGCTCATAATCGGGTCAAGTACATACCAAAATAGTTATGGACTTAGACACTAATCCAACAGTCTCCCACTTGGATAAGTCTAATAACTATTTTCCGTATGACTTCAGAACCTGATCAGCAATCGTAGCTTTCAGAAGCCGCTGTCAACTCTGATCTTATCAGATAACGTGTCCTTTAGATAAGGGATTATATATTCCTCCATTCTCAAGATATCGTATAGACAAAAGACATGAATTTCAATCATTCTCTCTATACTATTTCTCGACTTCCGATTCATGACGACTGATAACAGACTACAATTGAACACATCAACTTAGTCTTGGCTTGGCCAAGCGCTTAGGTGTCATCACTAAATCATCGAGAGGCCCACATATATCGCTTTTATCCCACTTTGGGTAAAAGGAATGGATAAACTTCGACTTAAATGCTCGCTTGCATTTACTGATCGAATCACACACAACAATAAGTTTTATAACACCAAGTTACTGGTGCGTTTATTTATTATCAATGTGTAACCGATTAACAAATAACAACTCACACGTCTCGGTTTCAAGAATATACAATATTATCGTCTCACTAATCACTCGTGATAAATCCATGAAGTGATCCAAGTGAGCGTGGGTTTAATCCAATACTTTAATCTTATCAAAGCACTCACGAACTTTGCAGCAAACTTGTGCCATGTCTAAACACTTCAGACAATCTACAGACAGATTCATGACAGTCTTTATTCATACCTACTCCCAACGTATGACCAACTGTGGATGTTTGAATAACCTAGTTATTCTGGAAGTCAAAACATGCAAATTGAAACATGACAACAATACTTAATCCTATATGGCCTCAAACTTGTGAGAGTAAATAAAACCCTTCTATTTATCCACCATATTGATTACTCATTATTTATCATTTAATGTTTCGGATAATCAACTCATTACTTGAATTATACCAACAATTGTCCCATGCTCTAAACATGCACACTTTGTTTCCTATGGTCCATGCTTTGCGAAATAGATCACCTGAAAACTTTTCCAATGATGCTCATTTCACAATTCGTTAATCCTAATTATTAGTGTAAGAACACAAGGTTCTTGCCACTACTAGAATATGCTAGATTCTAACATTTTATGCAACGATCCCTTTGCAAAATCATAGCACAAAAGTCACCAAGACGTAGCTAATGAAATTACAAAGTACTTTCTTAGAAATTGTTACAAGACAATTCCATAGATGTGAAGTCTCACATTCAAAGTACATTCCTTTGAACATCCTTCTTGCATAAAAGTTTCTAATCTAGGCATAGACTCTCAATATCCAACTCCCAATATGGAAACATTTCCACATTTGCCATATGACAACTCATTCTTAATAGAATCTTATCTATTCATAATAATGTCGATATGGTCCATCCAATACCATACTTCCAACTACTTACAAGCGATCAATCCTCAGCGAACTTTGGATCGTCCTTTGATAGTTGTTAAATTCTTTCAGTCAAAACCAATTCTATTCCTTTTTCCCTCTTAATGCGCTAGACATTTGGAAAATTTTAGAATGGTAAAATACTATAGCATTTACAATCGATCCTATACCCGAAGCGTATGGGACACGATGCATAATGTCTTACATAAAGATATGATACTTTACTAATCTTTTGCCATAATATTTTATGTGTCATGTTCTTACAATTCGAACTATGAAGAGGGATGCCGTAATCATAATCGAATTTTAAGAACACACAATGTATCCTTTGACTGAAAATATTAAAATTTCTTAATCTAAGCTTTAGATTTTGAAATGGAGTATAATATTCTCTCCCTTAATTATAGCAAAACAACTTTTCAACCCATGCAACTTTGCAAATGGAATCTTTGTTTTTCTATAATTAATATTGCTAACTTGCAATACTCGCCATAACAATCATACAAGCATAACACTTATGCTCCCACTATCATGATGATTATCATATAAGCATAACATTTATGCTCCCACTAGCTTTGACATGTATTCAAAAAACAAATGAACTTCCAGAAAACAATGCCTATTGAATCTCTGAAATTCATATTTCTAATACCAGATGCTTCGATAAGCCTTTATCTAAGCTTCTTAACCTTATACACCTTTGCCTTAGATAGCTCATATGTGTGTTTAAACAATTCATAACTTATGTTACTAAGTTCCAAATGTTGAAACTAATTGCGAAATCTCACAATTCGAACTATGGAAAGGGATGCCATAACCATAATCGAATTTGAGAATACAATTTTCACAATTGCTATCTTCTTAAAATCTCTCTTAGTGAAAGCATTTCCTCACAGTCATTTTCATGAAGGAGGGAATCTTATGACACTTAGATTTTATGGTGTATGAGTTCCTATCCATGTGAATTTGCCAAAAACAAGGTTTGCGACAAATCCAAACTCATATGGACTGAACTTTCTTAATCTTGATTTCTTGCCCTATGGTAACACGAGTGCCCACCATGCCTTCCAAGTAGTTTAGTAACTTGTCCTTACATATCAATTTACTTTCCATCGACTAAGGCTTTAGTGTATATTCAAATGAGAACTCATAGAACTCATATACACAATTAACTCAATTGGAATGGCACAGAAACAAAACAATGTCAGCACGATAGGTTGTAAACCTCAAGTCGTGTGCTAGTGATGATCGATAAGGTTTATTCTTGATTTGTTCTTGAAACTTTTCAAGACCATTAAGACTCCCACTGACTTCTTGACATATAAGATTCTCTTGTCAAGAAACAAATATTCAAGAGTTAGTGAAGCATTTATCAAGACAAAACACTTCACACAATTGGTCCTAGTTGGTCTTTGTCTTATCCAAGACAGCACAACTTACCAATTTCAAATGTGCAAGAATAAGAAAACTTTTCCAAATTCCACATTTGATGAGTGTTATAAACCTACTTAAGACTTTTCACTCAATGTCACAATCTTGACTCTAAGACTTGATATTGGAACGAAGTATGATTGACTTCTTGATTTAACCATTTCTACAATACTTGATTCCTCTTCTTAGACATGCAATTGCACTAAGACTCACTTAGAGGATCTATTGAGACATGGTTCTTAATCTTTAAGACTTATCATAAAACACAATAAAAGGTACTCTCCCTTCTTCCTAGAAAAGAAAAACTTTTATCTTTCTGCCTACTCGATTCTTCTTTATTCGTTCTACTATTCATTGAAACTCTTTCAATCAATCTCAGAATTACACTTAATCTTATAAGTATAATCACATTTACTAAACTTTAGTAAATCATGACGAATATCTTTGTCACTCTTGTGGTGGACTTGATCAACGCACAACCTAGTGTACTTGATCTCCTAGTCCTTCAACTGACATTTTGCCAAAGAATTAGTCTAAGTTTCCCAAATGTGAAAGTTTTTCCATTCATCATACAATACACATTGCATGATTCCAAGTTTCTGTCCAATTGAAACTTGGGCGATGAGAAACTCTCCTTACTTGGTAAACTCTTGACACTTCCACAAATAATACAATTAAGAATCAAATCCATTATTTCTAATAATAGAAACATTCAAACATCAATTTTTTCATACATGCCATCGCAAGGATAAACAAATAAGATAAAATCAAAATTTATTTTATTGCGGAAAAATTTGTCCTTACAATGTAATTCAATTGAAAAACTATGTTATTACATTTTCTTAACAATCTATTCTAACTCCAAGTAGTAGCTCAAGAATCCTTTCTTCAAGTAATGCGATCGACATCCATTTCTTCATGATTAGATTCAGCTCACTTCTTTTCTCAAGCTTCCTCTCTTTTCCTCGATCCTTCAAAACATCAAAATGTAATCTTATCACATCATGTATTAAGAATCTAGAATAGGAACTTAAAAGAGTTAGTTAATGGATTTTACCTGAAGCAGAGCCATACGTCTTGACTCTCCCATCTCTTAGATCTCTCAGGTAATTAGGGCAGCTTCGTCTCCAATGCCCCTTCTCTTGGCAATAAAAGCAAATAGACTCCTTTGGCACAACACATCGGACAATCACAGACTTAGTTCTTTCTGGACTTCCAATGTTGCCAGTGTCCATTAAAGTTTGGGAGTTTGATTCACTAGACAAATTTGCTTGACCAGCACGCCAAATCATTGCTGATTCAGCAGCTATAAGCAAACAGGTGAGATCAATTAGGGTCACGTCGTGGTCCATCATATAGTACTCTCTAACGAACTCACTATATGATTCAGGAAGTGACTGAAGAACCCAGTCAACAGCCAACTCACTTGAAATCTCGACACCCAACATGTTTAACCTATCAATGTATGACTTCATCTCTAAGACGTGCGCACACACAGGTTTCCCATCTTCGTGTTTACTTGCCAAAAGGGCTTGAGTGAGCTTGAACTTTTCAAGCCTTTGAACTTGTGGGTCAGGGAGAATAATTGGAGGAGGTGGAGGAAGTGAAGCATGACTCTCATTTCCTTGATCGTATCTCGGAACGTCATCTTCATTTGGAAAGCTTGTTCCAAAGAATTTGGGAAGACCATTGTAAGATTCAGACATCTACAAAACGGGAGAAAATTCAAGTTAAGTCGATTAGAATTCTTGATGCAACACCCAAATGAAACATCAAGCTAGGATCCAACACAATACTCTACAACCTAGAAGAGGGATGCTGTAATCTAGTTGCAGAATATTTGAAGGTAGGTAAATGACGATTTACCAATTTCCACCATGAAAAACGAAAAAGAAGTTTAAGTTTTAAATGAATTGAAACTCCTAGATCTTTTGAGACTCATTGAACTCTTCAATGGCATGTTTAATCTCGATTATGCCCTACTATTCGTGACTGGGATGCCGAGGATCACAAACAAGGTGTGAATAACCATACGAATCACGTGGTGCACCCAATGCTACTATCACCTAATCAATGTGCCGGTTAGCCACACACGCTCCATTGATCTATGACAAACATCGAGTCACCCTTCGCTACCAATGTCATCCCCAAATTAGTGTGCCGGTTAACCACACACGCTCCACTAACGTTTGACAAGGGTACGAAGTGTAATTCCATGGGTTAGCATACAATTTCACATTTTGCCTAAAGCAACTATGATTTGGGAATTTGAAAAAGCATTTAGTTACTTTGTACTTCATTATACTTATAATGGAAGGTTTATGTCCTATCCTACCCGTTCGGCTAACGACCCTCCACTAGTCAAGAGTGCGGTGGGTAAGAGTGGATACCCATTCAATCGCCATTTTATAGGCAATTTCCTTAAACACCCCTTATAGACTAGTTTCGTGAATGAGGCCTACTAACGATAAGACTGACCTTTTAGTTATACATATATAATATTAAACTTTTAATGTTATATATAGTATAAGGGTGTATTTTACACTTTTAAAATACTAGGTGGTTTAAATTATACTTTTAATTAACCAAAATCATTATGGATTTATTAAATCTATTTTAATTATACACTTAATTAATTTAATAAAACCATAAGGGTTTAATTTGAACTTTTCAAAATCAGGGTTTTGGAATTTAGACTTTCAAAATTAACTTTTAATCAACAATTTAAATTCCAAAACTTGAGGGCAAGTTTTGAAACTCTTCAAAACAATTAGGTTTTAATCACACTTAAAATTTTCGAATTTAAGACATTTAAATTAAAATTTTAAATATTAAAACTCTTGATTTAATAATTACCATAAATTAAACAATTAATTTAAATTATTAAATCACAAGGGATTATCTAGATCATGAGGATAATTAACAATTATACATCTAAGATATCCTAATCCCTTGAATCCCTCTCTAAATCTCGAAAATAAGGGATGGGATAATTCAAGATCTTTAATTACCATATTTAACAATTAAAAGATAATTACAAGATATGGGATTATCCAAATCCCTAAAATTTAGGATCTAACCTTGGGGAAGGAGGTAATTTCGAAATCCAAGGGTTGGATAACCCTAGATTTCAAAATCTTGGAGGCTAAGGAAAGGATTTGGGAAACCCTAGCAAAAATCGCCATCTAGGGTTTTGCAACCCTAATTGCGAAAATTACCTAGCCTTTAGGGTTTATTAGCCATAAACCATAATATGTCAAGTTCACAAATTTGAATAAAATCTAATTGAAAACAAGAACCAATGGCTCTGATACCACTGTTGGGTTTTATACAAACAATCCTATGTGTGCATGCAACCCTAGTATTGGATCTATGTTTTCACTATTAGTTATACAGCTTTATGAACACAAAAAGAAACCTAGCATGCTACTATAATTTTCGAAATTCATATATAAAGCTAGAATACATACCTTTTGTTGTTATATAGCAATAACAACTAGTTCCTTGAATTTCCTTAGCTCTTGAAAGCAAGTACCACAAGTGTAGTACCTCTAATGGAGTCACAAACACCATATGCAACTTGGATGAAGAGGAGAAGTAAAGGAGGCACCAAAAACGGCTGGAAACCCTAATGGAAGTGTTCTCCACGTTTTTGGGGCCTAAGGGGTCCTTTATATACTAGTGTGGGCTTCTAGGGTTTCAGTCAAAACCCTAATGGACAGCTTAAACTCTAAGCAGCCCATGGAACCTTCTGGACAAGGCTATGGACGAAAATATGATGGGCTTCCATCACAATTTCGTTCACTCCTTATTCCTATAGCATTCCTTAGCCCAATAACTCAATTATCCAATAATTGCAGTCCAGTCCCCTATATTTAATTAATCTCTTTTAGCCACAAAATTAATTCTTAATTAATTCTTGACTAATATTAATTAAACAATATGATTTCTCCTTTAATATATTATTCTCATAATATATTAATAAATCATATTTAAACCTTTCTCTCCTTAAATCATCCTACATATTGCTATGGTGAAGGCAACCCAAAAGGACCATGCTCATAATCGGGTCAAGTACATACCAAAATAGTTATGGACTTAGACACTAATCTAACACTATCTTGTGGCAGTGGTGGCACTCTGCCTCCTTTGGGTTGGAGCAAGGCTTAGCGGGATCAACTTTGGTCCCACTAGAAGAGGCACCATCTCGGGCTTTCACCTTGCGATAGTTATTCGATGAAGCTTTCCTCTTCTTTCCCTTCCCTTGACCAATAGCCAAGACAGGAGCAGCAGACGGATTGGGAGTAGGTGCAACAGACTTGTCCTTGAAGTTGCTCTCAGCGACCCTCAAGAGACCTTGGAGTTTGCTTAGGGTGACCTCCTCTTTGTTCATGTGGTAGGTCATCCTAAATTGATTGTACATCGGAGGCAAAGAGTGAAGCACCATGTCGATCGCCAAGTCTTCACCAAAGTCAACATTTAACTTGCGAAGGCGGTCGACATACCTTTGCATCTTTTGCAGGTGCACAGTAAGAGATTCTCCATGACCCATCTTAGCGGAGATCATGTTAGTGAAAATCTCATAACGCTCTTGTCTCGCGTTTTGGTGGTATCTCTCCAACAAGTCTTGATGCATCTCGTATGGATACATGTCCTCGTAGGACTTTTGGAATTCGGAGTTCATGGTGGCGATCATGATGCAATGTACATTCGTTGCATCTCGCTCATGAGTTTCAAAGGCGGTGATTTCTTCGGGAGTAGCAACTTCGGGGTTGATTTTCTCATACTCCTTATCCTCATAGCGACCAATGGTGCGAATGTATCTTATCCATTCGCTAAAGTTCGTTCCATCGAAGGTGACCTTTTGGCAAAGGCTCATCAACGTGAAAGAACTAGCAGCAGCGTTGTTTGCGTTCGACATCTTCAATTAGAAAAAGGACAAAGATAGATTAGAACAATAATCCCTAATTATCACCCAATAAGAAAATTAGGGCTAGGATCCAACAATAACATTTACATACTAGAAAAGGGATGCCGTAATCTAACATGCAAATAAATTGAAGGTAAGTGAATGACGATTCACTAATTCTCCATTACAAAACTTAAACTATTAGTCCTAAGTGTTTTTGAGAATTCCTAGGTTCGGATGAGATTCATTGAACTATTCAATGGCATGTTTAAATCTCGATATGGCCCTCTTGTTTGTGACTGGGATGCCGAGGATCACAAAGCGGGTGTGAATTACCATGCAAATTCACATGGTGCCTTCATTGTAACGATCACCTATTCGATGTGCCGGTAAACCACACACGCTCCATCGAACTATGATAAACAATGAATCACCCCTTGCCACCTTAGCTTAGAACCAATTAGTGTGCCGGTAAACCACACACGCTCCACTAACTTCTTAGCAAGGTGCAAAGTGTAACTTCATGGGATTGCATCAATTCACTTTTCCTAAAGTAACTAAGATCGGGAAATTTTTTAAAACATGTAGTTACTTTGTATTTCTTATTATACTTTTAATGAGAAGATGAGGTTGCCCTATCCTACCCGTTCGGCTAACGACCCTCCACCAATCAAGCAAGCGGTGGGTGTGAGTGTACACCCATTAAGCACCATTTTATAGGCCGCAACCTTATACCCACATTATAGATCGGCTTCGTGAATGAGGCCTACTAACGGTAAGACTAGCATTTAGTTATACATATATATATATATATATATATATATATATATATATATATATATATATATTATTCTAGTAATATCATATTAGTATAGGGCTGTATTTTAAAACTTTTCAAAATCTAGGGTTTGAAATTTAAGTTGCCTAAATTAAAACTTTTAATCACAAATATAAATTTCAAAACTTTAGGGTAGGTTTTAAACATTTAAAACATGAAGGATCAAATAACAAATAATTCCAATTAACAATTAATATCCTAATTATCTTTATTTGATTTATCCAAGATTTCTTTTAAGATAATTATCAAAATAATTAATCATTTATCACATAAGGAAATTAAATATTTTATTAGATGATAAATATCTTTAATTAGATCAAGATTATAGTCATATATATCAAAAAACGGATTAGGGTTGATCTAATATGATTAAGGTAAGTTTCCATAAGATAAACATGAAAAAATCCCGGTTTTGCCTAAGCCTGACGCCCGGACTCGCCGAGTACACAAAGAGACTCGCCGAGTCAGGCCTACTCGCCGAGTCCACTTTGGAACTCGCCGAGTCCATGACTCATAAACCCAAAATCGAATTTTGCAGGTTTGTTTCAGTTAATCAAGCAACAATTTAAAGAAAGCCAAGCTAGGCTCTGATACCACTGATGGGTTTTAGCCATAAGAATTTTCCTATGTGCGCATGCAAAACCCTAATGCTTGGATCTAGGCTTTCTAATTAAACATGCTTTGAATCCAAGACTTCTAATGGCTAATTAGGTTAAATAACAACATTGAAATAGATCTAGAATCATACCTTTGGATTCCTTGTTGATCTTGTTGTCTTGGAGCTTCTAGAGTCACAAATGTCACTCCTCTAATGGCTTACAAACACCAATAGCAAACAAGATGATTTAGGAGAGAGGAGAGGGGAGGAATTCGGCCAGAGTATCTCTACTTTAGATGGTGTGTCGAATTCCCTCACCCCTAGGGTCTATTCATACTTGTAGACTCCTTAAGGATTACAGCTTTAACCATAATCGGATAACTTAGACTTTAAGTTGATCCATATCCTTTCCTTGATAACCCTATGGACGATTTTGGCTTATCCAAGCCCTAGAAATCGTCCATCCTATCTAGGATAAGGATTTATAGTCTAAAGTGTAACTATCAAACAATTGACAGTTTATACCCTCTTATTTAATTAATCTCTTTAAGTCACCAAATTAATTCCAATTAATTTATGACTTATATTAATCAAATAACCATATATTATTCCTTATAATATTTACTCTCTCTTAACAAATCATCCATCAAGTTGCTATGGTGAAGGCAACCCAAAAGGACGATGCACAACCGGATCAAATACTTGCCTAATATAGTTGCAGCCTTAGACACTATTCCAACAAAAATGTTTGGGATGTCATCGTCAATACAGAAACATAAGCATAAATAGAACTTACATTTATTTACACTAGTGGTCTACATATTTTTAATCTCTCAGTGTGACTTCATATCAATACATGTGATGTAAATAAACTGAGTGGGTCAGGTTGGGAAACCTGGTGAGTACATAGGGATTTCAATCCCACAATGTTATACCATATATATAGTTTAAAACTCACAAAATATACAATTTCACCATATATATATATATATATATATATATATATATATATATATATATATATATATATATATAAACAACTCTTGTCCCACCCCGTCGATCCTCACAATAAGGCTATACATACTCTCGGACCTAAGATTAGTCGCTTTACCTACTCCATACTCCCGGATCAGAAATGAATGAATTTACAAAATCCATACTCTCAGACTAGGGACGAATGACTAATCCGTACTCTTGGATTAATGATGAATGATTATGCCTAATCCATACTCTCGGACTAAGGAAAATGACTAATCCATACTCTCGGATTAATGACGAATGATTATGCCTAATCCATATTCTCGGACTAGGGACAATGATTATGTCTAATCCATACTCTCGGATAAGTGACATATACTAACTTCTATTCTCTGAGTTTAACTCACTTGTACTCGTAAGAATATACTACCCAATATTCCTCATATTTAATTTAGGTCTACTCTTTATCCTAAATTATCAAATATAATCAGGTATGTTCTTTAACACGAATTTCAAGCAACATCAATTAACTCGCACATAAACATATAATTAATACTTCAATCAATACTTGTATTAAAATCATGTTCATGAAAGGGACTATGCACTCAGTTGATAGGTGGTGACTCAGCACTCGGACAACGCTTCGATACTCTCAAAACAACTTTCCTTCGATAAAACCTAGTACCAATACCACTAGGGTTTAGTCTAACGATAACCGCGACAAATTAATAGTCTGACTATTATTATTATTATATAAGCGTTAAATAACACTCAATATAACTCATAATAATAGCCCAAATAATTATTTTAAGGACCTAATAACATTCCTATAATTATTTTAAAGCTATATTAAAAGTTGCGTAAGCGTAGCACCCTTACAACGAATTTTATCGAAAACTGGAACTTTATTTGGAGCAGTGTTTCGAAACCGAAAAACTCTTTTTCTTGGGACTCCGGGAGCCTCGGGGCTTCCCTCGGGAGCTGGGGGGTTTTCCTAGGGTTTAGGGGGGTTTGGGGAGCTAGAGAGAGAAAGAATATATAGAGAGAGAAGGAGATTTTGGTGTGAAAATGGAGGCAGCCTCGGCCTCCTTTTATAGCCATGAGGTCTTCACTATGCGGGGCGTAGATCCGAAGTACGCAGCGCGTACTTCCGATGCCGTACCGACGTGTCGATGATCTGCTGGGGCGATGTGGGCGAAGCTGGACCGAGGATGGATAAGCGAACGCGGCGCGTACGAGACCGAACGCTGGGCGTAGCAAGGGGCGATGTGGAATTGATCAGAAGTGAGCCTTGTCATCGGCATCGGACGGCTGTGGTGCTGCCATGTCAGCTACTTCGCACCAGGTCTCGCAATTTCACTTTCCGACTTCTAAAAATCATAAATTTCGCATACGAACTCCGTTTTCGAAGTTCTTTATATCCACGCGAAGGCGGGAACGTACTCTACAACTTTTGTTTAGACTTCGTTGGCTAAATTTGATTCGATTTTAAATTTTATATTATTAACAGACCGGGACAGGATTGATCCGTTAAATTCTCATAACTTCTTCATCCGATGTCCGTTTTCGCCCATCTTTTTCTCGTTACGCTACTCTTATCGAGATCTTCGATTCTTGTTTAGGTCATGTTGGCTAAAAACCGCTCGATCTAACATTCGAATTTCGGGTTGTACACTGCTAATCCGAAACTTCGAAAAACCATAACTTCTTCATACGAAGTCAGATTTGGGCGTTCTTTTTATCGATGTTCTTAGTTTAACATATTCTACGACTTTCGTTTAGATCGCTAAGGCTAAATCTCGCTCTATCGTAAATTCACTATTTACGCTTCCCGGTATCGTACCGGTTCCGTCGCGAAACTTCAACGGGTCATAACTTCTTCGTTATAAATCGGATTTCGGCGTTCTTTATATGCACGAAAACCTTGTGACATATTCTACAGCTTGGTTAAGATTATTTATTCTAAATAATATTTTGTCAAAAAGTCATTTTCGACCCCTATTGCCTCTAAATTGACTATCCCGGATCTATGGGCGTTACACAAACCCATGGATTTGAGGGTTTCTTGCATATTTAAGCACCTTAACTCCCAATTTAGGGGATCCTCTCCAGCCTCTATATTTCCCAAAACGAAACCCTAGCCCCTCTTCTATGGTTATGAGCTTGGTGGCTTGATTTTGAATTGGTTCCTATTGTGTTAGTGAAGCTTGTGAATAAAGAACTCCTTATTGGTGCAAAAAAGCATAGAGCAAGACTATATCCATCATATTCTTCAAGTTTATGGACCTTTAGAAGTAAAAAACTTGATCCTTATTCTTTCGAGATTCAAGTTTAAGGTTATTAATGAGTGAAATTGGTCCCTTATTGAAAGCTATTGGAATTTGGAAACTCCATATATTACTATGTGACTATTGTGGTCATGAACATCTTTTAATGGAGAGAAATGGGTATTGACCTGAGTGTTTATGGTCTATTGTTCAAGTTTTGGTCATATTAAGATCTTAATGGACTTAGGGTTTAAGATCTTGTCTTGTATGGATTCCTAATAGATAAAGTTGGAAACCTCATGCATCAAATCATTGAGAATAAGTAGATATGGAAGTATGAGCCTTGATCTGTAAGGATTAAGATCTTAATGGGATAAATGACATTATGCCAATGGCCACGACGTGGCCAATGGATAGCCACGACATGGTGAAGGTTAGATATTCGACTGTTTTGTACTAGCATTGCCATAGTGTGACATCCCCCATTTTTTTCATAACCAATTAAAACATTTTCTTTATGCTTGATAATCTGAGATGCTAAAATTCCTCGTTAAACAAAACATTTTTGAGAAAACAAAAGTAATTGTATTTATTTAAAACTTTGAGGATGTTATCGTTCATATCCAAACATACATTACATCTTAAATATTAAAGGTCCTGAAACTACTTATTAAATGCCCATCTTTTTATTCCACTCAGCATCCTAACTAGACTTCGACAACCTTACATCCGCTGCTTGTGATGCATAAAATGAGTGGGTAAAGTTTGGGAAATATTGGTGAGATGCATAGGAATTTCAAGCCCATAGACCATAGTAATTTAATGACAATAAATTATATCATTCCTGCAAACAATGTTGTCAAATTATATATAAGATCTGACATAAGACCAATTACCCAATCCAACCGATCCTCATATATCCTAGCTCAACAATCATATGGAAGAATCACCTTACTTGATGAATTGTCTGAGTATCCGTTTGACTACACATCCAGGGAGTCCTTGGCCAGTTTAAATCATATATAAGACAACCAATGTTCAAAGATTTGATAAATATGGTATCCTATTTTGTCTACGTTCATGGGTTATAAGTTCATGCTATCAACGTAATTCATTAGACCTCCTAGAATAGTCAAGTTTTATCATCTAATTTGGTCGATGACCCATACATGCTTGCCAGTTGTATGATCTGGACCCACCGTTTATGGTCATCCAAGAAATAGGAGGAATATGACATTCTGTCATCCGACCCCGCACTTTAGTACTTTACCCCATAATTAGACCTATATAATGTCTAACTTATAACCATTCCAAATTTATGCTAAAGGTAATATATATCCAATAAAGTTCCTAACCCAATGGTGCTATCATATTTATACAAGTAGCACATAACATAAATAATACATGTAAGCATTTAATATCGCTCATAAGTACTAATACTTTTAATGCAATATTATGTTCTTGATATTAACTACGCACTCACCTGACAAAATGTTTGGTGGTTGGTGAATCGGGCAGAGCTTTGCCTCATACCTTTTTCCAAAAGTCCTAGATGTACATACCGCTAAGTCTTAGCCTAATTTCATATTTCATGCAACTATTACCGTAAGGGCTTATATTTCTCAATAGTATTAATGAATACTAAGAATTCTATCAAATAAGAATCAACCAGGCAGGAAAGTTGGGAGGCAAGACCATTTCAGCATATAGCCCTTATAAAATCCAACAACCAAGCTAACATGACCATTCTAGACACTTATCTCGTAAGTGGATCAATTAGTATAACAAATTGGAATCACTAATAAATATTATTTATAGGTTCTTAATAACGAATTATAACTATAAATGTAAGTTACACTGACAATACTAGAGTGTAACTTAACTTACAAAGGTTCTTCATGACAAAAGTTAGGAAATTGCACTAGCAGAGCTTATACTCACTAGCTACTACTACTTTAGGGATCACAGGGCTTCGCCAAAGACTAAAACTGAGCAACAACAGGCTAAAACTCAAAGAATACCAAGAGAGTCAGTTTGTAGGGGTGAGGGATTTACACTGGAGACAGAATGTTATTTATAGGAAGGAAAACTGGCTTGTGTGCCACGCACAGACCAGGTGCACGCCACACACCTGACATGGTCGACCTATATGCACCTGACACGTGTTCGGATATGAGTGGGGCTGCGTGGTTGCTTATGGAACGCTTTGCGCGTCACACACGCGTGCCATTTTTCATATTTTCAAAATTGCGTATGTTCTTTATACGAGCATCATTTTTGATATTCTTTATATCCACATGTAGCTATCAATTGTATCTACAACTTTCATTTAGATTCCATCAACTAAATTTGATTTTTTTTTCACACATACTTAAGCTGTTAAAGCCCATATAAATGCATATCTTCCTCATCCGAAGTCCATTTTCGACTGTCTTTATATCGTTGGTATTCTATTAACGAGATCTTCGATTCTCGTTTAGGTTGTGTTGACTAAAAATTAACCGATCTAAAATTCGATTTATGTGCGCACACTGCTGCGTTGAATCTTAGAAAAACCATAACTTCCTATAATAAATTCAGTTTTATACGTTATCTATATGCATGCTCTCGGTTGAACGACTACTACGATTTTAATTTAGACTACTTAGGCTAAAAACAATTTATCAGGATTTCACTTTTTTACGATACGAAGAGTCATGTCGGTTTAATCGCGCAACATCGAATAAACATAATTTATTTGTTCTAAGTCGGATTCGAATGTTCCTTATATATCTAAAATCTTTATTGCATATACTACAATTAGGTTAAAATTGTTTGTTCTAAATAATCTTCTATTTTTTACGCTTATTTTAATCTTATTTACTATATTATTAAATGCTTATACAATTGCATAAGATATTGTATAAAACACATAAGCACATAAATATATGAATAATTATTTCTAATTTATTTATATAAATGTTACAATAGTTGACCAAAATAATTACAAATGATACACGCGACATGGTCCAGGGGGCCCACTATGTGGCAATGTCCTGTATGTTAACTGTTTGTCTTAATATTTTCATGAAGTGGGCAAGGAGGGCCCACTACATTGTTAGAAATTTGGGTTTAGAAAGGTTTGGAAATTCTGAGAATTGTGATTATCACTTTCAAATCGAAGTATTTGGTGGTACTCCCAAATCTTCAATTGGATAAGACTCAGAGAGACAAGAACAAAGAATGTTTGATGATATTTTCGTATGTACCAGAAAATGAGACCAAAACCAACTTTCAACAACTTTGTTTGAAAACTGTCATATGACAGTTTTAAACTGTCATAAAACCATAAAAACTGTCATAAAACGGATATATGGATAAGGGTCAAACCAATGGTCAATTATTTGGAAAATCAATTATTTGGACCCCGCCAGGGGCTGCCGCCCCTTGGACCCCGCTCCCAGGGGCGCTGCCCCCGGACCCCCGTTCGTTCAGGGGTTTCGCCCCTAAATGACAGTGTACTTTGAAACTTGATCAAACTTAAACAAGTGTGTACTCCACACCTTCCTTACTTGTTTAATATTTATCAAGATCATTTTTGGTCAACACAAAGTAATCTTATTACACTTAAATAACATTGATGATCAAAATCACCAACATACATGGAGGTTACTGAAGTTGACTTTAACCGTATAATTTTTGACTTTATTGACTTTTGGTTAAATTGTTGGGTCTAGAATGTAGCCTAAGGTGTGGCATTGTATAATTCGATGGGTGGATTGTAGCACTAGTTTTGTGACATTAAGAAGTGGCTTGTTCGACTTCGAGAGAGAAATACGAGTCTCCCCGTTATACTATGTAGGATGCTAGTTGTTTTTGTGACTTTTGCATTGTATGATGGGTGAGACTCATTATGATGGGCGGGCCACGATATTATGTGATATTTTGGGAAACTTACTAAGCTTTGTGCTTACGATTTTATGGGTTAAACATTTCATGTACTTCTGGTTCCAAAGGGAAGGACCCGATGTGGTCGCACAACATCCCCGTGATTTTATTCCGCACTTTTATTTGGATTTACTTGATGTTGAGAATATCTTTTTTGAATGGCGGATGATGTTGAGAATATTTATATTGTGGTTGGTCTTGAACAATTTAGTTGTATCTTTTTGGATGGTTTGAAAGTGAAATTTTTGCCGATATTTTTTTGTACGTTACAACAACATATTAATTTTGAGTTTGTCTCAAGTTAGATTGCTTTTTGTCAAGGCTAAAGTCCAAAGAGTTTAAGATATCTTAAAGAAACAAAACACAAAAGAATACATTATATAAATATTCATAAATCGTTGGAATAGGTATCAATCCAAACGAGAATACTATAAAGAATGCAACTAATTAACAAGTCATTCTAGATGGTATGTGTTATAAGAAATAAAACGATATTGACCTCTAGAATGGATTCTCAAGGGCTATAAAGTCACATAATTCTACTTTTGTTCCGTAATCTAAAAAAAATGTTACGTGAGACCCGGGTTTACACGTTTGTTTAAAAAAAAACTTCGATAATGTTATAATATTTTTAAGTTAATTTATGGTTTAATCTCAACTTTTATTTTTTAACAGAAAAATCCTGAATATTTTATATTTTGCTAAAATTAACGACATAATCCATATTCTTTTTCAACAAAAAATGACAGATTAATTATCGTATAAAATTAGATAATCGAGATTTTTCTAATTCAAAAAATAAATGTTTGGATTAAATTGTAAGTTGAAATATCGTAACTTTATAGGAGATTTTCCTTAAAAAACCAACATGGAAACATCACTTAATTTTAAGGATGTGAATTGGTTTGGAATCAGTTAAGGAGTGAACATGAAAACGAGAACCAAAATGAATACTTGCAATCCATTCAAATTGGTTTCGGTTCTATTAAGAAATGTGTTATCTAAAAAACTATTTTTTATCAAAGTTGGGCACAATGATGAACCGATGAAACTGAAAACCAAAACCAAATACCACCAATCGGTTTCGGTTCCATTTTAATTTTTGATTGAAAAATTCATCCCTACATCATTTATCTTATTTATATTAAAGAAAGTGATAGGTTAAAGAAGCATATAGTATTAAATGGCTTCTACCCCAATGGTATTCGATGTTGCCATTCATTTTTGAGGTCGAAGGTTCAAAATAGGGGTGTCGAACGGGTAAAACTTTCGGGTTTCGGGTAGAACAGGTATTTCCTTAAGAAAATAATACCTGATACCCGACCTATATTATAATTCGGGTTTTCAGATTTCGGGTTTGAGGGCGGGTCGGGTAATTAACGGGTATACCCGAAAATTTCTTAAATGACACTTATTGATATTATTATTTTTATTTTATTATTATTATATATTTTTTTAAATACATGTTTGTTGGTTTAATAAAGAATCGGGTAGAAAATACTCCATATAATTAATAAGTACATATATAATAACAATACAAATCATTATAATATGTTATGTACTTTTTTAATTCCATATCGTGCCATAGTGAGAAATTGAGAATTGTGATGACGGTTCAGGACTTCAGCTTCAACGTCGACTGTCGAGTCGTCGTTTATAAAAAGGAAACAAAGGGTTTTGTTTTATTTGAAGTGTGCGTACGTGACTGTATTATATATTTGGTATTATTTAAAAAACGAATTCGATGCCGAAAATAAATATTCATACCTAAAACCCAACCTATATTATTATCGGGTTAACCTATTACCCGAATGTTAATACCAGTTACCCGAATTCGAAACGTGTCGGATGGGTAGAATGGTTTCGGGTTTTTTTCGACAGACCTAGTTCAAATCCCACTGTCCACGGAAGTGAAATAATTTAGGAGTAATTAAATATATATTTGTATTAAAAAAAAGATTGAAAAAAAAAACATATAGGTAATGGTGTAACGCTGGTAAAAATGAAAGTGAGGTATAAGTATAACACCCGATAAAAGCGCTCCTGGTCCGCCCATTCAAAACCCTAGTTGCCGCCAAACGTGTTGGCGCCAGATCTAAACCAAGTATATTACTATTTCCTCGTCTTCATCACCGAAGCTATATTCTAACCACATCTACTATCTACCTCTCACTTCTTGCCGGAGATACAACCATTCTGGTAAATCACAAATATTCTATTTAGAAATTCCAGTTTGATGCTTATTTTAGGACTTTAATCGCTTCTTGTTTATACGTCTAGTAGATCTGCCTTGATTTGGTTGGTATGTAGATTTTTTTGCTCGCGTAATTTACAATTTTTGTTAGTTTGTCGGAAGGAGGTTCAAATCCAGTTTTAGAAAAAGACGAAGGGAGCTTGTAGGCGTTCGATTAGCTCTTGCTTGGAATTTATCCCAAGTAACTTCGTGCCAAATACGCTTTACTAATTATTTAGGGTTTCTTTTAGATTCGCTAGATTTTTCATGTTATTTGACTGCATTTAGGTTTGCGCGACTTGTTCATGATCTAGTTAAGGTAGAGTCCGCACATCACTTTCTCTCTGGTCGTTATGGTTTCACGAATCGATATTATTTCGGGCGTTATTGGTTATTAATATATTTTTTTGCTTAATCGAAGAGGAATACTTTTAATCATTCGTCGTAGAAGAGTAGATGGTTGAGTCTTTGGAATTAGTGGGAAACCAATGAGTGTTAGTCGAAAGGGGGCACAAAAGTGATACCATGTACATTTGCATCTGTAAGAAATAGTTGATTCATCCAAATATTTTTTGCTTGTCCAATCTCAATGTAAGTCTATCCCTGAAACAAGGTTTTTAGTTAATAAATGTTTGGTGCTACTGAATGGTGTAATGAGTTCATGAGTTTTGTCTTTTGAGAGCATTACAGTCAATGACATGCAACCATTACTTATAGTTATAATTGTATTTGTTTATACATGCAGATATTGTTGTGGTTTGAATGTTTGGATTGAGTCTTGATTTTAGGTCCTTAATGTATAATCTTTCAACTTATGTTTAATAAGCATTGATATCTTTTAGGTATTTTTAGTTAATTTCAATGTTCAATTTCTTCATATGGTTAACTTATTCGGTACATCTCCATATGAAATCATTCTTTAATTATATCTGCTTTCTTTTTTGGACAGAACAGTTACACCATAATAGAGTGTTCAAGCGACACTCAAAGGGGTTGCTTGTCAAGTAATGAAGTTAAGACCTTGCATTACTTCTCATTTTATCTCAGTTATAGAAGACGGCATGGTGAAAAAAGTTCACAACAGGGATTCAAATGGAAGCCCATTTGTCAGATTCAAGAATCTAAAAGATATATATAAAGCTGAAGATGCTATGCTCCAGAATGGTTATGATGGCACAAAGTTTAATAGTATCAGTACAGGGAATGAACACACAAACCTGCCCTTTGCAGATAGAACAACAAAAACAAGAAATGGTTATGCTTTTGAAGAGGATCAACCAGAATCTTCATCAAATGAAGATAGTTCTGATGAGCTGACATTATCACAGTTTGTTAAGAAGTCTGTAAAAAAGAAAAGAAAAGCTTCAGAATCTGTTCTGACTTTAAAGTCAGATTATGATGATTCGGATCTCAGTCAACCACTGTTTAAATTTAGAGTCAAGGCTCCAAAGACTTCACCCAAGAAGATGCCTGCAACAGAAAGTTTTCCAGGATCTGTTAATGTCAAAGTTGAAGAATCTTGTGAAGTGGAGTCTTTTGAATTCAGAAAGAGTTCTCATTGTAATGGGCCACCATCATTCATTGCATCTGAATCTGGAATCAAAGCTGAAGAATCTTTTGTATGCAGAGAGAGTACTCACAATAATATGCCAGCAATATTCATTGCTTCTGAATCTGGGGTTGTTTTTCTCAATCATGAACTAAAGAGCAATAAATCAGGTTCATCTACAAATGAAGGGGAAATTTGCGAGATCAATGAAGCTTCACTTGATGATTTGGATGACACCAAGGACATGGTGTTGGATGATGAAGAAAACATGGAAAGTTTAACTGTAAGTTCCATGGAAGAAGATTCTCCTGTTGAAGATCTGACTACAAGCACATCTGATTACTCTCAAAGTCAACCAACACCTGAGGAAGTCAACTATATCTGTGATCTTCAAGATTCAGTGAATGCTGATGTGGACTTGAACACTTTGAATTCAGAAAACATTTGTGTTTCTGAGGAGACTGCTATTATTCAGGACCAGCCCTCTGTTATTCCTCCTAATGCTAATGCTGATTCAGAAGAAAAGTTCTTCAATCAAAACTATCAAACTGAAATCATGAAAGAGGCATCAGTGATTAGAAACCCGAATTGCATAGAACCCCGAAATCCTGAAAGGCTTCCTTCAACAAGAAAGGTACTTGCTAATTGTATATTCAGTTATTCATCATCAAATTTCTTATTTTCTACTTTGAAATATGCTTATCATGTGTGTATTTTACAGGCTATTTCTCCAACCTCTCAAGAAAAGCTATGTATGGCAATGAAATCCCCTGAGTTATTAGATGACATGGACCATTACAGTAAGTCAGTAGATACAATAGTTTCACATGCTTTCTTTTATGCTCTTAATTCACAAAGCTGTAGTAAAACACTCCAATATCATGTTTATTCTGGTTTTAACATATGATCTTGACTTTTCAGAATGCAAGGAGAAACTGTCCTTTGAAGAACAATCTGATAACAAGTTTTCATCAACTACTTCAAATATCAACTACAGTGAACCAAATTCTCTTCCTCAACAGGCGAAATCTGTTATCTCTACCAAAACCATGGTTAAAAAACCAAAAAGTTACAAAAAAGGTTCACCTGAAAAAAGCCTTCCACCTAAAGGCTGTCTGGATGGGCCTCGGCTATGCCGCTCGCTTCCCCGCCTTAGCACAGGGTGCACCACCGTTCAAGGGTGTTCTGAAAGTGCCATTGCTTTCTCACAGAGACAGATGCATGACATTGAATCTTTAGCATCAAAGCTGATGAGTGAATTGAACTCCATGAAAGTCATTGTAGAAGAAAAATTGCTCTTTGAAGCTTATCGTTCCCCATCCTTGAAAAATGAGGCAGATGAGGTATTAAAATTTTCAAAACATGCCGGGTTACATTATGAGAGGGGCAATTATGTCTTTTTTCTTACACCTTTTTTGTTCATTTACTTGACTATTTTATTGACACTTTTTGGCAGGTGAAATCAGCCATTAAAAGTGCAACAAAAACCGAAGAATCGGCTAAAAAATGGTTGTCCATGATGACAAGGGATTGCAATCGTTTCTGTAAAATTATGGTTTGTGTTTTTTTCAACATAAACCTTTCAAAGCAGTTATAATTAGATACATTAAAAAAATACATAGATGTAATAAGTAGAAATGAAAGTAGGATGTTATAATATGGCTTTAATGATTGTATATTTTGTTTGCAGAAACTGAATGAGGACAATAATGATTCTGGTAGTGTTGTGAAGAGCGTGATTGAGGAGAAGGCTCCTCCTGTTCAAAAAGAAAAAGAAAGGAAGAAAATAAGTTTTGCAGATGAAGCTGGTGGAATGCTTTGTGATATCAAAGTCTATGAGATTGAGATTGAACAAAATTCCTTGGAATTGAAGCAAAATCCTGAATGACAAGAATCTTGTTGTAGCAGCATTTTTTTGTTGTTTGTTGTTGATACCCAAATGCTTGTTTATGCTCTAAATATAACCACCCATTTAACCATTACTTTATTGAAATCTTTTTTGGTTTTTAAGCAGTTATTTGTGATGGCTTTTCATTGGGATTTTAGATCCTTGGCAATAACATTAACATACATGATGGTCTGTTGTGACTTGTGAGTGTGTATAGTATTAATATGTGAAACTAATGATTTAATCATATACTGAACAAACGCAAGGTTGTTGTCATCTTCCGACTTTGCATAATCAGCTTTGAAAAATCCTACCATAACACACAACTTATATCAAAATTTTCAATTTAGACACATAACCTACGATTAGTTATCTCTGAGAAATCCAATGATGTTGATTTTTAATTTGTATTTCTTCAGCATAACACATAACTTATCTCAAAATTTTCATCTCTTCCTTCCAAGTTGTATTTCATTATGTGGAAATTGTTTTGAACAAGACTTCAATTACGTGGCATTGTAGAGATACGAAGCGCTTTTACTTAAAAAGTAGAAGCCATATATCAAATAAAAAAACCTTAGGTTAGGTGATTCATAATGAAGAGGTTGCAAGTATACATGTTTTCTAAAGAGCTCAAGAGAAATGAGACCCATTGATTTAAAAATTGAACTAGGAATTGGAAGGGTGCGCCAGGCCTTAGCAGTAGTGTAAGACCAAGGCGACGCGTGAAGAACCCCAGCAGCAAGCTACTGTAATGGGCCTTCCCCCATAAAAAATAAGATTAATATCGAGTAGGCCGATGGCCTACATATCAGATATTAAACTGATAAGAACAGATACTACACTTGATCTTAGCCAAAAGGCCGAGAAAGGTATGCCTCTTCCATTCCAGGGCTTTCCATTTTATAGCCATCTTTCTCTTCCTGCTTGCTTCACTAAGCCGATGTGGGATGCAAAGAACTTCACTACCTTCACACTCTTGGCTGTTCCTTCAGAACGAAAATTGTTATGATAATACTGTCAAGCTCTTTGTGTATATATTTAATTTAAATAAAATTTATACAATATATGCTTATAAGGTATAACTGTATTACTTTTGTCATTTGTGTTTAGTATAATTCAGTTAACTTACGTAATATGAAAATAACTTGATGGAGATTAATTATATATGATAAGTTTTTTCAAAGTTCAAACCGATTCTCATTCCAACTACAACCAAATGTCACAACCTAAAAATATAGTTGGCAACCTCTTTCATATACAAATAAAAAGAGGGAGATAGTGTGAAATGATTATATTTTCAGCTTTTAGAGTTGATTTGGTTTTATGGAATAAAATTGTAAAAAAGAATGGATTAATAATATAATTGAATGAGGTGATGAAACGATTCATGACATCAGTTATCATGTCTGATGGAGTATAAAAAAGATGCATTCAAAGATGTTGTTTGGCATGCATGAATAACTAATTAAACGAAATTTAAATTGGTAAATGATGAAAATTTGTTTGTTTAATGTAAATGAATTATGATCCAGATTGAGAATATGTCTTAGATATTTAATACATATGTATTTAATATTGTGATCAATATGTTTTTAGATATTGCTTTAGAAAATGGGATCATTTAAATTGAAAATGAACATAATCCAACAACATAGATTAACACATTTTTAGCAAGATAATTATAACCTACCAAAACCCAAGACTGAACCCCAAAATATTTTATTTAATTGCTGAATCAAGCAACTCAATAGTTTACTTCAAAATCACCAAAAAAACTATGGATGATTTTGTTTTCTCTATTTTCCATGTATCCTCATTTATGACTAATATGCTATGTGATAGACATGATACATTCATGGATTGGTTAACTTCAAACATACAACTCAGGTCTTCAATTTTTTAATGGACAAGTGATTTAACACAAACTATTTTTTTGGACTACTATCGAAAACAATTTTCTCCAAACCGGATCGGGTTTTAACCGAACAACAAAAAATGTTTAAACTTTATAATCATTTACTTATAGTCATAACATGACCTCTTCTTCTATCTCTAACTATGATGAAAATATTATAAGTATGCACATGTACAAAATACAAACCCCATCCTCCTCGACTCCAACATAGTCTTCATTCCTCTAAATCTCTCACATCATGATCATGTTGCTAGCAACATTAAAACCTTTTAAACCATATGGCTAATCTTATTTCCATTTTTCTTGTCGCCTCCTCAGTCCTCAACCCTTGGTGGTCCCATCATGAACATTTTGGAAGACGATTTCAACGACATCACAGAGGCATGAAATCTTTGTACTTAAGAAACTTGTCAATGGCCTCGTGCTTGCTGTCATATGACCCAAGATTCTCCTTCAGAAAATTCTCCACCTCTTGATTGCTCGAGACAAAATTCTAAGAAACTTATGTCTGAAAAAAAAAGCATATAAATTAATAACATTCTACATGTGTAACTAATTTATTGAAATAAAAAAAAGTATAATGCACAACATATGTTACATTTATATTACAACTTTGAACTTTTAGGTATTTATCAATGTTTCAAGACAATTTGGTGTTAAAGTAATATACCTTTTATTTTGTGTTTACTTTATAAGTAAATACTAATAATAAGTTACAATTTATATTACTTTTTTTAAGGACCTTAATGAGATCTTTTAAATGATATAGTATGTACACAAATTGATATTTAAAAACTATGCAAGTTAATTAAAACATGATAAGGTTAAAGGGTTAAAACATGATAAGGTGATAAGGTTCAAGAAGCATGCGTCACATCTGCCACACATTGACTATTGTACATGAGGTATTAAACAAAAAGGTAATATGTTCATTTTTATCATTTATCACAATAGTAGGATCCAAAATGAAGACCCGTTAGCACATTTTGTGTTTTAACTAGTGGCGTCACACCAAAAGTATTGGTTGGAAATGTTTTCATTTGTTGCCCTGTTGGAACCTAAGATTGTTACCGTTTATAATGTTTCGTTAAAGACACATAGAATGATGAAAATGTGTTTGTTTTTGTCTCGTTTTTTGTCGTTGTTTTTCTTGAAGGACCGTTTATGTCATTAACATGAAAATGAAACAAATAACTCTAAATACAAGGCAACCGCTTATCTATTCCAGATCTCTCTATCCCCTCTCCTAAACGACCGATGAAAGGTATATCAGAGCATTATCTCCAGAAATTTAATCTGGCTTACAAGATCATTATGACCCAAATTCAACATGAAGACATACTACATTGACCCAAGGTCATTTGGAATGTCACGTTTCAATTAATTATACAATAGATCAAAGAAGATCATTGAATCGTTATGATTGAAGTTTGGCTTAGTGATCCCTAACTATAGTCTCGTGAAGTTACAAAGATGTCTCGACAAAATCATGTATAAATCGTCTCGTGGGATAGTACCAGTTAAGTAATTTATTGGTGATGACATCTAACCATACCAAGCTCTTACAGTCCCCAATGTCAGCTGGAATGTTTCTGAAAAATCAGTTGTTCCCAGCATTAAGAATGGCAAGGGAAATCCAATTCAAATTGGTGCGGTTGCTTCAACTATTTGGAATTCACATCAAACTGCTAAAGATTGGTGTGTGTGTGTGTGTGTGTGTTTAGTGGTGGTCTGAGATGGTAGTTAGTGATTAACGAGAAATAAAAGTATAACAAAAAGATAAATAGAAAGGCGAAATAAGTACTCTAAAAAAACTACCGGCTTAACTGTTAGAGATTTAATGGTCCAAGGGCCACAGGTGCAATAAATGCAAGCTATATGGACTAGTCATGTAAAAATATCCAACAGTGGTACCAAAAATATAAATGTTGTCATACCACAAAGACCAGATGTGTGCTTATACTCGAAATCTTATTTCTACAACAAAATAACGGTAACCATAAAAACTCGTAAGTTACAATACATCTTCTTTTTAATCCTTTACTAAAAACGAAAGTAGAAAAATTAAATATTAAACTAGGAATTGGTGGGGTGCGCCTGGCCTTGGCAATAGCGTAAGACCAAGGCAACGCATGAAGAACCCCAGCAGCAAGCTACTGTAATGGGTACTCACCCCCATAAAAAATAAGAATAATATCGAGTAGGCCGATGGCCTACATATCAGATATTAAACTGATAAGAACAGATACTACACTTGATCTTAGCCAAAAGGCCGAGAAAGGTATGCCTCTTTCATTCCAGGGCTTTCCTTTTTATACCCATCTTTCTCTTCGCTGCTTGCTTCACTCAGCCGATGTGGGATGCAAAGAACTTCACTGCATTCCTTCACCAAGATGATTTTCATAATAGTGTTACAGTTTTTTGATATATATTTAAATCAAATTTATACAACATGTGTGTATAGTTGTATTATTTTTATTATTTTTGTTTTAAGTCTTATTCAGTTAACGTACATGAAGAGTTAATGTGAGACAAAAAAACAACTTGATGGGGATAATTATAAACTTATAAAAAAATTTATTGCTAGTCTATACTACAGCCAAATATCAAAACCCAAAAGACATAGTAGTTGTCAATATCTCCCTTTTTTGTTGTTATAGTTGATCATCGCCCTCTTCCAAGCCATCATCAAGATTTGTATTTATCCTAGTCCTTTTCATAAGTATTGGCCACCTCTCTCGTATACAAGTATAAAAAGTGGGAGATTGTGTGTTTGTGTGTATTTTGGCTTTTTTTGATATAGTTTTTTGAATTCTAAAAGTGTTTTTAGATAAAAGTGTTTGTTTGCTTATATTGGTTGTAAAATGAGTTTTTTAAAAAGCATTTTGATAAACTTTTATAGTGAAAAAAGTCTATAAGTCAATAAGATACTAAGGGGGTGTTTGGGATTGCGTTTGAAAAATGTTTATTTGCTTATTGGCTTTTTGAAAAGCTACTAAGTCAAAAAAAGTGTTTGGCAATCTCAAAAACTATTTTCATAATAGCTTTTCCATAAGCTTCAATAAGCACTTTTTAATAAACATTTAAAACGTGACTTTTTGAAACTGCTTATGACTTTTCGGTCAAAATAACTTCAAAAAAACAATTTTGAAGCCAAACATTTTTTAACTTGTTGACTTATTGGCTTTTTCACTATAAAAGCTTATCCAAACACTTTTGAAAACACTTTTTTTTACCACCACTATAAGTAAATAAGCACTTCTATCTAAAAGCACTTTTCTAGTTAAAAAAGCACTCCTAAACAACATCTAAATGTTTGACTTAAAAATGTTTTTTGAAGTTATTTTGGTTGAAAGTTTATAAACATATTCAAAAAGTCAAGTTTTACATGCTTATTAAAAATTATTTTTTGAAGCTTATGAAAAAACTATTCTAAAAGTGCTTATGAATTTGCCAAACACTTTTTTGACTTATTAGTTTTTCAAAAAGGTAATAAACCAATAAGCTCTTTTGAAAAGTTATCACAAACACTCATTTTGCTTCTATGGTTGTTTGGTTTATTGAATGAAATGACAAAAGAATGACAAGATAATGAAATGAGCAAATAATGATATTATTCATAAATTTTATACATTAACAATTAATGCATTCAAGTGTGTGTCCACATCGTTCTTCAAGTGAACTATTCTCCATGACTGGTCCTGAGGAATAAAATATTTTCAAAAGTCTAGTACGAGTCAGAAAAAGGGTCATTATTGCTATTATAAGTTTTTATTTTTAAATAAAAATATATAATAAAAAAAATTGGTCATGTGCTGCTTGCCACTTTGTCCCCCAACACCCCCATGCTATTCTTATGTATAGATAGTCATAGTTATCCATCACTTGATCACTGTCCTCATTATTAGGTAGGATATTTGGGTATTTCATCGCACGATCACTACTATCATAACTATGTAAGCTTTTTGGTTAATTGGTTCTATCATTATTTGACAACTATCATCATAATTAAGTAGGATCTTTAATTATTTCATCATTTAGTCGGTATAGTCTCAACATCATCTCTTTCTCAAATAAGACCACCATGTCAAACAAACACTCATATACATAACAATGTAGTCATCATTAAGTCTAGGAAAGCATGGTTACAAATTTTCCTCAAATTGCTCCTTATCACAAATAGTCGTATATATAACAATTTACTCATCTTTGGTTGTTACGTCAGCGTCACATCATTTACATCGTATTCTTCTCACCCCAAAAAACTATTAGAAAACATTATCACACCTACCATACTTTTCTTTTTTATTTTTTTTAAATATAATTTAATAATTATATAACTATTTAAATACATATTTATAATAATAATAATAGAGAAATATTCCATTAATTTAATTAAAACGATTACATAGCTAAAAACGATAATTAAATAAAAACGCTACCAATGACTTCCAGCCTAGCTGGGAAGAGGTATCGGGTTTAATACCCACGTGGGGTCAGAGGTTGGGAGTTCAATCTTTGCAAAATCCAATTTGGATGCCTTTTAAACTTGTGTCACATGTGGCGAAAATTTCCCTGAAAACCCCTACGGGGGCTGGGTTTGCCCTGTAAAGGAGCTCGAACACGAGGTGCTTGTTGAAATATACGAGTAGGCTTCTGTTTAATCATTTGTCGTTTTCAAAAAAAATAATAATAACTACATTTTTGGAGTGGAAAGGGTTGTAGTTTGTATGATAGAATGTATTGTAGTTGTGTAAGATGTTTGATACGGAATGAGGTTTATAGTAGTTTTTTTAAATAGACGTTTATGGCCATTAAGGGTGTTGGTTTTGAGTTTTTCGAGTGGTAATATCTTCAGTCGTGGTATACCCACCGCATCCCTGGGCGATGGGCGATGGGTATCGTGTTCATTGCACCACCACAGTGACACATCACCCGCCATAAGGTGCGGTTTGCCTCCACTCTGTATGGTCTTAACAATTATTATAACCATTTATGGAAACAACTTTTCATTCCTTTTGTCCTTTGGTTACAGTTTTGGCTCATCGCTCTTCTGTCCAACAAAATGAGATCCAACTCATTAAGGTCGGACGGTATACTAAGCATGCATCCAATGGCTTGATGACTTGGCCTTTCATTGCACCAAGAGTACCACACCCTGGGTGCGATGTAGGTGAGAAGTTTTCTCGCGCATAGTAGCCTCCCCGCATCCTCTATCCCTTTCTCTAATTCGTCAACGACTATAAAATGTATTTTTTTTTTCTTTTTTAGATTTTTATAATATATAATTTAATTATATATAATTAAGATTTGGGGTTTTTAATTCTCTACAATAATAGTATAATATTTGTATAAAATATATTTTTTATAAAAATAAAAGGGAATTAATAGTAACAATTTCCTATGTTTTAAAGAGTGCATGAAACATAAAGTAGCGTTGAGGAAAAAAGTGAGGGGTGAAAGATGAGTGTAGTCTTCGGTCTAATAAGATGATATTTCCTTGTTATCTTCTATTTATATATAATCTTAATTAAATATAAATTTAAAATTCGATCTCATAGCCTTACCTTCAAATATACCACATATGAGTTACATATTATCATATTACATTTGTTGTTGTGGTATGGACTAATTTACATCTTATACTAATTATGAAGCTCAGGTGAAGATATAATGCAAGTTGTATAGTTTTCTATCATCATATTAGGGTTTCAACTACAAAGGGTCAAAAGGATTTCAAACCCTAACTACCAATTCATATATTGATACGAATGCAAGCCAATTGAGTCAACTATTATTGCGTTGGGTTAACCCTCACGACCTTACATAAAATGTCTTACCGGTTAGGCCTAGGAGTACTATTAGAACACATAATCTTCCTTGCTTGCGATCGATGTTGGGACAAGGAGTATTAATACACCTTTCTATAAGGGTCCTCCCATAAGGAACATATCAATACTCCTCCAAATTTCTTCGTAAATTGTGATCCGAATAGTTTTCCCCTATAACCATATGAGCGAAAGGTCGCTTTGATACCATATATACGAGCCTGAGCCATAGATATTATTTTATTTGGGGTTAACCCTCACGCCTTTACAAAACATGTCTTTCACGTTAGACCTAGTATCTCCTCTATTTGTGAGGGTTGTGGGACAAAATGTATCAATACATCCTTTCATAAGGGTCATCATCGCATCTTGCTTCACTCAGGCGATGTGGGATGTAAATACCCGCTTCACTACTTGTTCCCTTTGAGTTGCATAAACAAAAACATCATAATCCCATTACCTTTTTACCATACGCGTTTAAGATTGTATGATAATTATTATTTTTGTTAATTTTAATTTATCTAAATTACAAGAAAGGTTAGTTGAGACAGGAAACCAACTTGATAGAGATATTTATATATGAACAGTTTGTCCCCGACCATTCAAAAAAATATGGCGGGTACCTAACCGTTGTCATTAACTCTTACCTTCATAACTATCTGCATGATATTTCATATACAAGAAAGAAAAAATAGAGATATTGTAAGATGAATGTACGTGTTCATTAGAGAATGTTTGGTTTTTCAAATTATAATGATAAAAAGGAGTTGACTGGATAATAGAATGTCAGAGGTGTTAAAATGATCCGTGATATTTAATTGTCATTTTTTATGGATTAGTTTCATTGAATAGAATATACATATAAACATGTTGTTTTGCTTCAATACTAACATTACTTAATTATTGTTGTCAATAGTTAATCACCATTTATTCCTTTTTGCCTCTCGATTGATTGTTGGAAGTTGATGCTCAACTCCCATTGCAAGTATAAATACACATAGATAGATGGTACTAGTTGAGGGTAATTTGAAAGAAGGAAAGATGATATGGGGTTAAAGGATGAAAGAAAGGATTAAGAATAATGCATTATTTATATAAAAAGGAAGATTTGTAATATTTCATATGATAGAAGTGAAAATGATGTCAAATTTGGACACCTTGAAGGCAATAAAAGCAACTATCTAATGCTTATGTTGCAACTAGGTGTTAGACTATTAGGTAAATCAATGTTGTAAAACTTTTTGTGATGCTTTTCTACTTTGTTCATTAACTAGCATAACGAAAAGCTTATTTGAAAATGTCATTGAGGTTTTCGAGAAGAAAGAAGAAGTCTTTCACATTTTCTATAGGAAACAAGTGAAATCATCACAATTCATATTTGATAGTTACATAAACACCAACGCGGTTGATTTTGTGAGTGTTCTATCTCTTTTATATGTACATGTGTGTGGGTGTGTTTGAATTTTCTCATTAAAGCATTATAATTTGAAATTATAATGTTGTAACAAGGGATACTTGAAAACAAACACCCACATATAACACTGTGTTTAAAAGTACAATTCTTTAATATGAAGAAGTTGAAATAAAATTGTAGAAATTGAAAGTAAAGTAAAATTCTAGCATTTTCTTTTAAAGTACTATGGTTTAATAAGAAAATACTAAAATAAAATACAATAAATTCATAAATAAAATTGAAACAAAGATGCTATAGGTTTCCAAAGTACAATGCTACTATGATCCTAATGTTATAATAGTTATAATACACATACACCTACACACACAAAGCCACACACGTATACATTACTTCTTGCATTATAGCACTATGCTTTCAAAGTATGCTTAGATAAGAAAAACATTATGGTATTGCATCATTCTATATCATTTTTTAAGTGCACGAATAGCAACACACTTCCTTGACTTGTTTGTTATAGCATTATACTTTCACTCCTTGAAATTACAAATTTACAACATTTTACTTTGAAAATTCTATCCAATTATAGGAATGTTATTCAAAGTTTAAGCAATTTTCGTTGTTGTAATTGAAAACTGAAATTATTGTGGTTCTAAAGTTGATTGCTCTAAATGATAGTGTGTACGTTGAGGTGGCAACATGTTAGAAGCTCAAGGTTGAATGTAAATGGAATTTCAACTACGGTAATGTCTACGAAAATGGGGTGTTTAAGATTTCACTAAGGTCGCCTTCAACAAGATATGTCATTAATGACTTTTACTTTCAAACAATGGAATGGAAGATGAGAAATTTATAAGAAGTGTAAGAACATGGAGTTATGAAACATGTAGTATTGGCTGCCCCAAAAGACATTAGAATAAACACGAAGCATATTAGAATTGCATATCAATTCGTTGAAGTCCATGGTGGTACAAATATTAATAATTATGTTAATATGCAACTCATTGGTAGAAGTTTGTAGGTTTTATATAATATTTGGTTATCTATAACAAATTTAAATGGTGAATTAATGTTTTAATGGTCTCAAACTGCTTAAATATTGATGTCGTATGGCCTGGTTTGGGGTCATTCATCCGAAAGACCTAAAGTATTGAATGCTTTAGAGGAAATGTTGTAGCATCCTACTTTCATTTTTTTAGTGCCTAAAAGTTGCGTCTTGAAAAAGCCTTAAGTGTATCCACCATATCATTATGAAGAAACCTCAACTTACATATGCATGTAGATTAAATAAAGCAACTGAACAAATATTGAACTGAGAATTGGAGGGGTGCGCCAGGCCTTAACAATGGTGTAAGACCAAGGCAACGCATGAAGAACCCTAACAGCAAGCTACTGTAGTGGGCCTTCCCCCATAAAAAAATAAGATTAATATCGAGTAGGCCGATGGCCTGCATATCAGATATTAAACTGATAAGAACAGATACTACACTTGATCTTAGCCAAAAGGCCGAGAAAGGTATGCCCCTTCTGTTATCGGGCTTTCAATTTTATAGCCATCTTTCTCTTTGCTGCTTGCTTCACTCACCCGATGTGGGATGCAAAGAACTTCACTGTATGCCCCATCTGTGTGCTGCATCTTCCTTCAGTCATTCACAAGACAATTACCATAAATACCTCCTTCACTACCCTTCCACTCTTGGATCACAAAGAAAACCATCAAATAACACTTTTTTTCTCACTTTCGGTGAACAAAAATTATGATATACTTTTGAGTTATGTGTATATATACTCGAATAAAATTTATACTTGTATATGGTTATATGTTATAACTGTATTATTTTTGTTATTTGTGCTTAGTTTTACTTAGCGAACTTACATGAAATGTCATCTTTTGATGTGAAAACAACTCGGTGGAGATAACTTATACTACACAATCAAAGTGCAAACCAATTCTCGTTCCAACTACAAAGTACAACCAAATGTCACAACCTAAAATGCATTGTCGGCAACCTATTTCATATACAAATAAAAAAAGGGAGATGGTGTGGGATGAATATATTTTAGTTTTCAGAGTTGGTTTGGTTTTATGGAATGCAGTGATAATAAATGGATTAATAAGATAATGTGGTGATGAAACAAAATCATAACATTCTTTACGATGTTTGATGATGGATCATAAAAAAATGTGTTCAAGGATGTTGTTTGGTATTTATGAATAGATATAAACACTTAAACAAAATTGACTTGGTAAATGATGAAAAAAATGTTTGTTTAATGTCTTATATTTGATAGATGGTCAAATTAATATGTATTCAACATAGTCATCAATATGTTTTAGATATTACTTTAGAAATTTAAACCATTTAAACTCATAATGAACATAAATTAACACATTTTTAGCAAGATAATTATGACCTGCCAAAACCCAAGACTAAACCCCAAATTATTCCATTTAGTTTTTTTTTTCTTTTTTTGAATGTACGGCAAAATAAAATTAAAAATAAGCACCATGGTAAGGCAACTACAAAGAGAGATACATCTCCATAAGATGAAGTACATACCAAAAGCAATACGTCAATACCAACGATCAGGAAAAATCACCAAAACACTATGTACGATGATTTTGTTTTATCGTTTTATCTACTATATGTATCATGGTATGAGGTATGATAATACCAAGGATCAGGAAAAATCACCAAAACACGATGTACCATGATTTTGTTTTATCGTTTTATCTACTATATGTATGATGGTATGAGATACATCATACACATGATAGATTCTTCCACCAGTTAGTTTAAGACAAGCAACACATGTCTTTAAATTATTTAATGAACAACTGCTTGGCCAATCGCCAAAGTAGGAAGCAGGGCCGACTCTTTGATTCAAGGGTCATGTGCTAAGAAGAAAAATATGGCCTAAATACCATTTTTAATATATATATATATATATATATATATATATATATATATATATATATATATATATATATATATATATATATATAAGGAAAACAAATTTAAGACGGTGAATTATCGTTAACGAAAACTTAAAAGTAAATAAATTAATTAAAAATGAACATATGAAATTTTATAAAAAGTTCAAGAGCGAATTATGTAACTTTTGAAAACCGATTTGTTAAACATATTGGAATGAGTGATTGATTACGAAATATATAGTATAAAGAAATGGCCAAATTTGTAACTTGGAATTTAAAACATCCAAAAATGTTGTGAAAAAACATCGAACCCACATTGATTTTGAATAAAGGAGGCGCCTTTGCCAACTGGGCTATCCAAACTTTGTACAATATCTTGAATAAATTCATATATATTTAGTTATTAAATATATAATTTAATTAAAACTCAGACCTTGTTTTTTTCGGGGCCCTGTGCAGCTGCCCCTCTGCCCCCCCCCCCCCCTTCAAAATCGGGCCTAGCAGGAAGGCTGGTATTCCAACTAATACTTCCACAACTAACACAACAAATGCACAATGCCTCATATTTGCTCGGTTCCTTGCTTTTCCCATCAGGGTTTGTTTGTTATGTAAGAAAACACACCACAAAACAATTGTATTGTGTTTAGATTAAACGGAACCAAAGTATATAAGACAAGGTATAACTTTTAGTTTTTACCAAGAAAGTGAATCATATCATTCTCTTGATTGTTTAAAATATGTAATAGTCTCCTCATCTTCATCACTGAAAATAACCATTAGAAAACTTACCCATACTCACCAAGGTTCACAAAACCGTTCCCCCCCCCCCCCCCAACCATATCAATTAAGCCTATTTTTTTACTACTATTCAAAACAATTACCCCCAAATCCAATTCAATGGTAATAATTCATGTCCAACTCAATCAACCGATTTCTCTGATCTTGTCCAATGTAACAAACACATGAACAACATGTTTAGAAGCAAAAATACGATAAAAATATGTAAGGAAAAAATATAGTCTTGTGACTTTGAAAATGTGACATAAATAAAACCACCCCACCCCCGGGCTAGACTGTGTGTTCAGGACTAAGTTCACGAAATTGATAGAGCAAAATCCAACATCACACAACCACTGTTGTTGCCAGCTCTATTATAACCAAACAACTAAACAAGGTCTAAACTTGATAGTCATTTATAGTCAAAGACATGACCTATTCCTCTGTCTCTTCGAGAATAATATTATAAGTATGTACATCAACAAAGTATAAACCCCTCCTCCTCATCATCAACTACAACCTATTTGTCAATGCTCTGAATCTATCCCATCATGATATTGTTGTTAAAAAATTAAACCCTAACACCATATGGCTAACCTTCTTTCCTTTTCCCCTTTGTTTTTGTCTTATCCTCCACCCTTAGTGGGCTCGCCATGTTTAACTACACTATTGGATCATGTCCTATACCCCATCATAGACATGGTGATTTATGTCTCGTGAAACCTTTTAGAAGGTGATTTTGAGGACGTCACAAGGCATTAAATCCTTGTTATCAAGAAACTTTGTGGATGAACATATGATTGCGATCATAAGAACCAAGATTCTCCTTCAGAAGTATATATGCCTCTGATCTTAATTGCTTCGAATAAAATTCATAGAAACTCATTTATGAAAAATAATAGTTATGAAACTATACCCATGACTTGTTAAAATCAAACCTTGGGTCTACTTGTAAGGTTGGTGTAATAGTCGACCCAGATGGAAGTAACTTTTTGGGAAATTATCAGAAAAATCCTAATATTTTTGGAAAATTTTCATTTTAGTCCATTTTTTTAACATAAAAGTGTAACGCCCCGTTCCTGGTACATATTTATTTTGATTAAATGTTCTTATGGGAAGAGCTACTCGGCGAGTTGTAGCCCTAACTCGTCGAGTAGATGTCGAGTGTATGCGAGCTTTAAGTGATATACTCGCCGAGTCCACTCCTGGACTAGACGAGTAGGCCAATCAGGAGGAGACCCTAATCCTTAGGGTTTGCACCCTATTTAAATGTCCTTACAGACCCATCTCAGTCCCCATCACCCTCAGAGCATTCCTTATCGAAAACCCTAGCCTCCATTGGTAAGTTTGAGTGATTGTTGCCTTGTGAAAGGACTTTTGGTGCACTTTGGAGCAAGTGGAAGAAGGGAGAAGTTGAAGAGGTCAAGGAAGTGAACTTAGATCCAGAACACATTCATTTGTGGTCATCCATTATGGTAATAAAGTTTCCATCTTGGTTATTGATCTATTAGATCTTGTTTGTCCCTAAAGTGTTGCTTTTAAGCCCTAAAACCCCAAATCCTTGAAGAGAAACCTCATGGTTGGGTTATACTTCAGATCTGGACTCTCATTACCTTCTTGAAGTGTTAAGTTTTGGTCATATTGGTGATTAAGGTCCCTCTTGAGCTTAGAACCCCATTAAGAGCTTAGTTTGGACATTTGAAGCCTCTAAAGCTATGCATGCACGTAAAGTTTGCAACTTTATGTGATAAGCATGCCCTAGAAGCCTAGATCTATGGTTTAGAGCCGCTGCATGACTCAAATCAGGTTTGTATAGAAAAAGGACTGAATGAACTCGGCGAGTAGAACGATGGACTCGGCGAGTCCTATGAAGATAGTCGTGGACTCGGCGAGTTGGATGAGCAACTCGGCGAGTCCGATGAAGATTTCCTTAGACTCGACGAGTTGTTCTTCAACTCGGCAAGTCAGATGAACTTGGATTTAGTATGTATGCATCGAGGAAGAATGCATCGAGTCTTCGCTAAGCTCGACGAGTAGAAACGGGTGTAGAACTAGAACATATGGAAGGGACTTGGCGAGTTGGCGAGCCAACTCGGCGAGTCCGGTCAACCAGGAAGTTGAATTTGACCAGGATGTTGACTTTGATCGGGGGGTAAAATAGTCATTTTACCCTAAGATTAGTTATCAGTATCTGACTTAGTGTTTATGGAAATTGTAGCCGGGGAGTTCCGGTTCAGCAGTTAGGCGCTCAGCAAGCAGACTTTCAGCAGTTACTTCGAGGTGAGTTACCTTCCAGTGGCGGTGGGTCTAAGACCACAATGTCGGCCCACTAGTAGGAACTGCATGATTAGATGATTGTCTCTGTGATATTCATCTAGGGTTGCCACTACCTGTGTTATGTTTATGTGTTTGTACGATATGATGCTATGTGCTAGCAATAGTAGGGGAGATGGTCCCCAGGTTACCAATCGATAGGGTCGAAGGGGAAGTCATGCCCAACCATGCTAAATAGATTATGTGATACGTGTTATGTGGTAGTGGTAGGGGTGAAATAGTCCCCAATATCCGGTCGAAATGACCGAAGGGGAGACCAACACCCAAATATGCTAGTCAGTATCTGATCGAAAGGACCAAAGGGGAGACCAACACCCAGATATGCTAGTCAGTATCCGGTCGAAAGGACCGAAGGGGAGACCAACACCCATATACGCTAGTCAGTATCCGGTTGAAAGACCGAAGGGGAGACCAACACCCATATATGCTAGTCAGTATCCAGTCGAAAGGACCGAAGGGGAGACCAGAACCCAGATATGCTAGTCATTATCCGGTCGAGAGGACTGAAGGGGTAGGTCGGGCACCCAGATATGCCTGACAATATTTGTATGTTATATGGTTATTTGGTATGTGGTACGTTGGGGGAACTCACTAAGCTTCGTGCTTACGGTTTTTAGTTGTTTTTTCAGGTACATCTTCAGCCAAGGGGAAGGAGCTGGCGCGGTAGCGGCATATCACACACACACTCTTGTTTTTCCGCACTATGAGACATTATGGGGTTTGTACTCTGATATTATTATGATTTACGTTCTGGTTTACAAATGCAAGACATGTTTTATTAAATGATATGGTCGAATGATATTTTGTTACTAACGTTTTGCAAATCACTTAATTAAAAATGAAATTTTTGGTCCATAATTTTTGGGATGTTACAAGTTGGTATCAAAGCCCTGGTTTGAGGGATTCGGATACACCTTCAGGGGTGTCTGAACTCAAATCAATGATTACCATATTTTGAAAAAGAAAATTTTTTCTAAAAGGCTAAGTAAAGAATCTTAAGAAGGAGCAAAGTGTGTGATGTGCGCGACCGACCGAGCTCAAGTAAGTATTCCCTAATGTACCCATACAAGTTTATGTGTGTTTATCTGTTTTAGTAGACCAGCATGCTAGAATATGACTAAGGATCTAGGAGTGATGCCTTATGTGCCTGCTTTTGTTGGATTAGTGTCTAAGTCCATAACTATTTTGGTATGTACTTGACCCGATGGTGCATGGTCCTTTTGGGTTGCCTTCACCAAAGCAACTTGATTGGAGAAATAAATAAAGAGAAAGAGGTTATTATGATTTATTAATATGTTATAAGAATAATATATTAAAGGAGAAATCATATTTGTTTAATTAATATTGGTCAATAATTAATTAGGAATTGATTTTGTGATCAAGTGTAATTAATTAAACTAAAGGGGCTGAATTGTAATTATGTGATAGTTACAATATATGGTAATGGTTATCCTAAATATGGGTTGAACGAATTCAAGGAGATAAGGATCCTTGAAATCGTCCAAAGGATAAAGGATAAGGGATTTTTAAGACTTATCTTATGGGTTGCTTTGTGGATAAGCAACTAGATAAGGATAATGACTGAAACCCTATCTCTACACCTATATAAAGACCCTAAGGCCTTAGAATTCGTGTACTTGTTCCCAAGGAGTCCTAAGGACGAATTTTAACCTCTCTCCTCTCTCTTTATACCTTCTCCATTTGCTCTTGGTGTTTGTAAGCCATTAAAGGAGTGACACTTGTGACTCTAAGCATTCCAAAGTCAATTCAAGGTGGAATTAGGATTGTTATTGCTACATAACAATCAAGGTATGTTCTTAAACCTCATTATATGTTGATATCAATTTCCATATGCTAATATTAGGGTTTATAGTCTTGGATTCAAAGCATGTACAATAGAGAAACCTAGATCCAAGCATTAGGGTTTGTATGAGCACATAGGATGTCATATGACCAAAACCCATCAGCTTTATGTGCTTAAGTATATGAAAATTGCATGCTAGGATTGAGTAGATACCAGTAGGATAGCCTGTTTAGGTTATGCCTGATATCATGAGCTTAGCATTGTATGCTTGTACAGTTTCCCATTATAAGGATATAATTGCTTGAGTAGTCTCCTACGTCTGAATGCTGCTTGCTTTGTGCTTTGTGGGACTCTAAGTGATGGGAGTTAGTCATTAGGTGAATGCGTCACGTTACATGTGAGCAAGGTTGTATAATCTCAGAGTGCTAGACTTGGCCCTATTGCGCAGCTCTTGTCTGAGTCTAACCGTTGTAGGGACGAGTCTTCTACTTGAAGGATTATCTGAGCCTCGCCGCATGTGATGGTATTCAAGTGATGGCTAATTGGCATCATAAGGAGGCTTTCAGCAGCTGAGGACTGGATCGAGTATAGTCACAGAACTCCCTAGGGTAAGCCTAGGATGGGAGTAGCAGAGATTATTAGCAGTAATAGTGACTTGGTAGAGTCAAGGTAATACTTGAGGAAAGTACGGATAGATGTGGAAGGTAGTATGGCCTCGTACTACTGGAAGTAGAGGGTTCGTATTCGAATCAAGGAAAGTTGAGATGAGATCAGGAAACTTGTGGTAGTAGTGATTCTAATACTAATTAAATAAGATGATTTCATATTAATATATTAGAACTTATGATATATTAATATAAATCACTAGTATCCTTTTTCTCATTTAGTCTATCCAATTGTCCCGATGCCATGCAACCCAAATGGACCATGCCAAGTCGGGTCAAGTGCATACCAATTATAGTTACGGAGTTAGAAACTAATCCAACAGAGTGAATGGGTAGTCACTTTTAGGCTACATTGAACATCCATTCAATGGATTGATTTTGTTGAAATACATGGATTTCCATGTCGATAACCTATTGCAAGGATGGACCCATTCATCAACATGTGGGGCATTTTCTCCATTTTCAATTTTGTCCCATATAGCACAAACAGCATGTCTACATGGGAAACCTATAATCCCCAAAACCTACAATTGAAACTTTGCTCATTCAACTTTACCATATACTGATCTTGCCATGTGCTTGCCACTTGGTACTTTCCTGCCCCATTGTAGTTAGCCACATACTTAGTTGTATTAGTCTTAAAAATTTCAAACACTGTAATTGCAGTAGGGGTTAGAAGTCCTTCACACTTATCTATTTCCTATTGCACCACACATAACGTCTTCATGAGATACTCTCTGATATAATCTAATCAAGTGATAATATGTTTATCCCTACCTTCATATACCTTAGAATTGAATACCTCACAAAGGTTATTCAACAAACAAT
Source organism: Lactuca saligna (assembly GCF_052625555.1). Taxonomy (NCBI): domain Eukaryota; kingdom Viridiplantae; phylum Streptophyta; class Magnoliopsida; order Asterales; family Asteraceae; genus Lactuca; species Lactuca saligna. The sequence continues at coordinate 14,941,945 of NC_136417.1, forward strand.
CTGATGGGTTTTAGCCATACGAACATTCCTATGTGCACATACAAACCCTAATGCTTGGATCTAGGTTTCTCTAATTTAACATGCATTGAATCCAAGACTTTTGAGCAATAGATCTAGGTAATAACATAAGAAAATCAGATCTAGAAGATTACCTTAAGTTACTTGCTTGAATCTTCTTGTCCTTGGAGCTTAGAGTCACAATTGTCACTCCTCTAATGGCTTACAAACACCAACTAGCAAGAGGATGATTATAGAGAAAGGAGAGGGGAGGAAGAAATCGGTCAGGGTTCCTTTAGTGACAAGGGTGCCAATTTCCTTGACCCCTTGGGTCTATTTATACTTGTAAGGCTTCTAGGGTTTCACCCTTAAACCCTAATTGGATAACTTAGGCCCTAAGCAATCCAATACCCTAATGATAAGCCTTGGACGAATTTTAGGTCTATCCTAAGCCCCTAAAACCATCCACCCCTTATCCATAAGGGATTATAGCCTAAAGTACAACTATCATACACTTGATAGTTTATGCCCTTCTTTAAGTCACCAAATCAATTCCTAATTAATTTATGACTTATATTAATCAAACAATATTATTATTCCTTATAATATTTCTTCTCTCATTGTAAATCATCCTATCAATTTGCTATGGTGAAGGCAACCCAAAAGGACCATGCTCAATCGGGTCAATTACTTACCAAATATAGTTGCAACCTTAGACACTATTCCAACAGTCTCCCACTTGGATAAGTCTAGTAACTATATACACCGATTAGCAATCGTAGCTCTCAAAGACGTTGTCAAACTCTGATCTTATCAATCTTTTCCTTTAGATAAGGGATCGTACAATCCTCTGTTTAGATATCATGCTGACAATTATAAGGAAACAATTTGTCTCGCAATTGGTTTCTCGATCTCAGATTTATTCGACATAGAACTTAATCGAACACATCAATTCAGTTCTGACCGGGCCCCACACATAAGTCAAATCAAATCATCGATAGGCCGAGATATCGCTTTTACCCTCTTAGGATAAAAGTAACAGATAAACTTCGACTTATATGCATTTACTTATTCATTAATCAACTATACACAACAATGCGTTTTATAACATCAAGTTACTGATGCGGTTTCGCATTATCAATGTACAACTAACAAATAACAAACCATATATGTTGGTTTTAAGACCATATGATATTATTGTCTTGCGATCACCCTTTTCACCACATTCCATAAGGTGATTCCAGCAAGCGCAGGTTTGTTCCAGTGCTCAAAACTAGTTCATAAGCACTCATGAACGTTGCAGTAAAATTTTGCTATGTCTAATACCATTTAGACAATCTACACACCAATTCATGACAATCTTCATTCATACCTACTTCCAACATATGAACGATTGTGGACAATTCGAATAATTCGATTATTCTTAATAAACTCAATTATTCTGGAAGTCAAAACATGCAAAGTGAAACAATAGTTAAACAATAAACATAAGACAGTAACATTACTCGTAAATAATACTCTTTTATTTAATCATCAAATGTTAATTACATTTATCTATCACACGTTTCTAATACTATCTAATATATACTAATATCATCCTTCAGCCCAATACTCCTAGCATGTTGCAAGTGCTTAACCCTGCTCAGTCCCTTCGTAAGCGGATCTGCTAGGTTATCTTCTGATGATATCATCTTCACCACGAGTTGTCCTTCTTCTACACGATGTTTTATAAAGTGATATTTTCTGTCGATATGTCGGGATCTACCATGATCCCTAAGTTCCTTGGTCAAGGCAACCGCTCCTTCATTATCACAGAAAATCTCCATGGGCTCCTTTATGGTAGGTACAACTCCAAGATCACCAATGAAGTTCTTCAACCATATTGCCTCCTTCGACGCTTTGCTCGCTGCGATGTACTCTGATTCGCACATTGAATCAGCTACGGTTTCCTGCTTGGAACTTTTCCAAGTTACTGCTCCTCCATTCAGGGTAAAGACCCAGCCCGATTGCGAATGGTAGTTGTCCCTGTCGGTCTGAAAGCTGGCGTCACTATACCCTCGCACTTTTAAGTCATCACTCCCTCCAAGGACTAAAAACCATTCTTTGGTCCTCCGAAGGTACTTAAAGATATTCTTGACCGCAATCCAATGGGCTCTGCCAGGGTTCCCTTGATATCTACTAACCATGCTCAAACAAAGGCTACATCAGGGCGAGTACAAGTCATAGCATACATGATTGAGCCAACTGCGGAAGCGTATGGTACTCGGCTCATTTCTGCTATTTCGGCTTCGGTACTCGGACTTTGAGTCTTACTTAACTTGGCATTATTTTGTATTGGTAATTCCCCCTTTTTCGAGTTTTCCATACTAAAACGTTTTAGTACTTTATCTAAGTAAGTGTTATGACTAAGTCCTATTAGTCTCTTACTTCGTTCTCTCACTATCCGTATTCCCATAATATAGGAAGCCTCTCCAAGGTCCTTCATAGCGAAGCACTTCCCGAGCCAGGACTTAACCTCCTGCAGTGTCGGGATGTCATTACCTATGAGCAGTATGTCATCGACATACAAAACGAGAAAGCTAACTATACTCCCACGGGCTTTGACATATACACTTGATTCATCTTCACTTCGTACAAATCCAAACTCTTTGACTTTCTCATCGAAGCAAAGATTCCATCTGCGTGATGCTTGTTTAAGTCCATAAATGGACTTCTCAAGCTTACACACTCTATTTGGATGCTTCGGATCAACAAAACCTTCTGGTTGAGCCATGTAAACATCCTCATCCAATTTCCCGTTAAGGAAAGTGGTCTTGACATCCATTTGCCAAATCTCATAATCATGAAATGCGGCAATAGCTAGCATCACTCTAATAGACTTTATTTTTGCAACTGGTGAGAAGGTCTCATCATAGTCAACTCCAGGAGTTTGAGTAAAGCCCTTCGCAACCAATCGCGCCTTATATGTGTGTACGTTTCCATCCACATCGGTCTTCTTCTTGAAGATCCATTTGCACCCAACGGTCTTACGTCCGGGCACATAATCAACCAAATTCCAAACTTGGTTGTCATACATGGACTGGATCTTGCTGTCCATTGCCTCTTTCCGTTTCGCATACTCCGGGCTTGCCATGGCTTCCTTATAGCTATTAGGTTCATCTAGATTTATTAATGTACCATCACTAATATACGTGTACCCTTCGGTAGTAATATGAAAACCATAAAATTGGGGTTTAACTCCAACTCTTTCAGAACATCTAAGAGGTAAGGACTCATCAATCGGTTCAACCAGAGTTTCCTCCTCGGGTTGAGGGCCGGCGGTAGAGGATCCTTCATCTATCGACTCTTGAATCACTTCAAGCTCGATTTGCCTCCCACCGTCTCCTAAATTATGAGTTCTCGCTCTCGGAAAACTCCTATCCTCGCAACAAAGACAACATTGTCCTTCGGTCTATAGAAGAGATATCCAAAGAATTTATGCGGGTAGCCGATGAAAATACATCGCTCGTTACGAGGTTCGAGCTTGTCGTGAGTATCTCGTCTTACGAAAGCCTCGCAACCCCAAACCTTGATATGTGCTAACGAGGGAGCCTTCCCTGTCCACATCTCGTGAGGTGGTTTGGCAACCTTTTTAGTAGGGACTCGGTTAAGGATATGGGCAGCAGTCTCTAAGGCATACCCCCCGTAATGAGATAGATAGTGAAGCACGACTCATCATAGAGCGGACCATGTCTAACAAGGTTTGATCACGCCTTTCTCCCACACCATTCAATTGTGGTGTCCTAGGTGGCGTTAATTGTGAAACTATTCCACACTCTTTTAGATAGTCGTAGAATTCAAGACTTAGGTACTCTCCTCCTCGATCGGATCGAAGCATCTTGATTTTTCCTACCCAATTGATTCTCTAATTCATTCTTTAATTCTTTGAACTTTTCAAAAGTTTCTGACTTTTGTTTGATTAAGTAGATATACCCATATCTACTATAGTCATCGGTAAAAGTCACATAGAAGCGGTTCCCATCCTTTGTGGTGGATCTAAAGGGTCCACATACATCGGTATGTATTAGGTCCAATAAATCCTCACCCCTTTCACATACGCTAGTGAAGGGTGACTTGATCATCTTTCCAAGTAAACAAGATTCGCATGTGTCATCTTCCCTAGGGTTGAATGAATCCAACACTCCATCCTTTTGGAGTTGGGCTATGCGCTTTTTGTTGACATTTCCAAGACGACAATGCCACAAGGATGCTCTATCCATACTATTGGAAGAATCCATGCATAAAACATCATTTCCTAGGTTATCTACAATCATAACAGTTTCATAAATTCCATTACATGGTATTGCTTCAAAATATAAGACACCATTTAGATAAGCACAAATAGAACCATTCTCATTATTAAAAGAAAATCTAAATCCTTGTTTAAACAAACCATGAAATAAAATGATGTTTCTTGCCATTTATGACGTATAGCAACAATTGTCCAAATCTAACAATAAATGTAACGCCCGGGTTTCAGGGCTAAGCATTTTAGACAATGTAATAGTCTAGGTCAACTCTTGTAACTCTTTTTGAAGTAATAAAGATGAAATATTTGAGTATTATGTGAATTATGTGTATTTATGTGCTTAGTATTTAATTATAAATGTATAATTAATAAAGAATAAAAATAAGCGTCAAAATTAAAGTGTGAGATAAGCCCTATATCTCTACATAAAGTTGTAGTGGTCGAAACAAGGATTCCGGGGATATAAAGAACGCCAAAATCCGAGTTATAACGAAGAAGTTATGGCTCGCCGAAGTTTTACGGCAAAACCGGCACGGCACCGGGAGACGTAAATAGTGAATTTATGATGAAAGACTTTTTATCCTTAGTGATCTAAACCAAAGTTGTAGTATATGTTAAACCGAAAACATCCATAAAAAGAACGCCCAAATCTGACTTCGTATGAGGAAGTTATGATTTTTGTAAGATTCGGCTTAGCAGTGCACGGCCCGAACCTCGAATTTTAGTTCGAGCATTTTTTGGCTTACGCGACTTAAATGAGAGTTGAAGATCTCATTAATAGGAAATCAATGGTAAAAAGACAGACGAAAACAGAGTCCGTATGTAGAAGTTATGAATTTTACGCGGACTTTTAACAGTATAATCTCCTTGTACTATTAAATTTAAGATCGGTCGAGAATTAGCCGACGGAGTCAAAATGAAAGTTGTAGATCTTATTATTACCTACGCGTGGATATAAAGAACGTAAAAAACAGAGGTCGTATGTGAAAGTTACGGATTTTAGAAGTCGGAAGTGTGTTGTGCGAAAATGGGTGATGTGGCACAATCTTGGCCATTGCTTTCTCCCAAAGGCTTGCCACAAGATGGTGACATGTGGCACCAAGTTCAGCCACATTTCACCCTATAAATACCACCTCTCCCACCCTCATTTTCTTCACACCTTTCCCATTCTTTCTTCTCTTTACTCTCTCTCTCTGGAACCTCTCTCTAGCCCTGAAACCCCCCGAAAAGCCTAGGGAACCTCCCTAGCACGAGGCGGAAGCCCTGGAGTGCTCGACGGCTCCAAGAAGAAGAGCTTTTCGACTCGGAAACGTTTCTCCAAGCAAATCCTGGTTTTCTATAAACCCGCTGTAAGTGAGCTACGCCTACATTATTTTTAATATAGCTTTTATTTAATTATAGTAATGTTATCAAGAACTTATAATAAATACTTGGGCTATTATTATGAGTTATATAAGTATTTTTTTTAACGCTTATATAATAGTAATAATAGCTAGACTATTAATTAGTCTCAGCGAATAATAGACTAAACTCTAGGGGTAATAATACTAGGTTTCGTCGAAGGAAAGTATTTTTAAGAAGCGAAGCGCTATCTCAGTTCGGAATCACCACATTTTCAAGTGAGTGCATAGTTACTTTCATTTTACACATAGATATGAAGTATTTTGTATATTACGTGCTATGTGTGCATATTATGTGTATACTTGCTATCTATGCCGGATGAATGTTTTTTTTTTATACAAGTTTTAAATGATTTAGACTGTATATGTATTTTATATCTACAAAAATGTTGGGGTAAAACATGGGTAGATGTAATAAGACGATGTGTGATAAAATTATGAGAGGCCTCAATGTTGTTGTTGTTGATCCAGTCATCTAGCGGAGTATAGATGACGACCACAGACTCTTCTAGACAATCCAGTGGAACGCTGACAGGCTCGCAACCTGTAGGTGTTGTGAACGATGTGTTCACCGATGTACTCCATCCCCCACATGGTTGCCTTTAGGACATTTATTTCTAAGGACCCCCCTTAGCAGTGGTGTCCATCCCGATGATGATCCTTAGGATAGGTCCCTGATGATAGGTGTTTAGGAACATAATGTGAGGATAACGGGAACGGGTAATCGAGTTATTGTTGATTGATGAAATTAATAAACTTATTTATTGTGGGTTGAAAACCCTATGTGCTCACCAAGCTCCCCAGCCTGACCCACTCAGTTTTATGCATTACAGGTAGTGGCGCTTGAGCATAGATATGATGTTTGGACGAGAGATTACGGATATAGGCCTGTAGATATGAAATAATGTAGTAAGGCTTATATTGTGTTGTTTATACTTATGTACTGTATCGAACATGACATCCCAAATCTTTTAATGAAATACATTTCTAAGGAAATGCTTTTGATAAATCTTATCATATTATTGTTTTGGGACAAATTCCGCAGCTCTTTTATTAAAAGATAACTCTGATTTTAAAATAAAGTATAAACAAAACCGGTCTTTTCTGGCCGTGATTTTGGGGATGTCACAATAAACCATTCCTAAGCACTAGAGAATACACTCCAATCTTGGTCACATGCGACGATCTTCTATTCCCCATGATTAGATTTATTCTTCCATGCTCCACATCCTTATTTCTTCTTAGTCCCTGCAATTCAGAACAAATGTGGTAACCACACCCGGTATCGAGGACCCAAGAAATATCATGAGATAAATCATTAGATTTAATTGTATATATACCTGCGAAAGACGGCTTGATCTTTCCTTCCTTGATAGCTTGCAGGCACTCTGGGTAGCTTCTCTTCCAATACCCTATTTGTGGCAATGGTGGCACTCTGCCTCCTTTGGGTTAGGGTTAGGCTTAGCGGGATCAACTTTGGTCCCACTAGAGGAGGAACCATCTCGGGACTTTCCCTTGCGGCGGCTCTTAGACGGAGCCTTCCTCTTCTTGCATCTTCCTTGTCCAATGGTCAAAACAGGAGCAACGGGTGGATTGGGAGTGGGTGCAACAGACTTGTCGTTGAGGTTGCTCTTAGCAACCCTAAGGAGACTTTGTAGCTTACTTAGGGTGACCTCTTCTTTGTTCATGTGGTAGGTCATCCTAAATTTGTTGTAACACGGAGGCAAGGAGTGAAGCACCATGTCGATTGCCAAGTCTTCCCCAAAGTCAACATTCAACTTGCGAAGACGATCGACATACCTTTGCATCTTTTGCAGGTGCACGGTTAGAGATTCACCATGACCCATTTTAACGAAGATCATGCTAGTGAAGATCTTGTAACGTTCCTGCCTCGCGTTTTTGTGGTATCTCTCCAACAAGTCTTGGTGCATTTCATACGGATACATGTCCTCGTAGGACTTTTGGAATTCGGAGTTCATAGTGGCTATCACAATGAAATGAACCTTCGTTGCATCACGCTCATGAGTTTCAAAAGCGGTGATTTCAGCCGGAGTAGCGATTTCAGGATTGATCTTCTCGAGCTTCTCATCGAGGACATACTCCTTGTCCTCGTAGCGAGCAATCGTGCGAATGTATCTTATCCATTTGCTAAAGTTCATCCCATCGAAAGTCACCTTTTGGCAAAGGCTCATCAATGTGAACGAGCTAGCAGCAGCGTTGTTCGCGTTCGACATCTACAAATAGAAAGGACAAATATAGATCATAATTTGAATCCCTAATTATTACCCAAGAAAAATTAGGGATAGGATCCAGCAACAATATTTACATATTAGAAAAAGGATGCCGTAATCTAATATGCAAACAATTTGAAGGTAAGTGAATGACGATTCACTAATTCTCCACTATAAAACATAACTTTAACTCTAAGTGTATTGAGAATTCCTAGGTTTAGATGAGATTCATTGAAACTTTTCAATAACATGTTTAAATCTCGATATGCCCCTCTCGTTTGTGACTGGGATACCGAGGATCACAAAGTGGGTGTCAATTACCATGCAAATTCACATGGTGCCTTCATTGTAACAATCACCTATTCGATGTGCCAGTAAACCACACACGCTCCATCGAACTATGATAAACAATGAATCACCCTTTGCCACCTTTAATTAGAACCAATTAGTGTGCTGGTAAACCACACACGCTCCACTAACTTCTTAACAAGGGTGCAAAGTGTAATTTCATGGGATTGCATCAATTCACTTTTCCTAAAGTAACTAGGATTGGGAATTTTTTGAAAAAACATGTAGTTACTTTGTACTTCCTATTATAATTTTATTGAGGAGATGAGGTTGCCATATCCTACCCGTTCGGCTAACGACCATCCACCGATCAAGCAAGCGGTGGGTGTGAGTGTACACCAATTAAGCACCATTTTATAGGCAGCAACCTTATACCCACCTTATAGACCGGCTTCATGAATGACGCCTACTAACGGTAAGACTAGCATTTTAATTATATATATATATATATATATATATATATATATATATATATATATATATATATATTAATCTTGTAATATTATATTAGTATAGGGTTGAATTTTAAACTTGTAAAATTCTAGGGTTCTAAATTAAACTTTTAATCACAAAACATAAATTTCAACACTTGAGGGCAGGTTTTAAACTTTTCAAAACATAGAGGATCAAATAACAAATAATCTAAATTAACATTTAATCACATAATTATCCATATTTGGTTTATTTAATTATTTCTTGCAAAACAATTTACCAATTTAATTAAAATAATTAATCAATTATCACATAAGGAAACTGATATTTAATTAATTGATAAATATCTTCAATTAGGTCAAGAATATACTCAAATATATCTTAAAATCGGATTTATATTGACCTAATATGATTAAGGTAAGTATCCACAGGATAAACAACAAGAAATCCCAAAATTAGCTCTTTCTGACGCTCGAACTCGCCGAGTACCACAATGGACTCGCCGAGTTGAGGCCTACTCACCGAGTCCACTATGGAACTCATCGAGTTCATCAGGCAGGGTGACAAAATTCGAATTTTGCAAGCATCAAACAAGCAACCAATGCATCAATTCAATAGAAATTAATCTAGGCTCTGATACCACTGATGGGTTTTGGCCATATGAACATTCCTATGTTCGCATACAAACCCTAATGCTTGGATATGGGTTTCTCTAATTGAACATGCATTGAATCCAAGACTTTTGAACAATAGATCTAGGTAATAACATAAGAAAAACATATCTAGAAGATTACCTTAAGTTACTTGCTTGAATCTTCTTGTCCTTGGAGCTTAGAGTCACAATTGTCACTCCTCTAATGGCTTACAAACACCAACTAGCAAGAGGATGATTATAGAGAGAGGAGAGGAGATGAAGAAATCGGCCAGGGTTCCTTTGGTGACAAGGGTGTCGATTTCCTTGGCCCCTTGGGTCTATTTATACTTGTAAGGCTCCTAGGGTTTCACCCTTAAACCCTAATTGGATAACTTAGGCCCTAAGCAATCCAATACCCTAATGATAAGCCTTGGACGAATTCTAGGTCTATCCTAAGCCCCTAAAACCGTCCACCCCTTATCCATAAGGGATTATAGCCTAAAGTACAACTATCATACACTTGACAGTTTATGCCCTTCTTTAAGTCACCAAATTAATTCCTAATTAATTTATGACTTATATTAATCAAACAACAATATTATTATTCCTTATAATATTTCTTCTCTCATTGTAAATCATCCTATCAAGTTGCTATGGTGAAGGCAACCCAAAAGGACCATGCTCAATCGGGTCAATTACTTACCAAATATTGTTGCAGCCTTAGACACTATTCCAACACAATCAATGTGTGCCCTACCTGTATAATATATATTAAAAGAAGACAATTACACATATAGTAATCACACAGCAAGAAATATTAACATTTATCATTAAATTTTTACAAACATACCACTGAAGTGAGATTTAGACCAAGTGTTTGTTGGGATCTTACACACCCAAGCATGAGCCTCCTCATTGATATTCTTCAACTCATCCATTGCCATGTTAAAGTGATTGAACCTTGTTGCTATACCACACTCCCAAAGTTGGTCTCTTAAGTCTTTTCCTTTCCACCGTTTCTTCATATTTTCTTGGATATGCCTCAAACATAACTTGTGTTCTGTACTGGGGAATACCTTCTCAATTATTGGTATTATTCTCTAAACAAAACTCAGTATATGCAACATCAGTTACCCAAATGTATATAGCAATAGTAATAAGAAAAAAAAGTTAGGTGATACATACCTTTTGTATATCAGAAATGGATGTAAAGTTTGTATTTGCTCCCATATCCAAATATTCTCCTAATAGTTCCAAGAAGCAGGTCCAACTACTTGTTGATTTTGTCTCTACCACTGCATATGCTACAGGGTATATGTCATTGTTTGAGTCCAACCCTACAACAGTTAACACTTGCCTAGGGTAAGGGCCTTTCATGAATGTACCATCCACGCCTAGAAAATCTCTTAACCCAACTTTGAATCCCAACTTCAATGCACCTAGACAGACACATATTCTTCTAAAAGTTATTGTGGCTATACAGAGGGAGGTTTTTTATTTAAAATCAATCCGAACTGTTGTACCAGGATTAATGTTTAGTATCTCCAACCCATAATCCCTAAAAAATCCATATTATACTTGGTAGTCCCCACAAATGATACGTTCAGCCATTGTCTTTGCCCTAACAACCTTTTTCAGTGACATTCCTAACTCTAGTTTCTTGCACAATTCTTCATGTAAAGCTTTCACTGGAATTCTAGGGATACTCTGAATTTGTTGAACAATTAAGTTTGCTATGTATCTGGAAGTGCAGGCTTTAATCGCCCTTGTTTGCAAAAATTTATGCTCATCTTGTACTATTTTCACCAACCAATCCTAATTTTCATTAGCCCTCGAGATTTGGATTGCCCATGGACATGTACCTTTATTGGCAATTACATATTTACCTTTTCACTTTTCCCTACTTCTAGTTGAGGGCCCACTACCATCAACTGCTTTAGATGGCTTACTTACAACACCTTTACATTTCACCCTAATCCTAATTTTGTCATCTTTTGCTAGGTATAGATACCTCCTTGTTTCTATAACATGTGAGTTCATGAAGTTTTTAACATCAAGCTTGGTTTTGAAGACCTGGCCAATCTGAAATGGTTTTATATGAGCCTCTCCATGTGAGCATCTACTCAAAATACTCAACTCTTTTAGCAGTCTCTTCCTATTATCTCCATGAAATCTTGCAAATTGATAATCATCAGTCATAATAACTTCCAACTCATTATCAACCATGTCATTCCTTTCATCTGTTGAATGATTGTTTAAGATTCCATGTTCATCTACATCAACAACATTATGGAATTCACTCATGTCTACATCTACATGAAATTGTATGTTAGACTCATCCACATTGTATTCACTATCATTAGAGTCATTTCCACAACCCTCGGAACCATGTCTACTCTCAGAATATAAAGTATCTCCACTATCATCACTCACCGTACCCTCTGGATAATTCACTTGTGGTTGTTGTTCACATGAAGTTTAAACATTAAACTCAACATCATAATCAACATAAAATGAATAATCCTCTACAAATGGTTCAAGGTCATAGACGGTTGCAGTATGAACTCCATCATCAACTTGGCAACTTGGTTCCTCTACATGGTAAGTTTCCACTGGTTCTCATGTTTCAACTACACTAATGATTACTTCTTCTTGAGTTTCAATTTCATGATTGACTACTTCCTCTTGAATGACATGACTTTGTTTGCAAGCTTGTGATCTTATATATATGGCAGAATATTCTTCGAGTAATCATGCCCTTCATCAACATCTAATACTTGTGACTGCTCATAATCAGGGTTCACATACTTGTTTAAATCAAGCTTTCTAATACACGATCCTGCTACTCTCTTACAAGGCTTCTTTCTATTCATTTCAGATGACACACTATCAAGCTCAAACTCTTCAATAACAACTTTAGAAGGAGACTTGTAATAACTAGTTACACTTGTCTGACCATTTTCAATATACACCCTTATAAGTTTGTGTTTAGGGACATATGATACCATTTTAAGTACATATTGGTCACTAACTAAAGGCATTAAGCTATAGTCTAAAGGGTATTCATGGATACATAAATGGTAGTAAAGGGTTTGATCAATTTTGTACTCTAGTTCTCGGACCATGTCATCCAGCTCATGAACTAAAAATAAATCAGTGTCAACATCATCTACATATGCTACAACACCATAAACGTATTTCCTTCCATGTGCTTTGGTGAAGACATCACTGTAGTGTATCTTCAACGTGAAATAGTTGTCATATCCTTCTGCAAACACAAAAAAAGAAAGGGTAAAGTCAATGATTTCTTTATGTGAACACAATTGACCAAGAAAAAACAAATTTTGTTATAGTATTGTACCATATTTTTTCCCAAGTCCTGCACGGTTGCAATTTTTTCTCGAAAACACTATATTGATAGCAATATTGCAATTCCTTCTGCTTAAACCCTAAATCCCAATTTATGTTCCTGCTACGATGGGAATGAACCCGATGATTACAAATGTAACTGGTTATGTTCTTGGGAGAAGGACGGTTAGTGGAGTTGATGTGTACAAAATAGGTAATAATTTCATATTAAAAAGAGAATGTTACAACTGAAATGATGAAATTGCCCCTGCAATATAATAATGAAAAATGAGTTAACGGTGAAATGCTTACGGAGTTAGCCGAAATGACCAAATGTTAAAAGTTTTGAAACCACAGGGACGATCCGTGAGGTTTTTGTAAATTAGGGACCAAACTTCAGATTTTGTAAAACCACATGGACCATTTTTGAAGTTTTATCTTTAAGCAATAGTATAAAAGTCAGCAAGCACTATACATATTGATCGAAATTAGACATATTAAAGTCAATCGGTTACCCATTAGCTAAATTTGTAAATCACAAAGCATAAACATGTTCTTTCTTCACACATCACAAGTTGCAATACAGTGGAGGAACCAAACGACATTATTTACTAACTTAACAACACAAAATGCTTATGGCACCGTTTGGTATGTGGTACAGAATTGGACTGGACGGAACACAACCATTTCATAAGTTGTTTGGCATTGATGGAACAAAAAGTCAATGGAACAAAAACCCAGTCAATGGGACTAATTTGTTAAATTGTAGTCCCATCTAAAATGATAGAACTCAGTGGAACAAAAAAGAAAATGACAAAAAACCCCACGTTGTATCCTCGTCGATCCCTCTCTTTCCAGTGTCAAGAAACACTCCAATGACACCCACCCGTAGAGATACCCTAATGACCCCCACCTCTTCCATATTAAAGCTCCCCTTTACTAGATCTGCTACTCGATCTATTGCTTCCCTTTCTATCCATCTCAACTGCTCGACTTGCTCCTCTTTCTCTCCTGGTCTATGCTTTCCTCTTCTCACTCCTTCTTGCACACGATAAGATCTTATTGATTTTACTTGTTCTTTTCTTGAACAATTTAATGTATGTATGTACACAACTGCTTCGTGATTTGTAGAATGATAACTTAGAAAAGAGATTAATCAACATCGATTAATGAGACTAAGACCTTAGAAAGTAAGATTCAACATGAATCAAGATCAAAATTGAAAATATAAGAAAAAATAAACACTGAGAAGGAGATAAGAAACCCTATGGATTTTTTCAATGTTTTGGGTGTGAATGTGATTGTGAGAGACAACCCATGAAAAGGAAAAGGAAAATTGGTAAGACGAATAATTTTAAATTATATATGTATGAACAATATATATTTTTCATAGTGCCTTCATGATTTCTTTTTTCCTTTATATTCTTTGCTTATACCCGTGTTTAAAATAATAATATAAAGTTATTCTTCAACAAATATTTTTAATGTTTTTTTGTTTAATTTAGGTTTCAATATTTTGTGGTTTCAAGATTTATATTGACGTTAATTATAATTTTGGTTAGAATTCATATTATTTGGTAATTATGAAGTTATGTTATTTATTTCGTATGAAGGACAATATAGTAATCTTAACTGTTTTTTGTTACCGCATACTAGTATTACCAAACACCATATTGATAATATATATATATATATATATATATATATATATATATATATATATAGTTCCGTCCGTTCCAGTTCTATTGAGTCCTATCCAATCCTATGTAATTTTAACTATTTTTTGTTGTCCCGTACTAGTATTAACAAACACCATATTGATAGTATATATAGTCTCGTCGAGTTAGTTCTGTTGAGTTCTATCCGATCCTATTCCATTTAGTCTCACTATCCCGTCGAGTTAGTTCTGTTGAGTTCTATCCGGTCCTATTCCATTTAGTCCCACTATCAAATGCTACCTATAAGTTATTTCACCTTTCTAAGCAACCAATGACAGGCGTACAATATATATTATGTGTATGTGTATATATGTATTCTTTTTTATCAATTTGAGAGATTCTTACCTCAAAAGAATTCATAAACTTATTTACTAAAAAACAGAAATATGTTATTGTTTGAATCAGCAATGTGAGTTTTCTTAACATTAAAACTGCAATAAAGAAAATCCCATGATTCCCACGCATCAAATTAACAAATTTCAAACGCACACACTCTCTCTCATTCACGATTCCTACACATCTGTTCTCAATTAACACAAATATCTCATAATTCCCTTAAATCGTCTCAGCAAAAGATTACTTTTGATCATTTTGAACACCTTTCCCTAGTCTAGCAGGCATTTGTTCTATCAAAGGTGCGTACAAATCGAGAATCCTGCCTCTCTGCGACACATTTTGCTGTAAATATTGTCGAGTCTATTTTACATTTTGATTTTTTTTGTCTATATGTCTGTAACTACTATATATAAGTATGAACATCGAGATTTTATCTACAATGTTGAAGATTCGTCGATTTGTTGTTTCGTAGTGATGTTTAGCTGTCTGTTTTCAGATTGTTTGAATTTGGGGTTTTGTAGGTTAAAGTCGGTTCAGCATCTACTTGATTATTGTTTGTCTCATGGAAATTACACATTAGGGCATTTTTGATTAAAGGAGTCACGTAGGACCAGGAAGAAGGTTCGTGTGTCAGTTCTTGCTTTCGTTTAATTATGTGATGTCATTCGGATTGATTTGATACATATGACGTTAATTTTGCTAATGCATGTTTCTGAAATTGAACTGGATTGAGCTAGATCAGGTGCCCATACACCAGATTCTCCTGAATAACACAAGGATTCTCTTTGTTGTTAGAATTTATCATATATTTTAGACCCGTTTTGTGAAACCTTTATGCAAAACCATGGAACGGTGTTCTTACACGAAACAACAAAAATCCAATTTGCAGGGGTTAACAAGATTTCCACTTCCGTTTTCTTATCAGCATCCCATATTGGATCTGGATACATTCTCTTAAGTTATCATGTCGTGGCTTCCTCAAAGGAACGCTTTAACTTTAAGCTTTAATTTGGATATCAGAAACAATAAACATTGTTGTGGATTATTTTGTTTGCTTCTGTACATTAGTATCTATATGACGATACATGGATTTGATACTAAACAGATTTGGTTCAGTAAAGTAGCTTTATTTGTTTACCTATATCTGCGTTGTTAGTTTTGCTTATTTTATTCTTCTTCTCTTTACCAAAGATTATATGCACTTTTGCACTTTATGAGCTGGATTTCACTTCATCAAACTAGCTTTGTTTATAGGTACTTCCTCTATTTAATAAACTTTTTTTAAACAGACGTGTGACCACTAATACATCTGCATTTGCATACCCATTTGGAAGTATAGACTATAGAGACTATGAACAAGTGCATTTTTATTTAGTCATTTTATACAAACATAATTTACTTTTTTATTGTTTATTTGTAGTTGCACTATTTTTTCACCATGTCCATCTTTCGTCGCCGTGGATCTTCTCACCAACAGCTAGAGCAGGAGCACCCTGAACTACAATCTGAGTCCAAGGTAACAATTAGTTGTAAAAGATTTTGATGATGAGAATGAAGATGGGGAGGGTATTTACGTCTTTTGTCATCTTGACATTTGTCCCTTTCCCAGTTCTAATCCCAGACCAATGCATGTCAAATGAAGTACAACCTGTCATGTTCTGTGTTGTCTTGTCGTATCATGTGTAATAAAAGATGCCTAGTAGTTCATTTCCCATTTGTTTTTTGCAATTTCTTTATAATTTTTTTTTTTTTCTGAATGATGAAAACCTTGTGATGGCTGATGTGGGACTTTGGTCAATGCAGGTCAATGAGCTTAAAGCTGCTATTGGACCACTTTCAGGGAGAAACTTACTGTATTGCACTGATGCATGCTTGAGAAGATATTTGGAAGCTAGGAATTGGAATGTAGACAAAGCAAAAAAGATGTTGGAAGAAACACTTGCCTGGAGATCAACCTATAAACCTGAAGAAATTCGTTGGGTTAGTAATTCGATGATTCATTTGTCTTAAAGATTCATATAAAGACCAAAAAAAACACAACTTACTTTCACCATTTTGTCGATATAGTCACTTCAACCATTTTATGTAGTGATTAAACCATTATAATTCGTTTACAGTTAAGGTGAACCATTTATGATTATATAATAGTTTAGTGGCTAAATCGATAAAATATGAATCATTCAGTGGCTGAATTGATAAAATGGTGAAAAGCATGTTGTGCCTTTTTGTATTTTCATAACCAAGAAAAATGGTCTTTCTAAGCACTCAAGAAAAGTATAATGGTTTTAATCGCTACCAAAAATAGTTAAAGTTACTAAATCGATAAAATGAAAAGCAAAAGTGCTTTTCTAGATTTTGCTCTTCTTATAATATAAATAAATTGTGTCAAATCATATTAAGTTTCTTGACTTGGTAGCCTGAAGTCGCAATGGAGGGTGAAACAGGGAAATTATTCAGAGCAAATTTTCATGACCGAGTTGGAAGAACTGTTCTGATATTAAAACCAGGACTGCAGGTGATTCAGCATACTTTTTAAAAACTAGTAGATTATTTTTCTTATCAAGACATTGACCTTTAAAATTTCTACCCAATTATAGCTATATGTTTTTGAATAACATTGCTATAATCAGGGTAGATTTTTCAAATTACAATGCCGTAACAAGAAGAAATGAAAGTAAAAGTAAAAGTAAAAGTATGTTGCTTTTGTTTCTCCTAAAACTTATGTGGGTGCAGAATACAAAATCAATGGAGAACCAGATCAAACATCTTGTATACCTAATGGAAAACGCGATGCTTAATCTTCCGGAAGGTCAAGAAGAAATGGCATGGTTGATTGACTTTACTGGGTGGTCATTCACCACCAATGTTCCAGTTAGAACCGCTAGAGACACCATCAATATACTACAAGACCATTATCCTCAAAGGCTAGCTGTCGCTTTTTTGTACACCCCTCCCCGCATTTTTGAAGCTTTTTGGAAGGTCCATCTACATTTTCATTTTCTCCCCCTCTGGTAACTGGTAATTGTTGTATGCATTGTTTATGTTTTGTGATGAATGTGCAGATTGTTAAGTATTTCATGGATCCGAAAACATTCCAGAAGGTGAAATTTGTGTACCCAAAGAACAAAGAGAGTGTGGAGCTGATGAGATCGTATTTTGATATGGATAACCTCCCGACTGAGTTTGGTGGAAAAGCAACCATGAAGTATGACCATGAGGATTTTTCAAGGTTAATGGCTCAAGATGATGTCAAAGCTGCTAAATTTTGGGGTTTTGATGAAAAGACTGGTTCTATGTCTTCAAGCCATGCTGTTGGAGCCACAGTTGCTCCAGAGCCAGCTTTGGCTTAGCAGCATTCGGGCTGAACCAGTCAGCCCGGATGTTAACTACCTTATTATAATTGTAGTCGTGTGTGTATCCGAGATCAACTATTAACCCCTTGATTTTTATATTTGTGTATGACATTTGATGGTTATACTTCGTTGTGGAACCGAGTTTATGAAAGAAGGCTTAATTTTTGGCACCAATGACATCTTATTATCATATAAGATGTAAATCAGATGCACTTTGGCATGTTAAAAGCCCAATGCTTACAAAGAATCCATTCCACATTGAAAGTGAAACTCTCTATACTAAAAAAATTAATATTTAATGGATTGAAAGAATCTATATATAACACAAAACCGTTTAATCTTTATAATGTTTATAGATGGAAACAAAATCTATTTACACAAACCAATTACAACAAGAAGCAAAAAACAACTAATTGAATGTTTGCAGTCTACATAGTTTTACTCATTCCAATCGGCTATCACACTCTGTATTGTATCATCAAACGGTGAAAAAGAAGGGCAAAAAAAAAAAAAACTTTGATAAGAAGGATCTACAAAAGCCGCCTTCTGAAGTTTCGGGTGGTAGATTGATACGTACGAACTAGAAGCCCAACTCCGATTCCGACCCCGAGGCAAATTCCAAGGCCTAAGCCAACTCCGACCCTCACACCGGCATTGAACCACGTGAGTTCTCCATCTTCACCTTCCATGTACTCTGTTTGGTTCCAATGAAGACTGTTTTCATTTTCATATTCGTACTCGTTTTCACTCTTGTAAGGCCCGTATTCCGATTCCTGCATTCCCCGAGAGATTGTCGTTAGCATAATACGGATTTAAGAGGTTTTAAGATATACCTAAGAGGTTAACATATGAATGTTTCTTTTTGACTTAATAGAGATTTAAAAGATTGGAATCTCGAATTCCAATTCCGTTGGAATCCATCAACCATTTTTTTCAAAACATCGTTTATCCAAACAACACGGAATTAAAAAAAATAAAAAATTATGAGTACCTGAAGACTAAGTCTATCCGGAACATCCTTGCGTGATTCCGTTGCCTCACCCTCCGGAATCGGATCCAAGGCCCCTTTTCTACCTTGCTTCCTTCTAACACTAATCTGCAAAGTCTTGGTCAAAATAACAGGTTGACCAACAAAGGATCCCGCAACATAAACTTCAATCATGGGTGGCATAGAATCCGAACCCGCAATTTGTTTCCCTTTCAAAACCCGACTACCACCACTAACCATGGATTCACATTTCATACTCCATCTTTCAACATCATTATTCTTCAATTTACCATTCTCATTTTTACACATCTCCAAAACCCCAGAAAGAATAAGATCATCCCCATCAAAAACCTCAAATTTAACACTTCCAGTCAACCGAATACTATCCGTGCTTACAAAAGTGGCCTCTTCAAACTTTTTATCCACTCGGTTTCTTCTTAAACGACATGCACATCCGGTTGAATCAAGGGTGCATCTTTTGTTATTGACTTCAAGGATAGTATCGGGGTCTAATGGTATATGGGTAAGAGTTAGGTATTCGGGGGTGTATCCATCCACCATGAAATTACTAATTCGGACATAGAATACACGGATGTCAAACCAAGCTAATAGTGGTTTAGTGTATGGTTGGTATGCAGGATACTTGATGATTTGAAGATTGTTCTTCGTTGTTGTTCCATTTGAGTTTTCCATTTAATCTCATGGAAGTAAGGTATGAAGAATCAATCCTGTTGTGAAAACCAAACATTTGAAGTTCAATGATTGATCCCAATAGAATGCTTTGTAAAATCTTACACAATTATAGCATTCAAATTTGCTTTGTTGACATTGCTATAATAGGTAGATTTATCAATATTGCTATGGGAAGAAATAAAAGTATGATAATATAATAAACAAATCGATAGAAGTAAGTTGCTATTTCTTGCATCGAACCTTAAAAAGAATTACAAAGCAGAAATTTAGATCATTGAGAGGGTGTTTGGATGTGCATATTAACTTTCAAAGTGACCATTGGGAGTTAAAAATCATCACTTGATTAAAAGTTAAAACAAGGGATCTTTAGTAATTTTATGTTTTTCTCAATAATCATTTTTAGCACACAAGTACACAACTCCTCCGAATTTAATTATTTTGACCACAAATGATTATAAAAACATAAGCATAAATATTCCCTTTAGGCTTTAAAAGCGCATCCAAACATGGAATTTAAGCACATGATTATAGAAATGGGGACACTTTATTGAAGTAAAGATTGCACAAAATTAAAGTGGAATGAGAGAAACTAATAACCCTAATAAATCAGAAGCTACCCACTTAAGAAATTTATGTTTCCGATTTGCAATTTACTCGATTTCAAAAATCTTGAAATACTCATCGGGGAATTCATATGCAAAGCTCAAATCTTATCTCCAGTCAACCATACTTATGAAGCATGAAAGCACACACTACCACACAGAAAAATAAAAGAAGCAGACAAAGAGATAACCACTAATAAATTAGGGGTAAAGAGAAGAAAACACACCAGAAATCAAGAATCCAAAACCAACATCTGTGATTGATTGATAATCCAAACACCTTCAGTGTGTTTAGATGTGTTCCTGTGTTTAAGAGATATAAAATTGAGACCACACGATGCTCAATTGATGGCCGGCAATCGCTAATATTGTAAGTGTCACAAAGATCCAAAAAAACTGTAAGTAATCAAGACAAAAGCCACAAACAAATTATCAATAAACTAACTTACCCTCCACAAAGTCTCTCTCAACACCCACTTTCGTAATACCCAAATCGAATAGAAGCCGCAAGTGATTTTATTAATCGCTTTCAAACACCCCACAAAATCGGTGTAGATCTCCTCTTTGAAACCCTAAAAAGATTCAAACTTTTTTCGGTGGAAATCAAAGAAAACAGAACGACTGGAAAGATTGATTTGATATCTTCAAGGCCCAAATAGCGAAATATCTTCTCACAAGTCTTTAATACGCATATGCTGATATGCATATGCATACACGTCGATCGATGGTGACGGGTTTGAGGAAGTTAGAAGTTTCCCTTCCTTATCCGGAAGAAGATGGGGAGTTCGGAAAAATCGAAGTAACGAGGTCAAGAAATATGGTATTGGTCGGTATCTTAGATAAAAAATGTTTGTCATTAATATGACCGAATAGGATAAACTAGAAAATCAAGAATCGAGTTGGTAATCGACATCCTACTCTTTTGTCTCATTAAATTTGACTAGATATTTAATACTTTCGATTTGTTTAATAATAATTTTTTTAAAGAGGATTTTCTTTAATTGGTGTTTATAAAAAGAGAAAACGAAAATGAAGTTGATTTTGTAGTTACAATTTGTGAGCTGTATATACCTAAGAATTATGTATTCATCGGATCGACGGTATCTATATAATGGTTGATTTATAATATGATTTAAAATCATTATCATATTATCTTCCATTAATTTTAACTATAAATATCTTTTTAATTTCTAGCTACAAAAAGACTTGCTTGTTGTATGTTTATGTATATTAATAAGATCTTTGTTTAAACTTCAAAAAAAAAAAAAAAAAAAAAAAAAATTCTAAAATATTCTATAATTTTTTATTTGTCCTTTTTAGATCTATATTACATTCTAATATGAATTGTTTAAATAAAAAATATTATTCGACATTTTATAAATAAATTATTATTAAATATTTACTAACAATTAGTAAAAAAAATATTTAGATTTAAATATAATTTAAATGATAAAACAACATATCATTTAATGTGAAAGGGGTAAATAGAAACCTAAAAATAATTTAAACATTCAGGATATATTAAATAATTAGTGGAAAAAAACCTACACATTTCAATAATATTAATGATGTTAAATGGTCATATAAATAATAAGTGATCCTAAAAAAATCATTTGAGATTCTTATTAATGATGTTAAATGGTCATATAAATAATAAGTAATCCTAAAAAAATCATTTGAGATTCTGTAAGCTAAAGTTACATGATTAGCCCAAAAAATTACAATAATTGTCAAATTACGTATAAAGAAGAAATATACAGATATAACAAGAGTCAAAAGAGGCGCATTAACTGAAATTAAAAAAAAAATGATAAAATAATAAAATGACAAATACAATAATAAAAAGGACAACGGAACGAGAGTGTAGTGAAATGAAGCATCGCAACTCTATGATAAATAATGAGTTTTCATATCATTTTCTATATGCTATCTAAGATAAATCTTTTATATATATATATATATATATATATATATATATATATATATATATATATATATATATATATATATATATATCCACAATATATTTTTTGATGGAGATTTTTCATAAAAAACCTTAAAATAAAATAAATAAATAAATAAAAACTTATTTTATCTCTATAATAAAAGAGTTTTTTTTTTTTAATTATTTTTTAATTATTTTTTAAACAGTACCCTTATAGAACTTGTATATTTATCATTAGTTGGAAGTCTATGAGATTCACCAAAACAATGCAAATGCTCTGTGTAACAGTTTATTAATTAAGTTAATTAAAAAAGCTCTTTGAAAAAGTTTAGGCTTTTAAAAACTCATCCAATTGTTTTTTTTCAATTTTTGTGAGTTTTTTAAGATGAAAAAGCTATTGCAATCCCAAAAAAGCTTCTATTATAGATGTCCAACAACCAAAATTAATAAAAAAAACGACACATTTAATTAAGTATTGAAATATTTTGGATTTCATGGTTTGCATGTGCTTGAGGTAACAAGCAAAACCCACCTACAATGCTTTGATTTTAGATCTCATGTTATGCATGTATAATGCATTTATCCTTTCTACTTTATAAACATATCATCTTTTGGAAAATAAAAGATAAATAATAATCAACCATTTAGTCCTTTCATACTTTTGGTTTTCGCTTCTAGGTTCAAACAATGGTTTTTTTTTTTTTGGGTGTGTTCACATTAATCATTTTAATAAAAGTTCAAAAAAGGCAAACGATACACTGTTCATACATATCCTTGTTAACGCAATAATCAAGCAAAAATCAAAGGAATGATGATGGCCACCTCTTATTCCTCATAAAAAAGGTCCATTTCTATTTCAAATGCTCAACAGTTGCTTTTCTCTCAAATGTAAATCCACAATATCATTTTATTTAAAGTTCACATACCTATTACTATTATAGTTTTTCCCTAAAAAACACCTCCTTCAAACAAAACCACCTATAGAATTATGAATTATCCACACATTAAAGATCGAAACGTAAGCTTTTCAATAAAACCTAAAAGCTCTACCAAAATTCTACCTTCAAAAAGCCTTTAACCAAAATTTCACCACACAAGAATGAGGATGAATGCTCTTTAGTTGCTGTGGTTGGCAGCTTTCAAACCCACAATATCTCAGCAACAATGTGGAAGCCTAGTCAAAATTGTAAGCAAAATTTTCACAATATTCATCAATTTTAACATGAATGTGGGGCAAATATGTTAATGAGGTAAAAAAAAAAAAAAAAAAAAAGAAGGAAAAGATATGATGATGAAACCAAACCTGGTGAAAGAAAAGTCAACGGGTGGATTTGTGATTCCTCTCTTTCTTATATCGCGACTGGTCCGGGTCAAATCCGCCTTCATTGGCTCCATAAACGGTCCAAGATGGAGTAGGGGCCATGTAGTCATTACTGCCAAAAGGTTCTCCCGAAGCCACCTAATTTTAATTTTTCCACAAAACCAAACTTTTATTTAATAAGATACATCATGAAAAATGAAAAACACACACACCCATTTTAAATTTTAAATGAAATGACAAAACTAGCCTACCCACCAAGTCATGAAACTTGTCATAGTCTATCCATGTATGCCATTGACCATTAATCTTGAACTTATCCACTTTTGCTAAAAGAACACAGCACGAATGCACATGCTCACAAGCAATCTCATAATCCCCATTGCTTTTTTCAGCCAAGGCTTCAGAAAATGCTTTCACATCAACATGCCATGGCACGTTTTCCATAGTCAACTTTGATGTAGCTGACCTGTTTGTTATCAATCATAATAATTATGTTAATTTGATGTAGAGTACCCAAATGATAATAAATATATAAAGACTGTGTATGTCATTTTCCTAAAGGGTAAAAAACAAACAAAACAAATGGCATATATGTACTTACGTTCCACAATATGTAACACCTTTGATTTCAACAAAATCAGGGTTTCCAATGCCAAAGAGGGAAGAATAAGCATCCACATCCTCTGTGTTCCATCCTTTAACAAGTGTCAAACGATACACTGTTCGTTGTTGCTTATCTTTCAGAGCTTTCAATGAATCCTGAAATTCACATTGTGTAATGTAAGACAATGTTTGTTGACAGCATAAATATAAAGTTTTGACTCTTTGCTTTTTTTGATATACAATCACAGATAAAGTTCATTTAGATGGATGAACCTTTCATCAGATATGATTTGGAATTTGTTGTTGGTGAAAAGGGTGAAAGAACAGTGATATAGGGACAAAAAATGTAATTTAGTCAAAGATCAAATTAAAAGATTTTATAGTGAGAGAAGGTACATACACCAAAGCGCTCCCAGAAGTCCCCAAAAAGTGGCCTATCAATAGCCTTCATGCTGTCCTTTGTTGCAGCATCTACACTAACATACAACTGTGTGATGGGTTTTAGTGACACAATCTTTTCTGGAAACTGTGCATTTGTCACTAAAAAAGTGGAAATTCGCCTTTTGTGAAGCTCATCCACAAGTGAATTGATCTCAGGATACATAATAGGCTCCCCAACAAGTGACAACGCACAATGCCTAGGTAACAAACCCTCTGATAGCCGCTCTGCTGTAACACCTACAAGAAATAACAATAAACTTTCTCATTTATTTCTATGGTGAGATTTTTGAAAGAAGATGATTAGAGAAAAGATGATAAAATCCACCTGGAACTCCTTTCATTTGTTTTATCATTTTCTTATGTTCTTCTATGGCAGAATTCACAATCATCAAAGGGTCATCCATCTTCCACTGCCAGCTTTTTCCAACAGGGTTAGTGTGATGTCTCCAACAGAAGACACATTTATTTGCACATGCCAAACTTGGTGTTGCTTCCATGCACCTGTTTCCATAAAAAGTGATAGTTTTAAATGTTTGTTACAATAATAAAGACTAAAGAGTAGAGAAAAACACTCATCTTTATAATATGTCTATTCTATAACCACAGAATACTCACCTGTGACTCTCGATTCCATAAAAAGAGTGCTTATAACAACCTCCACGCCCTCTGAGTTGAGATTTAGTCCACCGACATATTTTAACACCACTATGTGAACCAATAATCTTATAACCCTGCAATTCATAAAATAGATAGAATCATTTAGCTTTAAAGCTACCATTGGTTCTTAAAATCTGAAGAGTGTATTTTGCAAGTTTCAGATTAGATCATACTTGCTACTCGATCTTACTCATCTTAGAACTAAGTTTATGTTGAATATAAGTATATAACAGCATGGCCTATAAAAGTTGCCAAATGTGATCATTTAGGAATTTCTAGAATGGAAAGATCTAGAAAGCAAGATCATCTTTAATTCTTTACCCTGGATTAAAAGCAAGATCAATTGGGGATATACCTGCTTTTTCAAGCTAGCCCTGATCACTGGAGTTACCATTTCTTTCTGCCCATTCTTTTTTCCATTACTTGTGATTGCTCCCATATCTTTCTTTGAAGGTGCTTTGCCTGCAATATCTTCTAAATCAACAATATCAGATTCCATCCCATTTTCTTCATCTTCATCCTCGTAATCATCATCATCATCTTCGTATTCTGATCCATCGATCATCTCATAACCATTTTCCTCAATTAAATCATTCCCATTTCCCTTCAATTCACCTGCTTTTAAAACTTTAATCACTTCTTTACTCCAAATACCAAAGGCCTTATCTAATTCACCCTCATCAACATCCCCTTCACAAAGAGGCAAAATCTCCGATGCTCCAAGAGATCGCATTTTCGTTGATAACCCTCTTCCGACTGCATTAAAATTATCTCCATAAGCTCGGCTGCCAACCCCAAATACAGCAAATTTGCACTTGCTAAGCAACAGTGACCCCACTCTGAAGTCCTCAGCGCTCTCCGACAACCAATTCGACAAGAAAACGCCGTTGGATGGAGGATTTCCGTCTTCCCATGTCGATGCAATGATCAAAACTAGGTTTTCTTGGTGGAGGTCTTCGGGCTCATAGACGTTTGGGTCAACAAGTTCAAATGGGATGTTATTTGAGGTCAATAGGTTGAAGAGACGCTGAGCTAGAGTCCTAGAGGTGCCTGTTTGAGAGATGAAGAATAGTTTTCCTTTTCGAGTAGCAGAAGAGAGATTAGGGTTTGTGGAGGGGGAGGATAGTTTAAGGTGGCGGAGGCGGCTGGATTTATAGAAGCAGTAGACGGTGGTGGCGGAAAGGAAAGCGAGGATAGTGAGATGTGTTGTGAGAGACGTGGTGGATATACTGGCAGTGGCGGCAGTGGAGGACATTGTTGTGGGGGTGGCGCGTGGTTTGGATTCTGAAAGTACAGTTCGTTCAAGTGTTATAGCCTAAAAGGTAGTGGCGAACAGCATTCAAACCCGTAAAGAAGAAAATCTAATTTTAGAATATAGAAAACTTCAAATTTGGTCCCTGATTTACTGTTTTTTTATGGTTTTGGTCCGAATAGTTTTAAAAGTGTAATTTTTTGTTTTTTTTTTAGTCCTTGAAGATAACCCCATTTTCTCTCGTTTGTTAACTCACCCCCATGCCCCTCATATGAGGGTATTTTAGTCATTCTACATATCATCACTCTATCTTTCTTTCATTCTCCTTCTCCCCTAATTTATTACATTCCCTCTCCTCTTATTCTATTTCAAGCTCATTGTCTTCAATCTCACTCTATTCTCTTTGTGATTAGAAAACTAATTTGAGATGGCATCCTCATCTAATCGAAAGTGACAAAACTCTTTTGTTTGTTTATGTCAGGATAATCACGATGATGGCTACACAAAAATGTTTATAATAACATTAGATGATCTTATAAAACATCCAAAGATTTAACCTTTGGTTAAAAAACTACATCCAAACATATAAAACAAATAAACATACAAACTACATCGTGCTAACCCCGATATCAGACCTAAGTCTGGTATATGCTAACATACATAAATGGGTCGGCATTGGTGCCTTTCGACCCGTTCCTACTGGAGGAAAACTCACATCTCAAACAAGCTGCTGATATCTTAAATGAGAAATCTCCGATGGTTGCTCCAACGACTCACCAGCTATAAATTCACAAAAACATTTAGTCAAAAACTGAAAACCCTTCTAAGGATAAAATGACCATTTTACCCATTGGTAAAAGTCAACGCTCTTGTTAAATTTAACATTCTGGGTTGACCAACTTGTCGAGTCAACCTATCGACTCGCTGAGCTCTTTAACTCAGAAATCCTTGAATCACGACCCAACTCGCCGAGTCGTTCTTCCGACTCATCGAGTCCTATCGAGCTGCTCATAGTCGCAGCTTAGCGAATCAACTCGTTGAGTCCCTCTACAAACTCATCGCGTAATACCTTAAATTGGAACGGGACAACACGATCCGACTCACCGAGTTCCCTTATGGACTCGACGAGTCCCTGTGTGTAACGCCCGTAGATCCGGGCAAGTCAATTTAGAGGCAATATGGGTCGAAAATGACTTTTCGGCAAAAGATTATTTAGAATAAATAATTTTAACCAAGCTATAGTATATGTCACAAGGTTTCTGTACATATAAAGAACGCCGAAATCTGAGTTATAACGAAGAAGTTATGGCTTGTCGAAGTTTTATGGCAAAACCGGCACGACACCGGGAAGCGTAAAAAGTGAATTTATGATAGAAGACTTTTTAGCCTTAGTTATCTAAACCAAAGTCGTAGAGTATGTTAAAATGAGAAAATCCGTAAAAAGAACGCCCAAATCTGACTTCGTATGAGGAAGTTATGATTTTTCAAAGTTTCAGCTTAGTAGTGTACAACCCGAAACTCGAATTTTAGTTCGAGCGGTTTTTGGCTTACGCGACCTAAATGAGAGTTAAAGCTCTCAATAATAGGAACTCAACAGTAAAAAGATGGACGAAAACGGAGTTCGTATGAAAGAGTTACGAATTCTTCACGGTCATTTAACAGTCTAAACGCCTCCTACTGTTAAATTTATGATCGGTCGAGAATTAGCCGACGGAGCCAAAATGAAAGTTGTAGATATTATTTTTACCTACGCATGGATATAAAGAACGTCGAAAACGGAGATAGTATGAGATAGATATAGACGAAGCTTAGTCGCTACTTTTCGAGCGCGGCGAATTCGATACAGTTTTGTAAATCCGAGATAGAATGAGAATTAGCCAACGAGGTCTAAATGAGAGTTGAAGATCTCATTAATAGGAACTCAACGGTAAAAAGACAGACAAAAATGGAGCTATGTATGCGAAAGTTATGGACGAAGCTTAGTCCCTACTTTTCGAGCGCGGCGAATTCGATACAGTTTTGTAAATCCGAGATAGAATGAGAATTAGCCAACGAGGTCTAAATGAAAGTTGAAGATCTCATTAATAGGAACTCAACGGTAAAAAGACAGACAAAAACGGAGCTCGTATGCAAAAGTTACGGATGAAGCTTAGAGACTACTTTACTATAAAACTCCTATAAATACAAGGGTGAACTCCTCATATTTTCTTCACACCATAAGCCTCTCTTTCTCTCTCTAACTTCTCTCTAGCCTCCCTAAACCCCTCCCAAGTCTACGGAACCTCCCTAGAACGAGAAGAAAGCCCCGGAGCGCCCGACGGCTCCGAGAAGAAAAGCTTTCGGCTTGGAAACGCTGCTCCAGCGAAGCCCGATTTTTAATAAAAACTCGTTGTAAGTGAGCTACGCCTATACTATATTTAATATAGATTTTATTTAATTATAGTAACATTATTAGGACCTTAAAATAACTATTTGGGCTATTATTATGAGTTATATTGAGTGTTATTTAACGCTTATATAATAGTAATAATAGCTAGACTATTAATTAGTCGTGGTTAACGTTAAAAACTAAACCCTAGTGGTATTGATACTAGGTTTTGTCGAGGAAAATTGTTTTGAGATAACGAAGTGCTGTCTGAGTTCGGAATCACCACCTAATCAGGTGAGTGCATAGTCCCTTTCATCTTACACATAGATATGAAGTATTTAATATAAACTACGTGCTATGTGTGCATATTATCTGAATACTTGCTGTCTATGTTGGATGAACGTTTTATACATGTTTTAAAGGATTTAAATTGTATACGTATTTTATATATACGAATATGTGGGGTATGATAATGGGTAGAAAGATGATGAGAGATAGAAGATGACGTGAGTATACATTGGCAGCTATAGACTTAGTGCCTATGGGACAAACACCGGTAGCTATAGACTTAGTACATGTCAGACGTTGGTAGCTATGGACTTAGTACCTGTTGAACGCTGGTAGCTATGGATTTAGTACCCGATGAGTAGGATATAGCAGCTATGGAATTAGTGCTTTACGAACTAACATCGGCAGCTATGGATTTAGTACCCGATGAGTAGGATATAGCAGCTATGGAATTAGTGCTTTACGAACTAACATCGGCAGCTATGGATTTAGTGCCAGTCCTATAACCCTGGAAGTAAGGGACTTCGGAATAAACAAATGCAGGATAGACGACTCTTAGGTTAAATCCTTAAGAGTAAAGAAGATAACGGGGATGGGTAATGGGGTTAATTGTTTGATGATTAAACATAACAATTATATTATTGTGGGTTGAAAGCCCTATGTACTCACCAGGTTTCCCAACCTAACCCACTCAGTTTATGTATATCACAGGTGTTGATATGAAGTCATTTTACACTGAGAGATTTAAAGAGATGTAGATCACTAGTGTAAATAAATGTAAGTTCTATTTATGCTTATGTTTCTGTATTAACGATGACATCCCAAACGTTTTAAGATGAATAAAAATACGTTTCTTCGAAAATGTTTTAATAACGTATTTATCGTGTTTTTCTGGGAACAAATTCCGCAACCTTTTTATAAAATGAAGTACTCTGATTTTTATAAAGCATAAACAAAATCGGTCTTTTTTGGCCGTGATTTTGGGGATGTCACACTGTGTTTGTTTAACTATCTTAACAGATTAAGCCCTTATTCTCTAGATCCAAAGTTCATACTTCGTTTGTTCACTAGAAATGATATTTTTAAGGCAAAGTTTCAAATTATACCCATTGAAACCTCTTCTTAAAGGGTTTAGCTAAAACCCTAATTCTTTTAGGACATAGATCTTTGTCCAAAAAGCCTTAATATCCCAAACCAAAACATGAAAACCTAGATCTAGGTCCTAGATACCAGTTGAACTTGTAAAGTCTCGAACTTGCTTCCATGCATGGCTTTTTGGGCTCAAAAGGCCATAATAACGTCCTTAAAGCTTGCATGGGGACTCTAATGGCATAAAGTTTGCACCTTTATGCCACACCAGCCCCTTTAAGGTCTTATATCTGGAAGATTACCCTCTTGGGTCAATCATTCTCCAAAAGCTATCATTCTTTGACAAAAAACCCACATAAAGAGGTCATAAAGAAATTTAATGAACTAATAGCCAATATAGAAGCTTGATTACTAGATAATGCAGCAAATAGAGTGTAGTTCCTAGATCTACTCTTCCTTTCTTGAGCCCTCTATCTTCTTCTTCTTCTTCTACAAGCTTCAAAAGCACACCAAGATCACTCAAAATAGCTCACACTCTCAAGAAAACTCTAGGGTTTTGTGGATTAGGGTTTGGGATAAGGAGGCTAGAAATGAGGCCAAAGGGGTGGGGGTTAAGGAGCTTAAGTAGGGTGCAAAACCTCGAAATTAGGATTTCACTATGGCCGAGCTACTTGTCGAGTCGAGGGCTCTTGACTCGTCGAGTAGATAGTTCAAACCCCACACATAGTCTGCCCTCTACTCGATAAGTTAGGGCCACCAACTTGTCGAGTCCCTTTTCAAAATAAATAAATAAATAAATGAGTTAAATGCGTACCACGAACTAGACGTTACAGAAATATTTCAGCTTTGATATCTCATCTTTGAAGGATTGTAACTGATCGAATATATCACCAAAAACAATAAAATTATAGTCTAAAATCATTTACAAACTCTAAATTACATATTGGATAAAGCCGCAAGTTAATCCGACTTAAAACGAATGATATATGCTTGTTTAAACAATTTCACTGAATACTAAGCCGGTCCAAAACTGGGTTTTATCCGGAATCGGCCGAACCGGACCGGTTGTGCTCAAATCCTAGATCCGAGAACCGGCTAGAAGGTCCAAAAAAACGGTGCGGTTCGATCCGGTCCGGTCCACAAATCCAAATGCTCACTCCTAATTGCGCTTGTTACAATACATTATATAACCTTTGCAATTTGTCTAGTCTTTTTGTTTTCAAGATGGATGCAACAGAGAATCACTAGATGATCCTAATTAATCAACGGGGGAGAATGATGACAAATATGTATTGGGGCCTTAGTTCATCAATTCTAATTGCATTTTTCTGATGTTGATATTACGGATCAACTTCACTACGTTGTACACACTAGGTTTTTTTTCCCCATTTCTTCCATTCGATTTTCAATATATATGGTGGCAAGTCTAAGAATTTTCATCATGGGTGCAATAACGATTAAAAATATGGAGACTGGGCCAATATAATTTTTGTTACACAATAACGAAACTTTATATATTTCGATCCTTTTTTTATTCGATTTTCAGTGTATATGGTGGCAAGTCTAAGAATTTTCATCATGGGTGCATTAACGAGGTCTATCCGACATTAAATATTAAATAAAAATAAAAAACTTAAATGTATTGAAAAAATGGACTTTTTAAGAAAAAAAAAAAAGTAATGAAATCGGGGATTTTAGCAAAAAAAAAAAAAAAAAAAAAAAAAAAAAAAAAAAAAAAAGTTTTTCAAAGAGGGTTACTTCAGCAAAATATTTAAATATAAATTTTTGGAAGGTTTATATTTTTTTTTGGTGTTGTTGCCTATATAAATTTTCACATCATTGGGAATTTGCACCTCCCCCCTTTTCTAAGCATTGCGTCCGCCAACCGGAGCATACAACTGCAAAAGGTAATTAGGGTTTATCCTTTCAACCTGTCTGATTAATGATTACGTTTTTTTTAGTAGGTAAACAAATGCGCATTTGAAATCTGAAAGCTGGCTAAACATTCACATTATATATGATGGAAACGGAAAATCAGAAAATGCCAGTTAGCATTGTTGTCCATCGATCAACTCACGGAGTCGTTCTTTTCATTTAACGAGTAATCACCTTCTAACCTAGTTGGAGTTTATTGTGTATTATGCTAATGGCTTATTTTACTACTACAATTCCATAACTTTCTACGTATGATTTTTCGACAAATCATCATTATTAATGTTCTCTTGCTGCTTAGATTCACTTTGACTGATTGTTGGAGGTAGTGGATTTCGACATACATACATAGATCTCGGTAACCAGATGGTATGCTTTCAAACTTTCAAT
The DNA here is from genome assembly GCF_052625555.1 of Lactuca saligna. Classification (NCBI taxonomy): domain Eukaryota; kingdom Viridiplantae; phylum Streptophyta; class Magnoliopsida; order Asterales; family Asteraceae; genus Lactuca; species Lactuca saligna. The sequence goes on from NC_136417.1 coordinate 14,974,599, forward strand.
TCGGTTTGTTCTGCACTTATTTCATGTTATTAAGCTACTACTATGACTATATGGTTTATAGGGAGGTACAACTACAGACAGAATAGAAGGATGCATAAAGCATGGACCATGGGGTAGTTCACAGGGTGAATATTGGGTTTACATGCCTGAAGAAGGCTATATTAAAAAGATTACAATCGTACATGCAGGGTTTATTGATCGCATTAGATTTCAAAGCGATTGTCATACTCAAACAGGTGAAACTCAAACCTCCATTTTCGGTGGCAATGGTGGCAAGAAAACTGACACGGTAAGTGATGCTATCTGTAAGAGTTAAGACCCCTTGATGTCATCGAACACATGTGTTTGCTTCATGAGATGTGATACTTTTTTCAATTCTTCTGCAGATTTGCATTGACTACCCAAATGAATATTTGACTTCAATAAATGGGACAATTGATAATTCTGGAGGTTCTTATTCTCCTCCTATGCTGATGTCTTTAAGCTTTCATACAAATCAGATTCGTTATGGTCCGTATGGTAATTCTGATAAGGGCACCCCTTTCTCATATGATGGTAAAGATGGGATGATAATTGGATTTTATGGACGTTTTGGCCAATACATTAATGCTATTGGGATTTATGTGATTCCTAAATCACTATCACCATCATTATCTCCAAACTCTGCTCCCAAAAACAATTCCAATTCCATGCATGAGGTTCATTCCATGGTCTCCAAAATTCATTTGTTGTCATTTCTTTTATGTTTTTACTTTTTAGTGTTTAAATACGCTTACATATATCTGTGACTAAGTAATTTCATTTCACTGCAGTTGTGTTGTGAGATGTCTGGAGTAGGAATGCCAAGGGAGGCAGGACCTTGGGGGGCTGCTGGAGGTAAGCCGTGGGATGATGGAGTTTTCTCACATGTCAAACAAATACGTGTTTATTTAGGAGAGTCTTTGAAGGTGATTTATGGTATCCAATTTGAATATGTTAAAAGAGATGGTAATTCCATTTTGTCACAAATGCATGGAGGAACATGTGGGGATAAAACAGAACTGGTAATGTGCATAAATATACATTTTTTTCTTTCTTTTTGCAATTCATGATTGTCATGATTAGTGTAGGCTGACTGGAGAACCATGATCTTGATTCTTGACAGGTTGATTTGGATGGTGAGAAGGAGTATTTGACTGGGATATCAGGGTTTTATGGACCTGTTGTGGAGTTGGATGGATTGGAAGGGATAACCTCCATTACTATTCACACAAACAAGAAGATGTATGGGCCTTATGGACAAGAAAGTGGAGAAGGGTATGTTTATTTTACATCATCATCATCTCCAGGGAAGGTGGTTGGTTTTCAAGGCAGGAATGGTGATTTTCTAACTGCAATTGGTGTTCATATGGAGTATTTCTGAAAATATGATGATGGAAGAAGCTTTGACTTTTTGCTAAGATAGTAAGATGCATGTATTCATCAAACTTGGAATTTTTAACTAGTGATGGCTATATATATGATTGTCATTTTAGGTTTTTATTTTTTATATATTTTTTTTTATCAAGCACTCGTAGTGTCTAAAATCGTAGTATTTAATAAAATTAGATCATAAAACATATAAGAGAACAAACTTGTAGATTAACAAACAAATTGGTAGTAAAGTGCTCTATGATTTGAAAACACAACTATAGTGTACGACTTATAGAGAAGGCAAAACTGTAAATTTGGTCCTTGTGGTTTGTAAAAAACTTTGGATAGGATCCAAAAAGGTTTCGATTTGCATGGAAGGTCCAAAATCAAAACTTTTTTGTGGTTTTGATATTTGGAACACCTGAAATGATGGTTTTGCCTTTTTTTTTGTATTTTTTATATGCAGGGGGTGTTTGACTTAACTTTTCACAGCCAAAAGTTTTTTTTGTAAAAAAAAAAAAAAACAAAAAGATGTTTGGCAAACTAGTAACTTTCGGAGTTTTAATACAAGGAAAATCAACTTTTTGGAAAAGTCAGGATTCCCTGACTTTTTGTAACTTTTTGGAAAAGAACTTTTAAGCTTTTAAAAGCTAAGTCAAACACGTCCGTATTTTAATACTTTTTTATTTTAAAAAAATAACATCCCATATTCTCTCTCTCTCTCTCTCACACACACACATATACAAATTTTTCTCCCAACACAATACTCAGATCTTCTTCTCAATCTCATCTGCTACATAACCACCGTCATCTGTAAATCATCACCCTCAACCACCCAATCGACATTTCAGAATCACCTATAGATCAAGCTACATTCGACTGCATCCTTCACAACGCCTGAGACCATAAATAGAAACCCAATCTCCATGATTTCTCCGTCAACAACCCCAACGAAACCATCATTGATCCTCTATATGAGTTCTTGCAATGGAGGAATAAACCCAGATCTTGAAATGACTTATCCCCTTTGCTCAACCTCTTCATGATCGATCCAAACAAAGATCAATTTTAGGAAATCGATCTGGTTAGCAATTGGGGAGCAGTGATGCGAGAGTGGTGTTAGCCATTTCTTAATCCCATCATTCGTCTTTTTGTTATCTTTATCACACACACAAATACAGACACACAATGTATGTGAGTTCCCTCCTGTTGGTGAACAACAGAGTAAACCCAAGATGGGTGCTTATGATTTTTTTTTATCATCTATTGCTCTTTCAGATGAAATTTTTGATCTTATTGGAAGAGAGATTGAAGAAACAGATGAAATTTTGAGAGAATTTGAAAGGGTTATTGATTTTTGGAGTGCATGTGCCTGTTTTTGTTTGAAGGTAAGAAATCAATTTCTATCCCTTCTGGATTTTTGTATTAGCTATGAGATGAACACAAGATCTTCATTTTCATCTTTCCCGTGATTTCTTCATCTTCATCTAGTTCCCAGATCTTCATATTGTTCAGATGGTAATGGTGATATTCAATTTTTCTAAAATTAAGAACGATGAAGATGGGTTTTGTAGAGAGAGAGAGAGAGGGTGTCTATCTTTTTTGTTTTTTATTTTTTCATAAATTATTAAATTAAATAAGAAAAAAAAAATACAAAACTGAAACTAAAAGGGTAAATTGGTAATTTCAATTTTTTTTGGACCAAAAACCCAGAAAAACATTGATTTTGGACATTCTGCGCAAGCTGAAAACTTTTTGAACACAATCCAAAGTTTTTTGCAAACTACAAGGACCAAATTTGCAGTTTTGTCTATAGAGAATAAAGAGTTATTTTTAAAAAGTAACGTTTAATATTAATAGCCATAATGCATATATAATATTTGAAACCAAAATCATCGATACCTTTTAAAATACTCTTTTGACTTCGTGTCGTTATTTGATATTAATTTTTGAGAAATTAAATATCTTTATATATATTTTTTTCTACATATCCATGTTAAATAGTGATAAATGGATTAAAATATTATTAATTTTATTAAATATGATACATACTGGCATTTAAGATGGATCGGAAAATGACTAGGAAAAAATATAAGAAAATATTTAATTTCTCCTATATGTTTTCATCATAGGAAAATTGTGGTTATCGAAGATCCTTTGTAAGTGTCATCTCTTTCATCATATTAATGCTGTATTTTTCCTGATAATTTGTTTGTTGGTATACTATCGCAACATTAAATTCTTTTGATTTCTCAATTTATCTACCTATTTCTTTAGATATTTTAAGCTGTTTGTTGTCTTTCTCTTTCTCACTAAACAAACAAGAAAGAAAGTCTGAATTGACAAATTTGAATATTACATACTAGTTTGTCAAGTCGTAAATGATTTCGTTAAATGATCTCATAATATCAACAACTACATAGTAATCAATTTGCAAAACAAATGAGTGTTTCACGAAATGTATAGAAAATCATGAAATAAAGTCAAAACTAAAATTGTACGGTCATTTGAAGTTTTTGGCTGTCTTAATTATGAAATTATATACAAATAATTAACTAACATAAAAAACCTTATAAAATCTCTTAAAATAGTTTGCAAAAAGATCTCTGCAAAATAACACCACAAGTAAATATCCAAGGTATATATGTCTAGTTTAAATTCAAATGTACAGTTGATATACATAACTTAAAACAATTGTGAAAAGTGTTTTGAACATTAAATTGGTTTCGGGGATTGCATATTTTGGTCTATTTGGTTGATAATCATATTCATGGTTTGGCTTTTCTTTAGGCTATGGTCGGCATTTTACTCGGCGGGCTCAACATACAACATCCCTCGACGGTGGCATGTCAAGGGTAGCATGGCTCGACGGCATAAATGTGCCTGAGGAGGGAGAGGAGCCAACAATTATTTTGCAATTTTTTTTAATAAAAATTTACCTTTTTAACCTGTATATTCAAATTTTATGTAACCACTCTTTACAATTCAAATTCAACTAACTTTTTTTTTTCTTTAAGCTAACTGTTAGAGTTTTAAAATTCAAAATTAAAAAAATCACATTCACCATCTATAAATACATCTAGCGTATTTTTTTTTTGACACACCGGTCTATCCTATACTTTTCGCAAACCAATCTAATTTAAAAAAAAAATTAAATCTTGGAAATTGTGTGCACGATTATTACTTTCTACTTGTACAAATAACCATTTACTTTTTTATTTTTGATTATACTATTTAGATCCCAGATTTTCTTATAGGATTTTTTTAGTCAAACTGATGTTTTTTTCAATACCTGGGAAATTAAACTATTTGACTTTGAAAATTTAATATTTTCAACTTTTTTATGTTTTGAAACTTTAATATTTTTCATCTTTTTTGTAAAAAATAAAAGTCATTGAACACTATAATTTGTTAATATCAAATTTTATTTTAAATAATCTAAGAATCTTTTTTTTTTTTTAAATTGAACCTCATTAATATCACAACATATATTATATATATTATAACAAATTCAAACTCCATATTTACAAATTTAGTTTTGGTCTTCACAAATTTAATTTTGATCTTTACAATTTACACCATTGATATCTATAGATTTCAAACATTGAAAAATGTATACTCTTAATAGCTGATTAATTGTCAGCTAATCCAACTATAACACATTTAATATAAAATCAAAACATTTTTATTGTAAACAAACAACAACAGCTTCTGATTTTAACAAAAGGTAAATTGAAAATTCTTGTAAATATCTTTTTATCCACTGAGACATATACCGGTGTAGGCAACCGCTGGAGAGAAATCGTTTGCCTTGCTTCCATTGACGTCTTCACAATGACCTCTCACATTCGCTATTCCCTCGCCGCCCACTGCCATGGTTAAAACACCCCACCGTCACTTCCTTCGACCACCACAACTTCCACTCCTCACGATTTCACCACCATTTGACTTACTCCAATCGATTGACATGTCCTAGAAATCCCCCTTATGGCCTCGCGTCTCACCGCTGCACCCACTGGAAACAAAGAAACCCTCTTCTGGCCTCACCCTCGTACTTTCTCTTTCTCCAATCAAGCAACGACCATCGAAGCGTCGTCTGTGCGGTTGTTGTTGTGGTCGATCTTGAGGGTCGATCGTGAGGGTTGCGAGATGAGATAATTTTGGCAGATGATAAAAAGTTTAGGATTTTAGGGTTTAGTTTTTAATTTATAGGTAGTTGGTTTTGATGGGTTTTGGTCATAAGACATCCTATGTGCTCATACAAACCCTAATGCTTGGATCTAGGTTTCTCTATTGTACATGCTTTGAATCCAAGACTATAAACCCTAATTCTAGCATACATATAATCATATTAACATGAGAATAAGTTTATAGTATTACCTTGATTGTTATGTAGCAATAACAATCACAAATCTCCTTGAATTGACTTTGGAAGGCTTAGAGTCACAAGTGTCACTCCTCTAATGGTTCACAAACACCATAAGCAAGAGGATGAAGAGGAGAGAGGTTGGAGGCTGCCAAAAACGTGTGTAAACCCTTACAAGAAGCTTAGCCACGTTTTTGAGCCTTAAGGGGTCTTTATATAGTTGGGCTATTAGGGTTATCTAACAAGGAAACCCTAATTTGGATGCTTAAGCCCTAAGCAACCCATAGACTCCTTTAATTAAGCCCATGGACCAAATTGCAATTATCTTATAATTACAATTCCAGTCCCTTAAGTTTAATTAATCTCTTTTAGTCACAAAACTAATTACCAATTAATTATTGACTAATATTAATTAAACAATATGATTTCTCCTTTAATATATTATTCTCGTAATACATTAATAAATCATATTTAATCCTTACTCTCCATAAATCATCCTATCAAGTTGCTTTGGTGAAGGCAACCCAAAAGGACCATGCACCATCGGGTCAAGTACATACCAAAATAGTTATGGACTTAGACACTAATCCAACAGTCACCCACTTGGATAAGTCTAACAACTATTCTGCGTATGACTTCAGATCCTGATCTGCAATCGTAGCTTTCCAAAGCCGCTGTCAACTCTGATCCTATCAGATACTCGTGTCCTTAGATAAGGGATCATATATTCCTCCATTCTAGATATCGTATGAGATATGATTTCTAATCATTCTCTTTGTACTATATCTCGATTTCCGATTTATGACGACAGACTAATTGAACAAATCAAATTAGCCCTAGCCCGGCCGAGCATTTACGTATGTCATCACTAAACCATCGATGGGCCCAAAGATATCGCTTTTATCCTACTTTGGATAAGAGGAACGGATAAACTTTGATACAATGCTCGCTTACACTCACTCACCGAATTACACACAACAATATGTTTTATAACACCAAGTTACTGGTGCGTTTACATATTATCAATGTGCAACCGATTCGCAAGATACAACTTACACATCTCGGTTTCAAGAATATAAGATGTTATCGTCTCACTAATCACTCGTAATACAATTCATGGAGTGATCCAAGTGAGCGTGGGTTTAATCCAATGCTCAAATCATATTCATAAGCACTCATGAACGTTGCAGCAAACATTTGCTAATGTCTAATACTCTTCTAGACAATCCACACACCAATTCACGACAATCTTCATTCATATCTACTTCCAACATATGAACGACTGTGGCCTATTCGAATAATTCGATTATTCTAAATAAACTCAATTATTCTGGAAGTCAAAACATGCAAGGTGAAACACAAGAATAATACTAATCCCATATGGCCTCAAACCTTTGAGTATAAACAAAACACGTTTTATTTATCACCATATCGATTACTCATTATTTGTCGTTTCGGGTAATCAACTTCTTACTTGAATTCCAACACTTGTCCCATGCTCCTAGCATGCACACAATGTTTACCTATGGTTCTTACTTTTGTGAAATAGACAAATTGAACACATTTCCAATCATTCTCATTTTACAACTCCAAATCCATTTTCTTAAGTGTAAGAATATCAAATTCTTGTTACTTATAGAATATACTAGATTCTAACACTTTATGCAATGATCCTTTTGTAATGTCACTACACCAAATTCTCAAAGACTATTGCCAATGATATTACAAATTCCTCTAACGTAGATTGTTACAAGACAATTCCTTAGATATGATGTCTCTCTCTCAAAGTACATTCCTTTGAACATCCTTTTGCATAAAGGTTTCTAATCTAGTCATAGATTTTCAATATTTACTTCCCAATATGGACACGCTTCCATATTTTCCATATGACAACTAATTTCCTAATAGAATCTTATCTATTCGTAATGATGTCGATATGGTCCATTAATACCATGCTTCCAACTACTCACAAGCAACCAATCCTCGTCGAACTTTGGATTGTTCTTTGACAGCTGTTTAATTATTTTAGTCAAAACCGATTCTAGTCCCTTTTCCCTCTAAATGCGTTAGACATTTGGAAAATTTTAGAATGGTCAAACATTAAAGCATTTGCAATCGATCCTATACTCGAAGCGTATGGGACACGACGCACAATGTTTTATTTTCTATGTTCTCAAAATTCGAATTGTGAAGAGGAATGCCGTAATCATAATTGAAACTTTAAGAACACACTATGTACCCTTGACTAAATTTATTAACATTCCACAACCTAATCCTTTAGATTTGAAATGAAGCATAATATTCTCTCCCTTAATTATAGCAAAACAACCTTTCAACTCTTACAACTTTGCAAAGTATGACTCTTGTTTTCTATAATTAATATTGCCAACTATGCAATACGTGCCTTAATAATCATACAATCATAACATTTATGCTCCCACTATCATGATGATTATTATAAAACATAACACTTATGCTCCCACTAGCTTCGACATGTATTCATAAACATCTTAACTTTCAGAAAAACAATACCTATTGAATTTCTTAAGTCCATGTTTCTAATACTTAGTGCTTTGATAATCTTTTATCAAGGCTTTTTGAACTTATACACCTTTGCCTTAGATAGTTCATATGTGTGTCTTAACAATTAAGACTAATTGCCAAACCTCACAATTCAAATTATGGAAAGGGATGCCGTAACCATGATCGAATTCGAGAATGCAATTTTACAATCACTATCTTCTTAAAATCTTTCTTAGTGAAAGCATTTCCTCACAATCATTTTCATGAAGGAGGAAATCTTATGACACTTAGATTTAAACGGTGTATGTGTTCCTATCCATGTGAATTTTGTTAAAACCAAAGTTTACGACAAATTCAAACTCATATGGATCGAACTTTCTTAATCTTGATTTCTTGCCTTATGGTAGCACAGCTGCCCACCACGTCTTCCAAGTAGTTAAGTAGCTCACCTTTTCCTATCAATGTACTTTCCATTGATCAAGGTCCTTGCCTTTTATGCATTCAAATAAGAACTCATAGGACTCACATGCATAATTAACTCGATTGGATTGGCACAGAAACAAAATAATGTCTTCATGATAGGTTGTAAACCTCAACTCGTGTGCTAGTGATGATCAATAAGGTTTATTTGATTTGTTCTTGAACCCTTTCAAGACCATTAAGACTCCCACTGACTCCTTGACATATAATATTCTTTTGTCAATAAACATTTCTTGACAAACAAATATTCAAGAGTTAGTGTAGTTTTTATCAAAACTCTTCACAAATTGGTCCTAGTTGGTCTTTTGTCTTATCCAAGACATCACAACTTTCCACATTTGACGAATGTTATAAACCTTTAATACTTTTCACTCACATGTCACAATCTTAACTTTAAGACTTGTTATTGAAACGAAGTATGATTGACTTCTTGATTTGACCATTTCTTCAATCTTTGATTCCTCTTCTTAGACATACAATTGTACTAAGATTCACTTAGAGGATCAATAGAGATATGGTTCTTAATCATTAAGACCTATCATAAAGCATAAAAGCTACTCTCCCTTCTTCTTAGAATGGAGAAACTCTTATCTTTCTGCCTACTTGATTCTTCTTATTCGTTTGCTATTGATCTAAACCCTTTAATCAATTCAAAATTACACTTAATCTTGTAAGTGTAATCATATTTACTAAGCCTTTAGTAAATCATGACGAATATCTTTGTTACTCTTATGGTGAACTCGATCAACACACAACTTTGTGTACTCGATCTCCTAGTCCTTCACTTGACATTTCCATAAATAACATAACTAAGAATCATATCCATTCGTTGTAGAAATATGCAAACATCAATTTTCATAATGATTTCATTGCAAGGAAGTAAACAAATAAATAAGTCAAACAAAATTTATTTTATTTACAAAAGCAGCGGAAAAACATTTGTCCTTACAATGCAAAATCTATTGAAAACTATGTAAAATGAAAATTTCTAACAACTCTATCATAACTATCTAAGCTCAAAATCCAATCTTCAAGTCCATGAGATCGAGATCCATCTCTTGTGATTAGATTCATCTTGCTCTCTTATCAAGCTTCCTTTCTTTTCACCGATCCTTCAAAACATTCAAATGCAATCTTATTACATCATGTATTAAGAATCAATGAATAGGAACTTAATGGAGTTAGATAGTGGATTCTTACCTAAAGCGTAGTCATACTTTTGACTCTCCCATCTCTTAGATCTCTTAGGTAAATAGGGCAACTTCGTTTCCAATGCCCCTTCTCTTGGCAATAAAAGCAAACTGACTCCTTTGGAACAACACATGGAACTACCTCAAACTTTTTGATCATTGCATGTCTTTCATTGCCATTGTCTATATCCATAGAGGTCTTGAAGGTAGATTCACCAATCAACTTTTCTTTTCTATTGCGCTAAACCATTTCTGATTCAGCAACAACAAGCATATATGTGAGATCTATAAGGGTCACGTCGCGGTTCATCATATAGTACTCTCTTACGAACTCACTATATGAGTTAGGAAGTGACTGAAGAACCCAATCAACAACCATCACTTCACCGACAACAGATCCCATCATTCTTAATCTATCAATGTGTGACTTCATCCCTAAGACGTGTGCACACACCGACTTTCCCTCTTTATGTTCACTTGCCAAAAGGGCTTGAGTGATATTGAACCTTTCAATTTTACAATCTTGTGGGTTAGGGAGAATAATTGGAGGAAGAGGAGGAAGTGAAGCATGATTTCTTGTTCCTCGATCGAATCGTGGAATATCATCTTCATGTGGAATACTTGTTCCACGGGATTTGAGAAGACCATAGTTGTCGAACTTTGACATCGGGAGAAAAACGAATTCAAGTTAGTTGATTGATTGAGTCCTTGGTAAATCACCCAAATGAAATTCCAAGGCTAGGACCCAACACAATATCCTACAACTCGGGAGAGGGATGCCGTAACCCAAATGCAGAACATTTGAAGGTAAGTGAATGACGATTCACTAATTTCCACCATGAAAAACGAAAAAGAAATTTAAGTTTTAAATCTATGAAAACTCCTAGATCCTTTGAGATTCATTGAACATTTCAATGGCATGTTTAAATCTCGATATGCCCCTCTAGTTTGTGACTGGGATGCCGAGGATCACAAAGCGGGTGTGAATAACCATGCAAACTACATGGTGCCCTCACATGTTACAATCACCTATTCGATGTGCCGGTAAACCACACACGCTCCACCGAACTATGACAAACATTGAGTCACCCTTTGCTACCTTTGCTTAGAACCATTTAGTGTGCTGGTAAACCACACACGCTCCACTAACGTCTTCGCAAGGGCACAAAGTGTAATTTCATGGAATTGCATCAATTCACTTTTGCCTAAGTAACTAAGATTGGGAATTTGAAAAACATTTAGTTACTTTGTATTTCATTATACTTATAATGGAAGGTTTCGTCCTATCCTACCCGTTCGGCTAACGACCCTCCACTAGTCAAGAGTGCAGTGGGTAAGAGTGGATACCCATTCAATCGCCATTTTATAGGCAATTTCCTTAAACACCTCTTATAGACCAACTTCGTGAATGAGGCCTACTAACGGTAAGACTGACTTTTACTCATACATATATATAATATTAGACCTTTAATGTTATATATAGTATATGGTGTATTTTATACTTTCAAAATACTATATGGTTAACTTTAACAATTACACTTTTAATTCAATTAAAAGGTTAACCTAAACCTTTATGGATTTATTAAATCTCTTTTAATTATACTCCTTAATTAATTAATAAAACCATAAGGGTGTGATTTTAACTTTTCAAAACATTACTAGGGTTTTAGAATTTAACATTTCTAATTAAACTTTTAATCAACTTTTAAATTCCAAAACTTGAGGGCAAGTTTTGAAAACTTTCAAACCATAAGGGTTTAGAATTTAAATATGCATCAAAATTAAACTATTCAATCAAAATTTAAATTCCAAAACTTGAGGGTAAGTTTTGAAACCTTTTTCAAAACATTAGGGTTTTAACTATTTAAATTTCAAAACAACAAAACTTTTGGGGTTCAAATTTAAACTATAAAACCTAAAGGGATTAATTTGAAACTATTCCAAACTTTGTCAAGAATATTCTAGATCACATAATTCAAATAAGGCAATTAACTATAATTGGTGGTTATCTAATTAGATCTAGTTCAAATTCTTGCAAGATAATGATCAAATAATTTCCATAACTTCACATATATCAAATAAGGTAACAATTATCTAATTAGATGACCAAAATCTTTTATTTTGACAAGGATAATCATAAAGGATTAACAAAATTCGAATTTTATTAAGTTTAAACAATTATGGTAATTATCCTAAGTCATAATAGGTAAAAATCCCGAAAATCCGCCTGTCTGACGAGTTGACTCGTCGAGTCAGCCTTGGACTCGTCGAGTCTGCATGGACTCGGCGAGTCCAGCCTCCAGAATCCAAAAAATCGAATTTTCCAGTTATATCAAGCATCAATACAATAGAAACCAATCTAGGCTCTAATACCACTGATGGGTTTTGGTCATAAGACATCCTATGTGCTCATACAAACCCTAATGCTTGGATCTAGGTTTCTCTATTGTACATGCTTTGAATCCAAGACTATAAACCCTAATTCTAGCATACATATAATCATATTAACATGAGAATAAGTTTATAGTATTACCTTGATTGTTATGTAGCAATAACAATCACAAATCTCCTTGAATTGACTTTGGAAGGCTTAGAGTCACAAGTGTCACTCCTCTAATGGTTCACAAACACCATAAGCAAGAGGATGAAGAGGAGAGAGGTTGGAGGCTGCCAAAAACGTGTGTAAACCCTTACAAGAAGCTTAGCCACGTTTTTGAGCCTTAAGGGGTCTTTATATAGTTGGGCTATTAGGGTTATCTAACAAGGAAACCCTAATTTGGATGCTTAAGCCCTAAGCAACCCATAGACTCCTTTAATTAAGCCCATGGACCAAATTGCAATTATCTTATAATTACAATTCCAGTCCCTTAAGTTTAATTAATCTCTTTTAGTCACAAAACTAATTACCAATTAATTATTGACTAATATTAATTAAACAATATGATTTATCCTTTAATATATTATTCTCATAATACATTAATAAATCATATTTAATCCTTACTCTCCATAAATCATCCTATCAAGTTGCTTTGGTGAAGGCAACCCAAAAGGACCATGCACCATCGGGTCAAGTACATACCAAAATAGTTATGGACTTAGACACTAATCCAACAGGTTTAGGGTTTTAAACGTATTGGGTTGGGCTTAAAAAGATTGGACTTTTTTAAAACGAAAATTGGATTTTTTTTCTTAAAAAAATAAGTCTTTTTATATAAAACTTATTTTAATAAACCCTTTTAGTATTAAAATTTTATAAAATATTTATTTTTATGTACTTTTTATTTTTATATTTTTTCAATATTCTAATTATTTATCTGATGTGGTTTTTTAGAGATGTTTAAGTTTTTAGGAATCAACTTGTCGGTTAGAGATAAAGATTTTTCTACAAAAACTTCGGCATTTTCCACCAATCAGGCTATATAATTATATCAATTATGATGCTTTCATATACAACATATATACTAACTCACTTGAAATTTGATTGCAGAAGTTCAAGTCTCGTGAGGAATTATTGGAGTGGACACAAAACACTGCACGTTCTTTAGGATATGTCATTGGTACTAGAAGATCAAAGGCATATGGGAACAGCTTCGTGCATACAATCATACTTATATGTGATCGTGGTAGAGAGTACAAACCTAAAGAGTATACAAGTAGAACATCTGGAAGCAAAAGAGTAATTGTCAATTTCAATTGGAAGGAAAGGATTCAAGAGAACATGATAAATGGACGCTAAGGGTAATATGTGATGAACGTGATAAATTGACGCTAAGGGTAATATGTAAAGAACCTGAAAGGCATAATTATGCGTACGCCATTGACTTAAATGAAGAACCACGGATGCATGATCCATTCCTAATGAAGAGTATTCCTGATGTATTTCATGATTACATCGACAAGATACAAGATGTACTCGGTGATGGAAACAGTGAGTTTCGAGCGGTAACTGTTAGTCTAGGGCACAGTGAAGACCAATGGCTATACATTCGACAACAATTGCTTGAAGAGTTACAAAGTCAATTTTATGCATACTAACTAGCTTTTACTGATGGGTTCAATGAGGTATACGAGTCTTTGTGTTGGTTCGAATCACCTGCATATTTGTGACATTGGATGAATTTGCCTTTGACTGATTACTTGATTGCCAACAAGTTTAGTGTGATTGTTCATTGTCTAAGCCATTAACAATCTACAGCGTGCTTCCCTCTTTGGAGAGGTCCTGAAGAGTTTCAATCTCACCGAAACATTACAGTGGTACTTGTAGGCAAACATTATATTTCAATGTCTTTAAAAGGAAATTACCCAATGCCTCCCACCACAACATATTGGAATACTCATAAAAGCTCGTCTGCATCTTTTTGGCAAACTATGTATTGGTCGCGTTTTAAATTATACAATCAACGTAGGCCTCGTAGTTCTGAAATACTTTGGATACATATAAAGGATTAAGTATGAATGTAATTGAACTCGTTTGATATGTATTGCTTTCAAAATTTTGTTTTATTATTAGTATGTCATATTTGTAGGCTTTTGTTATAATATTAAAAAAAACGATTTTAATAAATTACATACAAATAACCTAAAAAATATATAAAAAAAATAAATTATATTTAGCCTATTTTATTTTGCAAGTTTAATAACCTAAAAAATAAAAAATATATATATATTTTACCTATTTTATTTTGCAGGTTTAAAAAAATATAAAAAAATTATATTTAACCTATTTTATTTTGCAAGTTTAAAAAAATTATTAAAATACTTTTACATAAAAATGTATTATGATTGGTAAAAAATTCATCATTATTTATTAAGTACTTAATAATTACAAATAAAAGACATAAAATAATTATGCAGTGATGGTTATTAAAAGGTAATTATTAGAATAACGATTTGTTTATTTGAGGAAAAAAAGTAAGGTAAAGGGGTCCTTTAAAATTATTAAAGGGTCTAATTATATCGATCATTTTCTTTGCTAAACCATAGTTGCTTGTTTCTTTGTCATTTTCAATTTTTTCTTCTTTTATAAGATATGTCTTATTTTTATTGTTTGTTATATATCCTTTTATATTTTGTGATTTTAATTAGCAAAATATAAATGATCAATTTATTTAATAATATTAAATTTTAATTAGCAAAATATAAAGGATCAACTTATTTAATAATATTAAATTAATTACCTAAGTTATTTAAAATCATTATTTATTAATATTATGAATTATTATTTTATTTATATTTACTATTTTTTATTATTTTAGTTTTCTTGTCGTTTCATTAAAATATGTAGATTTAATGTTGTTTTTTCATTTATTTTTTCATGTTTTGTTTGTTTGTTTATTTTTTCAAAACTTTTTGATGTTATTGTTCGTTTATATTATTTAATTTTAACTTTTTGACGTTTTTTCCGTTTATCCGAAACTCACTTTTAACAAAATCAAATCTTCTGAATCTGAAAGTTTTTTTTTTTTACAACTCATGAATTGTTTTTATAAATTTTCTTTCGTGAAAAAGTGTAAAAAATATATGTTCGAACGTTGTAAAAGTTTAAAGAAAAATTGAAAAAGTAAGAAAAAATTATAAATAATATGACGGCAGTGTCGACGCCTGATAGTCTGACGATTTGGTGGTCCAACGGCGGCAACTTGGTGGTTCCGTGGTCCGACGAAGCGACGATGAAATATAACTTATAATATTTCATTTTTATATGTATAATTATTTGATGTACCCAAGGCCTCCTATTTAAGCGTTATCGCAGACGAAATATTTAATAAAATATTTAATATTATATTTTTTATTAATTTTTAATCGGTTTTTAATTATATATAAATTGCAAAATCATGAATTAAACCCATAATTTTTTTGAGTATTTTTCAGTAAATATAAAAATAAATTGCTATGCTTATTGTAATTTAGTATATGATGATTTAATGATTTAAAACGTCGTATATATATATAGTTTGTAAAATATAATAATTTTATATATTTGTTCTTTTTAACTTATTTAAAAAAATTGAAATAAATTATTTAAATAGAAAAAGTAAACATAATTAATTAATTGAAAATAATAATAATAATAATAATAATAATAATAATAATGATATTAAATAATAAAGTTTATGAAATAATTAGGTTGTAAGATAATTATTATTAAATATAATGATTAGGCTAAATCATATGATAATAATGATAAAAAAAAAGTAGCATGAAATTGAATGTAATATAGTATAGTGATGTGTGTATAGTAGGACTCATACATTTATATTTTCGAGCTCATTCCACACCATCCTACGAAACATCAAACTTATTTAAATCTCTCAAATTCAAAAATGTATTCTCGTAGCCAACAAAAAAATCCCTAGAAGAAATAAGAAAAATTATTCAAACACTTCACCGAACAAATTGTCTTCTTTGGTATATCGACCTCAATTTGAAGCACCCATATACTCACCACCAATGATTCATTATCCTGAAAATGTTTCATATTACACATGATGCAAACCAAACCCAATTTCAATCTCCAACCCAAATTCCATTCCAACCCCGATTCCAATCTTCAATAGAAATTTCATCTCGACCCCAATTCCAATCTTCATCTCAAATTCCATCCCAACCCTAAATTCACAACCTGAATTTAACCCATTTGAAAAAATGCAATAAAATATCTTTCAATCTATTGAATTGGATTCAACCGAATTCGATAATCCACCCTTCACTCCATCCCGCCCTCTACCACACAACCCTTAAGTCAACAAAAAGAAGAAAGGAGGGCCAACAACAAAATTGGTCAACGGATGAAGAAAAAGGCGTTAGTGGAAGCATGAGTTGACATATCAAAGGATCCTATCATTGGTGATGACTAAGATGGATAAACTTTTTTATGTAAAAGTGTGGAATTTTTTTATTAAGCGCATGAAGAGAGGTTCATACCGAACAAAAGATAAATATATTCAAAACGGAGGAATACAAGCAAATATGCAACGAATTTCAATGGTATCTACGTCAATGTGAAGGTGCTAATGATGCACAAATCCTATCCAAAGCAAAAGAAGTGTACTGTAAGGAAAAGAAGAAAACATTAAAAAAATATTAGTTTTTGGAATGTTGTGAAGGACAAAGAACAATGGCTAAACATTACATGTCGGAAGACTTCACATGTAGTTTAAAAAGAACAAAAACATTCAAAAACTCCCATAGTTAATCTTCGGATGCACATATTGGAATAGACCTCAACGATGACAAACCATATGATATTTTGAGGTGGAGTCGTCCTATAGGAAGAGATAAAACAAAGAGAAAGATCAAGGGTGTCGAAGGTTCTTCGAGTGAGGAGAAAAGAGAGGGGCTAATGGAGTTAAATGAGCACATCAAAAGAATGTTGCAACTTGCGAAACAAAAATAAAGAAACCGTGAGTGGAAGGTAATGATGAAAGACGTTTCAAAATTAACTGAGCGTCAACGTCGAGTTGTGGAGAAAATGCAAGAGGAGCTTATGAAAAAATATAAATTTGACAAGTAGCATTATGTCAAGTTTTTAAGTGTTTAATTTTAAGTCTAGTATTTAGTAATTATAAAACCTTAAATTAGGAAAGATATCTCAAAATTTCCCATAATACCCCTGGGACTAAAACTGTCCCAGATTTTGAATTACTCCAACAATAAGAAGCTCATCTCTTCTAATTATCCCTCCGCTTATTGAAACACCCTTTTGATGTGTTTATGTAATGTGTTCATAGTTTCTAGAGCAATAAGGTACAACTTAGTGAGTGTGTGGTACAACATCTTTCCGATGCACGATGAAGAAGCAATTTCTTTCAAACCTAATCATTCAACTTGATTATAACATCAGTCTTTCCATCGAGTTTCTGAACCAATATATTCTTCCATTGGATTTGAAGTTTGATAGTCCTCCTCCACCATGGTACCAGAAGTGAAAGGGTTGACTGGATCAATTCCCCTGATTTTCGTATTTTCTATGTTGCTGTTAAACTCGTGACCTAGTTGTGGGGAGTTATTTTTCCTTTAATTTCTCATTGTTTGTTAGTGTGTAGGGTTATTAAAAGCCAAGGATTATGTCTAGATGAGTCGAAGGTAAGTCAATAATTCAACAATATATCCCATTGTTCTTCTCCTTATTCATCTTATTCACCTTCTCTATGTAATTGTATCAGTAATATGATACCATTTGTTCTTGTTCTTGTTCATCTTTTTCACATTCTTCTCTTTCTAATTGTATCAAAGTTGTGAAGGAGAAGGATTTAGCAAAGCCTCTATCGCTCATCCATGGCATCCACGGTGGTCGAGGTTGAATATGATCAAGATATGGGTTTGAATTTCATTTTTCTTTTTTGATTTTAATTTAAGAAAAAAATTATCTTAACAGACACGTGGACCAAATATGATGTTTAAGATGCCAACTAGATGCCATTAACCGGTTAACCCCTTCACATTTTGAATAATGGTCTTTTTAACACATAAAAATCAAGTTTATTCCCTTAGAAAGTCAAAAAATATCATGAGGGACCTCTTAAACCAAAACTAGTTAGTTCGTTGAGCTATAATGACATTATCCCTTTGCATCATCAAATTGTTGCAAAAAGTATGTGTTTTAGCCTTGTGTTTTTTTTTTCGATTTTCATATGTTAGTTTTGTTTCATAAAGTATGTTGCTATAACTAGAGAAAATGTCATAGAGTTATAGGTTGCATGTACCTATAAGTGTTTATGAGAAAATCTGTTGTGCAAATCTCTTTGATGTAACCTAGAAAACTCATCACGTAGGATGTCACGTAATAAAAACTTAAAGAAACTCATCATAATGATTGAATTTGTACAAAAATAAAAGTAACTTATTTTGCAAATAATAATAATAATAATAATAATAATAATAATAATAATAATAATTAAAGACTAAATGTGTATAAAGCGATAACTTAAGCTAAATTAGTCGGTCGTGAACGTGTACAAAAACAATAAATTCAAAGGTTTATTTAAAAATAATAATAATAAATAAAACTAAACATATGCAAAATATGTATATAAAAACTATATTACATTTTAAGGTCATTTTTATATTACAAAAATAGGATGACGATTACAAGTTTACATTTCCGGAAATAGTAAGAAACATGGGTCCCGTAATATCAATTGATTATTGTATACTTTTATGTCAATACTGCCAATACAAAATAGTAGGTACTGCCATTTTTTCTGTGCCTTCGAGACTAGATCATCATCACCGCCCCGACTATCATTCCGTTCGCTCATTTGCCTCTCATTCTGTAGTTTCTTCACAATCATTACCACCACTCCACCAGAATTACACTGTGATTCTCACCTTCATCTGCATCACCAAACATGAACAACTCTGGTTTGTCTCATCTATTCTTCATCGAAGCATTTCAATTTCACTTACCTGCTCTACTTTCTTGCCGATTCATTGTTGTGCAATTTAACTTACACTAAGTTCTGCTTTGCCTGTAATTCGTCGTCTATTCACCTTTTATGACCGGATTTATATGCTTTTTAGGGTTTTCTACTTGACGTTTGTTATTTATAAGTTACGTGAGCTTTAATCACTCGCTATTCACCCTAGCGTAGATGTGAATTGTTGTTTTACTTTGATAATCAGAATTTGTGTTGGTAATTTGTTGATGTTATGAAGATGAATCTAGTGCAATTGAGTTTGGAGATTGGCTGATGTTTTACTTGTTTCCCCTTTCGAAAATTATTGGAGATGAAGTGGGATCTATGGTGGTTTGTCCCAAATCGGGCAATGCATTACAGGGGTTTCAGAACCGTGCCTTTAATGTGTTATTTTTATGTATGCTCTTTAACATAATGCTTTTCTGTTTATGGTTGTTTGATGTGTTATATTTGTGCATACTCTGATACAGAGAGTCCCCAAGACATGGTTCCTCCAGTTGAAGGCGTTGCTGGGGGTGGGACAGCATATGGATGGGGTGATGGCAGCTTACAAGTACAGGATCAAAGTCTACTGAGAGGGACAATTGATCCTACCAGAGTTCCAACTTCTGAATTAATACATGTATGGAGTATGCCAAACACTGCAAATGTAGGACCTCAAGAAATGCCTCGACCATTAGAGCCTGTAAGTTTCTAACCACTGCTGATATCTAAAAAGCATTTTAAGTTTCTTTTTCTTCATAAATACTGTTATCTTGAAGGTATCTCTTTTAGCTGCAAGAAATGAGAGGGAAAGCATTCAAATTGCTATACGTCCTAAAGTTTCTTGGAGTGGAACCAATATTGCTGGGGTTGTACAGATTCAATGTACTGATCTTTGTTCTACTTCTGGTGACAGGTTAGTATTTCTTGAAATGTATATTTTAATATTAATCAATTTTTTTTGGATTAAAATTATTACTAATATTGGTTGTAACCAGGTTGGTCATTGGTCAATCAGTTACATTGAGACGTGTGGTCCCTATTTTGGGTGTTCCAGATGCACTTGTACCAATTGAAATGCCAATCTCACAGATAAATCTGCTTCCAGGGTATTGATTACATTTTTGTTGACTTTTTTTAGTCAAATGTCTTTTGATTCGACTATTATTTATTTATTTATTTTTCTGCAGAGAAACATCTGCCATTTGGATTTCTATTGATGTTCCAAGCACACAACCTCCAGGACAATATGATGGAGAATTTATAGTTACTGCTACCAAAGCAGATGCAGAGTGATTGCCTACCCTCTTTTTTCAGTTAATTATTAGTTGTTGAAACTTGAATGAAAATCTATGGAACTTACTATCTTTAATGCTAATACTAATCATGTAGCCGAGTTTAATCAATACTAGATTTATCTATATTTGTTTGGTTTAAATCTTTGCAGATATGCAGCACAATTTCTTGGTAAATCTGAGAAACATCAACTATACAGGGAACTAAAAAACTGTCTTGATGTCATTGAGCCAATTGATGGGAAAACAGTGGAAGAAGTGGTGAGATTAAGATTGTTTATCATTTGTGTTTAATAATTTTTGTAATGAACTGTTGATGGAGATGGAATCTTTTCTTTTTGTCAGGTAGAAAGAGTAAAATCTGCAAATACAACTTTGAGAAGAGTTCTTCTATCACCTTCATTTTCTGAATTCTTTTCAGAAAATGGTCCCCTAGATATGATGGATGAAGATGCAAACCTTTCGATACATGTGAAGCTAAGTTTGACTGTTTGGGACTTTGTTCTTCCAGAAACGCCCTCGCTTCCAGCTGTCATTGGTGTATCCTAAACTAAATTCCTTCAGTTTAGTTTCATGACTAATTTTTTTGCTAATGTCTACATCCTTAATGACATGTAAGATATCGGATACTGTAATTGAAGATCGTTTTGGTGTTAAACATGGAAGTGCTGAATGGTATGATGCATTAGAACAACATTTTAAGTGGCTTCTTCAGTATAAAATCAGTCCTTACTTCTGCAAATGGGGTAACAGCATGCGTGTTTTGACTTACACATCTCCATGGCCTGGTATACTAATCTTTCATTTAATCTGCTTTTTTTTAGTGTTATTTGGTGTTCATAATACTGATCCAAAACTATTTTGTAACTCTATTGTGTAGCTGATCATCCAAAATCAGATGAATTTTTCTCAGATCCTCGCCTTGCAGCTTATGCTGTGCCATATAGTCCTGTAGTCCCTTGGTATGTATTTAATTATTTATATCCCTGAACTGGTTTTTGGTGTTTCTTATCATGTATTATTGATGAGATTTTTGATTTTTAACAGTGGGGATTTGACAAAGGATTATCTGCAGAAGGAGGTTGAGATTTTGAGATCAAAAAGTCATTGGAAGAAAGCCTACTTCTACCTATGGGATGAGGTATTAACACTTGAAGCAGATATATATATATATATATATATATATATATATATATATATATATATATATATTTTAATGTTTTTGTCTCATTTTGGAATACGTGTGTTATTGTTGCAGCCACTGAATGTGCAACAGTATGATGCTATTCGCCACCAAGCTAGTGAGATTCATGCGTATGCACCCGATGCCCGTGTATTGACTACATACTACTCGGGTAGACTATTTGATAATTGATATAAAGATTGGTAAATTACTGTTCTACCCTTATGCTAGCTAGAGAGGATCTGAGACTAGTTTCTAGCTTTATTCAGGTCCGAGTGATGCCCCTCTTGCTCCAGACAACTTTCTCAAGGTACCAGGATACCTACGCCCTCATACGCAAATATATTGTACAAGGTAATTAATTAATAACAACATTCACTTATTTCCATTCAATTATATTCAACAAAATTGAGATTTTTTTTTTTTCAGTGAGTGGGTGATTGGTAACCGGGAAGAGATGGTGAAGGATATACTTGCAGAGATACAGCCAGAAAACAATGAGGTAATATAATATTTTCCAATTATTTGTATTGTCCCAACCATTTATTTATTGATGTTTTTTATTATTTATTATTAGTATGTGGATGATAAGATAATGATGATGAGTAAAGTAATGGGATGTATAATACTATATTAACAGGAATGGTGGACATACGTGTGCATGGGACCACCTGACCCTCATCCTAACTGGCACCTGGGTATGCGGGGCACACAGCACCGTGCGGTGATGTGGCGTGTATGGAAAGAAGGTGGGACCGGGTTTCTCTACTGGGGTGCCAACTGCTACGACAAGGCAACTGTCGCCAGTGCCGAGGTATGATGTCGGCATGCCACATCATCGCTAACCCTTTGTTATTTTCGTAAAAAAAGCACTTATTTTGTGTATATATATCTATCTACAGATCAAATTCAGGCGTGGACTCCCTCCAGGTGATGGAGTATTGTTTTACCCTGGTGAAGTTTTCTCATCCTCACATGAACCGGTTGCTTCTCTTAGGCTAGAACGCCTTTTGAGTGGCTTACAGGTAATAACAACAAATAACAACAGTATAATAGTGATAGTGACAGTGACAGTGAATTGTTTTTGTTGTTTGACAGGACATTGAATATCTAAAGCTGTATAGTTCAAGATATGGGCGGGAAGAAGGGGTTGGGATTCTAGAAAAAACAGGGATGTATTTAGGGCCAGAGAGATACACTCTTGAGCACACCCCAATAGACATGATGCGGGGTGAGATTTTCAGAACATGTCGTTCTTAGTAGTTGGTTAGTAGAGAAGATAGTCATGAAAAGTGTAGTCATATAAATAATAAATGTGAAGAATCAAAATCACAGCCTAGTCGCAGGTCATGTTGTTTTTGCTTAAGCCATGACATGCCATATAACACACATGTTAATTTTGATATGTCTTATAGATCTTCATCTTCATCTTCATAAGTGAATATAATCTCCCCATGGTTATTACTTTGTAAACCCATTTTCCAACTTTTGAGCTAGACCATACACTTTTTTCAACCGTCTCCTCACTCCTCTCAGTTTCTTTTCTGATCTTCTTGTTGCAAGTTGTGTCTGGATTTTACATCGTATTTATAAACTCACAGCTCTTGATCATAAGTCATATTTTACATACATAAAACATTTATTCTAATTAATATGGGCATAACTCTACATAATTAAACCTCTAGACATTATGAAAGAGTCATTATTATTGACACAAATCCATATGATAAAACTTATAGACATTTAGCAAAAATTGTATGCATTTTTTTCCATCGATTTTGCATGACCTCTGAGAAAGCTAATATGTTAATTATATTTGAAACTTACTCTAATGCCACCGTATATATATATATATATATATATATATATATATATATATATATATATATATATATATATATATATATATATATATATATATATATAAAGTGGTTCATACTTTCATACTCTTTCTATACGAACCAAGCTTTTAATTTTCCCAATATTAATTTCAAGCACAATATTTTGACGATAAATATCTTCTTTACGCAAATTCCATTTTACGCGTACAAAATATTAAAGTAAAGGTATTGTGTCCATAAACCATTTAGACCATAAGGTGTGGGCAACTAGATGCAATACCATTTTGGTACCACATCATCAATGGTGTTATAACACCAAGTGAGGAACTAGATGCAACACCATTTTGGTGCCACATCACATGCCACATCATCAATGGTGTTATAACACCAAGTGAGGAAATGAGCAACATGTTATATCTTGTTATGACACCAACTTTTTTTTTTCATTTTATAAATTATTTTATTTATTTCGATTTTTTTTTTAAATTGAGACAAATATTTTTTAAATTAAAAATAAATAAAACATAATGTTTAAAAAGTATAAAAAACAATTAAAAGTTTCTAAAAATTAAAATTAACATAAAGACTAAATTACACATAATATCCAAAAAAAAAAAAAAAAAAAGAAATAACATCCAAATTCAAAAAAAAAAAAAAAAAAAAAAAAAACAACGCTATTCGTTATCGTTATTGTTACCATAGAAGATATTATCCGCCAAGTCCTCTTGCAGTTGTTTGTGTTTATTTGCGTCCTGAATATCAACAACGCGATGCAAATAATCTGCTGTTCCTGGTTGAAACTGAACGTGTCTGGGCTCCGTTGGGATATAGTGTGCAATATTTCGCTCTTTATCTTCTACTACCATGTTATGCATTATGATACACGCATACATGATATATCGTAAAGTTTCTAAATCCAATGGTCGTGTTGCATGTTCGACTATATGCCACTTCGCCTTCAGCACCCCAAAAGCACGTTCCACATCCTTACGTGCTCCTTCTTGTCTTCTCTTAAAAAATTTGTCTCGTTCTTCAACCGGGTGGCGGAATGCCTTCACGAATGTGGAATACTGAGGATATATTCCATCTGTAAGGTAATACTCATATTTGTATTCGTTTCCATTCACCGTGAAAGGAGCATCTGAGGCTTTTCCGTTCAAAAGATCATCGAATATTGGCGACTGATCAAGAAAGTTGACGTCGTTGTTGGAACCCGCAACCCCAAAAAATGCATGCCAAATCCATAAATCTTGAGAAACGACAGCCTCTAACACCAATGAAGGTGATCCGTGATGACCACTTGCGTATTGCCTTTTCCATGCTACCGGACAATTTTTCCATTTCCAGTGTGTGCAATCAATGCTTCCGATCATTCCGGGAAACCCATGACGTTCTTCATGCGTCGCATACAATTCTTGCAAATCATGCAACGAAGGTTTCCGCAAATACACGTCTCCAAAAGTTTCAACAACACCCCTTGACAATGTATACAAACTCTATCTTGCGGTTCTTTCGGACATTCTCATATAGTCGTCCATGGTGTCGGGTGACTCCCCTATAGCCATAAAAAAAAAAACGAATGGCCGCAGCACATTTCTGCAACGTTGTAAACCCCCGTCTACCTCTAGCATCATATCTTAATTGAAAAAATTCGTACCTAAACATAAATTAACTATAGTTTAAAAATATATTGCATATGTTGTAAAATTAAAGAAACATGTAGTACATTTTTATTTATTTGGTATAAAAATATAGTAAAGAAATGATACCGGCTTTCCAAGGCGTTGGCGATTCGTAAGAACACATCCCTACTCAAACGAAATCTTCTTTTGAAGTCCTTCTCCCCGTATACACAATTATCCGCAAAGTAATCGCGATATAGATGTTCGTGTCCTTCCTCGCGATTTCTGTTTAACATCGCACGTCTTGTTAGTAGCGGGGCTGGGTCTGGTTGTAGCAGGTCGGTAGTGTAATAATGTAATAATGATATATCATCCTAAAGAAAATATCGTCATCTTAATCATCGGAGGAGTCGAAAAGATCCATATTTTTTTTGAAGATGATTGAAAGTATGTAGAGAGGATAAGAAAAAGTGTGTGAAAATTTTAAATAAAATGAGAGTATTTATAGGATAAAATGTTTTTTTTTTAATAATTAACTTTTTTTTTTTTAAACCGTTGCAAATCAAACGGTAATTTTTTTTAATTTAAAACGGTCATTTTTTTTTAATTATCTTCGTTTCTTCCCGTCGCCATCGCAACGAGATTCACCTCGACAAGAAGCAACGAGCAGGGGGGCGGTGTTCCCCGTGTTATAACGGCATTGAGGGGTGCCACCTCACCCCGCCGCTTCTCGTTGGACCCATACCCACTAGTCTTATGAAATATATAGCTAGAAATCAACTTTGTTTTCGGGTCCAACAATTAATTTCATACAAACTAAAAAAGCGAAAGCATAGCAAATATCATATAATTCTAAAATCGTTCATCTATTTTAATGGAATTCTATTTCAAATTCAT
Organism: Lactuca saligna; assembly: GCF_052625555.1. Classification (NCBI taxonomy): domain Eukaryota; kingdom Viridiplantae; phylum Streptophyta; class Magnoliopsida; order Asterales; family Asteraceae; genus Lactuca; species Lactuca saligna. The sequence goes on from NC_136417.1 coordinate 15,000,789, forward strand.
AAATCATAACAAAAAATAAGGAAATCTCAAAAAAAAAAAAATATTTCGACTCTATTGATAAAAAAAAGTCACATCTCTCTCTCTCTCTCTCTCTCTCTCTATATATATATATATATATATATATATATATATATATATATATATATATATATATATATACACACACATACACGCACAAGCCGTTTACCCGAGCCAAACGACGGGCGCAAAATGAAAATATGTGTTCATGTATATATGTGTATATTGAATGACACCGTATTCGTAGAAAATATTATTTAATTTAAACATTTTGAATTAAAAATAATATTTGATTTTTTTATTTATAATCTTGACTTTAGTTGCCAAAAATATAAGCAATTTAAATTTCTCTCTCCTAATAAAATATAATATTTTCTATTATAATTAATTAAGTGTAATTATAAATAGTAATCCATGTTAATAACATGCACCTTAAGATCACATCCTTTCATTTTTTTAATCTGACAGTTAGAATTTTATCATACATTCACACAATATTTATAATCCACATTTAATCCTAACCTTTTATATATATATATATATATATATATATATATATATATATATATATATATTACTATTATTAAATTATATTATTAAGCAACTTTAATAAATACAAAAATCACATATTTATAGATTTATATCAAATATATCTTATCAACAAAACAAATTTAACAAAAATCCAAAGGTTTATTGTTTGATCAAAAGAAAAGAAAAAAGAAGAAAAAACACAAGTTGAAAAAACCTCCCCTGCCATAACGTTTCTTGGCACATATTGACTGACCTTGGCACACACTAGACATAACAACACAATCGCGTTTTTTTTTTGGACATCAGAGTTACACCTTGCCACTATGGAACGTATTGACATGCATTTTAGATCAATTCTTTAAGCCAACATAAAAATTAAATAAGTGAATGGAGATATATGAATTATGGTGTTAGATTTGATTTCTTAAAACTTAAGTAACACTTGAAATTCGTCACTAGAGATCCATTGGAAAACATGCTTTTAGGCAAAAATAACAAAGTCACAGGTCAATAGCAAATAAGAAGCTACAAGTTGTTGGATATTGAAAGCTCAAAACTTAAAAGACTTAGTTTATAAAATTTAGTTGACAATTAATCAAGTTCAAATGATCAAACTTAAGAATTTATTACAAAATGTCTTTATGTTAGATCAACGAAATAAATGGAGGTGGGAGTTAAAAGCAACGAGTAATTACACTGTGTTTTCAATAATACGGTTGATTGGAAGATCGACGTTAGTTATGGGAGAATATATGACTTGATGGAACAACTTTGTTCATATTAAGGGGGATGTGTTGACTTGGAGAATGAAGTTGAAAAAACTACAAATTAAGGCAGATTTAGACAAACGTAGAATTGGATTCGATTCTCTTTTATTTGTCACAAGTGACTCGTAAATCGAGAATTTGCATCATATTGTATTTTCGTGCCCCCTCACAGTCTCTACTTGGTCTCAAGTTGTTCGTTGGTGGAATATTGATCCGCCAGTTATTTATAATTTTATAAAACAACTGTATTAGGAGAACAACTAAGAGATGACTTCAATATAAAAAAAATTATAGTGTAGTTATATACAGGGTTTGTCAGGTGATATATAAATTTCAAAATGACTTAAGTTTTGAAACGACTAAACAAAGGAAAACCATTATATTTTAATACATAGTGTCACAATCATTCTTTAGTTTTTGCCTTTTTGGACAAGAGCATAAAATTGAACGTTAATTGCGTTTGGTTGATTTTAAGGATAGTAGGTGTGGACAACTAGTTAATGGGATGTTATCATACCTAAAAGTTATCACCTCCCATATCATGTCAATATGGTGTTATAACATTAAATTGAGGAAATGACCAACTAGTTAGGTTTTGTATATGTATTTACACATAATTTTTTTAATTAAAGGTAATTGTTTGAAAACAGTCAAAAGAAGCCTCGACGTTTGAATTTATCGCGTTGCCTTTCGTTACAATGATCGCAGACAATAATGTAACGTGCAAAAACGGGTAGGTGGGCGGTATTCACCCGTTTCCACGCCGTTATAATGCATGCCACGTCACAATAACGAGTATGGGCATTGCTCATACCTTCCCGTCTAAAATTCAATTAAATTTGTTACATCTAAGTAGTTTTCTTGTTATCTAGCATCTCACTAGATTATTCTTTCATAAGTTACATCGTTCCACAAAAAGTCACGTCTCGAGTGGTCATTTTCGTTTGACCTTTTAGATTTTAGAGGTCAAAATTGCATTTTAAACATGTTTTCAAACTAGAAAATACTGACATTTTTGTCTCATCATCTCTTATAAACAAATATTTATTATTTTAGAAGAACTATATTTATATAAGGATTTCAATTTTTATATTAGTATGTAACTTAAATATTTCAATAAATATTAACCGTTTATTCGTGCCAAACGACGAATTCGAATGTATCACTATTTATATTCAATTAATCGATTAGTTTTTTTAGGAAACATATCGTTTCAATAAAAGGCTACAATGTATTACCATGCATCACTAAACATTAGTTTTAATGTAAAGATTCGTTTTTTTTTTTCGAAAGACAATTTTTATGGTCATTTTTTGTGTATGTTGGATTTGTTTTCTTATGTTGGATCCATTGTATCGAAAATATATCATTTTGAATTCATGATAATATGTTAAAAAACCATTTAATTCATTAATGTAAATTTAGAAAGAAAAAAAAACATAGTTATTCCAACAATGCAACACATTTTTAAAGTGAATATTATATATATATATATATATATATATATATATATATATATATATATATATATATATATATATATATATATATATATATATATATATATATATATTTGTTTAAAAATGAAAATACATTGTTTTTGTTTAAATATAGAAGTATATTGATGTTTTGAAATTACAAATAGATGCTACATCAACAAATGTATCGACATAAAACAATGTGTTTGATTATTTCATTTTCAAAACTAATTATCTTTTTACATATACTTTAATGGCTATTACCATGAGGTGAAAATCCTTTAAGGCCATAAAGTGTTTGTTCTTTATCTTGTCAAAAATATATATAATTTTTTATAAACAAATAATATTATGGATTATTTAAAAATAATTTTAAATTCTAACTTAAATTGTACATTTCTTTAATTTTTTAAAATTATAATATGCATTTAATATTAAATAAATATAAATAAAAAAAACTAATTAAAGTATACTAGATGTATGCACAACGATAAATAGTATTTTTGACGAATAGTTTTTTTTACGGGAAATAATTATTAGATTTCATTATTAGTTATCATGTAATAAAAATTAACATTTTTAAATAAAATATGTATGTTTATATTGTCTTTTTATACTATTGATGTAAATTATTTAACGTTAGTGCTTAGTTTAAAAAATATAAATTAATTTATATACATGAATTTAATATTTTCAAAATTTTATTTTGCTCCAAATTGAATTTCATAATTACTTTCCTTAATTTAAATCTTCAAACTTTTGATAAGTATTAATAAATTATTTATAAATACTTGATTTGTATAGAAAACTGTATAACTTATAGATCTTAAAATTCAAGATATTACTGATATAGTATAATATAATAGTATGATATAAAATCAGGGGAAATAATAACATCCGCGATTATTGATGAAAGAATCTAAGGATGGCAGGACATCTTCACAATATTCATTTACTTGAATTCTTATGGCACATATATAGATGCAAGGACATGTTACCGAAGAAAGTCTTTAATCCTAAAAGATATTCGATATGATATCAGAGTTATAATCTTTATTGTTAAACTTCGTAATCACTAATCCAACAAAATATGCATTCAAATGAATCCAAACGTAATACATGGTATATATGGAAGCATCAATTTCTCAAATCTTTGTCAATTTATATTTTATTAAATGGAAATCTCCGATAAAGTTTTAATATTTTGGTTCAGTTTACGGTTTAATCCGATATTTATTTTTTGAACAAAAAAGTTCTGATTATCTAATTTTATTAGAAAATATGTCATTTTTTGTTGAAAAATAAGAGTTATTTCGTTAATTTTGACAAAATATAAAATAATCAAGACTTTTCTGTTTAAAAGATAAAAATTAAAATTAAACCGTTTATCAAAGATATTCATTTATTAAAACCTTTCACACTAGAATAAATGATTATTAAACAATAGGATAAAGCATCAAGTTTGCATCTTCAAAACAAATATGATGTAGAATGAAGCATTAATATAAGTATAAATATGCCAACAACCTTATATAAATCATTTAATGTAGCAATGTTATCATTATTTTAGTATTTTATGTAGATTTTCTTAATTAATGTAATCAACTCATCAATTTCACCATTTTATAAAGTTGTGTAATCTGGTAAATATATATTAAATGATAAGTTTGTAAACCCACTTAAAAAATTATATCTAATTAATAAACTACAAAAATATTATTTTGAGTAAATCATAGTTTTGGTCCATGCAGTTTATATTCATTTGTTGTTTTAATTAAACTTTTCAATTTGACATGGTACATTCATATAGTTTTTAGGAATTATATGTATGGCCTTTGAGATTGTTATTATCTAATGAATTTCGTTAATTACATATGAAATGACAAGATTTCTCCTTTTGTCTTTTCGTTTCTTTGTTTTTTTTTTAATTCTTTTTTCTCATTAAAAGATAACTGCTTTAGTAACCACACATACAACTTTTGGAAACCATATAGACCTATTATGAAAAATTAAAATATTAGACTAAAAATACAAATAGATGTAAACGACAAGGACCAAAACTGTAATTTACTCTATTATTTTTTTTTTATCAATTATGGTTTTGTCATAAATTAAGAAAGAGTGTTAAATGATAGGAGTACCTGAATGTGGGCTCCATTTCCATATGGAGATAGAATCATGATCTGCTTCTTTCCAGAAATGTATCAAGTACTCAATCTAATCTGCTTCTTGTCCACACCCTTAGATTTCACTCATCATGAATCACCAATATTATATAGGATTCACTAACAATCAAATAAATTAACATTTCAAGAAAACCACCCACCTCGTTAATATAACATTTATATATATGAATAGAAGTTTTGCGGTTTATATGAATTTGAAGCTTTACATAACATTTTTAAAATTATGAAAACTAAAGGTCGATATATCATGATATTCAGAAAGATTATCAAGTAACGATTACATAAATTTAATGTATACAAGAAATATTGATTTTTTTTTTTTTAGATATTGGAAAAGAAAAAAATAAAGTTAAACATTTAATAATCATAAATATGCATTTTATTGAAAGAATAATATATAATAATATTTAAATAATGTTATTTGTACAATACCCTAAACTTTAAAGAGTCATAGTCAAATAGTCATTTACTTTTTATTTCACTATTTTGATCATTTTTAAATATTTTAACATGTATATGAGAAGCTTGACACAATTCTTTATTTCTCTTCATTTATTGTTTGTAAAGCAAACAGCAACATTAAATTTGAAATATCTGTGAAAAATACTTTATTGTAAATTTATTAAGTTCAATTTACGTATAATATAAGGGTCCTACTTTACTTATCCTTCTCCTACCCCCATTCACACATAAACACATACTAACATACTCCATTTACTCACTCTTTTACACTAAAAAGGGGTACGTAAAATCAATCCATAATGTAATTAAGCATTAAGCAAATAATATTTAAAAGTAAATTTTTGTCAAATTGTATTTTAAAGAACAATATTTAAAAATATTAATAATATGTTAGAAGTTTATAATGGAATACGTTTCTGATCAATAAATAGCTTCTAAATATATCATAGTTTGTTATTTATTCATCAACTAATTAAAATCAAAATTGACATAAATATATGTTTATATATAATTTAAACAGTAGCATTTGTAGACTATAGTAAAATATATGTGTTATGTATTATTCGTGATAAAACCAAATAATTCAATCTTTATTTTAAATGAAAACAATACATGATTGATTTTTTTGTGTGTTTGACAAAAATAATTTATAATTGATACGTAGTAGTTAAAAACAAATAGCTGGCAGGTGAAAGTTGAAAGTTAAAAGCTATAAATTTTATTTGTATAGAATTGTTCGCTAAAAATCTAAAATTATGTAAAAATCATAAGCCAAAAGCTCAAAAAAAAAAAAAAAAAAAAAAAAAAAAAAAAAAAAAAAAAACTATGAAGTAGCTTTTGTCTTTTGGAATTGGACATTTTCCTTTAAAATTAAAAACTAAATATTTTATCGTTGATCGAAGCTTTTTCTTTTTCTTTTTTTTCAAAGATTTTTTTAAAACTAAAAGCTATCAAAAGCTTTATAGAGTTTACATATATTTAGAAAACCATTAGCCCTTTGATTCAATATTTCTAATTAAATTCTCTAATTTTTTTATAAATAAAATGTTATGATGAACTTGGTTTGAAAGAGTATTGTATTTCGTGAATTTTTTCATATGAAATTATTGATAAAAGTTATTATTGTTTGTAGATGGGATAATGACTTGTATCGTTAATAAACTTTGCCCTGTATATGCATTTAGTCATTTAAAGGGTTTTTTGTATGCGATTTACCATTAACATTGTTTGATGTATTTAGAAAACAAATACCAATATGACAGGTTATTGTATGTTTTTGATGATTTGACATCTTACTATGCTTCTGATGATTTGGCATCTTACTTGGTGTTTGAATGATTTGATAGGGTAATGTATTACATTCATTGTACACATTTAATAACAAAACTATCATTTGTAAACAATTTATGAAAAAACATTCATTTTGTTCAATTTCTTAACATTTTCAAAGTTTGTTTTACAACATATTTACAATGTTTTTATATCCCATTTATAACTATTCGGGAAATCTTCAGAAAAATCCTAAAATTTTAGTCCAATTTATGAAAAAGTCTCAAACTAATTTTTGTTTACAGAAAAGCACAGAATACAGGCTAAAACTTCGAAAAAACCCTTTTTGGCCGGTTTCGTAGATTTAGCCGGTATTCTGTCCTTTTTCATTAGTTTGTTCAAAATATTAGGACTTTTCTGAAAATTACTCGATAACCAAAATATTGGGACTTTTTTGAAAATTACTATGGAATTAATGGATATTATTATTAACAAATCATTTATAAACATAAAAAATATTTTTTTAATTATAAACAAGGAAAATACATTTGTTGTTAATTTCTAGAAATAGAATGGTCGACTATGTACTTCTCAATTGTTTGTTGACCACTTCAAAGTCTCTATGTTCTTCATATGTATCGTTGTCGGTGTCATAGTGAGAAGTACTCTATTAGGCGTGACCAATACAAGAGTTGATAATATTTATTAATACACAATCAATAAGTTTCTACTTGCTATTAAGCATGATGCTATATGATCATGTGTTATTAGAAAATATCATTACACGAACATATAGATCTTTCATTATGTTCTTTAATCTAACTACCACCTAACCTCCAAACATTACCCGGTAACAACCATAAAATTACACACATCTATCGAGAGTGAAAAGTAAACTTTGAATGACAATTTAAATAGATAATCACCCTTCACTTGTTTCCATATAAATTATCATTCAGGGTTCACTTTTCATATTTTATAGATGTGTGTTAGCCGATGATTGTTAACATGTAAGGTATGAATGTTGGTTGGTAGTTAGGTTAAACAACATAAGAAGAACACCAACATTAGAGGAATGCTAACTAACTTCATCTCACCATCATACCCACAACAATGCATAGGAAGAACGTAGAGAGTTTGAGTGGTCAATAAACAATAGAGGAGTACTTAGGCCACCAATATTTTGGTTATTATGTAATTTATAAAAGATTTGTTAATAATAATATCCATTAATTTCATGGTAATTTTCAAAAAAGTTCCAATATTTTGGTTATTATGTAATTTTTGGAAAGTCCCAAAATTTTGAGCAAACTAACGAAAAAGGATAAAATACCGGCAAAATCTGCGAAAACGGCCGAAAAAGGTTTTTTCGAAATTTTAACCTGTATTCTGTGCTTTTCTGTAAATAAAATTTATTTTGGGATTTTTTTATAAATTGAACTAAAATTATGAGGCTTTTCTGGAAATTTCCCTAACTATTCTTGTAACATTTTTTCCATCTTTTTTACATATGTATATACATATGTTTTTCACCTAGATTTGAATACTAGAGATGCATTGGACATCTAGAAGACTGCATATATTATGTAAACTTCTTTACTTAACTTTTAAAAAAAAAATCTAATTATTGCACCCTTGTATATGTGTGAGCATGAGAAAGATACTTGATTTTGGAATTAGAACCTGTTTTGAACAATTAAAAATGTTATAATTTTAAACGATTAAAAAAATTAATAATAAATCGTAGAAAAAATTTAATAACTAAATGTATATAACGATAATAAAACATTTCTCTATCAAGTCAACCTACAACAAACGATCATATTAATAAATGTGTTACATATTAAACAATGCAAATTCCTTTTCAATAACTAAATATGTACACCAAACAAAAGTTTATTTTTCTTAAAAAGTCATTATCCATTTATAAACTTACTTTTCTAAAGCACAAGGTAAAATGGTAAATACCACAGTGTAGTGTAGCTGTGTATTGGTCCTACGTCTATCCGACATATGCCAACCTGTCGCCGATTCAACCAGGTGGACGATCAGGATTTTAGACCCACTTCTGATGATGAGACCTCCTGTGGGCCAATGGCAGATTAAAATTAACCATAGTTAAATCCCTTTCTAACCATGGTTTACATCCACCGCTTTCATCTCTTTTCACTCCTTTCTCTTCGCACACAAGTGACTGACCACACAGTCAAACAACAGACGTATTAGACTTGTCTCCGTCGTCCTCCAGCCACGATTATGAACTCTCAAATTACCTGCAGAGATTGCAGTTTTATTTCGTTTTTCGCCGGAGGATTGTTTACTTTTGTTTAATTATTCATATTTACGCAATTGTCTGCGTGTCTATCGATTTTGTTGCGAAAATTTGTTGTTTCTGATTGATTTTAGCTTCCTGAAAGAGAAACTACAAACGACGAGGTGTAGATATGATACACAATTGAATTAGTGCTTTTATGTCGATAAATATGTTTGGTGTGAGGTAGTAGTTAGTAATCTACTGAGCTATTTGGTTTTTTTACTTTATTGTGCTTATGGTCATCGGTTTTGAGCATTCGTCGGCGATGGCGGTTTCTGGAACTTCAGTTGAAGCTACTGAATGTGCTTCCGGAGGAAATCAAGCTGAACCGCCATCGGAGATGCTACCGCCGAAACGAAAGCGAAATCTTCCTGGAACGCCTGGTATAATTTACTTTCTTTTTCTGTTTAATTTCCGATTTTGATTTCTGGAAGTGGTCGTTTACTTTTTGCTTCTTAAACAACTGATTGCAGATCCAGATGCTGAGGTGATCGCACTATCACCAAACAGTTTGCTAGCTACCAACCGCTTTATTTGCGATATTTGCAACAAAGGCTTTCAACGAGACCAGAATCTTCAACTTCATCGTCGAGGTCATAACTTGCCATGGAAGCTGAAACAACGAACGGGAAATGAAATCAGGAAACGTGTTTATGTTTGTCCGGAGAAATCCTGCGTCCACCACGATCCGTCGAGAGCTCTCGGCGATCTCACCGGCATCAAAAAGCACTTCTCGAGGAAGCACGGCGAGAAGAAATGGACGTGTCAACGGTGCACGAAGAAGTACGCTGTCCAGTCCGATTGGAAAGCACATATGAAGATTTGTGGTTCCAAAGAGTATCGATGTGATTGCGGGACTTTGTTTTCTAGGTTAAATTTTATTCAACATGTTCAAATTATGTGAAAGTTTTATGCAATCATTCTGATTTCGATTTTGATAATGAAGGAGGGATAGTTTCATCACTCATAGAGCTTTTTGCGATGCGTTAGCACATGAAACCGCAAGAGCTCAACCTCAAACCCTCGCTGTTAATAATTCAGATCAATCACAACCACTTCAACAGTCGTTTCCTATAATGGAAGTTGTTCTTCCTTCGCCGTGTAGTCCGCCACCACCGCCGCTTACTCCGTCAACAGACGTCCTTTCTCCGGTCAATTCCATCCAAAGTGGGTTCTTTTTAATAAAATCTGCCTAACACTTTGGATATTTTTTTTGGAATCTCCCTTTCATAAAATACTTTCAGTACTGTTTTCCTCGTGTGTGGTAAATGATTTGTCGTTTACTGCATTTGTTTAATTTCTTTTTTTCTGATATGAGCTTTTTGGCCGGAGAAAAATGCGTGCAATACATAGCTCCATGTTTCATCGCTGGAGCTCATTGAAGAAAAAGCTGATTAAAAAGAGGAATATTTTGTTTGTAAAAGTCGTCATGATTGTCTCCTACGAACTTTTTTAAATCCAATGCAAAAGCTTGATTGTATTATATTTAATTTTGTATCTAACTAAAAAGTTAAAATGTTATTCACAGAACTGCCGGAGAATGCGACGGCAGTGAACGGGTCTGGAACAAAAAAGGCGACAAGCTTGGCCACAGCAACGCCAGCTACCGCCACCGTTAGCGGTGGCTCCACCTCAAATAACACAAGTGTATTTGCTAGTATTTTTGCGTCGTCGGCGATAGTAGAACCAATCTCTCTTTCTTTATCGTCGTCGCTGTACTTGTCCAACGCCGCCAACCCTTCTTTATTCCCGCCGTCAGATCACGACCTACAAACCAAACATTACCGTCAATATCTACCGGCGTCGCAACCGGCGCTCTCCGCCACGGCGCTGCTCCAAAAAGCAGCACAAATGGGTCCAAAGTCTTCGAACACCTCGTTCCTCCATGCACTCGGTTTGGCGTTGCCGTCGTCTTCCACCGGTAATAATCACCACGACACCACCAATGGTGGTCACTGGAGTAATGTTCAGATGAAGCAAGAGAGAGATGATAACGCCAGGCTTGGACTTGGCCTACTCACCGCCACCACACCCACCGCCAGTCTGACAGAATTGATGATGGGACCGCCCGCTCCCACCACGTTAGACTTTCTTGGGGTGGGGATGGGTGGCGGAAGCCGTGGTTCTTCCGGTGGGTTGTCGGCATACTTAACTTCAATCAGAAGTGGCCTCCATGCATCTGGTGCAGCATCCGCCGTTCCTTTTTTCAGGGGATTGAACTCCGGTGGAAACGATGGTTGGGATGATTCAGATGATAGGAAGCCGGCTCCACTTTAGGTCAATTTCTTTTCTACTAAATCTAGAGAATAAATATTCAGTTTGTACTTTGTAATATTAGTGTATTTATTCTAGGAAATTTACGATGTAATTTTAGGATTCCAAGCTTAGCTTAAATGTCTGTTTGGGATGATTTTTTTGAATATCACATATTAGATTTAAAAAAGATAATTTGAAAAAAGGTTTCATGCTTTCATCAATAAATTTTAGTTTTTATTTTAAATAAAAAATTTATAATCCAAATCTATTTGAACAGTTTTTTGGGATTTTTAATTTTTAATTTAATATAATTTTTAATTTTTTAATTGTTGTCGAACTAATTTGTCAAACACTTGTAAAACAGTAAAAAGAAAAAAAATCTACAAACAACTTTTAATTTGCAAACAGGGTCTAAGATGATTTGTTTTTTGGAAAAAAAACATATTCCGACTTTTTATTGTTGTACGGCGCAGCACACGCACAACACTTTTTATTTCGCAGCTGTTTGTTTTTCAAAAGTTTTCGGATTAAAAAACCTTTGCGCGTGTTATTCTTGACGTAACATTTGTTTGACCTCTTCCAACCTTTTTTTTTTTCTTGCTAAAATATTGATTATATATTTCTAAAATCTTATTTTACATTTTTTTTGTTTACTCTTGTTGATTGTTTTATATTGAACAATAATAATTTGTTCATGAAATATCATTATTTTGTGCTAAAATATCATTATTTTTTGTTAAAATGTCATTATTTTTACTGAAATATCATAAATTTTGCCGAAATGTTATACATTAATAAATTTTCGGTATTAAAAAACTATTTTCGAATTATATAATCAATCTATTTTAATTGCAGCAGCATGCAGATGTTAAAAAAAACAAATACGCTTCTTATTATGATCTGCAGCTATTTGGTCCATCTCTTCTACTGCAGAGGGTTGCAGAGGTATTCCGCAGACTTTATGGATTTTTGCTTCAAAAAAAACAAACAGCACCTAAGTAAAATTAATGAGACGAACGTATTAAAAGATCCCTTTGGATCTGTACAAGTGTAACCTTTATATATAAAATCCCTTCATACTTTAAAAAAAAAAAAAAAAAAAAAAAAACTTTTTGTTATAACTAAAATGGCATATCAGATTTGATTCAAAATTTTAAAATGACAAAATTTCATAGAAGGTCTATAGGTTAATAAACCAGAAAGGTAACTAACTTTGTCTTTGATCATATTAAGGTAACTATGTTTTTTTCGTATATATTTGACCATCGAACTTATTTGACCTGTTCAAAATAAAGTAATATGGTTGGTAATTAGAGGTAACATTACCCTGTCATAAACAAGTCAAACAAGTTTATTGGTCAAATGTGTACAAAAAAACATGGTTACTTAAATATGAACAAGAGTAAATTACTGAAATCATCTTTATGGTTTGGTCAAAATTTCGCATTTGGTCCATAACTTTTGTTTTGCACTCGGATCGTTCCTATGATTTGTTTTTATTGCGTTTTTCGTCCCTTACAGACATAAAATTAGGGACGAGACATGAAATTTTAACCAAACCATAGGGATGAAAAAACGCAACGAAATCAAACTATAGAGATGATCCGAGTGCAAAAAAAAAGTTAGGGACCAAACGTGAAATTTTGACCAAACCATAAAGACGATTTCAGTAATTTACTCTATGAACAATAACAAAAGTTCCTTACCCGTTTTGATGATATTTGATTATTTATGTTAAGTGCAAGTAGTCATACGACCCATTGATGTGACATGAAACTGGGTTGTCTGATCATTGTGTATGAGGAGATGGTCAGGCCTTAGGCCAACCCAACTAGTTAGGGGTTAGGCTGCAAACGTATAAGGGGCTAGGTTGTATGTGTTTTAAAAACCTAGCAACACAGCCTAGCCCATGATCGAGATTGAAGTGGGTTAAACCAAGCCAAACCTAATTGTTCATTGACTGTTGGAGCCTGATCCCAAGACACAATCCTTGAGACGGTTCTTTACAAATATTACAAAAACGGGTAAGAAACCTTGGTTCTTGTTCATATTTAGATAACCATATGTTTTTTTCGTATACATTTATCCAATAAACTTGTTTGATCTGTTCATAATAATGTAAAATCTAACTTTTGACAACACTAATATTTTTAAACCGACCCCTTTGGATGATTAGATCAACTATGAAAAATGTAATATAAAAACCATTTCTATAATTTGATTAAATAAATAAAATATCACATTTTATATACGTTTTAAAAAGAAAAAGAAATACACAAATATTTATATTTTATAAAGTCTGAGCTTCCTTAACCTCATTTGGGACTAGTTTCTCAACGAGATATCATCTTATTTGGTCAACATGAGCATCCAATTTTTGTATCTATCCACCAATCATTTCCAAGTAGGGTTCCTTCACACCTCCTCAATCTATATCTAAAGCTCATGGAACCGCCGAACCGAATGTTTTTGGTAACAACCTATCCGACGCCATTCTCGACGGCTTAACACCCTGTTCTTCACTATAACTACTTGATGTCCCTCGTAAAATAATTTCTCCGGTGAACTACCTATTAAAACCCTTTAGGAAATTAGTAACTTGAAGACTTTATGTTATGGATTTCATCAGGTTATTGCCGGAATCTTACTCGAAAATGACCAAGTTAGAGACTTCGGATTTGAGTTCCAACAAAATTTCCGACGAGATCCCTTCTGGATTATGTCAAGGTACACTCAACCTCTCCAAAATCTAATTCTTGATGTCAATTATTTCATAGACTCAATCCTATCGACGTTAAGCAACTGCATCAATCTTAAATGGATTTCTCTTTCAAACAATAAATTACCCGATGAGATTCCGACATCACTTGATGGCTTATCAAATCTAGCCATTTTAAAGCTCAGGAACGACTCCTTTTCAAGTAACATTCTGTCGGATCTTGGCGATTGTAAGAGCTTCATTTGGTTAGATCTTAACACCAATGAGTTATATGGTACAATCCCATCTGATTTATTCAAATAATTCGGCCAAATTGTTGATGTTTATCTCACCGAAAAACCATATGTTTACATAAATAACGATGAGAGCAGCCAATGGTGATAAAAAATCTAAAACCCAATAATGGGAAAAAAAAAAACATGCGCCTCATCGTTGCAAAGACGTCAACGTGGTGATGCAAAAATCGATTGACATGTAGTTAAAGTAAAAACAAGTTAGAGTTACACACCCATGGAAATGATGAACCCTACCTGCTAAAAAAGACAATCGATGAGCAACCGATAAGAACAAAATGAAGTTTGAGGTCCAAAAATCAATGTTGGTATAGTTGTACCTGCAAAAAAAAAAAAAAAAAAAAACAATGTCTATTATGACGGAGCAACCCAACACCGTAAAATCGATGGATACACCGTCGATGGAGATGGAGCATAGTGGCGTGGTGGAGGGAAAGAGTTGTTGTGTATGGGTGGGAGGTCGAAGATGAACGATTTTAGGCATTAAGTTAGGGTTTTATTTATTTTTTCTTTAGTTTACATTAATAAATAAGATATTACGCAAATGGTTCTTAAGGTTTATCATATTCATATGGGTCCAAAAATAAAATGGTCATTTTAAAAATAAAAAAGTAACAAGTCAAAAGTTAGGGCCCAAAATATCCTGAAAATACTACTTTTCAAAAACCCATAGAGTCCATTTAACGAAGAAAAATCTATTTAAAAACTTACTTGCACATAATATTAAAATTCAAAATATTAAATTCGTTAAAAAAACGTCTTTTTAAAAATATTTTATAGTTATTTTTACATTTTAGAATAAATGTAAATAAAAAAAATTAGTCGACTATATTGTCCCTGTTTCTATAAACCCTTTTCCTATCTATCAAGATTTCCAATGTGGTTCTCTAGATTTTTATTTGAATTTGTTCATTACTATTTGTGGGTTCCGTCGAATGCAATTAATACGGGTTATTGAATTCATCATCATTTATGGGTCGTTGACAGTTGAATTTGATTCGTGTTATCACTTTCGCTAATATTTGGCTATCTATGTTCAATGTTTCAAGGAAGTTGATGATGAATTCTGATAGAGATGGTTCTTTTTTAAAGTTTTTTATAGCCTTTGATAACTAGGTTTAGTTTATCTATTTATATCTCAAATGGGTTCTCTTTAGCATCGACTTAATAGATGATTCGCAAGCTAAAGTATTCAACTTGTGTGCTATTTAATATGGTGGCATTAGTCATCAGTTTTTTCTTAATATGCTTAATCTATTTTGTATTAGGGGTGAACTTTGGAACCAGACTAGAACCGAACCGGTTTGGAAACGGAAACGAATTTAAAAGTTTACAAGAACCGGGAATACGTAACGTTGGTGCCGGGGCTTGTCCCGGTCTCGATATTGGTTTTTCGGTTATTTTTCAAATTAGAAGTAGTTTTGGAATCATGAATAGGAATACACTATCAAAATGGAATCATGAATCTCAACGCACATTCAAAATGGAACCAAGAATAACAATGCAGTTTCAAAATTGAACAAAGAATGGCAATGCATTTTCAAAAAGGAACCAAGAATATCGATGCACTTTCAACCACTACAAACTGAAAAACTAAGTTTAATACAATTCAAATAACCAAGCTTCAACCATAAAATCCAATAATTTCGACTTCATAACAATGAGTTATACACATTTTAAAAAACATGACATATTTAAAAAAAGACAAAACTACAAAAATGGTCCATGTGGTATGCATTTTTTTTCGGGTTTAGTCAAAACCTCAACTTTTTTAGCTTCATGGGCATTTTGAGCATGTTTGTATGTGGAAAAGGTCCCCTGACTTAATATCCATTAGATTGTTGTTGTTAACCCCTTCATGTGCCCCCACGTGAGGGAAAATCCATCTTTTCGGGGGACTATTTTTTCCAAAGAAAAAAAATTGTATATCTAACATGGTGAATTCAATGATGGAGGAGGTTGGGTATAGATCACCATTATCATATTATTGATTCCACATGTATTTCCTAAGTATCATCATTTTGTAATTTCTTTGTTATAATTTTCTTAAATGATGGTTATTTATCACTACTGTCTAATTTGATGCAACTAAAAACTTGTGTGTTCAATCGTTCATTTCTTGGCTTTGGAAGGTGATGCTTGGTTCATTATTTGGTTCCATTTTCACCTCTTACACTCCTACTACCGGGTATCTATAATCATAATCGCTTTAGTTGCTCCATTGATAATCTATATTTATATTATATATAATTCACACCCGTATGCCAATTCATTGTAAACTCAAGCCAATTCAATACCAAGTGTAACACCCGAAATCTTGAGAAGCAAGTGTAAGGAATGAATCCCATTTTGAGGGCTGGACACGGCGTACTGGAGGAACCAACACGACATGTCTAGTTGAGGAAAAGTGCGGTTCTTCTTAAGGTCAACACATCGTGTTGGTGTCTAAACACGATACGTTGGAAGTTAGGAAGGAAACCCTAATTTTTAGGATGTTGCACCCTATATAAAATCTTTAAGCCCAAAGGGTTGGTCTCCTTACCAACCTCCATTGACACTAAAACCCTAAAATCGATCTTTAAGTCTCTTGTTGGTGTTCTTGAGCTAGTAAGAAGTTCTTGGTGCTCATTATTGGTCTTTATGAAGGAAGAGGAGATCTTGAAGTTGCTTTGTTTGGGGAAAAGGCTTTAGATTCAGAATCATCATCTTGTGAGGAAGCTTTCTTAGGTATCAAGTTTGCATCTTGTCTTGAATATGTTTAGATCTCTTTTTTTGTGTTTTGTTGTGATTTTGGTCCCTTTTGGGGTTGATGAGAGACGTTTTAAGGCATTATTATTCAAGATATGAGTTTGTTTTGGTCCCTTTGAGCATAAAGGTGCAAGCTTTATGAGATTTTAGGTGTCATGAATGCATTAAGTCAATTATTAAGTCCCTTTTAAGCTTAAGAGCTTCTTTTAAACATGCATGAACGTAAATTTGGCAACTTTACGTGGTTTTCCAGCTCAAGGAAGTTAGCTCTATGTTTTGGGGCTATGTCTTTATGGATTAAGGATTAAGTGCTTATTGGTTAAGCCCTTGCACTATTAAGTTTTATGGATTTGGTTTGAACCTTTTTGGGTAGTCCCAATGGATAAAGATGGAAACTTTATCCTTCTAGACCATGTTTCGGACTAGATCCGAGCTTTCGAGTTCTTGGAATCGAAGAAAACAACTTATTGTATTAAGCTGTTGAATCTCGGGCAAACACTGCGTGTTTGCAAGCCAACACAGAGTATTGGCTGGGGTTTTCCTGATTATCTGGATGATGGCAGAATACAACGTGTCTAAGGGGTTTTCCTGATTATCTGGATGATGGCAGAACACAACGTGTCTAAGGGGCAACATGACATGCTTGGTCAACATAGGATGTTGACTTTGACTCTGACCAGAAGTTTGATCAGGGTTGACCATGGGATGTATTGGGCAATATTTGGGCCTCAATCTTGGGCCGAGCTAGATGAGGGATAAAATGGTCTTTTACCCTAAGTCTGTATTGAGGATATAGATTCGATTCCAATTGTTAATTGGGTATTATTGATTATTTGATAGCTCGAGGGATTGTCCGACCAGCTATCAAGAATTATTAGTGTGATTCAGTAGGACGAGGTGAGTCTCCTCAGTAATCTATGGGTCGAAGGCACAACTGCCGACCCTATTGATTTATGTATTGAAGGAAGACCAGGGGTGGCCCTTGGCAATTTTATTAAAGACCCGGAGGTGGCTCCTGGAAAATTTGTATGCAAGACCAAAGTATGGACTCTGTAAGACCCAGGGTTTTAGCCCCAGCCTGGCAAGGAAGACATGATACGACTCATGGCATAATGGCAAGGCTATAGTTGGCACATAGCATCTCCTATCACATGTTTGATATGTATGATATGTAGGACTCACATGTTATGTATGGTATGTGGTATTTTGGGGAACTCACTAAGCTTTGTGCTTACAGTTTATGGCCTATGGTTTCAGGTACTTACGGTTCGAAAGGGAAATGCCTGACTTGATCGCAGGCTCGCAGCGCATACACCCGTGTGTTTCCACAACTTGTGATTTTGTGAATGTACTTTGATAATTGTTCTATTTTAAATACTTTCAAATGTTTGAATAAATAATAAATGAGTGTTTTGATTATATTAAAAATGAAATTTTATCCTGTGATTTTCAGGATATTACACCAAGAACCCAATTATCCTCATTCATTTCATTGAACACTTGGTAGGAATTCAGAAACTTGAAAATTTGTAGACACTACAGATCTTCATCATCACATTAATCAACATTGTGTTACGTTATATCACAAGGCAAACCGAAATTCGATGCATATGAAATCGACCCACCTAAGAAATTCAAATGGACAACAAATAAAAAACAAAAGTTTCACAGAAAGAAAGAGAAGCACAAGAGAAACTTAGCAAACAAAAAGGACCCTGGTCGTCTCACCATTAAAGGATCTAAAAGGAAAGTTGGGTTTGCCAATATCGAGGAACAAATCAAATATTAGCTTGATATTGATTTTAGTCGGGCTTATTGCATCCAAAGAATAGATCTGGCCTCCTAGGGTCGATATTGATGGGTTTTAGCCATAAGAACTTTCCTATGTGCACATGCAAACCCTAATGCTTGGATCTAGTTTTCTTTAATTGAACATGCTTTGTATCCAAGACTTTGAATCATAGATCTAGTGTAAACAAACACTTTATAACATAAGAAATCATATCTAGAAGAATACCTTAAGTTACTTGCTTGAAAACTTCTTTTTTTCTTGGAGCTTAGAGTCACAATTATCACTCCTCTAATAGCTTACAAACACCTACTAGCAAGAAGATGATTTGAGAGAAGGAGAGAGGTGAGAAATCGGCTCTAGGTTTTCCTCATGCATAGAGTGGCCGATTTCTCCAACCCTAAGGGTTTATTTATACTATGAGCTTTTAGGGTTTTACCTTAAACCCTAATTGGATAACTTAGCCTCAAAGTAATCCAAAGATCCTTCTAGATAAGGCCTTGGACGATTTCTAGGATATCCATATCCTTAAAATCACCCCTTCCCATATCCATAAGGATTCATAGCCTAAAACTCAACTATCACACATTTGACAGTTTATGCCCATTTTATTAATTAATCTTTTTAAGTCACCAAATTAATTCTTAATTAATTTATGACTTATATCAATCAAATAATATTATTATTCCTTTAACATATTATTCTTATAATACATTAATAATAATATCTCTTCTCTCTATTTAAATCACCTTGTCAAGTTGCTATGGTGAAGGCAACCCAAAAGGACCATGCACAACCGGGTCAAGTACTTACCAAATATAGTTACAGCCGTAGACACTGATCCAACAGATATAACACGTAAAGTTAAAAAACTTTACATGCATGCATGGGTGTTATGAAGCTAAAACACCAAAACTAAGCCATAAGGAGTTCTAATGCATGGGATAGGGCCATAGCTCAATAAAGGTGGCAATTTTAAGCTTCCTGAGCTTAAAAGTTCTCAGATTTGAACTTATTACTCTATTAGGCACTCAAATCCCGAGAGTGACTTAAGAATGACCCAAAAATGACAATATGCAAGCCCTAAAGAAGATCTAAGTGATGGAAAGCCAAGTTATAAGCTTTATACCTCAAACAAGCTGGAAATGCAACCCAAGCTCTGGATCTACTACCCTCCTTTTGAATCTCCAAGCCTTTCCTTCCTTCTCCAAGCTTCAAATCACTAAAATGGCACAAAATAGCTCAAGAACACTCACAAGCCGATTAGGGATTCGTGAATAAGCTTTGAGGGTGATGGAGGCTGGAGTGGAGGCCATATAAGGGGTTTAAATAGGGTGCAAACCCTGAAAATTAGGGTTTCACTTTGGCAGACCTACTCGTCGAGTCGGGGGCCTCCGACTCATTGAGTAGACTCTTCCACCCGCGACCAAGATCCATCCTTACTCGACGAGTTTGGGGCCTCCAACTCGTCGAGTCCCAGTATATAAAAGTGCAAAATTCTTATTTAAAATACGTACCAGGAACCGGACGTTACACAAATAATTAATTTCACAGTGGAAACATCATAAAATCTAATTTATGGGCTAATGCAACCTAGAGATATATGTATTTTCTATTTATAGCAACATACTTATGAAACAATCTTTTAAAGTTGGTATAATCGAAATCAATTGATTGGAATACATACATTTATGTTATAATCGTGTATAACACTCTTGAATCCTCATATCTACTTCAGATGGTTGGCATAAAAAATATGGTTGCCTCTCATGGTTGACACCCAAAACATACGAAACTAAGAAATGATTTGGAGAGAGGATACATAGGAAATTTTCGGCTATGACTTCTCTAAAAGGTTAGATCGAAAATCCTATGCTAAGGATCCTATTATAGTTGTTACGATACCAGGATTGTTGGCGATTTTATATCACTAATATTACTTAAGTGTAATGTGGTTAATTTGTTGATCAATTTCACTTTAACAATTATCAAACAAATTAGTATGGTGCGGAGTGAACGTTTGTTTGATTTTGTTATTGTTGAAAGTATACTGTTATTTAAAGGCGAAACCTCTGAACTGACGGATGTCCGGGGGCAGCACCCCAGGGAGGTAATATAACAGTTTGTGACTCAGTTTTATGTTAGTATGTGACAGATAATATGATAGTTTTTAGATAGGAAGTTGTTTTCCTATAACTACCATATGACAGTTTTAAGATAGGAAGTTAGTTTATGTTATATGATCAATTTCGGATTCATTTTGGGTACATATTTCATAACATCTTCTTCATTCACTATTCTAGAAAAAACAGTGAGTTTCATCTGATTAGAGATTTAGATGTACCCTCAAAATGCTTTAATCTGAAAGTGTTTCACAACTCTTACTGATCCAAGTATATCTATACCCCGATTTTCTAACAAGGATAAACCTTAATTAGAATATTAAAATAATAATATTTTAAACTTATTCAAATTAGTTTCCTTATCAGCTAAAGGAAGTTTTCAGAAACTTTCTGGAACCCTAGCAAAACCATCCAAGGCTAGGAGGTTCTAGAATTGCCTCATTTTATCAACTATTGAACAAATGCAATTTAACCCTTCCATCTTTAATTAATTATAATTAATCCAAAATTAATTTCTAATTAATTTTGATTAATTCTAATCAATTTCTACTTAATTTACTAATCATATAATAAATTAATAAATCATTTCTCTCTCTCTCTCTCTCTCTCTCTCTCTCTCCCTCTCTCTCTTTCTCTCTCTCTCTCTCTCTCTCTCTCTCTCTCTTTGTTAATATTATTTCTAGCTATTTTAAGTTATGATGGTAGTCAAAAAATAAGTTTGTTTTTATTTCACAAAGTTATACCAATTTCGGTATGACCATAGACACCTAATCCAACAAGAAGTTCTTATCCTTAATGTAAACTAATGAACAAAATAATGATGAGGTTTCATTATTGAATCATAAAAAAGAATACACTAAAAAAGAAAAAGAAAGATTTAACTAGGAAAAACTAAAAAGATTAAACCTAGCTATAAGTCTAATGGGTCAAATGTGACAACCCGATATTTCGATTCTATGTAATGACTTAAAAAGCCAAGTATTGTAACGACTTTCGAAAATAATGAAGTTATCTTTAAAAATAAAATATACAAAAAGTCTCTATTTTGTTACCTACTATGTTAGATATCATTAAACCGTGAGCGTACATAAAAAAGAACGTCCAAATCTTACTTCGTATAGCGGTCGACAGTTAAAAACAGAGTCGAAGGTCTCAACAATGGTATTTCATCGGTAAAAAGTCTGGCAAAAACAGACACCGGATATAGGAGTTATGGATTTCTAACGAAGTTTTCTTACCCCGACCTTTTAAAAATAAATAATAAAAATAATTTCAAAATTTGCCGATGGAGTTTAAACGAAAGTTGTAGGGCGTAGTCTCACCTGTGTGGATATAAAGAACATCGAAAACGGAGTTCGTATGAAGAAGATATGAATTTTTGAAGTTTACTAAATAATAAAAATATAAATTTAAAACAAATTTCGGTATTATCCAAAGGGGGAGTCACCGGCACAATCCAAGTTACTCCCGGCGTAACAGCGTACGCGAGGACTAGGCCTCGGATCGTCCACGTCGCCCCCTATGCAACGCTATGCCCCATCCCATCCGAGCTCCGAGGCAATCGAGGATGCGGTCATGCATGACGCACGCGTATGCCCAGCGTAACCGCGTACGCCCAGCGTATCGAGGCGGTTCCCAACCCCTATAAAAGAGATGCGAGGGTTCCGGGAAATTACTCATTTTCTCTCATCTTTCTTGCATTTTTGCCTAGTTTTCTGTGCACGTGATATCCCGAAGCCCCGGTGTCCATACTCAAGCCCCGAAGGTCGTTTGTGCTCCCGAAAATCCCGAGAAAAATCCGTTTTCTCGAGTCAAAGTTCTGCTCGGTTTTCATCTCGCAGTCTTTGATCTTTCAAGTGAGTTCATACCCCCTATAAACTACGCTTTTAAATGTTTTATAAATACTTTTTATACAATATTAAGGGGGGGGGGGGGGGGGGGGGGAATGCAAGTAAAACACGCGGTTATTAGCGTGTGTAACTTAACGATTCACTATATAAACTTTTTATCTAAGTAATCATATGTGATTCATAAACTACTACATGAGTATTCTCGTATGAAATATTTATTTTCAATAACACCTTGTCTTGTGGAAATAAAACGTCTTTATATACATACATGTATATATATATATATATATATATATATATACACACACACACACACACATACACAAAATCAAATGCTCCATTTTACATTTTTACATTAGGTATATGTGATCAGTTAAGTCACTTTACGTGTTATACTTTACATAATGAGTAAACATTACACTAGGGTTTACTAGATGAATGAAACACACTTTGAAAAACTATAATGGGTATAGTTTACGAGGAAATCATGAACATTTACATACTAGGTACACTAAATCAAAGAAGATATTTTTATATACAAGAACAAATGGATATTTTCATACGTTAATCTGTTTTATACTAAATTTTGTGAGATATTTCACGTACTTTTAAGTATGCATTTTAAGTCTTGTATTATATACCATAATCCCATGTAGGGGGAGCGTGATACTTGTGTATAAATCTATACGGGATTGACAATCCCACACCTAAGCTGTTAGTTACAGCTAGGCCGGCAGGCCTGGGGTGACAAACGTCATAACTTTCCAACGCTTGAAGAACATTGATATAGGCATCCTGGTCAAATAGCATTCTTAAAAGACTCAAATGGAGTATTAAAAACACATTGATTTACGGGGTTTTTCAAATGCCTTAACGATTTGCATATAAAACTACAATTTTAGGCATGAAAAGCACTATTGCATAACAGTTTTGGAACAAATCAAACAATCATCTACTATGTAGGAAATATGAGATTTTCTTGGAACATTTAACGTGAACAAATCATTTTCATTCTTTTTCATATAAACATTGTCACTAAATACTTATGAACTCACTAGCTTAAATGTTGACCAACTCTTTCAAAACCACTTGTATTTCTCAGGTATTCAGTAATACATGTAAACTGCAACTTTTGAAGAAGGGATGCTGAGGCGTTAGTTTAATTTCATTTTAAAACATCATATTGTAATTTCTTTTGAAACAAGTACTTTTCAACAGTGTAAACTTTTAAATTATATATGTGATGTTAATATTGCTTTCTTTACTATGTATTCAATTGTTACGATACTACATGAAGTCATCCACCCTCGAACGATTCTGCCGTTCTGATTTGGGGGTGTGACATCAAACATAATCCAAAAAAAATCTCTATACTAATAAAAGAGTAGCTCTTTTGCTATGTGTCACCATATTAGACATTTTAATTAATGTGTTGCCACTTGTCAATCTATTAGTTTTCCATTTTAAATTTATTAGACCTCATCATTAATGTGATTCTATTTTAAATTTTAAATTATTGTTTTCATTAATTCACAAATAAAAAAATATCTAATATATATTAACAATTAATTTTATATATTTATTTGAATCAATGATTATAATTTCACATAACTAATAAAAAATATTTCTTAAATTAATAATTTATTTAAAATAACTTATTAATAATTTTGAATTTTTACTATAAAAATTTGATTAATTTTATAACTGTGGTTCCCACGGGTTATAAACTAGTGCTTAATAAATTATGCTAACACTTGTGATATCTTCCGCCTAGTTTCTGAGTTGTAGCATAGAAAGGAAAAGATGATAAAAAAAAGTAAGGAGAGAAAAAATGTAAAATGGAAAATAATGTCATTTGTGTTCGTGAGTTTAAGAAGTGGAAGAAAAATTAAACATTTTGTTATTTCTCTTCGAATCCTTCTAAATAGGAATCAAAATTACAAGAGAAAGTGACAATTCTATTTTCTTTCACTTCATTCCTATTATTTTTTTTTAATGAAATTCAGGATTACCAATTTTTTTTATTTTGTTTTTTATTTCCACTAACTCTTTTTCTTTTATTTTATTAAATTCAATTTGGAAACAAAGAGGTTTTATACGCCAAACGATTGAACTTTGAAACAATAAAAGATAATTTTTTTTAAAAAAAGGTAATTTATATAAAAAATTCTAAAGATATGACTATACCTGCAAAGAGTGTCAACTATAGGGACGAAAAGAGTAATTTACTTAAAACAAAACAAATCACTTTGCACAATAGTCAACGGCCATTGAAGGTCCCTATTTGCAGGTCACGAGCAAACATCTCTTTCACGCATAACCAAAACAATGAGTCTGTTCTTGCTTCTTCTTCTTCTTCCTCTGTTCTTCATTTCATTTCGTATCCTCTACAAATTCATATGGATCCCACTTCAGATCCAACGCCACTTCCGTCAACAAGGCATCAGAGGTCCCAATTACCGCCCACTTTTCGGTAACTCCGCCGACATCCGACGGAGGATGATCGCCAAGGCAGAATCATCACGGCCAGTTTCTTTCAATCATAACGGAGTTGTTCAGAGGGTGATGCCACACTACCACAATTGGTCGAAGGTTTATGGCGATACGTTCCTGTATTGGTTCGGGTCAACGGCCCGTCTGGCCTTGTCCGACCCGGATATGATCAAGGAGATACTGGTGAACAAAAGCGGGTCGTTTGGGAAGATCCGGTTCAACCCGGTTTCCAAAGCTTTGTTTGGGGAGGGACTTGTGGGGTTGGAAGGTGAAAAGTGGATTGTTCATAGAAGGATCACAAGCCACGCCTTTAACATGGAGAGAGTTAAGGTACTTTTTCATCACCTTTTATATTTTCTCATGTTGGTGTATATATTTTGAAAGTACAACGTATCTAAAATGTAACTCAATCTTTACTTGTTTAATTTAACTTGTAACTAAATCTGTACATGCAAAGGCATCCTATAAACTAATGGGCCTACTTTTGTTTCAATTGGGCTATACAGGAATGGATACCCGAAATTGTGGATAGCACTCAAAATATGATGAACAAATGGGATGCAAAAATTGGCGGAAGAAACGACGCCGAATTGGAATTCGACGTGCACAAGGAATTTCATGATCTCTCTGCAAACATTATATCACGCACGGCTTTTGGAAGCAATTTTAAAGAAGGAAAACGAATATTTGAGTTGCAAGAGCAACAAGTTGCATTAGTATTACAAGCCTTGCGAAATGTCTACATCCCGGGTTTTAAGTAAATATCTAACAATATATTTTCACGTGTAATTTGTCATGTTGTTATTTCATAAAGATATATTGTTAATCACAAACAATCTGGTGTAGGTATATACCGACAAAAAATAACAGGAAAAGGTGGAAGCTTGATGAAGACACAACGAGATTAATAAGGAAATTGATCGAGAAAAACAAAAATAAACTAGAAGATAGTGGAACACTCCTTGAATCGTTGATGTCTCCATACAAGAAAGAGGATGTACTTAATCTAGAGGAGATTGTGGATGAATGCAAGACATTTTACTTTGCAGGAAAGGAAACAACGGCTAATCTTTTAACATGGACATTTCTTCTTCTTGGATTACATCAAGAATGGCAAAACAAAGCTCGAGAAGAAGTTGTTCGAGTTTGTGGTCACAATGCGTTTCCCAATGCAGAGAATTTGACAGACTTAAAGATTGTAAGTTTATATATAGTATTTTTTTTTTCGTTTTTACTTAATGGACTTAACAATGACACGAGTCACATGACTTAATTTGTAAGCTATGACTTAATTAATTGTACATTTTGAATATTAACAGATTAACATGATATTGAATGAGACACTTAGACTCTACCCTCCGGCAGTAATGATGATGAGACAAGCATCGGAAAATGTGAAGTTAAAGGGTAGAATTGACATTCCGGCTGGAACGCAACTTTTTATGGCCATGACCGAAGTTCATCATGATGCAAGAATATGGGGAGAAGATGCGAATGAATTCAATCCAATGAGGTTTGTGGATCCTAGGAACCATTTAGCTTCGTTTTTCCCATTTGGTTTGGGTCCTAGAGTTTGTGTTGGACAAAATCTAGCAATGATAGAGGCGAAAATTGTTGTGGCTATGATTGTTCGAGAATACTCGTTTGGGGTTTCACCTACATATGTTCATGCTCCAATGCAATCCTTAACTTTGCAACCCCAATATGGAGCTCAAATAATATTTACCAGGAGAAAATTAAGTAGTTTGTCCAACGGAAACTTATAAATCGGTATATTTGGATATCTTTTTTTGTTCCGGTTTAATGTTTAATGAGAAAGAAAGCCCGAGTACCAATTCTGCGACAAAAGCAAGTAGCAAGTAGTAGAAAAATCATAGTAAGCAGCAGTCAACAAACATAAGAAAGAAAGCAAGAAGGAGCATGCATCAAGAGCGATCAACTTTTGATCAAGGATAAAAGAAAAGAAGCAAGACCCAAGCAAGGATAAAAATATAATTTATATCTTTTAATTCCTTTTTTTTTTCTCTTTTATTAAAGTCGACAACATAAGGGAAATTAAAATAGGATTTAAATGAACATGTCGCTTTCTATATGAAGCATTTAAATGCATACGTCGCTTTCTATATGAAGCAATGTAAACAATATATTATCGATAAAGTTTTGTTTTAAAATTTACCCATGCATCGTCAAGTTAAATGAAGTTATCATCAATGTCATCATTCATTCAT
This sequence comes from Lactuca saligna, assembly GCF_052625555.1. Classification (NCBI taxonomy): domain Eukaryota; kingdom Viridiplantae; phylum Streptophyta; class Magnoliopsida; order Asterales; family Asteraceae; genus Lactuca; species Lactuca saligna. The sequence goes on from NC_136417.1 coordinate 15,028,313, forward strand.
TTGAAAATTAAATACCGTAGAATCAATATTATTCAAAGTTACAGAAAAGTTCAAATTTCATATGGTTCATCAAAAAATGGACCGCATTAAAAAAAAGGTTAAACAAATTAACCACATAAAAACAATTAAAAAACTTATCTATAGTAATATATTAAAATAGATAAAGGTTTCTACAAAATCCATTCTGTAATATTTTAGATTGTTGTAACTAAACTAGATAAAGTTTTCCGATATGAAATCAAATTATATTTTTACTATTGTTTTAACATTAAAACGTCATATAGGTCGTAATCTTAGTTTTCTTCTTTCATTACTGATTTACCTCCAAAACACATGCCAAATTATCCTTTTCTGATTTTCTCCATATCGTTTTTTGTTATTTTATATTTATAAATAGTAATTATCAAATATTAAAAAATAATCTATTAATTTTTTGTATTTCTATATCATATAAACTAGTCCATTTTATTAAAACTTCTTTTTATACTATATAAAATAATAAACATTTTTATTAAAAAAAAAAGTTATCTTAAGTTATCAATCTTTTTTTTTTTTTTTTTGAAACGGAAATTTATTAACGCTACTGCCTAAGGAGCAAGGCCAGGCAAAAGAGATCTAAACAAACGAAATTACAAAATATTTAAAGGGGAAGAAACCCAACCCGCCGCATTACAATTCACATAATTCCCCCCGATCACTAACCCCTTTAATTCACTGGCCCCTTTAATACTTAACTTAACAAAGTGTAATGCTTTTAGTTAGTTTTCTATTAGAAAAAAATAATAATAAAGAAAGAAAAAGAAGTGAATTTAATGATATTGACATATTTTATATTTTAGTGTAGCTATTGTTACTATTGAGACATATTAAATTCAATTTATTATCCAATTATGCATGACTTAATTATGTATGATTGGAGTGATAAATATGGACTCGAAAATTTGGAGGTCCGAAGATAGCACCTTTAGCAGAGTCTAAGAGCAGGGCAGAGCCCCTGACAGTGGTTCCGCTAACAGAAGTTATTCATATGTTATTACCATAAACTATAATATAGTCATATTTATATGCATCCAAATATTTACAAAAAAAATGTATACTTATTTTATTATAAGCACATTATGCGAACATATATTTACAAAAAAAATGAATACAAACACCAATTTCATAGTAAACCTATACATTTCTTTTATAAAATCATATTTATATGCATCCAAATAAGTGTTTGTATACATTTTTTCTGTAAAAGCATATTTATATATTTTTTTATAAACACCTATTTTGTATTCAAACACGTTTATATAAAAAATGTATATAAAAAAGTGTATATAAACTTGTATTATTATAAAATTTTGAGTAAATTACACGAATGGTCCCTATGCTTTGGGATAATTTGCGTATTTGGTCCTTAACTTATTTTTTAACTCGAAAGGTCCCTACTATTTGTTTTTGTTACGCATTCGGTCCTTATCTTACCTAAAAAGACTAATATTTAAATAGGAAAAAACGGTGGGGTAGGTAAGGTAATGTGAGGAGGTGGGGTTGAGGGTGTGTTTATTTAAATAAATTAAAAAACCAAAAGTAAAATTGTCTTTTTACGTAAGATATGGACCGAACGCGTAACAAAAACAAACAATAGGGACCTTCCGAGTTAAAAAAAATAAGTTAGGGACCAAACGCACAAGTTATCCAAAACCATAGGGACCATTCGTGTAATTTACTCTAAAAATTATTCAATCACGTTTTTATAAAAAAAAATATACCATTGTTAAAGCCGATGAACCACAAAGCTTGACAATTATGTTAGATCTTCAAAAACATTAAGAAAGGTAAAGCCTTTTTTACTCTAAAACATTAATGTTCAATATTTCCATCAAACTTATCATAAAATAATCATGAATCTCACTTTTATAAATCACATGGGCCTTTGTATTGTGTTTTTAGTTAAGATTTGATTGGATTACATAATATGTTAATATGTTGTGATTTAATATTTGAGACTATATTTTATTAGATATATTTTTTGGTATCTCATAATTAGGTTTTGATTTTTGCATTTGTAAAAATTGGATTTTGTTTAGTTATGGATTTCACACCTGCGATTTAAGGGGTCGGTTGCATGAAAAGGGTTAAGTTGGGATTTTTTTTTCATATTAGAATGCAAACATATGTTCATTCTATGAGAATATAAATATTACATAAAACATGTTTTGCTAATAATTATGACAAAATGCATTTATATATTCTATGTTTTAGAATGTTTATAATATAGAAGAAAAGAATATGACTTAAGTGCATTCTATCAGAATTTATTTGTATACATGTATTCTGTTAGAATGTCTTTGAGAATGTTTGTTAACAACAAGTATATTTACTTAACTGGTAATAGTAACGAATAATGCATGTTATTCTTTAGAAATACCTTCAAGAAGGAATCAAATATTGATCATACAAGAGAAAGATTTGGAATTGAGTTAAAAAAAAACAAGTATATTTGCGAAGAATTACGTTCTTACAATAATACATCACATTTTCGTAAGAATAGTTGGAATCAAGTCTATTACTTGGATCACTGAAGAAGATTAAGGACATTTGTTCAATAATTGTATATTTAAGAATGCAATTTTATAAGAATTTTATTATTTTTTTTATGACATTCTGTTAGAGTATGTGTAATTATGTTAAATGTATAAGGATGCTATTCTTTAAGAATATATATTAATTTGTATTTAAGTTCGAATGTCTATGAAAAAAATACAAGAATGTTGTTATTATTCAACTCAGGGTTCAAAAAAATTAATCTCTAATAATATTCTAATAGAATAACATTCTGACAGAATCACATAACATCATATTTATAGGATTGTGCAAACTGATTCCTAATTTGGGAAAAAAGGATATATTTTGGATCAAATTTGTAATAAAATTTAAAATCTGAGCCAAAAATGTATTTTTGGACCAAATTTGTAATAAATTTTGATAGCTGGGCCAAAAATGTGATTTTTAAAAGTTGAATGACCTGCTGACCGAGTAAAATGATTAAATTGAATATGATTACCGGTTTTGGGAACTTAATTGAATAAAGATATAAGGACCAAATCGATTATGAGGCCAATATGTAAGGACTTTATTGCAATTTTCCTTAAAAAAAAGTAAAGTTATTGAGTTTGTTCGGCAATACGTTTCCCCAAAAATTGGTAATGAAATCATGATGATGTCAGAGGTGATTTTGTTCTATAACCACCATTCAAACCGCCATTTTGTTGCCAACATATTATATATGAATGGTAACTACCTTCTAATCGATATCTTCCTTGTATAAAAGGAAGGTGGTTGTTCCATGCAAATGTTACAACTTTCATATAACTGAAAATTGATTTTTACAGATATATGTCTCTCCATAACACAAAATAACAATGTATTTTTCTATGTTTCAGATTTAAAAGTAGCATGAATTCCAAATCGTTTATTCCAAATCGTACATATAAAGAACGCCGAAATTCGAGTTATAACGAAGAAGTTATGACCCGTCGAAGTTTCGCGACGGAACCGACATGACATCGGGAAGCGTAAATAGTGAATTTACAATAGAGCGGCTTTTAGCCTTAGTTATCTAAATGAAATTCGTTGAATATGTTAACCGAGAACAACAAAAACAGAACGCCCAAATCTGACTTCGTATGAGGAAGTTACGAATTTTCTAAATTTGGAATAGCAGTGCACGACCCGAAACTCGAATTTTAATTCAAGTGGTTTTTGGCCTACGCGACCTATATGAGAGTTAAAGATCTCATTAATAGGAACTCAATGGTAAAAAGACAAACGAAAACGGAGTCCGTATGTAGAAGTTATGAATTTTACGCGGACATTGAACAGTATAATCTCCTCGTACTGTTAAATTTAAGATCCCTTGAGAATTAGCCGGTGGAGTCTAAATGAATGTTGTAGATCTTGTTTTTACCTACACGTGGATATAAATAACGTTGAAAACGGAGACCGTATACGAAAGTTATGAATTTTTTGAAAATCGGCTGATTTCCACCATGTGTGCGATGCCACGTGTCAGCACCAGGCTGTGCCTGGGTGTCTCCAGCTGGCTCACAATGTGAGCATCATAAAACTCACGACGTGGGTGACCCTCCAGCCCCCTATAAATGAGAGGTGAATCCCTCTTTATTCCTCACACCTCCCATAACTTCCCTCTCTCTCTCTCTAGAACTTCTCTATAGCCCCGAAAAGCCTAGGGAACCTCCCTAGCACGAGGCGGAAGCCCCGGAGGGCCCAACGACTCCGATAAGAAGAGCCTTTCGGCTCGAGAACGCTGCTCCAGTGGAGCCCATTTTTGAGAAAAACTCGATGTAAGTGAGCTACGCCTAACCTATCTCTAGTATAGCTTATGATTCAATATAGTAATGTAATTAGGACCTTATAAGGAGTATTTGGGCTATTATTTTGGGTTATATAAGTATTGTTTAACACTTATATAATATTAATAATAGTTAGACTATTAATTAGTCTCGGTGAATAATAGACTAAACTCTAGTGATAATGATGTTAGGTTTTGTCAAAGAAAAAATTGTGTTAAGAGTAACGAAGTGTTGTCCAAGTGCCGAGTCACCACCTTTTCAAGTTAATGCATGGTCCCTTTCATCTTACACATAGATATGAAGTAGTTTATATAAACTACGTGCTATGTGTGCATATTATTTGTATACTTGCTATCTATGTTGGATGAACAATTTTATACAAGTTTTATATGATTTAAACTGTATATGTATTTATATCTACATAATATGTTGGGTGAAACATGGGTAGATGAAATAGGAGTTGGATGATGAGTTGAGAGGTGATATAGACCATGAGGTAAGGGTGAGAGGTGGATGATATAAGAAGCCTTGTTCCCAAATGCTAGCCCCGTCATCTAGCAGAGTATGGATGACAACCACGGACTATTCTAAACAGTCCGGTGGAACACTAGCAGGCTCGCAACCTGTAGGTGTTGTGAACGATGTGTTCACCAATGTACTCTAAAAACCCATTGACATGTATTACAAGTAGACTCTCGAAAACGGTACTGTCAATAAACGAGATAACCCAAGCAGTTGTGCTCGAAGGACAATATTGACAGATGCGCCTCATAGAGAATGTCACAATTCTGGTAGCTGCGCCTAAGTGATATAAGTAGCAGTTGTGTTTGAGAGTTGTGTCATTGACAACGATGGACTTCTTAACTATTCGTTAGGATAATCCTTAGGAATTAATGAATGAATGAGAAATAGCTGATTCTTAGGGTAGATCCTTAAGAGTAAAAAAGATAATGGGGGATGGGTAATTAGGTTAACTGTTTGATGATTAAACATAATAATTATATTATTGTGGGTTGAAAATCCTATGTACTCACCAGGTTTCCCAACCTGACATACTCAGTTTATTTATATCACAGATGTTGATATTAAGTCATATTACACGGAGAGATCAAGGAGATATAAATCACTAGTGATAGTGAATGTAAGTTCTGTTTATGCTTATGTTTCTGCATTGACAATGACATCCCAAATGTTTTAAAATGAATAAAATACTTTTCTACGGAAATGCTTTGATAACGTATTTATCATGTTTTACTGGGAACAAATTATGTAACATTTTTATTAAAAGAGGCACTCTGATTTTTATAAAGCATAAACAAAATTGGTCTTTTCTGGCCGTGAAATGGGGATGTCACAAATTCCCCAAGGCACGTCGCGCCTAGCGGAACAAACCCGACAAAATTTAGCTCCCCTAAGAGCAGAATGCTTGCAGAGACGGTCCGACTCCGCCAGGGGCGCCTTTCACTTTACGACAAAAGTGTAACAGCTCTAGGCGACAAGGCAGATGCTCAGAGCATTACCACCTGAACCAATCGTTGGCTCTTACAGATTAAGGAGCACGATTATCCAATCAACGTCCCCGATCATGTCGGGTCTGATGTCCTTGTCTTTTACGGACTAGTAGAAGGATTCAATATAAAAGGTCATCTTCGGTGCCTTGAAAAGTAAGTCGGTATCTCCCAATTCACTCTAGATACACCCAAGTCTATCTACTGACTTGATCGTCAGAGTGTTTTTCCGGGAGCCTTCTTCCGGAGAACGGATGACATTTTTCTCTTGCTGTGACCTCGCAGGTTCATCGGAATCATCGAAGGCACAAGGCATGCACGTCCGGTGACATTGTCACATCAATAACTATATTCCTAAACCCAAATATCTAAGAGAAATTACTCATATATTACTATCATTAACTATAATATGGTAAAGTTATTGAGTTTGTTCAACAGTTTTTTCAATTTTGTATTATTAAACACCATTTGAGAAATGAATATTAATCGAATTCTTTTTTAATATACACATAAAATGATAAAATAAAATAAAGTATTCTTTAAAAAAGCTAATCAATGTAAATTTGTTGTATCCGTTCAATGTGTCAATGTTACTCATTTAACCAAAGTTTTTCGAGATTTGCATTGTCTTAAGATAATCGCCTTGCCTTTGTACCCACTTCTTGATCTTTAAAAACAAGTTATTACATATATTGGAAATTGTGACATTCATATTTTAATGAAAGAAAATTTGCCAAGAATTTAGTACTGCTTTAATTTTATATGAAATTCTTTTAAACAAGTGATGGTAAAATGTAAATAGAGTTATATATTACTTTACAACGATTCATCCATGAATCTAGCACCGAGTCACCAACACATGACCATGATTCACCTTAGCCACCATGTACCATAATCTGTATTTGAATCCCTACGGCAGAAATCAAAGAACAACACTTCTTGACTTCCAAAACCCTGGCTATGGCTAGTATGGAGCTTCTGGGGAACCAACAAGTTATCATGGCATGAAGGACATGTCGTGTGTCTACAATCGAGCCATATATCCAAGCAACTTCTATGGCAGACATGATCGCACCTCAACTCACTAACCTCATCATCATCGTCAATTCTTCTTAAGCACACTGCACATTCAACCTCGTCAAATGACGATGTGTTGCCACCATGGAAATGCTCCGGCAAGAAGAACATGCGGTGGTTAAAAAAGGCATGGCTAATCAAGAAATCGAGAACCCATTTCAAATGAGCAAAAAATGATAATATTGTGCAAATATTAGCCATGCTTGATCCAAAAAGACGAATGGAATGAAAAAAGATGGTGAATTTAAGGGCAGGATATATATATATAGTTCTTTCCCAGTTCCCACTGCTTGATGGGATGTGGTACTGTGCTTATTATGGTGTATATATAGGAGTTGGACCAAGCTCTGTCTTAACAGTTAACTCACGTGTTATTACGGATCTTTTGGAATAGTGATGATGATTTTATTTGTTTAATCATTTTAAATGTGAACTTATAAGTTACTAGTCTAAATATTACTATTTTTGTTTAGTAATTGCTAAATGTTTGGTTAAAAAGAATTGTGTTCGAGATTTTTAATAGAAATAACTTGTGTTATATAAAAATGACCATTTTTTCCTAAAGGATTAGTTCATGATATAATTCCTTACAGATCATAAAAAATGTATATTTTGTGTTTTCTTTTTAATTTGTACATTGTTTTTTTAAGAAAGTATTTATATTTATATATGAAATGTCTATTTTGAAGTCTAACATAACCATTTTTCAATTAAATATCTGATTTTTAGCCCTTGTATTGTATATAATCATCGTTTGTTATGTTTGTTTAATTTTTTATTACATTTTAGTTAAAAACAAAGTTTTTGTATTATTAAAATTTCAGAATTATTTATTCGATTTCAAATTTGTTTTGAAATTTTAGAATATAAATTTATCTATTTATTTTTCTATTCGGAATCCAAAATTTCGGTGTAGAATTCGGAATTTCAGTTCAAAATGTGCTTTTTAGTTACAAAAATTTACTTTCAGAATTAATCTTTCTGAATTAGTTGATCATTTTTCAAAAACAAAAAAATAGAACTATAGTTTATTTTCTTTAATATTAATTAAAAAAACTATTTTAGTTAACGTCCCTTAAAAATAGGCACATAAACACAAATTGGGATAATCAATAAATTGATTGTGCAAAATTATTTTCTTATTATAAAAGATGTCCATATTAGAATATCTAATAAAAAAGAATTCCAAAGAAAAATTAGAAGGTTTTGTAAGGGAGACTAATCACAAAGATTATGGCAAAAAAAAAAAAAAATCATTTTGAAATAAATGACTACTTTTTTAGAATATTGGAGATGTAATTATGGTTGTTTGAATTATTGAAGGGTTGTTTCTATTTTATTTTATCAATAATTAATTTATAACTCACACCAAAAATGACATATAACCGACAATATGTTGTCGAGACATACTATACTGATGACATGTCGTCGATACTAAATTACATTTTTGGTCATATTCAATGTTTTAAAACCCGGGTCAACCCGGCCGGTTCAACCGGTTGGGCCGTGACCCGGGGCAGAAGGCGGGTCGATTGAGACCGGTTTTTTGTAAAAATACGAACCGGATCGAACCGGCCGGGTTTCCCTTAAACTGCGGTTCGACCGCTTATGTTGAACCGGTTAAACCGGTTTGACCCGTTTCAATAGAGTTTGGATAGTTGGATACAAGTAGCGAACGCCAAAACAACGAGCCGTTTGCGGTTTCTTCAATGTTTTTCAATGTTTAAACTTTGTGGACATCAAATTATTGGTTTTATATGTTTATACATTATGCATGAAAGTAAAAATATATAGAAATAGAAAAAGACTATAAACCGGGTTGACCCGGCGGTTCAACTGGTTGAACCGGTTGACCCGTGAACCGGTCATCACACTGGGTCAACTAAAAACCCGGGTTTTAAAACATTGGTCATATTAGACATGTTTCTAAAACCATGTTAAACTTAATTCTTGAAAACAATCCGTTCCTAGCCCAATACAAACTCTCCGTTTGTTACTTTGAAAACACAACCAATCTTTTTGGTCATTTCATCTAACACTTATTCTTCATTTTAAAATCATACACAGAATCGATTAAAGAATTTATGATTGGAAGATGATGACATCTTTAACAACTACATTCTACCAATTTGAATATGAGAAGAGAGAAAAAGGGTAGATGACCGGGATGTCGAACCAAAATTTGAGAGGAGAGAAAAAAAAACATATGATTGATTAAAGTCTTAATTAGCATGATTAGATGTTCAGCGAGTCAAACGGTGACAAAACCCACAATGTTTTACATATTTTTAGAACACCTATACACCACATCATGGCCACATGGACTAACGTGGTAATTTGCAACTAGGAAACCAGATGGAACCTGTTTTACTGTCAAGATTATGACAATTTTAAGAGTTCAATGACTTAATTAGCATAAAATGAACTTAGATGGCTATATTACTTTGATCCATGAGGAGGGCATTGGATCATATTATGATTGGGTTTCAATGTAGATGCTTAGTTTCAAACCTTGATCATGAGGTTCAAAGGATATAGCATCTGATTTGTGTTAAGATTACTCCAAACTTATTTATATTATGTACTTAATAAATATATTTTTATATACATTTTATAAAATCGAATTCGGTTCGGTTTCGTTCGGTTTTACCAAACCCAAAAACTGAACACAAACCGCAAATTTCGATTTTTGGATTTTCAGGTTCGGTTTTGCTCACCCGTATGATAATCATTCGTGCAAATATGCTTTCTATAATTATCCATAAACAAAATTTGGCTTATAATGTGATCGTTTAAGTCTTTGTAGAAAGTTGCAAAAACCTATTGGACAAGTATGATTTACCAAAGAATGTATTTGCATTTGACAAATCCCTATAGGATCATATAAGTTGGACGAATTGACGAGGAGAATAAGATGCTTTACATAGAATTTCTTCAAATGCACATGTTCAACGAGCACAAAAACCAAATATTTAAAGGAAGGGGATGAAATGATTGTTGAATTATTAAATTGAAAATGGAAGAATATTTAATTACAATTGGTGTCGAGTCAATAGTCAACAAGGAGCAGCTCCTACGGATCCACCTAAAAAAACAGAAAATATGGCATCACAATATCACGCAAAATTTGTAGTGGCCTTTAAAAGAACGTGAAGTGTAGCAAGTGGATCAACCAATCAATTATTTTCTAGTATTGTATTTGAAAAATGTTGTTTCGATCTTATTTGTTCATCTTTTCTTTTAGGTATTTCAACTCCCTAAACATTTTTACAAAAATGTAAAAAATGTCATTATTTGAAGGAAAAAGGGAAAACTCGTTTTAAAGGTGAACCTTGTTAGAAATTTGGGTTTTCAATTCTATTGAAAAACTGAGAGTCGAAAAAACATATTCAGATCAAAGTTTTTCAAAGGTATTTTGAAAATTTTCAATCGGATAAAATTCAATATATGTTTCAAGAGCACATAATGAAAATGAAATTATGATCTTGTGTATACCGGTGTTTACACGAGAACGAACAATTAACAGGGAAAAATAACCTCATGACTAAAAACTGCAAAATTTGTAGTTACTGGGAATTAACCTCCTATCTGAAAACCGACATAAACTGTCACTAAACTACCATAAAACCGGATCTAGAACTAGGGTAAAAAAATTGGGTCAATTTTCTCAAATTTGAATTTCTCAACAAGGAGTTGTCACCCCTTGGACCCTATTCTTAGTGGCGTTGCCCCTAGGACCCCCGTTCGTTCAGGGACTTGGTCTTAAACGACAATGTACTTTGAATCTTGAATAAAATCAAACGAAGGTGCACTCCACATCATCCTTAGTTCTTCAATGTTTATCAAAATTATACTCATAAACAAATTAATGCATTACACTTAAATAATATTAGTAATACTAATCACCAACAAACCTGACACTTTGTTTAACCACACTTGTTTATATTATGTTTATATGGCTTTTTTTGCTATATTTGCTTTGAAATTATTTATTATTATTATTATTATTATTATTATTATTATTATTATTATTTAGTAATGGTAGTGGTAGTTTTAATTTGTCTAATATTTAGCGATTTAAATGTGTTCATTTCAGTTGTGTTCTTGGTGATGAAAAATTTGAACTTATTTTTTTGAACTTTTAAGTAGACCTAACAATCCGTGTGTATGTGTTGTGTATATAAATCAGACACAAATTTACATACAAAAAATTGTAAAACGTGTCTTGGGTATCAAACATGAACACGACATATAACAAATTTGTGTGGTACATGACACAACATTAATAGACATGTTTTTAAATGTATTACATGAAAACACAAATTTACACGAATAGACACATTTCACTTGTAAGACAAAATTTTGATTATATGTGTTTATACATGTCACATGTCAACACAAAATTGTTGATATGTGTCACGTGTCAGCCCGAATTTGTTTTGTGTCTTACATGTGTTCAAACAGATAACTTTGTGTTTGACACATCTAAGACACAAAACATGAATTTAAAATAGGTGTCAGACATGAATAAATAGGATACATGAATTTCTAAAACAAATACACATAAAATTTATATTATGCTCTTGTTGTGTATTAAGTTGTCGGGTCGACTTTTAAGTATAGTTTTTTTCTACTAAAAATAGGAGAAGGAAGAAAGCGTGTCACGGTCCCTCACTGGATGCACTGCGAACCCTGTGGCAGAAAACATAATCAAAATTTTGTTTTTCATTTTGCCATCTTACTTTCAATAAAACTCTAAAACAATTCAAATGACTCTATGGACATCAAACATAGTTTATGATACTTCAAAAGAACCTAAGAGAGGATCTTTAATTGGTTCATATCCTTAGAATAACCTTAAAACGTCTACATTTTTATAAAAAAAACATTTTTAAAGATCAATTCGAATCTAAATTCCAAAAATGAAGGAATTGCTTCAAAAGACCTAATGGTATGAAAGGTGCTCAATACTAATTTATAATACTCTTACGAACTTTTAAAACCATTAAAACACCATTTGTGACACTAGATGAACAATTTACTTCATAATTCATCAAAGAATGTTTGAATTGTTGGATTAAGGTGTCTAAGCTCATAAATAAATTGTTATAAACTTGCAAATAGAAGCAAAGTCCTTTTTGGGTTGCCATCATAACTAGAAATTGCTATAAATGATATTAGGAGAAAAAGAAATGATTTGTTAATATTATGTAATCAATATATTAATTAGAAATAGATAGTTGATCTGTTAATTTATTATGTGATTAATAAGTTAATATGAGATCAATAGTTAAATAATTGTTTTGTTAATTTATATGGTTAATAAATTAATAAGAAATCAATTAGAAATAATTAATTAATTATTAATTGGGATTAATTTTGGAATTAATTAAAGGTGCAAGGGTGAATTGTAATTGTTCAATAGTTGAACAAAAGAGGCAGTTCTAGAACCATCCAAGGGTGGACAGTTTTGGGAGCTCTTCTAGGGTTTCCAGAAGCCTCATGGATCTTGATAAGAAAAAGATTTGAATTGGAATAAAATCCATTATTTAATTATTCAAATATTGGTTTGTCCATAAGTTACCTAAACTATAAATAGGACCCCTTAGGTTTTAAATTTCATGGCTACTCTTTCCAAGGAACATATAAATGAAATTTCCATCATTCTCATCTTTTTCTCTCTTTATCTCTCTATCTCTCTCTCTCTCTCTCTCTCTCTCTCTCTCTCTCTCTCTCTCTTTTTCTCTCTTTTTCTCTCTCTCTCTCTCTCTCTCTCTCTCTCTCTCTCTCTCTCTTTATTCTAAAGTTTCTAGGGTTTTAGGTGTGATCCATTAGAGACTTCATACTTTTAAAGACACAAAGGAAGGGATTCAAGGAATTGTTTACAATAATAATTATAAGGTGTGTAAACCTTAACTCTTGTATGATTTCATAATTAACTAGAGTTTATGTTAGATTTTGTTATTCAAAGTATGTTTCCTTGAAAGTGTAAGACACAGATCATTTTAGGTTGCATGTGCCATTTTCTTAATTGTTAAGTGATTTTCCACATTGAGTATTTTGTTGTAACCTAATAAACCCATAAGTAGTATCAGAGATACTTGGTGTGTCTAACATTGAAAACACATTAGTTGAATCAAACAAAATTTTCCTGTTAAACTGTGATCACGACATGACAGAGGCTTTGTCACAACGTAAACTCAGTGCAAATCCAGATTTTTGGGATTTTCGCTCTTAGGGGAACACTTTCCTAGGCTCCACCTGATTGTACACATCGCAGCCTTTTTGTCAGCTTTTTGAGTTAATTTTGAAAAATATTTTGTAGATCCTTAGTTTGAGTTTGGAATGACATATGTGTTCATCCAATTCTCTCAAACCTGGGTTCTCATACCAACTTGTGACGTCCCAAAAGTTATAGTAAAAATTTTCATTTTCGAAACCATTTTATAATCGATAACTCATACAAAACAGTGTTTTCAAAAAAAGGTCATAATCGTAAATGAGATTATCCCAAAATCATGTATCAATAAACTATCCAAGGCTGATATGCACAATTAAGCCTTCGCCTTGCCCCGATAATTTGGTGTACCTAAAACCATGAAATTAAATTGTAAGCCAAAACTTAGTCAATTTTGTGACAACAACCAAATCTGGTCAAACAAAGTCAACAAATGTCAAACCGGTCAACTTAGCATGTATTAGAAATTTAGGATAAAAATGATATCCTCTAATGTTTCTAATGTACTATTAACAAGTTTTAATACAAAGTACCTCTCTGGATTGCCAATTATCACATGTAAACCCTAATTAGGGTTAGTAATGTAACAACTCGAATTAGGGTTTACATTTGATAATTAGCAGTTTAGAGAGGTAATTTGTATTAAAATTTGTCAATAGTACATTAGAAATATTAAAGGATATCATTTTACTCCGAAATTTCTAATACATGCTAAGTTGACCAGTTTGACATTTGTTGACTTAATATGACCATATTTGGTTGTTGTCACAAAATTCACTAAAGCTTTGGCTTACAGTTTTATTTCATGGTTTTAGGTACATCAAATTATCGGGGCAAGGCAAAGGATTGATTATGTACATCATCCTTGGATAGTTTATTGATAAATGATTTTAGGATACTCTGATTTACGATTATGGCCTTTTTTGGAAACATTATTTTGTATGACTTATTGATTATAAAATGGTTTCGAAAATGAAAATTTTTACTATAACTTTTGGGACGTCACAAGTTGGTATGAGAACCCTGGTTTGAGAGAACTAGATGAACACATATGTGATTCCAGACTCAAACTAAGGATCTACAAAATATTTTTCAAAATTAACTCAAAAAACTGACAAAAAGGATGCGATGTGTGCAATCAGGTGGAGCTTAGGAAAGTGTTCCCCCAAGATACCTACACTTGTTCTGTGTATTGATGATATGATAGAACTGCATGCTATTTTGTAGGCTAGGGAACTGCAGGAACTGCATGATAGAATTTCTGATGGGTTTTGAGCATCCTAACACCCTTAAGGTGCATATACAACCCTAAATGCTATGGATATATGTTTTCTCTAACTATACATGCAAAATGATTTTCCAAAGCATTTCCCTAACTAGCATACAAACATGGGTACTAGTATAACAAAAACTACTTAGAACACATACCTTTTCTTGTAGCTTGATTCCTTGGAATTTTAAGAGCCTAACACCCTAAATGTGATGCCTCAAATGCTTCACACAACACCACCAACAATGGAGGACTTGAGAGGGAATACTTGTACTAAAAAATAGGCTATGGATCTTCCAAGAACGCTAGGGTGTTGATTTTAGGAGCCATAGGGTCTCTTATATAGTGTGGCAAACCTTGGGTTACACCATGTAAACCCTAATGTGCATGACCTTCCATATTCCTTATGATCCATGGGTTTAAACCTCCATGGATCATTCATGGGTTGTCACATGGGTTTAGTCCAACATAAGGAATCATTGATCATTGGCCCACACCATAAGAATGAATGATTTACCAAATCAACCCCTTATATTTAATTAGTCTCTTTTGATCACAAAATTAATTCTTGATCAATACTAATTAAATAATATGATTTCATATTAATATATTAGAACTTATATTATATTAATAAATTATAAATATCCTCTTCTTATAAGTCCATCCTTACAAATTGTTACGGTGCCATGCAACCCAAATGGACCATGCTACTCTCAGGTCAAGTACATACTAATTATAGTTATGGGCTTAGAAACTAAATCCAACAGTCTCCCACTTGGATAAGTCTAATAACTATAACTGCAAGTACGATTTAAAACACCAACTAGAAATCGTAGCTCTTAAAAGCCTCTATCGAACTGAGATGCTCCATTTTAGATAAGTGATCATATAATCCTCTGTTCCCAAGATATCAATCGGACAAATAGATGGAACAACGTCATACTTATTGTCCAACAATTTATTTCTCGATCTCCAATTTATTTGACATAGAACTTAATCGAACACATCAATTTAGTTTCGACCAGGCCCGAAACATACGTCAAAACAAAATCATCGAGGGGCCCAATATATCGCTTTTAATCCTCCAAGAATTAAAGGAATAGATAAACTTCGACTCATATGATTGTAATAACTACTCATCAAATTGTACACAACAACATGTTTTATAGCATTAAGTTACTAAATCGGTTTCGTACTATCAATGCACAACCAACTCATAGTCAATGACTCATATCTATTGGTTTGAAGACTTATATGATATTATCGTCTCACGATCACTCGAGATGAATTCCATGAAGTGATACAAGTGAGCGTGGGTTTAATCCAATAGTCAGATCTTATGAGCACTCATGAATGTTGCAACAAACTTTGCTATGTCTAATACAATTCAGACAAATCTACAAGCCAAATTCATGACAGTCTTGCTTCAATACCTACTTCCAACGTATGATCGACTGTGGATAGTTTAAATAATATAATTATTCTGGAATTCAAAACATGCAAAGTGAAACAATAGTAAATGATTGACATAAGACAGTACCATACTAGTAAATAAAAAACACCTTTTATTTAAGCATCAAATGTCAATTACATTTCAACTATTACAAGTTTCGAAATCTATCTAATCATTAAAACTAATATCATCCTTCAGACCGATGCGCCTCGTATGCTGTAAGTGCTTAACCCTACTCAGTCCCTTCGTGAGGGGATCTGTTGAGTTCTTCTTAGACGATACCCTCTTTGTCACGAGGAATCCTTCTTCTATTCGATGTCTAACGAAGTGGTATTTTATGTCGATGTGCATGGATCTGCCATGATCCATTGGTGTGACATCCCCAAAATCACGGCCAGAAAAGACTGATTTTGTTTATGCTTTATGAAAATCAGAGTACTTCATTTTATAAAAAGGTTGCGGAATTTGTTCCCAGAAAAACACGATAAATACGTTATTAAAACATTTTCGAAGAAACGTATTTTTATTCATCTTAAAACGTTTGGGATGTCATCGTTAATACAGAAACATAAGCATAAACAGAACTTACAAGTATTTACATTAGTGATCTACATCTCTTTAAATCTCTCAGTGTAATGTCACTTCATATCGCCACCTGTGATGTAAATAAACTGAGTGGGTCAGGTTGGGAAACCTGGTGAGTACATAGGGTTTTCAACCCACAATAATATAATTGTTATGTTCAATCAGCAAACAATTAACCCAATTACCCATCCCCGTTATCTTCTTTACTCCTAAGAGTCATCTATCCTGCATTCGTTTATTCCAGAGTCCCTTACTTCCCGGGTTATAGGACTGGCACTAAATCCATAGCTGCCGATGTTCGTTCATAAAGCACTAATTCCATAGCTGCTATAGTCTATTCATCGGGTACTAAATCCATAGCTACCAGTCTTTATCTAATAGGCACTAAGTCCATAGCTACCAATGTTCAACAGGTACTAAGTCCATAGCTACCAATTCCTACAGGTACTAAATCCTTAGCTACCAGCGTCTAACTAATAGGTACTAAGTCCATAGCTACCAATTCCCAACAGGTACTAAATCCATAGCTACCAACGTCTAACAGGTACTAAGTCCATAGCTACCGGTGTTTGTCCCATAGGCACTAAGTCTATAGCTGCCAATGTATACTCACGTCATCTTCTATCTCTCATCATTCATCTACCCATCATCATACCCAACATATTCGTATATATAAAATACATATACAGTTTAAATCCTTTAAAACATGTATAAAACGTTCATCCAGCATAGACAACAAGTATTCAGATAATATGCACACATAGCACGTAGTTTATATAAAATACTTCATATCTATGTGTAAGATGAAAGTGACTATGCACTCACAACACGTAAATTATATAATAAATACTTCATATCTATGTGTAAGATGAAAGGGACCATGCACTCACAACACGTAAATTATATAATAAATACTTCATATCTATGTATAAGATGAAAGAGACCATGCACTCACCTGATAGGTGGTTACTCAACACTCGGACAGCGCTTCGATACTCTCAACACAATTTCCTTCGATAAAACCTAGTATCAACACCACTAGGGTTTAGTCTGACGATAACCGCGACTAATTAATAGTATAGCTATTATATAAGCGTTAAATAACACTCAATATAACTCATAATAATAGCCCAAACAATTATTTTAAGGTCCTAATAATGTTACTATAATTAATTAGAAGCTATATTAAAACTAGCGTAGGCGTAGCTCACTTACAGCGGGTTTTTCGCAAAACCGGGCTTCGCTGGAGCAGCGTTTCCAAGCCGAAAGACCCTTTTTCTCGGGACTCCGGGAGCCTTGGGGCTTCCTTCGGGTGCTAGGGGGTTTACCTAGGCTTTAGGGAGGGTTTGGGAGGCTAGAGAGAGAAACTAGAGAGAGAAAGAATGTTGGAGAGGTGTGAAGAGAAGTGAATGCCCGACACCTCTATTTATAGGGGTGCTGACTGGTCTACTCGCCGAGTTGGTCCATGTGGTGGCCTTCTGGTGGTGCCACGTGTCCAATTCTGGTGGTGCCACGTCACCCCCTATCGCGTATCAGCCTTCAAACTTAGAAAAATCATAACTTTCGCATACGAGCTCCGTTTTCGACGTTCTTTATATCCACGCGTAGGTAAAATCAAGATCTACAACTTTTGTTTAGACTCCATCGGCTAATTCTCGACCGATCTCAAATTTAACAGTAGGAGGCGTTTAGACTGTTAAATGACCGCGAAGAATTCATAACTCCTTCATACGGACTCCGTTTTCGTCTGTCTTTTTACCGTTGAGTTCCTATTAATGAGATCTTCAACTCTCATTTAGGTTGCGTAAGCCAAAAACCGCTCGAACTAAAATTCGAGTTTCGGGCCGTGCACTGCTAAGCCGAATCTTAGAAAAATCATAACTTCCTCATACGAAGTCAGATTTGGGCGTTCTTTTTATCAACGCTCTTAGTTTAACATATTCTACGATTTTCATTTATATTGCTAAGGATAAATCTCGCTCAATCGTTCACGAATCTGAACGATCTTCTCTGTTGTTTCACGTATGATCTCCGGACCGGTGAGAGTGCTTTCAGGAACTCTTTTTCCAGCTAACTGGGTATCGCCAACTTCAGTCCAGCACATAGGGGATCTGCACTTTCGACCATAGAGGGCTTCAAACGGAGCAGCCTTTATGCTTGTATGAT
Source organism: Lactuca saligna (assembly GCF_052625555.1). Classification (NCBI taxonomy): domain Eukaryota; kingdom Viridiplantae; phylum Streptophyta; class Magnoliopsida; order Asterales; family Asteraceae; genus Lactuca; species Lactuca saligna. The sequence continues at coordinate 15,046,974 of NC_136417.1, forward strand.
AACTATTGTTGTATGAAAATTCGACAAGGGGTAAATGAATATCCCATGCCTTTCCAAAATCAATCACGCAGGCTCTCAGCATGTCTTCTAAAGTTTGTATCGTTCTCTCACTTTGTCCGTCTGTCTGTGGGTGGTAGGCTGTACTCATGTCTAGCCTAGTTCCCAGGGAACTTTGTAGTGACTGCCAGAACCTTGAAGTGAACCTACTATCTCGATCGGAGATAATGGATATCGGAACACCATGCAGTCGCACTACTTCCCTTAAGTAAGTTCTTGTAAGCTTCTCCATTTTGTCAGTCTCTTTGATGGGTAGAAAATGCGCGGATTTGGTCAGTCTGTCGACAATGACCCATATGGTATCGAGTCCACTTGTCGTCTTGGGTAATTTGGTTATGAAGTCCATAGTAATCCGCTCCCATTTCCATTCCGGTATCTCTGGCTGTTGTAGTAGTCCCGACGGTTTCTGATACTCGACCTTAACCTTAGCGCAAGTAAGACATTTACTCACGAAGGTAGCAATTTCTGCTTTCATGTTAGGCCACCAGTACAGTTTCTTAAGATCCAGATACATTTTATCTGAACCCGGGTGAACGGAATATCTTGAGTTATGAGCTTCAGTCATGACTATGTTTCTGAAACCACCATGTTTTGGGGTCCAGATTCGGTCCATGAGATAGTAGGCTCCGCCACCCTTGACTTCTAAATTCTTCTCCATTCCTCGCAGGGATTCACCCGCCACATTTTCGGGTTGCAAAGCTTCCATTTGTGCTTCCTTAATTTGTGTGGATAAGTGGGAATGGATAGTCATGGTCAGAGATTTGACCCTCCGACCAGTGTATTCCTTTCGACTGAGGGCGTCGGCTACTACGTTGGCCTTTCCAGGATGATATCGAATCTCACATTCGTAGTCATTCAGTAACTTGACCCATCGTCGTTGTCGCATGTTGAGTTCCTTCTGATCGAAAATGTGTTGAAGGCTCTTGTGATCGGTGAAGATGGTACTCTTTGTTCCGTATAAGTAGTGCCTCCAGATCTTCAGAGCAAATACCACAGCTCCTAATTCGAGATCGTGTGTCGTATAGTTCACTTCGTGTGTCTTAAGCTGTCGGGAGGCATAAGCGATAACCTTCCCCCTCTGCATAAGGACACAACCTAATCCTTGATTTGAAGCATCGCAATACACAACGAAGTCTTCTATCCCTTCGGGGAGGGATAGTATCGGTGCGGTGCACAAGGCCTGCTTTAGTGTCTGGAATGCCTTCTCTTGTTTCGCTTCCCAGTCAAAGGTCACACCTTTCTGGGTTAATGAAGTAAGAGGTTTCGCAATGCTCGAAAAGTTCTTTATGAATCTGCGATAGTAGCCAGCTAGACCTAGAAATTGACGAATTTCAGTAGGTGTCTTTGGTGTCGACCAGTTCTCAATAGCCTTAATTTTGGAGGGGTCAACGTGTATTCCCTTTTCGCTAACAACATGACCTAAAAATTCGACTCTTCGAATCCAAAATTCGCATTTAGAGAATTTCGCATAGAGTTTCTCCTTTCGCAGTGTTTCTAGGACTTTTCGTAGGTGTTGACTATGCTCTTCCTCACTTCGAGAGTAGATAAGTATATCATCGATAAAAACGATGACGAACTGATCCAAGTAAGGGCGGCATACCCTATTCATTAGGTCCATAAATACTGCTGGTGCATTGGTTAATCCGAACGGCATCACCACGAATTCATAGTGTCCATAACGAGTTCGGAAAGCTGTCTTTGGAATGTCCCCCTCTAGAACTCGTAATTGGTGATATCCGGATCGCAGGTCTATTTTGGAGAAGTAGTTCGCCCCTTGAAGTTGATCGAATAGGTCGTCAATACGGGGTAGAGGATAGCGGTTTTTGACAGTAAGTTTGTTTAGCTCTCTGTAGTCGATGCACATACGGAACGATCCGTCTTTCTTCTTTACAAACAAGACCGGTGCTCCCCAAGGTGAGAAACTTGGTCTTATGAATCCTTTGCGAAGGAGTTCATTAAGTTGACTGGAAAGTTCCTGCATCTCTGCTGGTGCAAGACGATAAGGCGACTTCGCTACTGGGGTAGCTCCTGGAATTAAGTCGATTCTGAACTCGACTTGGCGTTGCGGTGGTAATCTTGGTAGTTCTTCTGGAAAGATATCGGGAAAGTCGCGTACTACCGAGATGATCTTGATGTCCTTCAGTTCTTGACTTGTATCGACGATGTGCGCTAGGAATGCTTGACAATCCTTCCGCAAGCACTTTCGAGCTTGGATGCATGAAATGATGCGAAGGTTTGTACTAGATTTATCGCCGTAGATAACTAATGTTTCGTTATTCGGGAGGTTAAGACGGACTGCTTTCTCAAAGCACATGATGTCAGCGCGAAGGAGACTCAACCAATCCATGCCGACTATGACGTCGAAACTTTTAATTTGTACCGGCATGAGATTGATTGGGAAAGAATGGCCGTCCAATGTTAACGTACAGCCCATGTATATGCAATTTGTGCTTTCGGTTTTTCCATTGGCCATCTCTACAGTGAATGATTCTTTTAACTTGCTAGGTTTAGGTTTAAGTAAATGGATAAAGTTTTGACTCACGAAGCTTCTCTCCGCTCCACTATCGAATAATATGCATGCGTATGAATTATCGAGAAGAAACGTACCAGCAACTATAGTTGGGTCAGTTACAGCTTCGTCGTGACCTATTGCCAAAACTCGTCCTACACCTCCGGTGCCTGCTGCCTTAGGACAGTTTCTCTTGTAGTGGCCCACCTCGCCACAACCGTAGCAAGCCTGCCCTACACCCGCACCGGAAACTTGAGTGATCGGCTTTGCGGGTTCTTTGCAGAAACGAGCCGTGTGTCCTTTCCTGTTGCAGTTGGCGCACTGCATATCTCGGCAAGGTCCATGGTGGTGGAAATTGCACTTGGTGCATTTTGGGAGGTTGCCTACATAAGGCTTTGTTGGGTAGGTATTCGTAGGGACTGTAGTAGGTACAATAGCAGCATTTACTGCCACAAGTTGTTTCTTTGCGGATTCTTGGGAAGATCCACCCTTTCCTTTGATCCACGCTCTCTTCCTGCCATTGTTGTTGTTGTTGTTGTGGTTGTTGTTTCCTTTCTGTGGTGCTGGTGCAGAAGTGGTTGAGTTCTGATGACCTCCGTAGTCGATCAGAGATTGTGCCAGTTCCTTAGCACTTTCAAAGGTGTCAGGTTTGGAAGCTAACACGCTTGACCGCATCTGGGGCGTCAGTCCCCAGATGTACCTTTCTATCTTCTTGCTCTCGGGAGCAATCATGTCTGGACAAAGGATTGCTAGTTCGCAGAATCTGTTGGTATAAGTAGCGATGTCGGTACCCACCATTCCGAGAGTCCATAGTTCGTGTTCAAGCTTTTGAATTTCTCCCCGCGGGCAGTATTCCCTCATCATCATGGCCTTCAAGCTCTCCCAGCTTATGGAGTTTGCCACGATTAGGGTAAGTACTTTAATGTGACCATTCCACCAAGTTAAAGCTTTATCAAGAAGGGTGAAGGTTGCAAATTTGACTTTGCTGTGCTCGGGGCATGAGCAAATTTCAAAGACTGCCTCCGTCCTTTCAATCCACTGCCTCAGGGCCATCACACCACCAGTACCATAAAACATCCGGGGCTTGGCATTGGTGAAGTCCTTATAGGTGCATTCTCGAGGTGGCCCATGACTCTCGCCATGGTTGGACGTGTGTGCGCCAGATCCCGAGACATTAGCACTTGAGTTATTGATCTGTGACATGGCGGCTGCCACTGCTGCGGTGACTGCTGCTTGAAACATTACAGCATCAAATTGGGGTGGTGGAGGTGGTGGTATAGGTATTTCCTCACTGTTGTTTCGCCTTGGATTCCTACGCGGAGGCATCCTTCAACTATAGATGGAAAGAAAACAATGATAAGAATTTCATGAAATGGAAAATGTATGTGTCTCATGAATTAAATCGCTATAATTCAACAACAAAAGATAGTATGAGTCTTAAAATAGAAGAATGAAAGTTATTTGTAAGACTGAAGGTATGAAACAAGTATTTGGGTTCCCAAGGACCATTCAAGGTTCGAACGAAATACTCAACATAATAATAATAGTGCCACTTATATTAATATAAAAGTTGTTACAACGATCAAGAAAATTTGTCCCCTATAAGGATCTCCGTTTACCAAGTTCAAGAAATTTAAAGACTTTTAGCCGAGGTCCTAAACTATACCAAAATTTGGGTTCTTGACAAGCACTACTTGCGTCGAAAGTTACGTTTGGAGCTTGACTCCGTATCTGATTGCTTCGACTCCATTAGACGCCTATCCAAAGCGGCTTGTTGTTCCCTTAGTTCGGCGAGGGCTGCAATAATTTGCGCTTGAAACGCTTCGGTTTGGAACTGAGCGTTGTCTTGCCTTTTGTTCAACTTACGAATGTCAGAAGTGTGAACCTGCACTTCTACGTTGATATCCCGGAGTCGACTAGCTTGTACTCCCGACTGATAGGACTGATTGGCTAACTTACCCACCATTACCGGGAGTGCTCGATCAGCCGAACCTCCGCCGCGGACATCATAGAAGTTCCGGCACATGCCGTAGGGAGGGCGTAGGTTTTGCTGTTGGCTCTAATGGTGGAGGTGACTTCCCCAGACGGGAGTCGGTCCTTGAAAGTTCCTTACGAAGACGGGAGGTTGAATGGGTGGTGGATCGATAACTTCCGGCTCTGAGTCGGTACCGGAGTTATCACCCACGTCTATGGGTTCCTCGTCCTCTTCGGGATCATCTTCGATCCATCCTCCATTACCTTGGTTGGGAAAGTAGGGGTCGCCAGGGTGGTGAAATCCAGCCATTTGACTATACGAGAATTAGGGTCATAAGAATTGAATAAAGCCGGAACATGTAAAACATGTAAGTTAAACTAGTTTAGATAGCAAATACTCCTATAGTATTTAAATTCTTGTGTTTGATTTTTGTAATGGTTTGGTACGGTTTGACTAGTTGCTTACTATGATCATTCCTCGATTCGTGCATGTCAATTTGACTATATACTTGTAAAATAACATGAAAATAGTTTGTGGTATGCATGTAATTGTACTTAAATGAACTATCAATTTAAGTTGAACGAAATGCTGCTTAAGTGTAAAAAGGAAAACTTGTTTTGCCAGAGAGTATTAGTCCCTTAAGCATTTATAGTTTGTATATCTTATGTGGTTCGATATACTTAGTTCACTATAAACATTGCTCTGATACCAATCTGTCACACCCCCAAACCTGAACGGCGGAAACGTTCGGGGGCGGATGACTTCATGTGGTAGCGTAACAAATGAATACATAGTAAAGAAAGCAATACAACCATCATATATATAATTGAAAGTTTACATTTGTCAAAAGTTACATGTTCAAAACCAATTACAATATGATGTCAAAAATATGAGATTAAACTAGCGCCGCAGCATCTCTTCTTCAAAAGCATATTAGTACCTGAAATTACTGAATCCCTGAGACATACAAGTAATTTTGAAAGAGTAGATCAGCATTTAAGCTGGTGAATTTCATAAGTATTTAAATGACCATGTTTAAATGAAATGAAATGTTTTATCTTTGTTTGTATATGTTTAGAAAATCCTATATTTTCTACTAGCATAAAAGTAGTCTTCATTCAAGACCAATGTTTCTTTCCAAAATGTATGTAAAGGTAAAATAATAAATGAGTTTGAAAACCTTGTAAATCAATGCGTTTTTAATACCCCGTGTGAGTTTTATAACCATACTATTGACTCGAAATGCCTATACACAACGTTCTTCAGGCGTTGGAATGTTATGACGTTTGTCACCCCAAACGGTGGATTGTAGCTAACAGTCAGGGCGCGGGTTGTCAAGCCCGTATAGATCTATACACAAACACCATGCTCCCCCTCCAAGGGATTCTGGTATATAATACAGGACTTGAAATGTGTACTCGAACGTACATGAAGTTAGTGTCTCACAAACCCGTGGTATAAAAACAGATCTACTGGTTAAAATGTTACGTTTGTTCTTGTATACGAAAGTAAACTTCTTGAAATATATGTTTCTAGTACATAGGAGTTAGAAATCTGTTCGTAAAACTATACCTATTATAGTTTTACAAAGTGTGCCTTGTTTGTTTTTAGAAATACTTAGGAAAAGAATCATTTGTTTATGGAAGCATAGATTTTTGGTGTAGAGTCTACGATAGAAAAGAATAATTTAAGAACAGTTTAGTTTTATACCTGCATTACAACAACTTTATAGTTTTAAAAGATTAAATGCTATTGTAACATATGATATATATTTATATAATTAAAAGTTCCTTTAAAGATTTATAAATCGCATGTGATTTGAATATCTAACAGTATATAAAAGAGTTTCCTTATGTAACACACGATAATACTCGTGTGTTTTACTTGTAATCCCCCCCATTGAAAGCATATAAAAGTATTTAGAATAATTAAAACGGTTGATTAAGGGGTATGAAACTCACTTGAAAGTTTTGGAGATAGCGAGATGGAAAACCGGGCAGAGTTTCGTCTCGGGAAACGGATTTTCCTCGGGATTCTCGGGAATCTCGGGAGTAAAATCGACCTTCGGGACTTGAGCCAAAAAGACCAGAGCTTCGGGTTTGAATGGACACGGAAAACGAGGCAAAGTAGAGTGAGAGAGAAGAGAAATGAGCCCTTTCTTTGGAAACCCTCGTATGCTATTTATAGGGAGGCTGGTCTGCCTCAGTACGCGGGGCGTACGCTAGTACGCAACGCGTATGCGTACGTCACGCATGACCGGAGCCTCGACTGCCCGGCCTCGGATGGGACGGGTCCTTGGGTTCGCGGGTCGGATGGGACGCTTCGCTGGCACGCGGGTCGGATGGGACACCGGGTCGGGTTCTCCGGATCGTGCGACGTGGACGATTTGAGGCCGAGCTTCTCGGGTACGCGGGGCGTACAGGAGTACGCAGCGCGTAACTCGGATGCTGACTCCCCTTCGGATAATACCCGAATTTTGAATAAAATAAATAATTAATTTATTTATAAACTTCAAAAATTCATATCTTCTTCATACGAACTCCGTTTTTGATGGTCTTTATATCCTCGCGTAGGTGAGACTACGCTCTTCAACTTTCGTTTAGACTCCGTTGGCAAATTCCGAAATTATTTTTTTATTAAATATAAAAATCTATCGTGTTTAAGGAATATCTTTGAAAATTTGTAACTTCTTTATCTGATGTCGGTTTTTGCCAGACTTTTTACCGCTGGAATACCATTGTCGAGGCCTTCGATTCTCGTTTAGGTCATTCCGGCCAAAAGTCGCTCGATTTCTGATTCGAGTTTTTAGCTGTCTGTTGCTGAGTCGAACTTGGAAAAATCATAACTTCGCTAAATGAAGTCAGATTTGGGCGTTCTTTTCACGTACGATCATGGTTCAAAGACATTAAATCATAGAAGGAAATTAAATATGACTTATTTGTACATTTTATTATGAAAGTAAATTTTATTACTCAGAAGCGGTTACAATACTTGACCCACTTTGGTCGTTACAAAGAGTTGAAATATCGGGTTGTCACAGAAAAGGTTCCACAATGTGGCAAGGGCCAGTTTTGCCCTATAAATAGATTTGAAGGGCCAGCCGAGTTTGGTTGCTCATTCTCTCATCTCTCTCCCATATTACATCGTTTTACGTGCAATTTTAACCCCCCCAAAGCCCCGGTATCAACCCCGAGACCCGAAGAAAGTTCCGAAACCCGAAGATCTCGAGAAGGAAAGAGTTTCCGAGCCGAAGCTCTGCCCGCGAGAAACCCGGTGTGTGAAGTGATCCCTGTTTCACCGAAGAATACTACTTCTACAAGTCTTAGGGTTGTGCGATCATCTTCTGATCAAGTGAGTGTGTACTCACTTTCATCTTATACATAGATATGAAGTATTTTATAAAATACGTGCTATGTGTATATATATTGTTGTTTATACATGTGAGTGTGTGGTCACTTTCTTTTAACACATAAATATTTAGTATTTGCTATGAAATACGTGCTATGTGTTTATATATTGCTGTTTATTTGATATGAGTATGGAATGGATGTTTTATATAGGTGTTAAATGAGTTAATATGTATTTTTATCTTATATCTACAAATATGTTGGGTAGAACATGGGTAGATGAATTAGATGATGTGTGATGATAATTAGGTGATGTGAGATGAGAAGAGATACCATCACCTTGACCGGCGATGTGGCAATTTGGCGATGTAGTCATCTAACAGAGTATAGATGGCGATCACGAACTATTCTAGATGACCCCGTGGAAACACCAGTAGGCTCATAACCTGTAGGTGATGAATTACGAGTCCAGGCGATGTTGTGGCTACGTATTCATGCGATGATACTCTAACCCTTACTATGAATTATGAGTCCAGGCGATGTTGTGGCTACGTATTCATGCGATGATAGACTAACCCTTACTATGAATTACGAGTCCAGGCGATGTTGTGGCTACGTATTCATGCGATGATAGGCTAACCCTTACTATGATTTCCGAGCCCAGACGATGTTGTGGCTGCGTAATCATGCGATGATACCCTAACCCTTACTAGACATATATTGAGGGAGTGATCCCCGAATTAGTATTGTCTATGCAATGTAGGCGATGATCCTTAGGAAAAGTTCTTAGGAACAAGCATATAAGGATATAAAATGTAAGGAGATGAGCGGTAAATATGATATAGGAGATGACCCTTAGGATAATATCTTTAGGGAAGATTAAAAGAAGATAATGGGGATGGGTAATTGGGTTGATTGTTGATGATTGAATATAATAGTTATATTATTGTGGGTTGAAATCCCTATATGCTCACCAGGATCCCAAGCCTGACCCACTCAGTTTAATTGTATCACAGGTATCGATACGAAGCTGCTTTGCACTGAGAGATTAAAGGAGATGTAAATCACTAGAGTAAATGAATTTATGTTCTATTTATGCTTATGTGTCTGTATCGGAACATGACATCTCGGGGTTTTATTATTTAATGAAAATACATTATCTTTGAGAAATGTTTTAATAAGTTTTTATCATATCTTGTTTTGGGAACAAATTCCGCAACCGTTTTCTTTAAACGATCACTCTGATTTATAAAACAAAGCATAAACAAATCGGTCTTTTCTGGGCGGAAAAAATAGGGATGTCACATTAAAACATCGAACCTTTGAGTATACATTGTATGATGTTTTTACAACTACCGAATGGTTTAGTTAACACGTAAACATTCGACACTACTTTACCCATTTTTAGGAAACAACATGGTTTATAAATAAAAAATTGTGTTTTACTTATAAATACGCATACGATTTCACGCTAATAGTGAGCATTTCAACTACAACATTTTATATTCACAGGAATATATACATTACTACTATGGTTTTGGCAATACTTTGAAAAACGATAGACTTTGCGAAAACAAACATACACTTATGATACGTAACATAATTGAGAATTCGTGAGACAACATCTTCACTATACCCAATGGGGTGATTATAGTAAGTCCTGTCTTTTAACCAGAATCTCCCATCCGAAGAGCGTGACAAGTGTGTATAGATCTATACGGGACTAATGATCCCGCACCCTGACTGTTAGCTACAGTCTGCGGGGTGACAAGTGTCATAACGTTTCGACGCCTGAAGACCATCGCATGTAGGCAAATATGATAGTATGGTTATGAGAACTCACCGAATATACGATTAATGCAGTATCATGTCTTTACGGGAAAAGTAGTATTTCGATTTACTTTTACGCACCTAAACGAACTTCACATGGTTTTACTTTTATAATAAGACTATACAACAACATTCTGAACGTGGTACAGTGCTTACAGTTTACGGTCTTGAACATTTAAAGACTACATTTATACATTTAGGAAAATAAGGGATTTTCCTGTTTCGAAACATACATTACACTTGTAAAACGATTTACTACACAACTTGTAGGAAAATATGAAAATTTCTGAAATTACATACACGAACTTTCGAATGGCATACATTTATTCAAACCACTGCTTATGAGCTCACCAACTTAATTGTTGACATTTTTTTTTTGAAATAACTTCTGTTCTCAGGGAATCACTAAGGCAGGTTGTCAGCAATCTTTTGAAGCTTAACGCGATGACATTACTTGCATATTTTTGAATCATGATTTGTGTAATCAACTTTTGAACTTGTATTGATACAATCATGTAAACTTTTCAACTAATGTAATATGGTAGTGTGTACTTTCTTTACTATACAATTGTTGTGATACTGGACATGACGTCATCCGCCCCCGAATGTTTCCGCCGTTCAGGTGTGGGGGTGTGACAGTAACATTCGCTTCTTTGACGGTAATGGCTAAAAATAAACATTTTGTGTGTGCTCCTAGGGTTTAACGATTGCCAATTATAGAAGGTATCTAATTACATTTTAAATTGGACCTAATCTAGACCCACTTCATTTGTTCTCCCTCTCGCTGTGCAATTTTTCAAAGGAAGAAG